>NC_062215.1:167133220-167833720 GCF_902686445.1 Sciurus carolinensis
CTTTCCTCTAAGACACTATAAGCTCTTTTTGAGCAATTTGCATGCAAGAGATGATGAGCCCATGCACTACAGATGGGGTGTATTTAGCTGAAGTGAGAATGCTTATTTGAGGCTGAATGCTAAACTCGCAAGTTTATAACTTCTTTTACCTGTTTTCACCCAGTTTGGGTCCATGAATTCAGTAATTTGAATCTGGAATGGTTCATCATTTTGGATTCAGCTAATGCATGTAGTGTTTGAGTCTGATGTTACTTGCTCCTTGATCAGGACTCTGGAGGCCATTTTAACAAGAAGAACTCTGGTTATTTGGGTCACATGTCTACCCAGGAGGCCAGGAGAGCTAAACATCTGGTGATGTGCCTTTGGTTCCTGAGTCCACCATCATGTAAGGAAGAGGAGAGAAACCTCTAATTTTCACTGCTAGAGAACTGCAAGCAGCTACCTGCAATGGCACCCCACCCCCACACACTCCAGTCCACCATCCACTCTGCACCCAACATGACGTGGAGATGTAAATCTGGGCGTACATGCTCCTCTTTAAAATCCTTTCCTGGATTTTCTTGAACCCTTTGGGATGACAACCCATTGCTTTGCATGGCTCCCAAGGCCTCCCATGTCATCCCAAGCAGACCTCCTTCCAGAAATGCCCACTGCCATTTCTTGTCTTTTGATACCTCTGATGAATATAATCAGTGATTTATGGAGTTCCAAATGTGCCATAAGCTGTCACACATTCCTTTCTTCATGAGTCCAGTTACTCCATCTTCAACACCCTCTCTTTCCTTGTTCGCTCACTGAACACTTCACACCTGAGGAATCCATTCCAGGATCTCCTTCCTCAGCACTGCCTCTTTCTTTCATTTGTACCCTCTTCCAGGGCTCCGCAGCATCATTGAGAATCTATGTAACACACATCTCAATGTTTGGCCATTATTTGTCATTATGTCCTCTTACTATTAGATCATCGGCAGCTTGAAGGCAAGGATCCAGATTACAGTCTCCACGGAACCTGTCACACAGGCAGTCTCACTAGAGACCTCCATGGCGAAGCCTCTGGGACTCACCAAAATGGGGGAACAATAAATACAAATTCCAGTGCACAGTGGAAATCCACAACGTATGTGTGTGCATTTACATGTGTTTGTGTGTGTGTCTTAAAAAGGAGTGAGAATTTAGGAACTATAGTTAGATCAATGAATGCCCTCAGACTCGGCAGAAATACTAAGCACAAACAGATGTGGTGGTATGTAGTCTTCAAGGCCTCTTAAGTCCCCCCTAAATAGTGAAAATGGAAAATGTTTAAATAATGCTTACTGGGCTGGGGTTGTGGCTCAGCGGTAGAGCACTTGCCAGGCATGTGTGAGGCCCTGGGTTCCATCCTCAGCACCACATGTAAACAAATAAAATAAAATAAAGGTCCATTGACAACTAAAAAATATTTTCAATAAATAAATAAATAATGCTTACTATGTGCCAAGCAGTATTCACCATATGTTATTATCTTAGTCATTACGCTCTTGATCAAAACCCTATGATGTAGGTACTACTATTTTCCCTCCTTGAAAGGGGAGAAATCTAAGGTACACAGAAGTTATGTGACTTCCCTACTCCTCTGAATTCATGCAGCTCACCTGCGGAAAGCAGTTTTCTATCATGGGGTGGGACCAGGTAGTGACAAGCCAAGAAAGAAGAAGAAAGTGCAGTAAAAAAGAAAGATGGGGAATCCAGAAAAAGAGATTTCCAAGTGTGAGACCCTCTCTTCATTCATAAGGAGAAGGTCACTTTTTCATGGGGCATTTATTAATCTTATTTGCTGTCTGTGGTCACATCTGAATGAGCATTCGCCATTTAAAATAACTACCAGTCGCTTAATGGATGAGGTCCCCATCTTAATATTTGAACGGATCCATCCGTAACAGCCCATGTAGGGTAACTGTACTCTAATGAATTTTCCAAAACCGTATTTAGCCATCCCAACCATTCCCACTTGAGGGTTTGTATTATTTTAACTGAATTAACTACTTGAACTAGAATATGATTACATCAGCAAAGATCAGTTTCCATTCGCTGCTGCCCTTGACTGACCATAGGGGTCTCCACACACTCATCTTTTGGAGCGTTGGGTACACTATTGCAGACATTTCTGCATCACCCCGCCAGGATCAGGCTGAGACAGAGGTCAGAGAGTCAATGTGTCCATGCCCCCCGACTCCAGGGATTCCTGCTCATTTCTTTAAGCCACTTCCATAGTTACTACAGGACCACAAAGCTGTCACTCCAAGTGATCTCTCTTTTGGTGGTCAGTCCAAACTTGTCACACAATTGCTATCAAGTAAGCCCAGAGCAGTAAAATCATTCTTGGCAGGACTTCTAGCCTGAGCAGGGACTTTCTGGGATTGCTTTCTGTGCTTGTGACATTAGCTGACACCACAAATAGATATGTGAGGCCAGAATGAAGATTACAGAAAGTAGAGAGTAAGCTTAGGGAACAATCCCTTCCTGTTTTAATCATGTGCTGGCACATGCCCCCAGGGGCTCTTTAGTTTGAGAAACAAGGTCATTTCCCTGGTTACCAGTAAGGGTGGCTATCCCTCCATGAGTTGTTTTGCTGATGGAGGCCAAGTTGGGGGTAGATGTGTGTTTGTGCTTGCGTTGTGTTTGAAGGAGATTGTAGGCATCTGTAATTCATAAATGCTTTAAAGTGGAAACTGTGCTACTTATTTATAATGACTCTTCCTTCTTGATGCTGGACAGATTCCTTTGTGCTTGTGCATTGAGTCCACTTTTGACACGACATTACTTATAAAGCGTACTAAGTGATCTTGGTCAAAGATCCTACCCTCTTTATGCCACCAACTTTCTCATCTGCGAAATAAAGAGCTTGGGACAAATCATCTTCCCCCCTTCTTATACCTTTACAATTCTAGAATATGAGATGATCAGCAAATACTTGAGTTGTTGTTTATTCTTATGTTTTAGATATCTTGCATTTGTAGTATATTTGACACACAAGGACTGATTTGTTTAGAAATGACTCTCTCAAGGGAAAGAAAGAAGAATTTATCATTTTGTTTATAGGTTGCTGATCTGTTTCTCCGGCTGGGCTCTAACACCAAATCAATTGGCAGGGAAGGTTGTTGGTCAATTATAAGGCACTGTGTTAATCTGTTTTTTGTCTCCATAACCAAAACACCCAACAAGAACAACTCAGAGGAGGAGAGTTTATTTTGGGCTCATGGTTTCAGAGGTTCAGTCCAAGGTCACTGACTCCATTGCTCTGGGCCTGAGGGGCATCAGAACATTATGGCAGAAGGGTATGATGGAGGAAAGCTGCTCAGTTCCTGCAGAAAGGAAAAGCAGAGAGGGGGAAAAAGGGGCTAGAGACAGATGTCATCCAAAGACAGACCCCCAGTAACCTACTTCCTCTAACTATATCCCGCCTGCCTACAGTTACCACCCAGTATTCAATTCAATTACTAACCCATCAAGTGGATTAATCCACTGATAAGGTACAGCTGTAATTACTAGCTAAAAGTTCCACCTCTGAACTTTGCTGCATTGGGGATCATACTTTCAAAACATGTGCTTTTGGGGGCGCCATTACAGTTCCAAACCCAAACAAGTGATAGATAACTTCCGCTAAAGAGAGAGCTGAAATCATGGACAAAGGGTCTCACATACTTTCTCCAATATCATTTTCCTGGGGTATAAACATGTTTGTTGAGAGTGTGCTGTTAGATTCTTTTTCTAGTTTCCCTGGAATGGGCTGTGTCCTTCTGGAATTCAATCCTTTTCTTCAGTTCTCTAACTCAGATTCAAAAATGACCCTCTGGTCACCAAGGACCTTTAGTGAAACCTGTAATGGCTTATAAAATGGTTCCATAATGTGCCAGCCTCTCTTGGTCACTGTGATGTGATTACTTTGACTTATTAGGAAGTGTTTCTGATTCTCACTGAGCCTAATTCCAGCGGCAGAAACTAAGTGCACAACACTCTTCTGGAACGCAAGGCAGTGCCTTCATTAGTCTGGCATCCCTCTCTGCTCTGGACTCCTGCTTTATACCCTTCTCACAGCTCTGACACCTCTGTTCAATATGTCCTGTCATTCTTGGCTAATAAAATTGGTTTTATGCCAAGTCAACCATTCTCTCAAATCCTGGGTGTCCCATCTCATCGTGTCTTCCTTTTATCACTGAATAAAGTGCAGTACTGTTTTACCAACATTGTGTTTGTGTTTCTTTGTTCTGTCCTACAAATGCAAACCTCTCCCAACACTGAGACTGGGCCATTTTCTCAACCATGATTTTGTTTCTTCTCACTTTTCTACAACTAAGATAAATTCTAAGAAAGTGACTTTTGAGATGTGTGGTTCTTTGTTCTCTTTGAACATACTCGATCACTAAGAGAATAATTCTTGTTCTCTCTAAGCTCATCAGTTTGCTTAATTTTCCACTGGGACATCTTGCCTCTCATTAGGAGTAGTTCAGTCTGCATTACAGATCCAGATGTTTGGCTTCTCAGTCAGCTTCCCCTATAGTCCTGTGGGCCAGGAAATCTGTATTGTGAGTCCCTTTTGCCATACTGCTGTGAATTTTTAAGGTATATAATGTTAAATGTCATATTGTGAATGTGTGTATGTGTGTGTTTGGTTTTGGTTCGTTCAGCACAGATTTTTTTGTTCATTTCTTTTTCTGCTGCTCTCTCTCCTCCCTTGTTCTACCCACCAAAGTCCTCTTTGACCCAACTTCTGTGTGTCTCATTTTAACCACATAGTATATGCATGTGGGTGTATGTAGATCCTTCTATATTTCTCCATGTTCATGTGATCATATGCAAACATGAATATAGTATGTAAAATACACATAGCATGCATGTTAGCCAGGGTCCTGGCAGGAAATGCTTGGCAACCTCCAGTGAAGATCTTCCAAAGGGAGTCTAATATTGGAATCACCTGTAAAAGTGTAGAGAAGGCATCAAAACCGGAAGGATGAGAAATGTACCCCAGGGCTGTTAACACCCCTCAGGCTGGAGGAAGGAAGAGAGGACTGGCTGACAAAACCTGAAGGAAAGCCACATAGCAAGGGTCACCTTGAGGGAAGACATGATGTTTACAGACGCAACAGGTCCAACTGCCTCTGCCACCTCTCTCCAGTTGTCTGCCAGGGCTCTGGATGGCAAGTCTGGCTAGTCCTCAGAGGCTTAGGAGAACCTGTCAGTGCGCCCCCTACAGGTGACTTTCCTGGGCACCCAACAGGGTGAGGAGAGCAGAAAGTGGATCTCCAGCAGAGGAATGAAGACATCAACCAGTTCCGTACTTTTGTTATTCTTTTTATTTATTTTCTAAAGATGATATTTTAAAATGCTTTGTTACATATGCTTGTCTCCACAATACTTGAAGGGTATCCTTCCAAATTAATGGACATAGTTTTCATTTATTCTTTTTAACAGCTGTATGAGAGTCCATGATGTGGGAAATTTGAAACGTTTTTAAATTCGTTTTGCTGTTGACCAGTGTTGGACTATGTGTGAGGCTTTACATGCATATAGAAGTATGTACATGTGTATGTACATATGTGTGTGCGTGTGTATACATGCATACTGGTACTTCTAAATATATAGTTTTAATTCTAAAATGTTTCACCAAATGGCTTCCCCACAGCTTTGACGTCAACGCAGTGCCTGGTCGCCTGATCCTCCTCTACTCCAGAATCTGGCGCTAGAGTCCTTAGTTCTTGCTTGTCTAATGGTAAAGGGATGCCTCGTTGATACTGCAATTTGTATGTTGCTGGGGTTGCTGAACTTGAATGTGTTTTCTCATGTTGGCTGGTGTTTGAGAAGCCATCTGAACGTGCCAACTGCCAGGCTGCTGCTGGTGCTGGTGCCCTTAGGCTGCTGCTGGTTGCTGGTGACCTTTTTCAGGACTACAGTTCCCTCTCTGATATGTGGGTCCAGCTGACCATGACAACTGTGTTCACTTCTGTAGTGAACGTATGTTGCCGCCTGCAGCAACAATCTCGAGGTAATTTATCGGAGGTGGACTGGAACTGAACTACTTCTATTATCTTTATCTGGGCTACTTCCTTGCTTGTTTGCTTGTTCACTAGTTTATAGAGGAAGACAGGCTTTGCTTCCTTTTAGTTTTAGAGGAAGAGAAGCTTTGAGAGGAAGAAAGACTTTGCTTAGAGGAAGAGAGACTGCTTAGAGGAAAAGAAACTTTGCTTAGAGGAAAAGAGACTTTGCTTAATTTTAGAGAATGCTACTCTTTCAGAGAGGCTACCCTTATCAAAGGTCTACTGCTTCTTAAAGGTGGGCTGCTTCTTGGAGGTGCGGCATGCGGCATGTGGCCTACGTCCTACAACTTGCGACCTTCATTCTGGGATCTGCGATCTGCGACCTGTGACCCCGTGTTCTGCGATCTGCGATCTTCATTCTGCGATCTATCAGAGGTGCTGCATATCCAAGGTGCTTCCTATAGGTACGTGTCTTATATACCTAAGGCAGCCAATCAGCTTAGGATTAGCACAATTAAAGCACGCCCCTCGGAACCAATCAAGAAAGAATGAGGAGTATCTGTTGACCACTAGCACAAAGGAGACATTAATCAGGCAAAAGTAGGTCACACCGTGTTAACACTAATTATGCGCCAACTCTTGGCTCAATGCCAGCCACCATCTTAGGGTTACCCAAATATGTCTCTGCAAACATATATGCATTTGTGCTTTCTGTGTATCAGGGTGGCCTTCTCTCCCGCACTCATGAGCAAAGCCAAAGAGCCTGTCTTCTTTAGCCTGAGGACTGACTTTCTTTCTTTCTTTTTTTTTTTTTTTAGTCTTGTTTCCTTTATTTTTTATTTTTTTTAATTTTTTTTTTATTGCATACAAATGGGATACATGTTGTTTCTCTATTTGTACATAGAGTCAAGGCATACCATTTGTGTAATCATACGTTTACATAGGGCAATGATGTTTGATTATTTTTTTTCCTTCCCCCGCACCCCTCCCACTCCTCTTTTCCCTCTATACAGTTCTTCTTCCTTCATTCTTACCGCTCTCCTTATCCCTAACCCTAAACCTAACCCTAAACCTAATGCTAACCCCTCCCACCCCCCATTATATGTCCTCATCCGCTTATCAGTGAGATCATTTGTCCTTTAGTTTTTTGAGATTGGCTTATCTCACTTAGCATGATATTCTCCAATTTCATCCATTTGCCTGCAAATGCCATAATTTTATCATTCTTCATTGCGGAGTAATATTCCATTGTATATATATGCCACAGTTTCTTTATCCATTCATCAACTGAAGGGCATCTAGGTTGGTTCCACAATCTGGCTATGGTGAATTGAGCAGCAATGAACATTGATGTGGCTGTATCTCTGTAGTATGCTGATTTTAAGTCCTTTGGGTATAGGCCAAGGAGTGGGATAGCTGGGTCAAATGGTGTTTCCATTCCAAGCTTTCTGAAGAATCTCCACACTGCTTTCCAGAGTGGCTGCACTAATTTGCAACCCCACCAGCAATGTATGAGTGTTCCTTTTTCACCACATCCTCGCCAACACCTATTGTTGCTTGTATTCTTGATAATCGCCATTCTAATTGGGGTGAGATGAAATCTTAGGGTAGTTTTGATTTGCATTTCCCTTATTACTAGGGATGTTGAACATTTTTTCATAATCTGTTGATTACTTGTACATCTTCTTCTGTGAAGTGTCTGTTCATTTCCTTAGCCCATTTGTTGATTGGATTATTTGTATTCTTGGTGTAGAGTTTTTTGAGTTCTTTATAGATTCTGGAAATTAGCGCTCTATCTGAGGTATGGTTGGCAAAAATATTCTCCCACTCTGTAGGCTCTCTCTTCACATTTCTGATAGTTTCCTTTGCTGAGAGAAAGCTTTTAAGTTTGAATCTATCCCAGTTGTTGATTCTTGCTTTTACTTCTTGTGCTATGGGAGTTCTGTTAAGGAAGTCTGATCCTAAGCCAACAAGTTGAAGATTTGGACCTACTTTTTCTTCTATAAGATGCAGGGTCTCTGGTCTGATTCCAAGGTCCTTGATCCATTTTGAGTTGAGTTTTGTGTAGGGTGAGAGATAGGGGTTTAATTTCATTCTATTGCATATGGTTTTCCAGTTTTCCCAGCACCATTTGTTGAAGAGGCTATCTTTTCTCCATTGCATATTTTTGGAACCTTTGTCTAGTATGAGAAAATTGTATTTCTTTGGGTTTGTGTCCATGTCCTCTATTCTGTACCATTGATCTACCTGTCTATTTTGGTACCAATACCATGCCGTTTTGGTTACTATTGCTTTGTAGTAGAGTTGAAGATCTGGTATTGCAATACCCCCTGCTTCGTTCCTGCTACTGAGGATTGCTTTAGCTATTCTAGGTTTTTTTATTCTTCCAGATGAATTTCATAATTGCTTGCTCTATTTCTGCAAGGTACATCATTGGGATTTTAATTGGAATTGCATTGAATCTGTATAGCACTTTTGGTAGTATAGCCATTTTGACAATATTAATTCTGCCTATCCAGGAACATGGGAGATCTTTCCATCTTCTAAGGTTTTCTTTAATTTCTTTCTTTAGTGTTCTGTAGTTCTCATTGTAGAGGTCTTTCACCTCTTTTGTGAGATTGATTCCCAAGTATTTTATTTTTTTCGATGCTATTGTGAATGGGGTAGTTTTCCTAATTTCTCTTTCTGAAGATTCATCACTTATGTATAAAAATGCATTGGATTTATGAGCATTGATCTTGTAACCTGCTACTTTACTGAATTCACTTATGAGTTCTAAAAGTTTTCTGGTGGAATTTCCAGGTTCCTCTAAATATATAATCATGTCATCAGCGAACAGGGATAGTTTGAGTTCTTCTTTTCCTATTCGTATCCCTTTAATTTCTTTGGTTTGTCTGATTGCTCTGGCTGGAGTCTCAAGGACGATGTTAAATAGAAGCGGTGAAAGAGGGCATCCCTGCCTTGTTCCAATTTTTAGGGGGAACGCTTTCAGTTTTTCACCATTTAGAATGATATTAGCCATGGGCTTAGCGTAGATTGCCTTTATAATGTTTAGGAATGTTCCCACTACCCCAATTTTTTCTAGTGTTTTGAGCATGAAGGGATGCTGTATTTTATCGAATGCTTTTTCTGCATCTATTGAAATAATCATGTGATTCTTAACTTTAAGTCTGTTGATATGGTGAATGACATTTATTGATTTCCAAATGTTGAACCAACCTTGCATCCCTGGGATAAAACCCACTTGATCGTGGTGCACTATCTTTTTAATATATATTTGTATGCGATTTGCTAAAATTTTGTTGAGAATTTTTGCGTCGATGTTCATTAAGGATATTGGTCTGAAATTTTCTTTCCTCAATGTGTCTCTGTCTGGTTTAGGTATCAGGGTGATATTGGCTTCATAGAACGAGTTTGGGAGGGTTCCCTCCTCTTCTATTTCATGGAATAGTTTGAGGAGTATTGGAATGAGCTCTTCTTTAAAGGTTTTGTAGAACTCGGCTGAG
This sequence comes from Sciurus carolinensis, assembly GCF_902686445.1. Lineage (NCBI taxonomy): Eukaryota > Metazoa > Chordata > Mammalia > Rodentia > Sciuridae > Sciurus > Sciurus carolinensis. The sequence continues at coordinate 167,142,738 of NC_062215.1, forward strand.
AACCCATCTGGTCCTGGACTTTTCTTTGTTGGTAGGCTTTTGATGACCTCTTCTATTTCATTGCTTGAGATTGGTTTATTTAAGTTGTGTATGTCCTCCTCGTTCAGTTTAGGTAATTCATATGTCTCTAGAAATTTGTTGATGTCTTTGAGGTTTTCTGTTTTGTTGGAGTATAGATTTTCGAAATAGCTTCTAATTATGTTTTGTATTTCACTCGTGTCTGTTGTGATGTTTCCTTGTTCATTCCGAATTTTAGTAATTTGAGTTTTCTCCCTCTTTCTCTTTGTTAGTGTGGCTAAGGGTTTATCAATTTTATTTATTTTTTCAAAGAACCAACTATTTATTTTGTTAATTTTTCCAATTGTTTCTTTTGTTTCGATTTCGTTGATTTCGGCTCTGATTTTAACTATTTCCTGTCTTCTACTACTTTTGGTATTGGTCTGCTCTTCTTTTTCTAGCGCTTTGAGTTGTAGTGTTAAGTCATTTATTTGTTGATTTCTACTTCTTTTTTTGAATGCGCCCCATGAAATAAATCTTCCTCTAAGTACTGCTTTCATAGTGTCCCAGAGATTTTAATATGATGTGTCTTTGTTCTCGTTTACTTCTAAGAATTTTTTTATTTCCCTCCTGATGTCTTCTGTTATCCATTCATCATATAATAGTGTATTATTTAATCTCCAGGTATTGGAGAAGTTTCTGTTTTTTATTCTGTCATTTATTTCTAATTTCAATCCATTATGATCTGATAGAGTACAAGGTAGTATCTCTATCTTCTTGTATTTGCTAACAGTAGCTTTGTGGCATAAAATATGGTCTATTTTAGAGAAGGATCCATGTGCTGCTGAGAAGAAAGTGTATTCGTTCTTTGTTGGATGGTATATTCTATATATGTCCGTTAAGTCTAAATTGTTGATTGTGTTGTTGAGATCTATAGTTTCTTTATTCAATTTTTGTTTGGATGATCTATCCAGTGGTGAGAAAGGTGTGTTAAAATCGCCTAGTATTATTGTGTTGTGGTCTATTTGATTTCTGGAATTGAGAAGGATTTGTTTGACATACGTGGATGAGCCAATGTTCAGGGCATAGATATTCATGATTGTTATGTCTTGCTGATTTATGCTTCCCTTAAGCAGTATGTAATGTCCTTCTTTATCCCTTCTGACTAGTTTTGGTTTGAAGTCCACATTATCTGAGATGAGGATGGATACTACAGCTTTTTTGCTGTGTCCGTGTGCATGGTATGTTTTTCCCCATCCTTTTACCTTTAGTCTATGGGTGTCTCTTTCTATGAGATGAGTCTCTTGCAGGCAGCATATTGTTGGATTTTTCTTTTTAATCCAATCTGCCAGTCTGTGTCTTTTGATTGATGAATTCAGGCCATTAACGTTCAGGGTTATTATTGTGATATGATTTGTATTCCCAGTCAATTGACTCATATTTGTTTTTGACATGATTTGGTTTCTCCTTTATTTGGCTATTCCTTTAGGTTAGCACCTCCTGTTGCTGATTTGCATCGTTGTTTTTCATCTCTTCCTCATGGAATATTTTGCTGAGAATGTTCTGTAATGCTGGCTTTCTTTTTGTAAATTCCTTTAGCTTTTGTTTATCATGGAAGGATCTTATTTCATCGTCAAATCTGAAGGTAAGTTTTGCTGGGTATAAGATTCTTGGTTGGCATTCGTTTTCTTTCAGGGCTTGGTATATGTTGTTCCAGGCCCTTCTAGCTTTTAGGGTCTGGATTGAAAAATCTGCTGATATTCTTATTGGTTTCCCTCTGAATGTAATTTGATTCTTTTCTCTCGTGGCCTTTAAAATTCTGTCTTTATTTTGTATGTTAGGTATTTTCATAATAATGTGCCTTGGTGTGGGTCTGTTGTAATTTTGTATGTTTGGAGTTCTATAAGCCTCTTGTACTTGGTTTTCCATTTCATTCTTCAGATTTGGGAAATTTTCTGATATTATTTCATTGAATAGATTGCTCATTCCTTTGGTTTGTTTCTCTAAGCCTTCCTCAATCCCAATAATTCTTAAATTCGTCCTTTTCATGATATCCCATAATTCTTGTAGATTCTGTTCATGATTTCTTACCATCTTTTCTGTTTGGTCAACTTTGCTTTCAAGATTAAATAATTTGTCTTCAATGTCTGAGGTTCTGTCTTCGAGGTGTTCTATCCTATTGGTTATGCTTTCTATGGAGTTTTTAACTTGGTTTATTGTTTCCTTCATTCAAGTATTTCAGTTTGCTTTTTTTTCAGTATCTCTAACTCTTTATTGAAATGATCTCTTGCTTCCCGTATTTGGTCTTTTAACTGTTGATTGGTGCGATCATTTAATGCCTGCATTTACTCTTTCATCTCCTCCTTCAATGCCTGCATTTGTTCTTTCATCTCCTCGTTTGCTTCCCTGATTGTTTTAATTACGTACATTCTGAACTCCCTTTCTGACATTTCTTCTGCTGTGCTGTCATTGGGTTTTATTGATGTAGTATCTAGGTTTGTTTGGGACATTTTCTTCCATTGTTTTCTCATATTGGTCAGCTGTTAGTGGGACCCTGAGATATTGCAGATTTCCACTATTGGCTTATAGTGTCCCTGTAGATTTCCAGTGTATCACCTCCCATCCTTCAGTAGCCTGATGTCTTGGAGGAATTTGATAATGCAGTGCATCCGAAGAAAGCTGCCCCTAGCCCCCTACTGGTTCCAGGGTTTGGAGCTGGCTCTGTGCGGAAAGGTTCTCACTGGGGACCTGCACCGTGCAGCTGGCCATGTGGGAGGAGCCCACTGCCGGAGTGTGGAAGGCTACCTTGGGAAGACTCTAGCTGCCCTGCCCTGCTCTGATAAGCCACCCCTATCTGTGCCTGCCACCCGGGCCGAGCTTTACCCAGTGGGCAGACTCACCTGTGGCTCTATTTCAGTCCGAGTCTCTCAATGCCTCCCCTTCTTAACTCCTGGGTTCTGGAGCGACTGGGGGTGCAGTCTCCCTCTAGGCCGCCATCTTGGATTGCCCCGTGAAGAGAGCCTGCAGCCGGAGTGGGCAGAGCCGCCTGAAGAGGTCTCTGGCTGTCCTGCCCTGATCCCAGAGGCTGCTTGCGGATCGAAGCTCTCCGTTGGTTCGGGGGCTTGTGGCTGTCTCTATGTAGAAAGCCTCTCACTGGGCGGTCTGCTCCGAGAAGCTAGCCTTGAAAGGCACCTCCCACCGCAGGGGTCCAGGCTGCTTGGGGAAGTCTCTGGCTGCCCTATCCTGGTCCCTGAAGCTGCTTACATGCCGGAGTACGCTGGGAGTACCCTGACTTTCTAGTTGGAGTTCAACCTTCAACTGCCTCCCCTTCGGATCAGCATCACAGCGGGTACCTCTGGAAGCCCTGGCTCGCAGGCTTTACTTACCACCATTTCCCTTGCTAGGGTCTTGTAGGTTGTGTTAGTACTTTAAAGACACCTAAGGTATCTATCACTCACTTGGAATGATCCTTATTAAGAAAGGAAGCTAATGCTATGGGTCCCCTATGATGTGCCCACCTCATACCTTTATCGTCTCATTTACTTTACCAAAAACCTTGAGAGATCAAAGCCCAACAAACACCAACGTGCATAAAAATCAGCTGAGGAGTTTATTAAAATGCAGACGGCAGTTCAGAGAACAGAGTGGGGAGCCTGAGACTCAGCATCTCTGACAAGCACCCAGGGTACAGATGCTGCTGACGCAGTCACCCCTCCCACACTGTTAGAGGGGCAAGAAGGTGGATAACAGAGATGTCAGGAGATTGAGCAACATCTAAACAGACTAAGGTGTGGTGTACCTACTGTCTTAGTCCTCCTTCCGTTGCTGTGGTAGAATATCCAAGACTGTGTAATTTATAAAAGAAAGAAGTTTACTTAGCTCACAGTTCTGGTGGCCCAGAAGTCCAAGAGGATGTCGCCAGCATCTGCTGGGCTTCTGGTGAGAGCCTGAGGCTGTGTCAGCTCTTGGGCTCATGGAGGAAAGCCACAGGGAAGGGTGCAGGCCTCGCTTAGAACAGCCGAGTCTCACAGTAATGAAACCAGTCCCGCAAGAGAGAAAACTCGCTCCCTGGAGTGGGTATGAATCTACTCCTGCAGGTTTTACCTCCACGACCCAAACATCTCCACAAGGCCCTGCCTCCCCACACAGTTATTTTGAGAAATGAAGCTCCAGCACATGAACTTTTGGGGGACACATCCTAACTATAGTAGCTAGGAAGAAGAAAGCAATGCATAACCACGGTCTACCTGACTTCACTGCCTCTGGAATAAAACTGGCCTGTGCACTGGTTTTCTGTCCCTGGAATTGGGAACCCTGTCCTGATGGTGTTGGTTCATCTTTCCTCCAACACATTCCAAGTTCCTCTCGAGCAGAGATTGTCTGCTCATCTGTGTCCCTAGCCTGGGGCATAAGTATTGCCAAGTGACAAGTGGCGGAGTTGCACAAGTGAGCAGGATGTGTGTGGGACCTGGGACAGACCTTCAATTTTCACACTCAAATGTGCACAACGGAGGCGGCAGGAAAGACGCTTCCAGAACCTGAGTCCAGAACAGAGAAGCCTTGGGTTGCTGCTCTAGCAATGTAGAGCACCATTTGTCTAGGGGTACCTTTAACTGCTTCCCAGCTCAGTCCATCAAAGGGAAACTAACCCTGCGAGAAGATTCAGGGCTGTGAACCTAAAGCAGAGGCACACTTGTCCTCCTCCCGACAAAAGAAGTCAAGAAAATTGTAGAATGTTGTCTGGAAGAGCCCTGATTGGGCACTTCTCTGGGCCCCTGAGTGCCTCTGAGTGTGGAGCTGAATAAAGGAGTCAGGGCCTTGACTTTATGAAGCTCACAGCGAAGCCTCCAGAGCAAAGGCAAAAACAGTGTAATAAAATGACAGCGACCGCTTATTGACCGGGTCCAAGTCTCATGTAGGCACCTGGCATCTTACATGTATCATCTTATTATATTTAATCTTCATCCCAGTTCTATTGCAATGGATATCATCCTCACTTTGATGATGAGAAACTGAGACTCAGAGATGGTCTATAACCTGCGCAGGTCACACAGCAAGTGAAGGTCAGAATCAGGAATTCTATCAATGTCCACCTGACTTTTTAAAAGATCTATTTAAAGAGAATGAATTCAGTGCCTACTCTGGACTTAAATGTGCTATTTGTCTAAAGCATTTTTTTGATTACACTTGGCTACCTCTTCCCCTTCCTCCCTTACTTTTGAGTAAATTAAACTTCTTATGGCGGTTCTGTCTATATATTCAAATGGGAGGAGAGAAAGAGACTAAATGGACATCTCGTATCCCTGAACATTTTTTTTTTCTGCTGAGAGCCACACCTTGGCAGTTGGTTCATAAATGCAGTTGTCTCATTTGAACCTATTAATGTGGCTAAAACCAGAGTCACTCACTCTTTTAACAAGGGGATAGGCATTCAACTCCTTTGCCTTCTGTGAAGTGTTTGAAAACTTTCCCAGAGCATGTGAGAAATATTTGGTGACAATACAATGCTTACTGAAAAGAGAAGAAACATCTGTTGTGGTGGTTCTGACATTAGTGAAGGAGCTCCATGTATGAATCTCAGGTTGCGAGGGGGCACACGCTTCTTCTGCCTTTGGATTGTGCTGGGTTATCTATGAAGAGTGCTCTCCTGGATCTCTACCAACATGGGTTGCAAAGAGTATGAAAACTTTAATTTCCAGTGTAATGAAGCTTAAACTACAATGTAGACCCCCCACATGGTGCAAAATCGACAAGTTGAATTCCAAGAGAGGAGCCCCTTTGGAAGGGTCCTGCGGGGGCTTGGTGCCAAATGGGGGCATGGAGGTTAAGTGGGGAACAGAGTCTGTGGGCTCACTTGGTCTTCGGGGACTTTTTATAACCTGCTTCTGCTTTGGTATGTGAGGTTAGGCACTGGCGGAGGGGACTGCCCTCCTGGTATCCTTCTCTGATCTTCTCCCAACATGGTTGAGTAACCATGACGACCATGAGGACCTGTGGAAAGAACAGTGTCCATTGGGTGTTTTGTTCTGTCCCTAAGTTCCATTCAGTGGCCAAAAGCTTTAAAATCAAACAATACAGCTGGAGACAAGGAACCAACAGAAGCTGTACCCACTGTCTCTGTCTGAGGCAGCAACAGGGGAGGAGAAAGCAGGGCTCAGGGCTGAGGAAGAAGCAGCAAATCTGCCCAGGAATCACCAGCTGAGAAAACAATCTGATTTTAAACTCACTGATAAATTCCTTCCACTTAATCTTTATTTAAGGAAACAGTGTTAATTAGCTGTGACTATCTCATGTAATTATCTTAAGATAGGATGGGTATTAAATGCTGATAAAGGTAATCTCAAAAAGCTATGGTGAATTATGTTAGTTTCAAGTGCATTATCTAAACTAACCATAGGTGAATATGGTGAAATGAGAAATACTTTTTAACCACTGACACAATCATCCATGATCTGAATTAACTTTAGAAGTTAAAATCCACACTTCCAGGAATCTTCTAGGCATTTGGATACTCAACAATTGCTTCTTTGGTTCCTACATTCACATTTTAAAAAGTGGGTTTCATTTTATTAACACTAGCCACCAATCTCTTAATCCACAAATATTTACTGAACCTCTATATTGCTCAAGTTTGAGACAATATACGAGAAAATAAGATGTGCACACGTCCCTACTGAAGAAGATGATAATCTACTTGGGTTGGGGATGGGAGGAGTTTTCAAACCTTAATCAAGATATTTAGAAATCTATGGAATAGACTCTAACTTTGGCTTTGGGTGGGCAATCACTTTTACTCTTGACCTCTTGGCATTTTCTACAATGGAAAGGAAGAGAAAGGAAAGGGAAGGGAGGGGAGGGATGGGATGGAAGTTTGCATATATCCAAGGTAATAAGGGTAAGTCTTCTTCTTTGAAACCTTTATGTATGTGTGTGTTTATGTATCTAATTTTTATACACACTTATACACACATGTATATATATATATATATTTATATAAATTAGATAAATATTATAGACATGTAATGTGTTGCAATGTTAGTGACAGCCAAAACATTTTGTGCAGTATTTGGTGAGGGGTCAGAAAAGAGGAACAGTGTAGACAAAGGCAGGGAGAATGGAATGGCCCAACCAGATGCAGAACGGCAAACCATTTGGTCTGGCTACAGGATCAGAACTCAAGGAAGAGGCGGAAGAAAATGTGAAGGGGCAGGCGGGAGACAGCTACAAAGGATATACTTACTAGGCAGTTAAGAAATGTGTGTTTGTGTAAGGGCAAGCCAAATAAAGAGTGACTATGACAGTGGAAGGCTAGGGGAGAAAAGTGGCAGAAGTGAAAGAAGAGTTCACTGGTGGCCAAACACAATACTAACAAATATAAGGGTCATCTGGGCAGTTAAAAGGTCAAAGATTGGGTTAGCTTCTCATGACTGTGGCAGAACAACTGATTCACCTTCAAGACAGGGAAGGTTCATTTTGGCTCATGGTTTCAGAGGTTTCAGTCACTGGTCCATTGACCCCCAATGCTTTTGAGCCTGTGGTGAGGCAGAGCATCATGGCGGGAGCACACAGGGCAGAGCAGAAGCAGCTAATCTCATGGCATCCAAGAAGCAAAGAGAAGAAGAGGAAAGACCCAGTGACCTAGTGTCCTCCACTAGGCCCTGCTTCTTAAAGGTTCCACCACCTCCCAACATCACCACAGACTGGTATCCATACCTTTAACACATGGGCTTTTTGGGGACATTTAACATCCAAACCACAACATTGATCTTGGTTTCTGTTTTATCTTGGTTTCTTGCTTTTGTTGTTGTCATTGTTGTTGTGTTTTTGGTTGTTTTTTCTTTATTTTCCACCTTTTGGGCACCAAGACACCACATGAAGAAATGCATTACACCTAGCAACCCCACATCCATATAGTATATGAATAGAACAAAATTTTCACAAAACCATATGTATTATTACCATGTACCTTTAAAGCACTCTGTTGTTTTTCTTTCTTCTCTATGCTATTTATTTATTTTTAAATTCCTAAGACACTAAATTGATTTTAAACCCAGGTACAGACTGGTGACCAATAATTTGAAATTGGTTGCATTAGATCCTAGATCACAATGCAACTGTACTGGGATGAAGAATATTTTCAGTGCTGATTCTCCTGCAACAAAGGATAGCAATTCTGTTGTGTACATCTGTTTTTATACATCTGATAAACAAAATTTGATTTTGCAAAGGAAAGACTATAACTCTTGTGCTTGTAAATATGGTAAAGCTAGAATTCTTTTCAGTCTAGTCTCCACTTCAGACTCCCAGATCTTTCTTAGAATTGTGTTTTTAAAATCATTCATACTGGGAATTGTAAAATTGCTTTCTGAAACTACCTGTCTTTAAAAAACAGAAACACTCGGCAGTCACAAAGATTTTTTGTGTGATTATGGAAGTAGGGAGGAGAATGAGAAAGGTCTAAATTGGAAGACTTCACTTTAAATAAAGAAAAACAAAAACAATTCCTACTTTCCAAAGATCAGGAGGGATAATTTCTTGCAAAAGAAAAAAGTTCAGAGAATAATCCCAACCAGATCACCTAGGGAAAGAATCAGAACATGTTTAATAAAATTTTTGTGATGCATATACATGTTTTCTATCTTGAGGGTTGAAATGTTTAAAGTAAGAATGACATTTTAAAATAATTACTCTGCTCCCTTTTAAGAACTTTGCAAACAAAGACAATTAGATTTTTTTTTTAAGCAGTTGCAAAACCAGGTCATTTTAAGACTTTCTACGTGCTTCATATGAAGAAAAGTATTTTAAGCAAATATTTATGTTTGATTAAGTTTACTTAAGATAAAATTTTGGCAAAGATTTTTTGGAGAGTCATCACATTTTCTTAGTTTTTACTCTTCACAAAAGTCATTTGTCATCATCTGATTGTTGAGCTTGATGGGCATAAAGTTTATACTAATGGCCTTGTACCACATTAATTGCACTTTAGTATGTTAGCTTTGTTATAAAGCATCCTGAAAATTCTAGAGATTTTAGAAAAGTAAGTATTCAATTTTGCCATTAGGAAAGGTGTTTCCTAATGTTCACCAAAATTGTGCGATGTGTTAAAATCATAATTTGAAATAAATGAGATGAAATGTGAAAGATTAAGCGCTATCTGCATAAATTTCTTATGAACAGGATAGGGCAATTTGGGGCCTAATAGAGAATATTAATTGACTGTGAAACCCTTCATGGACTTCTATGAAACAGAAGGAATGACTGACATTGGTCACTGCTTCTGAGAAGCATACACTCAGCCAGGAGGCTGTGTGATCTGCTGAGCCTGTTGGTATGTGGTAATCACGTGCCTACCCAGGACCAGGGAGGTTTGCTTCTGAACCCATTAAAGCCAAGTGTTCTTCTCTTACCAAAAAAAGGGAATTTCTTGTCCTCGTCCCTCGATTCAATTATAAGGGATTTTCCCCAAATATTCTCCAAACTCTTTCTTCACCTTCACTCATTCTACTCCTGGGGAAATGGAGAGATTTATGAATGGCAGTATTGGGGAAAGCACGTGGGATGGTTTGCTTGGCTTTGTTTTTCTCTCTTGAATGAACATGTCAAGTTCTGCTCCCTCAACTCCCAAGTCCAAGGCTTCTTGGGACTGGGTGGTTAAGTCTTGGCCTGATTCCTAATTGCATTACCAACAAGGCTAAAGAATTAAGTCAAGTCCTTCAGTTTGTGTCCTATCATTATGAAAGTGATATTTTGACCTCAATATTTGCTCTTGTTTTATTTTCAACCTGTTCAGAACTTGGGTGGGAAAAGGGTATGCTATTTATGGTCTTTCCCTTTATAGGTTTCAACATCAATAATTACATTATTTAATTCAACATTGCTTAAACCAATGAAGTATGAGTAGAGTTGTTGATTCGACTAAGTTTGATTCTTTTTAAATACTTGACAAGAGCAAATCACTTAATAAATGTTATTGTGAGCATCACAATTGTAAACTTTCATCAGGACTTGGTGAAAATTTAGAATGCTACATACATATTATTTCTCCACTGTCTTAAATTCTCCCTTCATTTGAAGCAAAATGAAACTGGAAGTCTTATATGATGCTTATTTGTTAAAAGACAAGTACAAAATTCCAATTAGCTTCCCCAAGCAGAGATAAAAGGTATTATCCCTTCTTCAAAACAAAAATTTACATATGCATATGTTTTTAAAGTTCAGAAAGTATTTAAAGCATTTATGTGTCATTTTAAAATAATTTTTCTAAGTAGTCTTCAAAAAGCTATTTTTCACGAAATCACTTTTTTTTTTTTTTTTTTCCAAATCACTTCTATTGTCATTCTTATTTAAAAGTTTTCCCATCTTTCTAGACCAGGAACCCTTTGAGAATCCAGTAAAGACTATAGATCCTCTCTTCCCCTAAAGTACATATGCGCACAGCCCAAAGCTCACAGGACTCACCAAGCCCATCTTGACTGAGTTCATGAAAATCCTCCTGTCCTTAGGTGTCACACGATGAGATGGCAAGGTGGCCCTCAGATAAAGTAGTCGTGATGGAAGGTCATAGGAGTGGAAATCTGAGAGCACTTTGTTTTGATCCCATCTGTCTACATATCTAAAGAATGGTTTAAAGTTCATATTTTAAGAAGCATATTCAAAAATTAGAACCTATTTGGAAGAAATGGCTAGAACAATGCAGGGTATAGAAACCGGGCCACGTGATCAGTCTTAGGGATGAAGGATAGCTGTCCTGGATGATGGACCAGCAAGAAGGTGTGGGGCTATTCTGTCGCAGCAGAAGGAACATGGAGTAATGTGGAAAAACTTCTCCCTGGCAGGTGGTCCTTGCTGCAGATGGAGAGAGAAATGGTCAACTAGTAATCAACAAGAATTTATAAAGACCAACTATCTGAAATTTTTAGTTTTTTTAGATTGCTTCTCTCTTTCATAAGGTATGGATGTGCTTTAAGTTAATCTTTGAGTTCTGAATGAACACATGCACTGTTATAGAAATGTTTTTCCACCTATTTGAATGAGTTATATATTATTCTCCATTAAAAAACATGTTACATAAGTATTTCAGTCAGGGACTTCCATAGTATTACATCAATTTTTTTTTCGATATTTGGTTCTCAATGTGTCTATTAGAAAGGAATTTTTTTCTTCTTTTCTGGACAATCCTTAAACCTGAAAAAAAGGCTAAATTTAAACAGGATAAATTTTCTCTGGGAAAACCCATGCTGTTTTTGATCTACATATGAATCTCTTCTCTCCTCCCACCTTATCCCAGTCCTCACAGAAATACTTCTCTTGGAAGAATTTTAGCTTTTGAGGCAAGTTAGATAAAGCATGGAGAAGCTAACAAGACATGATATCTTGATCATTCAAGAAATGCAATTAGTCTGGTAATTCTGCTACACAGGGAAAAAGTCCCATCAATAATCAACCATTCCATCACCCAAAACTTCCCTCCAGGGCATACTGTCTTTGTGGCAGCTCTAGTATCCTGCTTCCTTCCTCTGGAAAGACTTAGCTAGCCGTGTCACTCCTGCCAGGTCCCCAAGCCCCTTGTCCTTCCCAGAAATGAACGGAAACTCATTGGATTGGTGGGTGGCAAGGATCTGCAAAAGTCAGTTCACATTTGTGGACTGAGTGGAGTTCATTTTTCAAAAGTTTTAAGAAGAGGAGATTCACTGTGTTCCATGCCTGCTCTGGACCAGTGGCTAAGCAGTGGCTGTAGGTATTTATTCCTACTCTTCAGGCTGAAACTAGACTTTTTCTTGAGGGTCACTGTTGAAAAACAGGCTGGTTGCAAGTTTTGTGGCTGCACATGTAAAACAATATTTTGTAATCAATATAATAAAGTAAATTTTAAATCTCTATTAGTTGGTCTCAAAATTTAGTTGTAAATTGCCTTTGGACTTAAGAGGAAGAAAGAACATCACTTTTTTCCCTTCCAAAAGCTCAACAATGATCCCCTCTCTCCATGTTCACATGCACATTGCACAGATTTCTCCTTTCCTCAAACCCTTGAAACTCCACTTTGCTCAGACCTAACCCTTTGTCCTTGTGAGCATATTTCTTCCAATGAAATTGCCTGTTTTATGAAGCAGAGTTCTGCACTAAAAAGACTTAATTTCTGAATTGATTATTTTTAATAATTGGTAGACTGACTTTATCTAGGCATTTCCTCTCTGTGGACCTTAGTTTTTTTGTCTGTAAGAAGAAGGTATGGATCTGGTGATCTTGAGGGTCCCTTCCACTTTTGACATACTCCAAATTGTTGCTTTAGAATCAGGGTTTCAGGATCTTTCAAGATAGTAGCTCATGGTATCCCTGGTAAATTAATCTAAACTGATACAATTATGTGGCAAAAAGGGAGAAGAAGGTGCCAGGTATTGTGTATATTCAATGAGATCACTGGGATGTAATGTCCAAATCTGTGTTAGTTAATCAGGGGTGACTTGAAGGTGGATATTTGGGACAACAGATGAGGATGTTTCTCTGATGGTTCAGGAAGAGATATATTGAACAAGACTGAATTTCATTGAGCTTCTGATATCACACAGCCTCGGTGAGCTCTTGCGTTTTTAGGTTTAGATGCACTATCTTATTTGAACAGATTAATTACTTTAATTATCTACTTTGTAAATGTAACATTTGAGGGGCATACCCTGGAGGCAGGCATGCTTTTAGGCACTGAAGTGATTCAGTGAACAAGACACTGAAATTCCAGAAGAAATTTATATTCTGTAGTAAGACAGCATTTAAGAAGGAGAAAAAGCAGGACAGAGACTCAGAGACAGAGATCAACTAGACGATGGTTTTTGAATATGGATAGTGTGATGGTTGATTTTATGTTCAACTTGGCTGAGCTACAGGGTACCCAGACATTTGGCCAAAGATTATTCTGGGTATTTCTGACTAAGATTATCATTTAAATTGTTGGGTGGTCTTTGAGTAAAGCAGATCACCTTTTATAAGGTGAATGGGCTTCTTCAAATCAGTAGAAGGCCTGAGTAGAGCAAATGATCAGCCTCTCCAAGCAAAAGAGAGTTCCAGTAGATGGCTTTTGGAATTCACAGGTAAAAATGACTTTTCCTGGTTTTAACACAGATGACTTTTGCACTCAAACTGCAACATCAAGTGTTCCCTGGTTCTTAAGTCTTCGGGCCCACATGAAATTTTTTTTTTACTTATTTTCTTTTAAAATTTTTTTATTGATTCTTTGTAACAGTAGAATCTGTTTTGATCAAATTATACATGCATTGTTTATATCTTATTCTAATTAGTACCACATTCTTGTGGATGTACACGATGGTGGGATGCACTTAGGTTTCTTCATATATATACCTACGAAAATTATGTCAGGTTACATGACAGATTCTTGACTTAACACCATCTATAATTGTGTACACTCATACATACACACACACACACACACACACACACACACACACACAGGTGCACGAATCCTCTTGGTTGTTTCTCTGGAACTCTGTTGAATACTGAGAAGGCAAATGAAGGAGTGGACAGGGGCTATGCTGGGTGGACTTTTGCATTTCTTTGACTTGCTTGGGCTGCTGTGTGGAAGACAGATTGCAGGAGGCAAACGAGAAAGCAGGGATGCCAGGCGGTTGGTACTGCAAGTGTCCAGGCAAGGGACGTCGGTGTGCTAAACAGGCTAGTGCACATTCCTTGGCCAGAAGTTGTCAGATTGAGGATGCAGTCTAGAGAGAGTGCTGGCAGAGCCAAGGCCTTGATTTTACACTTATCTTCAAATCTGAAAAACAAAAATTATTTTCTTTTCTTGGAAGAGTACAGAAACAGAAAGGACAAGTGGATCCCAACTCTGGCCCAGAAGGATCTGTAGCCCTTGTGTGTAGACTGAAGAAAACAAAAGTGTTCCACGTATGTATGATATCTCCACTGTCATGTATACCTAAAAAGAACAAATTTAAACATTTTTTTAAAAAGAAAAAAAATGTAAAGTTGTGGGAGGGGAATCAAAATGGCTGTGGCTATGGTTTCAGTATGGTTAGCTCCCACCAAAAACTTATGTGGAGGCTTAGTCCCAGGAAAACTGAGTTGAGAGGTGCAGGGGCCTTTAAGAGGCATTAGTGCTTCATTCATGGAAGGGAGTTAGGTCTCAAAGGTCGGGGTTACCGACCACGAGTGCGAGCTGTTCAGCAGGACTGGCACCGCCCTTTGCTCTTGCAAGCACACGATCACCCCACACGCCCACTTCCTTTCTGCTTTGCCACCACACGTTGACATATCACGAGGCCTCACCAGGAAGATGCCAAGCCCCTGCCCCTGGACCTCCCAGAACTGTGAGCTGAACAAACTTATTTTCTTTACAGCTCATCCAAGTCTCAAGCATTTCGTTATAACGTCACAAAACGGAGTAAGACACCCTGCTTATTCTGAGTCCCTTTGATGACACCTGTGTCTCAGTTTCCACATCCGCAGCAAGAGGATAATAACAGGACCGACCACACAAAGTTATCATAAGAATCAGCACACGTGGGGCTGGGAGCGGTGCCAGGTGTGCAGGGAGGGTCACGTAGGTCTGAGTGGACACTGTAATTGCTGCTATTGCATCATTATCATTCTTGTGATAATTGGTCAAAATCCAAAGCTGGTCAGACTTAGATCAAAACCCAAACACTCTACCAAGGTGGGTAGGCGTCACACCTGGATTAATTATGAACACAGGTAAACTGAGGCAAATAAGAACAGTGTAGACTTTCTGTGCTGAGTCCTGTCATTCCAGAAATAAGGCGCTCAGCAGTCAGACACACACATACACACACGCACACGCACACACACATACACACACATGCACACACAGGCACACACACACACATACATACACACACGTACACACACAGGCACACACGCACACACACATACACACACACACACATACGTACACACACGTACACACACAGGCACACACGCACACACACATACACACACATGCACACACAGGCACACACACACACATACATACACACACGTACACACACATGCACACACGCACACACACATACACACACAGGCACACACAGGCACACACACACACACACATACATGCACACACACACACACACACACACACACACACACACACTTGACCTGGCATACACATTCTCCAGGGATCAGATAACGCCCTAGCCCTCAGACATCATTCTGATTTTTTTTAATCACTAAGAATAATGATAGTAAAATCTATTAAAGGCATATGGTGCTCAGTGTGTGTACTAGCCTCTTCACATGCATAATCTCACTTTACCTAGTTTAATGGGGTAATGACCCAATAAGATGCGTTGCTTTCCTCATATGATAGATGAGAGAACAAGGCTCCTGTCCCTTGCCCAACAGCGCGTGCTCATCAGTGAACGAGTCACATTTTTGTCTATTCGAAGTCCCTGGTGGATATATTGATTGGAAAAGATGGGAATTGCAGAGAGCTCCATAAACTTCATTCCCAGGAAGGAAGCAGCCTTCCCTTGGCCCTTGACAAGCAGAGGGGTTGAGAACATGAGGCGCAGCCCCGACTCCGTACCACACGGGCGGGAGCCGCTGCCATAAACCAGGGCCAGGCCTCTGATGTTCTCTCTTCCCCTTCACGGCTTCCCTCCCCGCCTTCCTTCCACCTCCCTCCTTCCCAAATAACAGCCACAAAGAAAAGCTAGTCACACCCCCACCAAACACACCCGCACACTCAGATGCACACTGCTCACCCATCTGGGGGGCTGAAGGACGGAGCCTGCTGAGACAGGGTCTCTGTGAACCACCCCCTGGGTGCTTGTCTTCTCCTTGGAGGGCCCTCCCCTCCATCGGGGCTTTTATTTGACACAGAGGAGAGAGCATAGCTGTGACCTGAAGGAGCTAAAGAGACTTTGTCCCTTTGTGTCTGAGAATGTTAGGTTGGATCTGGAGCTGGAGGGCAAGATCAGTACCTCTGACTCCCTTCTGAATGTCTGGGAAAGAAGCAGAAGGTGGTGATTTTAAGGAGACACGTATATATCTTTGATTTGTTGTGTGACTTCTTTGGTCACGCGGTAAGAAACATGCCAGTCAGACCTGGAGAGCACAGGTCTCCACGAGCAAGCAGGTCCATTCACCAGCGGCATCAGGTGGGTCCTCACTTGCCCAGATACACCTGGGAAGTACCATACCTGACTCACAGTCCCCATGTTCTCCACGGCTCTCTACTGAACCGGAAACCAGCTGCTTGGGGGTTACTCATCCTCGTCCCCCTTTTCTCTGAGGCCCTAGTGTGATTGCAGACTAGTGTCATGGGTGACACCTAGGAGCTGATAAGGTGCAGAATCTTAGGCTCCACCGCAAGCTGCTGAGCCAAGCTTACAATGATTCATCGAAGCCACATGGTGGTGCGGTTAGCGCTGTGTAGACCATTGAGGCCTAGTCCAGGCTCCTCAAGGGGGGCAAACTCACAGCCATCAGGAGGTGGGAATATGTGGACGTGTCAACTTAGTCCACAGGGGCAGAGAGAAACACTGACACCCACTGTCCCCCTCTAGGAATGTGGTGAAGTAGGCAGCTGGGATCACTAGCCACCAGTGACAAAAGAGGTGTGGGTGGAGAGAAGAACAGACCCACACGCTGAGTCCTCGGGGCAGGTCTGATCACCGGTATGAAGGATGCAGGTTCCCAGTCGGTGGCGCCCACACGTCACCTCCTTCTTCCCCAGAAACAGCAGGTGGTTTCCCGAGGGAGCAGTCACACGTTTGACCCTCCCTTCTGCCGTGGTTCCTGAAGCTCCTATCCTTAGTCCAGGGGAAAATGAGGCCCAGAAAATAGAAAAAGGGAGCCTCCTGTAGTTTTCCCAGCTGGATGTGTGGTTGGTGACAGAGTGGGTCAAGTGAGGAAGGAAAGGGGTTTCTAGTACAGAGGTGAAGGGTGAAGGGGAAGAAGCCAGAGTCTGCTCCACGGAGGTCGGCCGTGAGGTGAGGTCAGCCGTGAGGTGAGGTCAGCACCGGGCAGGGCTCTGTGGCTCCCAGGGCCCATGCTTCCTCTCCCCTGACTCATCCAGAAACCTTAGGGCGGACCATCTTAGCAACTCAGCACTCAGGTGAAGAAAATGAGACCCCCAGAAGGGAATCTGTGTGCCTAAGGTGTGAAGCCAGTCCTTGTCACCAGCTGGAGAGGCAAAGAGGTGTTTCCTACTGCATGGTAAAAAACGAGGAAGGCGGGGAGAACGAGGAGAAGGCTACTAAAGCGCACAGCAAGGAGGGCTGAAGGACAGGAGGGAGGGGCGTCAGCAGGACTCACAGAAGGAAAAGCCCTGGCAAGTCACTGCAGCTCTCTCACATGGAATCCCCTTGCTTTGGGAACTGATTTTTTCAACGTGGTTCTTTTTCATGTTGCTGTTTACTTGACAGAAGAAAAAAATTCCTTAGTAACCCTAATTACTAATTACATAAAAGATGGGATTAAAATTCCAAATACTTTAAGTATGTACCGTCCGACTAAAATCATGCAGAATCGGAAGTGTTTTCCAAAATTGCATTCACGTGACAGCTCGTAATTCCAGTCAATGCAAGTCTGCTTATTCCAAAATTTTGATGTAACCTATCTCAACTAGTTCCAAGGTTGACGTCCTCACAGTGGCTTCTCCGGGTTTGGCCTGAAGAGAAGGAAAGACTCCTTCATGGGAAGTATTTAACACGTGTTCATTGTTACTGCTACAGATTCCACTCAGGAAGAGAGTCAAGATCCTATGTCTGTAGAATGCTAGCTGTGAAGAAGAGCTAAGAGGTGACCTGTTCCAGCCTGGTACTCCATGCTGAGGGGATCGGGACCCACAGAGGGTGCCAGTGATTTGTCTGAGTTTCCATAGCTAATGCTCAATTAGAATGTAAACCCGAATGCTCAGCTCACATAATATGAAAAATAATATTAAGAAGTTCAACATGCTATTCATTGCACAGTGGAGCCACCTAAAAATAATATTTTAAATAAGGTCGAGATTTCCCTTTATTGTTGGAACATTAGAATAATCACTCTGGCCTGCCACGACCTAACTCTCAGATTTCTTTTAGCCTACATGTTTTGGCTGGGACACCATCCCATATTCTTCTGATGGTTTTTGAATAGCATCGGGCAATGATGTCGGTCCTCAGCGCCTGCTGTGAAGTCTTTGCATTATACTAACTGCTGAAATGAAATAATTTCTTTAATCTCCACAGTCTTGCATGTAGTAGAATCTCCATTCTACTGAGAAGAAAACCAAGTTTCCTCGAGGTCAAGTCCCTTGCCCAAAGCAACGTAGCGAGAGCACAGTGGAACCCTGTTGGAACCCCTGCCTGTCCCACTTGGTGCTCAGGGGCGTCCCCTGCTGTGAGCAGACACAAACACTGCATCCTAATGAGGCAGATGAATAAAGGATGAAATGAGAGATGTGTACCTTCACCCCAAGGTCTGGATGTTGCATGAACCATTTTAGCTAAGCCGTCAAAGAAAAAAATCTATACCAGTTTGATATCTCAATTGCTTGCTAGAATCACCAGAAGGAGACAAAACAGCTAGAGGGGATGGTGATGGGAGATATTGACAGAGACAGACAAAAGCAGCACTGCATTCCCAACTCCTGCTCCGTCAAAGCGCCTCCAAAAGGATGCAGCGTCTCCGTCCCCCACTCAGGGCCACCGGGGCAAGTGGCCAGCTGCCAAACTGCTCTGAATCTGTATTTCAATTTAACCTTTTCTCTGGCCTCACCATTAGGATCGCTGCACAAACAAAGAAACCAAGGGGAACCCCTCTGTGATTATTATCACCAGAAGAAATTTAGAGAATGAAATAGAAAACAGTAGCAGTGGAGGCAGGGGAAGGATTATTTCGGGATGGCATGAGGGTCTTTATAAATAATTGAGAGTAAGAAACAGGTTAAACTGAAAATAAATGTAGCAGACAAAATTATCAGCGTTGCCCTACAAGGGAGATGTTTAAATACAGTCAGAATCCTTGGAACATAACCAGAGGACTCCTGTTGTCTCCGAAGCTATTCACAATAAATGGCCCCTGTGACTGCGACGTGCCAATTAAACAGTTTGTTTCTGCCGCAACCTTAATTTGGCAGACAGCTCTGTTGTAAATCTGCATAGTGGGATGGAGAAAAGTTGATTCCTAGCTGCACACCCCCCAGAGTTTACTCTTTGCTTAACACAAAATGTAAATATGTCATTGTGTTGACTAGGAGTCAAATGAAAGATGCCAATTGGAAAGAAATATCCCAGTCCCAGATTAATTAATGCTTGAAATATTCTAATTTACTTTTTGCTCATGATTTATGTATCAAAAGAGGCACAGGGACCTGAGGACCTCGGAGATGCAGAGAAACTTCAGAATTTATGAAAGAGAGGTCTAGAAACTCAACATTGTCACCCTTTTGCAAAGAACTAGACTCACAGCAACTGCCTCCTCTGAAGACGATGTGATGTCAGCAGAGGCGGAAGACTCCATCGGGGGCCGGAGCGGCCACTTGACATAATTTAATCTTTCAAAGGTCAATGATCACATGGAAACATTTTTTTACAGTGCTTCTTTCTTTTCATTGATTTTGGGGTTTAGCTATGAGAATCATAAATAGCTGCCAGCTAGCTAGAATGATGTTGGCAGACTTGGTGAGCCACCCATTCACAGTTCCACTATAGAACGTGCCAACAGCTCTCTAGAACTCTCTAGAATTCAGAGGTCTTTGTGGTATACTGTGGGTAATGATGATTTTCCTATTGAAAAGATATTTAAATATCCTCCACCAGATGAAATGCAACCGATTTGGTGATTACTGGGGGACAATACATTGGAAGGGGGTGGCCCAGCCTACCTTTAACAATGCTGTATCACACCCCAAGCTCTCAGGAGATCTTGCTCCCTTCCATAAAGACGAGGCTTGGTTTGCAACAGGCATGAGAGCAGGGTACCTACCTTTGACTTCAATCCAGGGGTCTAAAGTCTTTCCTGAGGTAGGTTCCCATCTGCTTGGGATATGAATGAGATATGACAATAGAAGGTAGGCTGTCCCCAAACATGTGATGTGTACAATCTGTAATTTTTAACTAAGTTTTTTTTTTCTAATTTCAAAAAGCTGTATTTATAGAAAAGTTGTAAGATTTAATACAGAATTCAGGTCTACCCGACACCCATTTCATTTTACATTATCACCTTGCCTTTATCAGAAGGAATACTTCTTTGTTACTAGTAACTAGATTCCAGATTTATTTGGATTTTTCTCTAACATCCTTTCTTCAGTTCCAGTCTCCCATCTAAGATATTCTGCTGTATTTATTGGTCTTCTCTCCTTAATCGTCTCTGGTCTGTGATAGTTCTCAGTATTTCCATATCATAACGCGGGTCTCTAAATCCAGCTGGAAGTGGTAGGGGTAGGCTGGCAAAGTGTGACTGAGCTACATTCTTGGAGTGGGGATTATCTATGTATGGTATTTTAAATCCTTCTGTTAGCAAGATTTGTCTTTCCTCTCTTATTTATTTATTTATTCAATTATTTATTCATGTCACTATGGACTCCTGTGTATTTATTTTATATATTGGTTTATAGTTTGACTCATGTATATTTATTTTGTATCATGGGTTATAACTCAATACAATGTTATTTATTCTGTTGCTCAAATTCCAGCTGTACCATCATGCCCTTTTGACATGCCCCCTTCCTTTAATGTTTTGGGTACTTCCTTTCTAATATTGCAAGAGGTGCCAAGCTCACCTTATATTTTCCCTGCCCCAGCCTAGACTCAGCCATTTTTCCAAGGAATCTTGGTTCTTTTATTTGGATAACGGTATTTTTTAAATCAAGATGTGGATGCTAGGCATGCTCAGGGCTATCAGGGTGTCCTTGTTTCTGGGCCTTCTTGGGTAACAGCACTAGGTGATGTCTGTGTATACACTAAGCCACACAACTCTACGGCCCCACAATTACAGATAAGTGTGTTTATACCTAGCTATCTAGATGCATATCCATCTGTGTATCTGTGAGCTATACATGAGTTCACACTGAAGCCCAGACTTGAATCCAGTACCACATGGCACCTTCTGAGCCTTGCTTCTTGCTTATCTGTCACTTTCCCCTCCAGTGGTGAGACGCCTGGTTCCCATCAGCCACCTTTTATATGTTCTCTACCAGGATGCACATCAGGCAGTGCCTGCCAGGACTGTTAATCCATGCTCTCACAAGAAGCAAGTTTACTAGCTAGGATCCGACATGCATCCTCTCAGCTCCCGTTAAACACAGTTTTCCATGGTTACTTAGGGAAGCTCCTTATCCTCCACCCTCTTCCTCAAGCTTATCTCTTATGGTTGCAATAGAACTCAGTCCCTATTTTATCGTTCGCACAGTATCTGATGGTTGTTGTCATTGTTGAGCTTACAAACATCAAAGGCCACTCATTGTGTTATATATACATTTCTCTGGATCTGAGACAACAACTTAGAAAGAAAAACAAACAAACAAACAAAAAAAAACCAGATCCAAGTGTCTAAAATGAGCCAGTGCAGCAGGAATGGGATCTGAAGATTATCCTGCCTGGGTGGAGGTCCACCGGGAGAACTTGTACTCTCCTCCAATCCAGCAGTACTGTGAGAGAGGACTCGGAGCTGGCGCACCACCCAAGAGGAAGCGGAAAGAGTAGCAGGGGAAAATTCCAAACAAAGCATGGGGCCGAGGGAGGATTCTAGAAGAACATTATGTTCCTTACTGTGTAAGATCTTTTGCCAGGCAAGGATCACCGAGGACAGAGAGCGACGGGGCAGCCTCTCTGTGGGGCATCTAGGGAGCCCAGGCCCTGGCGTCTGGCCACACTTGCTGCCCTGAAGCAGCTCCAGGTACTCAGTAGGCTGCTCCTCCTCCAGGTGGCCTCACCCTCCACCTTGCCTCCTCTGCTGCTCTGCGGTCACACACACCTGCCCGGAAAGACCGGGCCTTCTGCCTGAAGAGCCCTGGATTGCCTCATCTCTCCCCAGCCTCTTAGGCCATCACCTGGCCAAATTCAGCATCGGCTTTTGAAGGGATGATTTGGGGTTTCAATTTTTCCTAGAAATCCCTCCAAATATATATTGAATTATGGCCAAAGGTTGGCTCACTGGAATAAAGAACAATGATATTTAACAATGACAGTAATAATGGCTAGCATTTATTGAGCACTTATTGTGTACCACATACTGTGCTACCAGTACTACCCTTAGACCCGGGCACCCTCGTGAGGCAAATCATCCATGAGGTAGTGGACAGACCCCATCAGAGCCTGCCCAAACCCCCACCCTGATACCACCACCCCCTGGTCTTCCTGCTGCTCCTCTGGGTACCAGGACCTAGGAATTCTCTGCACGCATAGCTCTAAGCCAGCATCCAGGTCCAGCATGGATCTCTTCCCTAGGTTCCTCCTTCTGAGTCTGAAAGGTGCCCTAAGGTAGGCGGTGATGGAGGGTAGAGGAAGGATGGGCACCAAGCAGCAGGCTGGAGAGAGGAAACTCCATTCATACCCTTGCCCTGAATCACATGAAGATATTAGAGTGTATCATGAGCTGCATGCTTGAAATATCTCATTTAATTGATAAAACAATCCTATCCTGTGAACTGTCTACATTATACTGAGGAGCAACAGGGCACAGAGAGGGTAGGGAGATTCTCTAAGGAGAAACAGCATGGGATGCAAGCCCAGATTTATTTAACTCTAGACTTAGGGCTTTAACCCCTACACTACAGCATCCTGCATGTGGCCGAGTCACCAACTGCATGACTCCTTTGCTGTCCAGTGAATGTGTCCCCTAGAGATGGGGACTGCACAGTCAGTAAAAACCAGGTGTTCACCCGCAGCATTCCACATATGCACCATGCTCAGCTGCCTCATTTCTCATTTGCCACCTTGACCCTTTTCTCCTTCCGGATTTGTCTTCAGCCAGCAGTGTGGGCTGCTGGATTTACAGCATCTGTGGTCGGTGCACATGTGTGGACTTGACAATCCATGTGTCTTTCAATCTCGAGCTTTAAAATGGGGAGGCTCGTTCTTAGGGAAATGGCAGGTATGCCTCTCCAGGTGGGAGGGCATGGCATTTCTGCCGAGTGCCACCTCAAGCCCCCCTCCCTCCCCCACAGAGGAGTATTTTAATAGAAGGTTAATGGAGGGCACACCGAACAGAAAGAAAACCCTGTCATCGTTCGTCCAGGTTTTACTGTAATAGAGGTCAGCTCTCCTGGTTTCTTCCTAGTATCCATCTTTAAAATGAATTGTTTAGGCTATGAAAACAAAACTAGTTTATTTATGATGACAGAGAAGCTGTAAATGTGCTCCTGATCTGTGCCTTGACTAATTAGATTAATTAAGCCGGCATGCATTTCAGAACAGGCAGGCAGGTGGCAAATAACATTTGAGATGATTTATACGATCTATTCCATCAAGCTTACAGTTGATAAATAATATCACATTCATTCCATTAAGATATCGAAGTGGAATAAAACAGGACATTCTTGGCTCTGTGCTCTCACCAGCAGAGCAACTGTTGAGGTTAATACGCTGGGCATCATGTAACTATTCAGAACAGTCAAGGAAAACCACATCGGCCAAATCTCAAACTCACTTGCATCTCGGCGGGCCCTCTCCTAATAGAGGGGCGATTCTTTGCCATGTTTAGGATGGGAGAAGAGACAGATTTCTGAAGTCACTACTGCTTACTCTCAAATTTGGATGGAAACTCTCATTCCGTGGTCCTCGACCCTCTAACCTGCAGTCAATGGTGAATGACAGTGAAACTGGGTGAACACAAGATATCTCCCCCCACCCCTCCACCACGGTCTTACCACTTCTACATCCCTAAGAGATCTCTGGGAGTATTTGTCCGAGTGCGGATTCCTAATAAATCTGGATAGAGTCCAGTGACCTATTTTGGTTTTTGTTTCATTTTGGTTCTTATCAATACCTAAAGTATGAACATCACTCCTGACCAATAAGCTCTAACACCAATCACTGAATCTTATGCTTTGGCCTTTGTCTTTCAAAATTCTCAAGCAAGTCCAATGTATTATAGCCATTTCTTGTAGTCAGGGTTTTTCGAAGTTTGATCAAAGGAATTAGAATTTTCTAGGGGTACATTGCAAAACTCCCAATTTCCCAGGTTTCACTTGAAATCCCACAAGTCCAAATTAATAAGGGTAATACAAGAATAACTGCAGTTTAATGCACAACCCAGATTCTTATATATGCTAAAATTTAAGAACCACTTCTTGGGGCCAGAAATATTTGATGTAAATGTAGCAAAAACAAAACAAAATGAAACAAAACAAACAAAAAAACGGAAGCATCCCCTGCATCTCCTCCCTGCAGTTACAGTCTTCCCTAGAAGACAAAGATGTATGTCTCGCCTGCCTACATCCAGAACCTCTGGAAGAAGGTGTGCTGATCTCCAGGCCGCCATTTGTCTTCCAGTTCTTCATCATTTACGTCTAAAGAGCTCGGCGAGATTGCTACCATCTTGTTGAGGGTTGCCAGTTTGCCTCTAAGGCACTGGGAAGGAAGTGGTTAACACCAAAGTCCCCTGTTCTACTACTGCAGGGGGATAAAGGTGTGACATGCAGGTGTCACTGCAACATGTAACCAGACATAGGTATGGGAGACAGACCCTGATCGAAACCTGACATCCTCCCTGGCCCAGGAAGAGAGGATAACCCACCCCATTAGAGCAGAGCGGGAGGCACAGTGGCAGAAGACGGGCCTTCAGAAGAGAGAGCCAGTCAGAGCAGCCAGGTAACCGAGGGAGGGACGGCCACCTTCTACATAGCACATGAGCCAAAGCAAAGCCGCCCAAGGTCACTTGATAGCATCTGTGTTTCAGCTTTGCACAATCATGCAAACAGTGATAGAGAGTAATCTGAAGATGGTAACGAGAGTTCTGATTCTAAGATGCTGTCGTGTCATCCCATGCTCCCTCTGACCAGGCCTTGCTGGAAGGAAAGGGAAAACTCTGAAGCCTGGAAAGAGGACTTTGCCCGAGACCAGAACAGACGCCCTTCCCTAATCCCACCCGTGAAACGGTTCCTTCCTTCAGTGAGAAGGAGGCAGAAGCTGATCCCAGAGCCTCTTTTATGCCTTCACAGTTCTGGCAATTGTGCCTTTTGCACGTCACTGTGGACTGCTTCTCCTCTCACAGTGCACATGCAGGTAATTTACCATAAAGCCTGTAGTCATCTTCCTCAGGTTCCCAAAGGAGGGATCTTCCAGGTGTCAGTGCTTCCTGGGACCTAGATGAAGGAAGCAGAAGATTCTAGTTCTCCAAGTGGGCAAGACCTTGTGCACAACGCCGCTCTGGAGCACCTTTCTGAATGTGTGAGCCACATCTTAGAAATGATATCACTCAAACCTCTAAAATTAGATCCCAGCAGTTAAATCATAACTGACCTCAGGAAGCATTGTTACTAAAATATTCCTTATTAAGTCATAATTTCACCAGTATTCATGGCCAAGCCGTCTTTCTTTATAAACAAGGTTCTGTTGGAACTCAGTTCTTGAGCAGTCTGGGCATCCGTAGCCTCATCCTACAGTGGCTCACCCTACCTTGGACCTGTCTGGCAGCAGAGAGAGGCACAGGGAATCAGTAACAAGCCCTGACAGGTTTTTCTGACAAGGGCACATGATTTTGTCCTATCCTCTCAATTGCTAATCTCAATTAGGCTTCTGGCTTCTCATGACTGTATATATGCTATAGACTTCATGTTCTGCCAGTTTCTAAAAAAAAAGGTTCTTAAGTGCTTTATACTAAAAGACATGCAGAAAGTAGCTTTATTAAAAATTAAGTAGAAAATGTCAATTACACCTATAGAAAGTGCAATGCTCATCCAGAGGGTATTTTTTGTCACCATGATTGAGCAGTAAATTTAGCTATTAACTTCCTCAAAACTAGGACAAGCATAGAGATAAGATGTATTTCATAATTCTTGTTATTTAGAGAAAATTATCTACCAATGCTTTAAGGCACGAAGCTGTAAATTTACTTATTTAAAGTGTGAATTTTGACAACTGTGTTAGTCACGTAGGTAATCACTACCATAGGCCACAGAACACCCCACATTCCCAAATCCCTCACTTCCAAAACCCCGTCAATTTCCTCCCCTAATATTAGTCCTGGAACTGATCTGCTGACACTCATTCTTCTTTTGCATTCTGTATAATTTCACAGAACTGGAATCATGCGATACGTGGTCTTTCATATCTGGTTTCTTTCCCGCAATGCTTTTGAGATTTGATTATGCTGTTTCACAGATCAGTAGCTCCTTTTTTTTTCCTTAGCTGAGTTAGAAGTTAATCATGATGTGTTCATCCATTCACCAGTTAACTTTTTCCCCAATTTTGACTCTTATCAATAAAACCACTATGAGTTTTTATGTGCAAGTATTGGTGTGAACATATGTTTCTGTTTCTCTTGGGTAAATATCTAGGAGTTGTTCCACATCTTTGCTATGCTTGGCGTCTTTGGGCTTTGGGGGCTTAGCAATTCCTGTGGGCGTCTAGTGATATCTCCTTGTGTTTTTAATTTGCATTTTCTTACTGACTAATGATATTGCACATTTTTCATATGCTTATTTGCCATTCATATATCTTTGGTGTCTGCTCAAATCTTTGTATACTTTTTATTAAGTGGTTTTTATTCTTCTTTGCAGTGGTATTTTCTTCCCTGAATTTCAATAGAATCTCCCGATTTTTAACACATCCCAGCTCGGTTCAAATGTCCATTTTCAAACCGAAACATAATTCAGATGGTAAAGGAAGAAGACGTCAGAAAGGGAGTGACATAGAATAAGTTTTAACCAAAATAAAAACAAATTATCCAGCAAACCATGAGCATTCCTAAGGGTGGCAGGGAAAAAAACAGAACAGAAACCGTATCTGCGTTAAGGGATCAGGATCGACAACGTGGGTTCTGACTGGGAGTCCATGTATTCCCAGATTAATAAAACGGATTCAAAGCGCACACTAAGACACCTTCAGGGACACAAGGATTGACATGTGGTTACTGACAGAGCACTCAGAGGCAGACACAGGACACTGGAACTGCTGTTTCCAAGCACAGGTGCCGATTCTGGTGTCTGCTGGTGGCCATCTTGTCTCCACTTGGTTCTTCCTCAGTGGTGGACATGGAAACCTCTGGTCAATAGACCACTTCCCGGAGGACCAACGGAGCTTTGTCACCCAGAGAAGAGCTGGTCCTAGGCATGGAGGTTGTTTTCCATGGAGGCTGTCTTCACCTTTTCACTTGGTATCTCTTATATTCTGGGGATTTAGAGGAAGACTTAGGAAACTGGAATGTCCAAACTGGATATCTGAGAGCATTTCTGAGTCAGCACACAGTGGAGGAAAGATCTCAAAGAGGTGCCAAGAATAATGGAGGTCGATGTAGTTTATATATATTTGTTTTAGTAGGATGGTTGGAAATGGGGTGGATCAGTGAAATCATTTTGAAGTAGCATTTCTGTTTCTCCTGAGGGTTAGACTTGAATCCAACTTTGAAAAAAAAAAATGCTTATCTGTTTCAAGAAAACCATCTTAATGAGTTCTTTTGATTATTTCAAGTTGATCTTGAAAAGGAGTCAAACAGCCCTCTTCAAATGGATCCAGAGGCAGGGCCAAGGACAACATGATTCCACATTGGTTCTGTGGAAAGTCTTTGTGGCTAGAATTCTAGTCACCCTGTAGCCTTTCAACTTTTATCAGTTTATGTCCCCTTGTTATCCCTTGTCTATTTTCTCTCAATTTCAGATTATTTGCATAAAAAGAAAAAAAATGCTAAAACCCAGGGAAAAGTATGGACCTCAGTTAATAATGATCACTCTTGGTTCATTAATTTGCAAAACATGCCGCACCCTCTCCGTCTTCATTCTATAAAACTGTTCTACAACTAGAGTTTTGTTTTGTCTTGATTTTGAAGGAACAGTGGCTTCTGAAGATCAGACATGCCTGGGACATTTGGGTTGCACAAACTTCCCTGGCTTCTCAATTTTTCTTTGCTCTGGTAATGAATACCTTCACATGTGTGAAGACAAATAGAAACAGTGGGATGAAGGATGGCTGTTGTGTGTAGCCCTGCAGGGATGCAGCGTGGTGGGAAGAATGTGGTGGAGCAGCAGGATGCAAGCCAGAAGGCTGCACGTAATTTATGATGATTTCCTTGTTTATTTTTTAAAGCAATCGACTTGCATATAAAAGAACCAAAGTTATATGATTTCTCTTTCCTATTAGCTTATTAATTCCTTAAAAGTATTAAGCCATCACTTCGTATTCCCTTTTGTAGCACATAATACCTTGTGCTTGGAATATCCTCAATAAATAGCTGTAATTTGAATGAATTCTCTTAAACAGAGGTATAGATTAACATAGGGCAGTCTGCAAGCCTAAGATGAGAATACTATTAGACCCTTAACACATGTTTGCTACATGCTCTTAAAATGAACTGCTATTAAAATTACTAAGGCAATTAAGTCTACCTCATGAGTTCATCATATCGACAGAGCTTCTCCACCCAGAAAAAAAATAAAAGGTTTTCAGTTCAACAGGCAAAAGTCATATTTTGAAAGATTAATTTCCATCTTTTTGACATCCTTGTCACTCAAAACCAGAAAACTTGATTTAGGGGTTTCAAACCCTGTCACTTAGAACAAATTTCAAGCTGTGGATGTCTATGCAAAAATTCAGTGGTGATGTTTTTCCTGGCCAAGTTGTTGCGGCCTTCAAAATAGAATTTGCAGCAGAGAACCTGGCAGCTTCTAAATGTAGCAGATTGAATATTGATGTCATGTCAAAGGAGTTCCATAATTAAAGGTGTTTTTTTATAGCTTCTCCCTCCATCCATTCATTAGTTCTAGAAATATTTATTGAGCACCACCTATTTGCCAGACTCTGCTTTAGCAAGGTTTTTCTGGTTCTTGAACCAGATATTCCATGAATGAATGAATGACCGAGCACTTGGTGAGGAGGGAGGGATGGACCTGTCCCACTCAGCCACATGACTCCGTGGTTCCAGAGCCCATGGGGGGTGCTGAATGTAAAGGGGAAAATTGAAAAGCACAGAAGAGTCTTGACTTAGAAAGGGGTCTTTTGGAAGCCCAGGGAAGTGAAGTCCCTGTGGCCGTGCTGGATGAATCCTTGACAGCCCCCGCTCCCACATCCACTGTATGAGTACTCACATTACCCCTTGCCTCCTCTTCCCAATTTCAACTCAGAAGAGGAGCTGGGTGTCTCCAGTCTTTCTCTTGCACTCTCCTCATGCAGCCCAAAAGAGGGCTATCTTCTTCCCACCCCCCAGGGACTGCTCTCAGGTCATTCACTCCCCTTGGCTTTTAGGAACCTGAGACTCCCAGACTGTCTTGTGACCTGATCTGTGTTTCTTAGAGTCGTTTCTGATTTTTGGTTTAAACATGGTATTATGATGGCTTTAGAACATAAACAACTAAGCAACATAGTGTCATAGATCCCCAGGCAGCTGTCACGCATCCCGACACCAGCCACCCAAGGTCAATCCCGCCCCTTCCATTCCATATCTACTTCCTCACTCACATAATTTGAGGTAAATCCCCAGCATCAAATATTTTCAGTTATACCCTTGAATTAATGACAGAAAGATCAAGTTACTCAAACGGGGTGGTGAACAGAAAGCAGTTAAGTACTACTATTCACTTACAGAAGGGTGACCTGAGCAAAATAGGTTAACCGAACCTCACAGCTTTGAGAGAGGCATGTGTGAAGACAGCCCTGGCAAAGGTGAGATCTGAGGACCAGAAGCAGTCTGGAATTTTTTCTTGGTCTTGTTTTCTTTCTACCTCTTACCTCTGCATTTCTTTTTTTGAAATAGTTCGTCCTCAAACTTATGAACTTTCATTCAGAGGAGACCAAGACGGTAGAGGCCATCTCTACCCTTGCTTACTGATAAATTCATGATTGTCAAGGAAAGAGACATTTATTTTTACCAACTTTGATCTGAAAAATCCCAGGGAGGACTCTGATGGGTCCAGCTAGAGTCATGTCCCCTCCCGTGGACCAATCAATGAGGTCAGGGGCCTGAAATACCTGGATGCATGTGGCTTTGGTCATGCCCACCCCCCTCACTGTAATTAACTGAAGAGGGACAGAGTAGATAAGACACAGTCATATGGAAGGACAAGAGACATAATGCCCAACGAGCTTCTCCCATGTGACCAGAGATATCATAGTTTATAAAGAGTCCCCAAAACTTGCTATGATTATTTGCATTTTTGAATGAGAAAAGAAAACGGAAAATTAAGAAAAGCTAGGCAGTTTGTCCAAACTTCTCTTTTGGTAACCCGTTTCCAGAGTCATGACTATATGATGAATAAAGAGGACATTTTAATTGACAGATTACACATGATTTTGATCACTATGAACCTGGACACATAGGTAATATATGGTCTGAGTAGCATTTGTAACTTCTCTGTGCCTCAGTTTCCTGGTATGTAAAGTCATGGTAGCAATATTGACCTCGCCAGGCTGACTCTAAGGATTGAGAAGAGGAATGTGTATAACGCGTCCCACACAGTGCCCAGCTTACAGCATGAAACAAGCAAATGGTCATAATTATTATTATTACTATTATTATTATTATAACCTAATGCTCCAGGTGAATACAAAGAGATGATTATCAAAGGCAAAAATAAATCCAGGGTCACCAACTGTGATAAATTACTGTGATTGTGAAATGAAAACACCTTGCCTTTATTATTTCTTAAAAGGAAAGATCCAAAATACACAAAGGTGTTTGTTATTTCCCGTATTGATTGAACACTCTTTTTCTGCAAACCAGGAATTCACTGAAAGCCGGACTGAGGAGGGTAATGAGGGTTTTTTTTTTTTTTTTCTTTTAAAAGGGAAAAAATTGAAAAGCACAAAATACTCACTGACTTAGTGGAATGTTTGAGTGGTTTCCTCAAATTAGGGTAGATATCATTCCATTTCTGGTTCTTATTTGAAAGGGAAGCCAATAAAATTGCCATAAAGAGGAAAATTGTCCCAATGAATGGTTCTAGCCTTCTAAATCTATGTGACACCCAGTGTCTCTATTTGCTGCAGACTAGGAGAATGCTACCGCTCTTACAGCTGGAAAAGATTGGCAATGAAAGCAGAAAGGCAATTCTGGATAAATACTACCCTGGGAATATATTCAGTACTCCAGATAAAATTGTCTCTGCCTCAATTTGCAGCTTGCCAGGCAGGTTTTTTTTTTTTTTTTTTTGGTCATGAAGTCTACAACTCACTCTAGAGGGGGACTGTGTAAGACTGGCACAGAGAAATTTAAGCCCGTGGAATGCAGAGATTTCATACAGGCCCAGAGCGAAGGTTGTGGAACCAGAAAACATCTGGGTAAAATCTGGAGAGCTAGGTGAGGTTGCTTTCCTCGCTGTAATTATTGTGCTGTCCCCTACAGATGCATCTGTGTCATCTCTGGTTTCAGCCAGATGAAGTTCTGAAATTCACTCAGCAACTTTAGTCACAGCATAATGGCAAATCTGATAGCAATGGTCAGTGTAGCAAAATGTTGGACATTGCTTATTCCTGGTTACCTCCCTCTGTTTTGTTTCCTAATGAAGGTAATGGAAAGCCTAGGATTTGCCACAAGAAGCCTTGCAGTGCAAACCACAGAGGTAGCCTTTTAGCAAAGAGGCATCCTCTGTTTTCATGATGCTGAAACTGCCCAAAGACATCATTAGAACAAATCTATAAGCACTTGGAAGCCAGAATTACATTTTATCCAGAATTTTATTTCTGGAGACTCTATTTCTTCACCCAAAACCAATGAACAGTCCATGTAGACTGAATGCACACCTGAATGAAAGGCTGTATATAATAAGAGTCAGATTCTAAACAGCCTTATGAATGGATCAGGAGCAGACATCTTCAGCTCTTGTTAGCCAAATTCTGAAATAAATCTTTATTTTCTACACCAGAGAGTCAAGCTAAAGTTGGAAATTGGAAACTTCCCTTTTGCATCTGACCTTTTGGGTTTATGCTGAGATTCAGGGAGTAAGATTCATTTACTTATTCATTCAAAAAATGTGTTTCCATACATGTACATAGGGTAATGATGTCTGTCTCATTCCACCATCTTTCATACCCCTGCGTCCTCCTCCCTCTCATTTCCCTCTATGTAATCTAAAGTTCCTCCATTCTTCTCTCACCCTCCCTGCCCCTACCCCATTATTTATCATCATCTACTTATCAGGGAAAACATTCAGCCTTTTTTTTGTGATTGACTTGTTTAACTTAGCATGATATTCTTCAATTCCATCCATTACTCTGAAAATGACATAATATTATTCTTCTTTATGACTGAATAATAGTCCATTGTGTATATATACCACAATTTCTTTATCCATTCATCTGTTGAAGGGCATCTAGGTTCGTTTCACAATCTAGCTAGTGTGAATTGAGCTGCTATAAACATTGATGTGGCTGCGTTACTGTAGTAGGCTAATTTTAAGTCCTTTGAGTATAAACCGAGGAGTGGGATAACTGGGTCAAAAGGTGGGTCCATTCCAAGTTTTCTGAGGAATCTCCACACTGCTTTCCAGAGTGACTGCACCAATTTGTAACTCCACCAGCAAAGTACAAGTGTGCCTTCTTCCATGAATGGTATGAGTCTACATCGTGCACAACCATAGAAATGAAAAGTCGTACCCCATTCGTGTACAATGAATCAAAATGCAGTCTGTAAAAATAAAAAAACTAACAAATTTTTAAGAAATGTGTTTTGCTTCCTGAATTGTTCATCTGTTCAAAATCCCTAGTGATGTTAAGAATGGGAGAACTGGGAAGAATTAAAATCTGTCCAAACTCTACGATTCCACCAGGAATAAGTTCCTTTAAGACAGGTGGAGTTAGGCAGGTAGCGCTGGATTCCCTACAGTCTTGCCCGGCTTCCTTATAAGAAGAAAATTCCAGTGTAACGTTCTTAACTGGAGTGTGGGAGTAGGAGACAGAGATTGGCTGTGCCATTGTGGATCTTGACCTGATGTCTGGCCTCTCTGGTGATTCTTTTTTTTTCTCTCCCTTGTCCTTTCATTCCAACCAGGCTCTCATCTACTCTGATCTGGTTGTGCCCATACTGGGTGGCCAAGGAACTTCTCCCAAGATTCCCCTGGTCTTGCCAGTAACCCAATCTGGGCAAATTGCTCTATACCACCCACACGTGGCCAGCCCACAAAAGCCCTGAAACTGTAATGCCTACATTTCAACCTCCTGTTGGCTCTTGGCCCGCTGAGTGATCAAGTGCTGAATACAAATAAATGATCCCAGGTTTAGCTACCAATTGGTAAGTTCAGCGTGTACTTTTCTGGTTTCTTTTATTCAATTATGCCATTGTTAGCAATTACTTAATTTTTTATTATGCGAATGTCAAAAGTACGCAGCAGTAGCATGGGATAACAAACTAACATATACCCTCGGATAGCTTCACCATTATTTTTTAAGTTTATGACTGTAAAAAATAGTTGCATAACCAGGAAAGCATTTCAACACTGCACAATTACATTTTCGACTAGAGCTGTATCGCAACTTGGCAGTTCTGGCAGCCTTACCTTTCAAGACCACATCCTGCCTGGCTCAGCAATGTTGCTCCATCCCTCTCAGCTGACTTCGTCTAAACCGCTTAGGAAATCTATTCAAGATATTATGGGTTTGCTCCCCTTCTTAAAAATAGAAGTTAATTTAAAGGTCATAAAGTGTTCGTTCTTCAAGTTGGTGCATGCAGACCCCCTTTTTGTCTCTGATAGCAGTTTGGCAGGGGATCATGTTTATTACAGAGTCACAAAAAGGCCAACAAGGTAACACAAACCACACCAGCCTCCCTCAATCATTCATTACCGGGCCCATCCAGGGCTCAATCTAAACATTTCTGGAGGCCGTTTCTATTTCTGGCCTGTGCCAGTTCCCAACAAGCCTGATAGCGACCGAGGAGATAAGAGAGCAACATCACGAGGCGGGGGGCAGATAATGGAGCCCACGCTGGCAGGGCTCACCCCCAGATGGCTTTGGTTAAATGGACTCCAGTGTGCAGCAGCTGAGCGAGCAGTTAAACCAGTCAACTGTTTGGCTTATTAGTAAAGAGCTGATCATCTGAGTCAATAAATCTTCACACAAAGGTGAGCACACTTCGAAATGCTAAAGTTTACTTTAAGGTATTTTGTAACCCATAATGCAATCTGGACCTGTGGAGATAAGGTGTGTGTGTGAGAGCTCTCCCTACCCTTATCTCCAACAGCCTTGTTCTGGCATTTATCTTTATTAAGGTGAAGATGAATAGTGTGTGTATCGGGGGGTGGTTGTTATTGGCTTCTTCAGGTTAAATATAATTCTGAAGATGCTGCATTTGTTTCCAAACACACCTGTAAGTGTTGCAAATAAATAGCACCTTTAACCCTGCCACAGTTTTGGTGGCACCTTTTGGTTTTCTTTCCTTTCTTCAATGCATCATGCACTTATCTTTATAGGGTGGGTTGGAGGACAGGGGACTGTCAGGAGATAAAACTGGGTGACTATGGGTGCCATGCAGAAAAATCTGCACCCAGTAAAAAAAAAAAAAAAAAAAATTCAAAGGAAATACCATTTGGATGAGGAATTCTAGGACATATCACATAAAAATGATAAACACTGGTGTATTCTGGGTAATCACATTTTGATCTAACTTAGATCATATTAGTTAGAAAACGTATAAAAGACTAACAGGGTCTTGCTTTAAGAACACATCTGATCTAATACAAAACTCCAGAAATTAAAAAGTCACTCATTATATAATCTGTGCTCATGATTGCCACTTAACAGTGCCCTTTTTGTAAATATATCAAAATAACTGTCATCCATCAACAGGTTAAGTCTTGAACCATGTGAAATTGAATGAGATGTGAAAGCACCCCTTGAACCACAGGCAAATTTTCCTGGTGCTCAGGGATGCTTTTCCTTGAATAGTGCTTGGTGTTCTTAGCTGACTCAATGAATTTCTCTCCTGGAAGTCACAAGGGTCTCACTGGCAGCCAGAGGAGCCTGGAGTGTCCATTCGTCCAGGTGCTAACTGGGGCATAATTCACTACACTAAAGATAGAATTCAATGGTGAGGAAGTTGATTTTTAGGTTAATCACACAGGGAACTGAGGTCCTGCAGCTGTAGAAACTCTGTGCCCCAATGGGAAGAAGGACCAGGGCCATATTTCTTTATCCACAGGGGACACTTGCTGTAATCATGGGAAAGCACTGTCCACTACAAGGTGCTGGCTCCCTCCTGCAATGGGAAGGACCTACACGTGCTGTTCCCTTTGCCTAAAATGTTGCTGTCTCCTCTTCTTCCTGTAGAGTTCAGCTTCTCCAGGACACCCCTCCCAATCCGGGCCAAGTTTCATCAATCAACGCATGCACAGAACTCAGGTTAGAGACAACTTATGTCTAGAAACTACTTGTAAATACTCCAGCATGCACAATGTTCTTGTTGTCTTGTGTTACATCTCGGGAATATTTAATTCACAGCTGAAGGACCTTAATCTAAAATTCACATTGGAAGTTTGATTGGTTATCATTCAAAATCTAGCCAAAAATCTATGCTCCAAAGGCAACCACACAAAGGTTTCAACTATCTCGATCTCTAGTCCCCAGAGGGTTTAATAATCAAAAAAATTGTATTTTAAAATGAGTTTTCATTTGTTTAATGAGTGGCATTTACAATACATGTACTAGCCGGATGCAGTGGTGCTACCTGTCATCCCAGCAGCTTGGGAGGCTGAGTCAGGGGGTCAGGAGTTCAAAGCCAGCCTCAGCAAAAGGAAGGCACTAAGCAACTCAGTGAGACCCTGTCTCTAAGTAAAATACAAAATAGGGCTGGGGATGTGGCTCAGTGGTCAAGTGCCCCTGAGTTCAATCCCCAGTATCTCCCCAAATAAAATATCTGAACTAGCTAGAAACCACAGAGATAAGGTAAGGAATTGTGCTAGGCAGCCCCCTAAATTCTTTGGAAGGATGCCTTTTGCTCAGGAGTGCATCTGGGTCTGGACCCGGAAGGGAACGAAGAATGCGGATGCCTGAATCCTGCTGCTGGAATATTGTCACATTAATTTCAAGGAAACCTCTCTTGACAGCAGCTTGTCAGAGCGTGTAAAAGCTCAGAGTGAGGAGGGCGACAGTGGCGTCAGTAACTGCTGGTGCGGCTGGAAATGCTGGTTCTCAGGCCCTTCCCCAGACCCACTACCTTTTCACAAGACTTCAGTGACTTCTACACACATGGACATTTGAGAAGCACAGTGTATTTAATGGCAGAAGGCGGGGATTTCATCGAGCTCACAGAACATGTTGCATTTTTTTTTCTTTTTTTGAATATCAATCCATTGATAATTACTGGTGTGGCAAAAATCCCTCAGAGAAACTTGCTGTCCCCTGTTACTGACACCAGGTTCTGAGGAGGTGAGTGGAGGGAACTGCAGATCTTTCCAACTGTAATTATTGGAGCCCACCTTCATCTGCAATAAATAATGTGCCGCCTTAGGGTAAGGAGGACGATGCTGCTCACCTCTGTCTGTCCTGTGCCTCTTGGTCAAGGATCGGGTACTGTTACTAGTAGACATGCCATAAATATTGGAATGAACCTGGTTAGAGGAATGACCTTTCTGAGTAGGCAGAGGAAATACATTTACACTTTCGCGGGCTTTAGAACTTTGAACTTATTCTCAGTTGCTGAATGAATAACTTCTATTGTGACCTGCTCCCCTGCCTCAATTCAAATATTTTCCAATCTTGTGCATTTCTGGTGCCTTTACTGTGAAATCTTCCTCCCTCCCTCCCTCCTTTCTTTCTTTCTTTCTTTCTTTCTTTCTTTCTTTCTTTCTTTCTTTCTTTCTTTCTTTTTCTTTCTCTCTCTCTCTCTCTCTCTCTCTCTCTCTCTCTCTCTCTCTCTCCCTCCCTCCCTCCCTCCCTCCCTCCCTTCTTTCCTTCCTTCCTTCCTTCCCTCCTTCCTTTCTTCTCTCTTTCCTTCTGCTGGTTGTAATCATCTCTGGTTGTAATTTGCTAATCAAGAATGTACAAGTTTATGGGGCTGGAGTTGTGGCTCAGTGGTAGAACCCTTGCCTATCAGATGTGAGGCACTGGGTTTGATCCTCAGTGCCACATATAAATAAATGAATAAAATAAAGAATGTACAAGTTTAGTGACCACTGAATGCATAGCTACAGTGTTGAAGTGCTCATTGACATGAGTTCATGACTTCTCTGGGCTCAAGGTGGCAGACAGAGACGGTCATTTTCCCAGTGGGAGGAGAGCCAACCGATGGTGACAGGTATAGCTTCTCCCACCGCAGACGCTTTTGAAATAAAAAGTCTTATCAGAAATATGTAATCAATTTAAGAGTATTTTATGCAAATTATACCCTATTAAGGACGCTTGTGAACAAAATCTCTGAAAACAAGATTCTGCAAGCTTTTTTGGCACTGCTATGATAGACAGTACTAAATGCCAGCAGACTTTGCATATTTAAAATATTTAATGATGGGAAGAAAATATAAAATTAATTATCTTAGTGAGAAAAAACCCTGTCAGACAGATAATTTATTAAAAACTATTTTGGAAAATTGTTACATAAAACATTTCCAAATAAGAGAAATTGATCTATCTAATAAGAGACATCAGGAATCTACCAAAGTGGTGTCAAATTCAGATTTATATTGAGTTCCAATCCAAACAATAGATGACAGAAATTGTACTTTTAATATACAATTGGTGATGTGTGGCAATTTTGGGTCCAAGAATGGCTTGCCAGCCCATATTTGCAGATCCTTATATCTTCCACATTATTTAAGGGAAGTCAAGTAATTTTAATGGCCCAGCCATGACTACAAAGGATATATTTCAAAAGAGTACATTCTGGTTTGTGTGGTTTATTCCAAGACAGTTCTTGTATAGAACCATCTTCATTATTCTGCTTTTAGTATTGGAGATTTCTTCCTGTTTTCAAAACCACATGCCTGAGAAAAGAAATACGCAGGAAAGAAATCCATACCCCATAGTAATATGTGGGTGAAGTGATTGAAATGGTTAAGCAATACTGCATTATTAAAACATAACATTTTCTTAGACTTTCAACCTCACAGAGGGGACTTACCATTTGAAGAGAACCAACTATAATATTTTATTGCTTAGAGATATTTATGCATAGAGATCCCTGAAATGGAAAGGCACACACTTTATCACCCTGCTCCTATAACTCAAAACCGTTGAATAGATTTAGTATTTTTCAAATGAATTAAAACCAGACATAGGCAATTTAAGCCCCAAAGCTGGTGGTTTCAAGGAGGAATGTGGAGAATAAAACAGTACGATGGAAAGCTTTTGCACAATGCTAGGTGTGTGATCTTACTTTGAAAGAGAGAGGAGGGTGGGGAACTTACAGGTGTGATTTAGACTGAGAAAGGAAAGGCAGGGAGAGCAGATAGGGAGCTTCTCAGAAGCCAGGCCTTCCTTTGCTCAAAGTGGAGGGGCCCACAGCCTTGAGCATCTCTCGAGGGAGGCCCTAGTGTTAATATTCCTGGGTTTGCAGATGCCATAACTAAAGTGGTCTGCTGAGGTCCCTTCTCCTAGTCTTAGTTTACCAAATGGGAGAATGGACAGCTTCCTTATTCCCAGTCAGTCTGCCTTGACCTGCTTGCTTCTATTCTTTACTTCTCAGGAGAACACCTCTGCTCTTTTGGACTATTGCAGAAAAAGTGTTCTAGAACTTTCCAAAAGCATCTCCACACTGTAACTTATGAATTCCTTTCATGGCAGCAGAGTGGCCTTAGAGAAAGAAGACTTGGGTTCCCACCTTGTCCATTTAGCTCAAGAAATAATATGTACGTATATTAACGTGGCTATTTCCTCATTGAAGGTTTTGCAAACATGAAATTATATTGTGTACATTTTTTTGTACCTTGTCTTTGTCATTTGAAAGTGGTTGGTTGCATTTTCTCTACAAGTAAAATTCCTACCCATTTTTTTACAACTGTGTAATATTCCATAGTCTGGACACACAATACTTTTTTCACTCATTTATATCAAAACCTAGAACTTCATCTACAGGCTTTTGCTGCATTAAATATTAATGCCTTTAAATCCTTAGATATTTTGACTTACCTGTTTGAGATTCCCAGAATCGGAATTGTTAGGTTATCACACATGCATGCATATACACATGTATACCCATACATATTCCATTTTAATAGATGCTGCCAGGCAGGTTGCTTTCAAAAATATGTTTTAATTCACACCACCAATGTGTGAGAAAATATTCTTTCTGTATCTCTGTCAGTAGCAGATGTTTTTGCTTTTTTTTTTCAATCTTTAGGAATTGCTTTCTTCTTTTTCTGCATCAACTTAAATTTTTAAATATGTGAAACATTTACATGATTCTAAAATTAGTGCTAGATAACCACTTGTATGCAAAGAAACCACCTTGCCACCAAAGCCCAGACCTGCTGCTTGTTCCCCTATACATAATCACTTTTATTCATTTTTAGTTTCAGTCTCCTTTTCAAATAGATTTTATTACATTTATATTTTCGAATTTTTTTCTTATGAAAGGTACCATACTGTGTATGTACTATTATTCTGAGCTCTTTTCATTTAACATATACATCTTAGCTATCAGTCCACATGAGTGTATAAAGATCTTCCTCATTACATTTTTACAGCTACACAATGTTATATTATGTGAATGCAGCATATGTTACTCTACTACTTCCCAGTTGATGAACACTGAGGTTGATTTCAATCTTCTACTATTCTAAAAAATGTCACAGTGAATAATCTTGAACATAAGTCATTTTATGTTTTTTCTGGTGTCATTTTAGGCTCAATTCCTGGAAATGAGATTACTGTGAAAGTGTACGTGAATATATAATTCTTCTAGATATTAACAAATACCTCTCCTTTGGGGTCGTACAACATTTCAATCCTACCAAAAATATGCGAGTGACAGTTTCCCCCGAGACTTGCCAAAATCCTCCACTTCCAAAATCTTAAGATTTTCATCGAATTGAGAAATGTATTTATCTTTTTATGAGAGTTTGTGAATCTTCTCATATGTTTAAATATCGCTAATGTCTTTTTTTCTTAGAATTTCTTGGTTGTATAGTTTGCTCACTTTTCTGTTGCAAAAAAGTGTTTTAGAACTTACTGGTCTTTTTACTCTCTTGATTTTAGTAGCTATTGATACTGTAATAACAGTAACTTTTGTAGATAGAAAAGTTTCTTAGTATTTTTATTTGGATTATGTTCAGTTTAGAAAATAAGTTAGGAAGAATTAATAACTTTGAGACATTGAGTCTTCTTATATCCAGGAATAGTGTAGGTTTTTAACCTTGCTCCAATCTAATTTGAGGTCTTTCAGGGATATTTCAAATTTCTCTCATTTAGCTTCAGCACATCTCAAGTTCATGACTAGGTCTCCCATTGTGTTTGTTGCCATTTTAATTAGCTCTCTCCTTCCCTTCTATCGTCTGCACCTTTGTATGTTGGAATGAACTCCACTTTGTAATGATGCATGCCTCTTTAAATGTATTATCAGAACCAATCTGATCACAGTTTTTAAAAATTTCTGCATTAACTGTCATATGTGAAATTATGGTTTCCTTTCTTGTACCCCTTCATCAAGTGTTAATATGTCTCTTAAAAACAACTGAGTAGTGGCTGCATGCACACCTGTGATCCCAGCAGCTCAAGAGGCTGAGGCAAGGAGGATCTGGAGTTCAAAGGCAGCTGCAGCAATTTAGCAAGGCCCTAAGCAACTTAGTGAGACCCTCACTCAAAATAAAAACTATAAAAGGTAGAAGATATAGCCCAGTGGTTAAGCATCCCCAGGGTCAATCTTGGTACCCAAAACAAACAAACAAACAAAGAACGGGGAAGATTTCTTTCTTTCTGTGCATTTCCATCTTAAGCAGCCCCGGATGCACTGCTACCACTATAGAAACTGGGTAGAATTTTTATGGTACACGCTCTGGGGCCTGCGGCTTCCTCACAGTAGAGCTCATTTAAAGTCTTGCTTACATTTTTTATCTGAAGGAAATTGTTTTGTTTAAACTTTCTGTCTGCACTAGTCATTGGGGGCAGACTTTCTTTTACTACAAATTTATCCCGTTCATCTAGGTTTTTAAATTTATTTGCACAGAATCATACCCACAGTTTCTCATGCCTTTTCCTCCCTCCCTCCCTCCTTCCCTCTCTTCTTCCTTTCCTTCCTTCCTCTCTCTTTCTGTTTCTACTGATATTACGACTTCTGTTCCCTTGTTATTTCTTCTTTGGTGTTTTGTTCTTTCTGGAATTTTTGTTGTAGTTTTCTTGTATAGATTACGTTATCTAATAGTTCATTGCTTTGATTTTTTTTTTCAATGAATCACATTTGGAAAGGAATTGATTTCCAACTCACTAATGGCTGCAGCTACATTCACTACTAGAATTTCTTCCTTCTGCTGCCCTCCAATTTACTTTGTTATTCTGTCCAAGTTCTTTAGACATTTTCATTTCACTTATTTCTTTTATTTTTGATATAGTTATTTAATGCTAGGAATTTCCCTCTAACCACTTTATGTTCAAAACATTCTGATACATCGTGTTTTCACTAACATTATTTTCTAGAAATTTTATAATTTAATTTTGCATTGCTCTTTGATGCTAGACTTGTTTCGTCTTTTGTGTTTTAAGGGAGATTTTATGCTGTTATTTTGTTGAATTGTGATCAGATAATTCCAGTTATTGAAACTCTTTATTTACTTGGGGACCTTGGTCCAAAAGAAGACAAATGTTCACAAATAAGTTTTGCATGTGTTACATATAATTCTTTATTATTTGGATACAAATTTCAACCTGTATAAATTCTATTTCACTAATTGTGATGCTTATTTTCTTAGGTCCTTACTAATTTTTGCCTCCTTGTTCTCTCTAGAGCTGAGAATCACATATAAGTTTCCTATTCCTTTTGGATTTTGTATTTCTCTTTTCACCTCCTACATTTTCTTGCTATAAAGGTTTCTGCTATTTTTTTAGTACATAGGGTTAAAAATCATCATATATTTATCGTGCATTAGATCTTTGCTTTTTTGTCTACATTTGCTTTCCTATTTCTATTCAATTATATTTACCAAAGGATATTTATTATTTTCAATATTCTAGTCTACTATGGAAATAAGGGGTGGGGGGAGGAAAGATAATAGAATGAAACAAACATCGTTACCCTATACACACGTACGATTATGCAAATGGTATGACTCTACTTAGTGTACAACCAGAGAAACGACAGTTGTACCCCATTTGTGTGCAATGAATCAAAATTTTAAAAAATATTCTAGTCTACTATTTTGTATTTGAACAATGACCATCTTCTATTACAACTCATCTCTGAATGGTTTATTTGGGAACTCATATTGTAAACTCTAGAAAGCTTGTGTGTATGTGTGTGTGTGTGTGTGTGTGTGTGTGTGTGTGCATTATCTATTGCTAACTTCTAATAGTCTTTTATTATTTTTCTGTTCAATAGTATCTTTCACAACTTTTCTGTTTTTACCATATGTATTCATTTTCTATTGATCCATTAACAATTTACCTCAAAATTTGCTTAAAATGGCACCAAGGGTCTGCAGGTATAACTCCATGGTAGAGGGCATGCTTAGCATAGGCAGGGCCCTGGGTTCAAGTCTCAGCACCAAAAGATGAATAAATAAATAAATGGTACCCATATTTTAGTTCACTGCTGTGTGTCAGAATTTCAGGAGGGCTTTACTGAGTTCTGTGCTCAGGAATTTATTATTAGACCAAAGTCAATGTGTGAGCCAGGTTGAGCTGTTATCTTAAAACTCCAGGAAATAATCCACTTTCAAATTCATTCAAACTGGCAGAACTGCTTTCCGTGAGTTGTAAGGTTGAGACCTTCACTCCTCTGCTGGCTGGGACCTCTCACAGTTCCGCTGTCCACTCCTGTTCTTTCTCTTGTGACTTTCTTCACCTCAGCCAAGGCACATTGAATCCTTCTTGAGCTTTGGACCTCTCTGACTTTCTCTTTTGCTTTTAAGGCCTCAGGGGCTTAGTTAAGGCCCCCTTGGAGCATCTCCCTCTCTTAAACTCAATGGTGCCACATGACAACATCGTCATAACAATGACACCTTGTAGCATTCACGGGTTACAGGTGTTATGTGGGACATGCTGGAGGGGTGGTATCTTAGACATTCTGTCTACCACAGTCTGCCCTCTAACTCCCAAGGATTCACACAGATCTCAAGTGCAAAATACATATTTACACCCTCTCATTCCTTTATAGTATCAACTCAAATTCAAAATCTCCTCTAGATCTCAGTAGTCTCAAATCTCAAAACTCCATGATGTAAATCAGGTACAGGTGGTTTTCAGCTTAAGATAGAGTTACATCCCGATGAACCGAGTCTAAACTGAAAATGTCGTGAATTGAAAATGCATTAGACCCACCTAACCTACCGAAGACTACAGCTTGTCTGTCCTCCCTCAAGTGTGCTTGGACGTGTTTGTCAGCCTAGAGTTGGGCAAAGCCATTCAAGACAGAGCCTATTTTATAATAAAGTGTTGACTATCTCATGTATACTGACAGATAGATATTTGGTAGATATAATGGCATGCAAAATCACAAAACCCAATATTCGGAAAGCACCAGCAACACATGTGTACACAGTGGAGCAGCGGTCACGAATCCTCGTGATCATGTGGCTCCCTGCAGCTACCCAGCATGGAGAGACTGTCATTGTGCCCGTCAGTAGCCCAGAAAAGGCTTAGAATTCAAAACTTGAAGCACAGTTACTATGGAACGTGTACTACTGTTGCACCATCGCACAGTCAAAAACTAAATCAAACCATCTTAAGTTGTGAACTGCCTGTACAACCGAGACTCCTGCCCACAACTGCTCTCCATCTGTGGATCCATGGAGCCAGAGAGACAGTTTTCTACTCCCAACACGGGTTGGCAGGGCAGGCGTAGAGTATCAGTTACAGACACTCAGATTCGCACAGGGCTAAAACCCTGA
The DNA here is from genome assembly GCF_902686445.1 of Sciurus carolinensis. Taxonomy (NCBI): domain Eukaryota; kingdom Metazoa; phylum Chordata; class Mammalia; order Rodentia; family Sciuridae; genus Sciurus; species Sciurus carolinensis. Next base: position 167,186,821 of record NC_062215.1, read on the forward strand.
GTCAAAGGCCGAATGTTTTCCCTGATAAGTGAATGATGATATATAATGGGCATGGGAGGGTGGGGGGTGAGAGAAGAATGGAGGAACTTTAAATTATGTAGAAGGAAATGAGAGGGAGCGGGATATGAAAGATGGTGGAATGAGACAGACATCATGACCCTATGTACACGTATGATTACACGAAAGGTATGAATCTACATCATGCACAACCATAGAAACGAAATGATGTACCCCATTTGTGTACAATGAATCAAAATGCAGTCTGTAAAACTAAAAAAATAAATGCATAATTAAAATTTTAAAATTATTGGTACAAATCAATCTATGCAAATCATCTATACAAAGCAAATTTGAAATCCGGGGGGCAAACATTTTAGGTTTCCCCTGCTTTTCAGAGTCACCTTCTGGGCTCAGAGCTTCACCCTCCGTGTCCTTACTGATGCCCGCAGATCCGCTCCTTCTTTCTCCTTAACATGGTAGCCTGCAATTGCTGCTGAGTTATTTTGGTCAGCCTGCTTCCAGTCAAGAGGTCCAGGATCTGAGAGCCTTTGAAACCTCCTGTGATTTTTCAGCCCGACCTGGCAGGGTTTCTGCTCATGCGAAATCCTCCAGGACCTCTGGATGTGGACTGGGGCTTGTTCAGTCCATCAGATCCGCCCACAGTCCCTCTTCTACTTTTGACTTCTGCTGGGAGAGCCAAGAGAATTGCCCTTGAGTTTCATGAGACCCTCTGGTTTGACGGAGATCATCTGTGACCCTTAATTTCCTGTTACTGAGTGCTCTGACCTTTTGATTTTTCAGAGTTTCAGTAAGAGGTTTCAATAAAACACGGTCGCGTCCTTGGCTTTTACTCCATGTCATGCTTTCAGAAGCAGTTTCTTAATTTCGGCATCATTTGCTTTCTGGAAAAATTGAGTTTTCCCAAATCATCAAGTCCTGGTTCCTTAAATCACAAATTGTTTGTATAAAGGGGACTGCACAGAATTCATAGAAATGTAATGCTTATTTGGCCTTGGAAAAATATGGAAATCAGTGATTTTCAACTGTGGGCAATTTTTCCTCCAGGAGATATTTGATAATGTCTAAAAACACTTTAACTCTCCTTTTTGCAGGGGCGAGAGAGGTTGGTGCTTCTGGTTTCTTCTACTAGATAGGCCAGAGGGCCAGAGACGCTGCTTAACATCTGGTAATGTGGAGGATGGTCCCTTCCCCCCAACAAAGAATTACCAGGCCCTAAATGACAATATTGCTAAAGTTGAGAAACTCTGATTTAAACGAACCCCTTTATTTTAATGATGAAAGTACCTAGACCCAGAGAGGTAAGCAATGAGGTTTGCTGAGAGCTTTAGAGTAGACAAGCCAAAACCAGAATCCAGAGTGCACGTTGCCTTCCACGACTCTGAGCTTCTGAACGATTTGTAGCTGCATACCCCTCCATCAACATTTGAACATAGGCAAGCCACTCACTTTAAGTATGTTTTTAAAATGTTTTCCACAATTAGAAACTTTTGCTACAAATGCAGTAACTTCAAAATGAAGAATAATGATGGTAATCATTTCCCATCAGTGTGTGAACAGCACTCCTGGGACCTTCTTCCCATGTGTGTACGTTCAACACAGTGACAGAGATCAACACAGTGACAAGTGACAGGCCTTTGACCTGCTTGTACATTCTCAGTCAGTTTCTCTCCCTACATTTTAATCTAGACAATTCTCATTCACAGCTTTGGGTTGTGTAAAATATCAGCTATGTATGTCCAGGTAAAACATGAACACAGAAATGATAGAACTATATTTTTACCATGGACTCTTCTACAAAAGCATGTTAGTCTCAAGGACTGAAAGGTTGAGTTGGGAAAGATTGGTAAATGGGTTTGGAATCCTGTCTTTGGCTGCATTTTCTGTGACCTATTGTCACATATGCTGTGTGTTTTCCTCCTGTCCCCAAAGCACCCAGTTGCACCACACTGGGTGTTTGGAGACTGAATTTTTTTTTATCTGTTCTTTTTTAATTATACATGACATAGTTATACAAATGTGGACTATATCTCATTCTAATTGGGATCCCTGTCATGGTTGTATATGATGTGGAGATTCATTGTGGTTTATTCATATACAGGAAAGTTGTGTCTGACTCAGTCTACTGTCTTTCCTCTTTCCGTCCCCCACCCTTCCCTTCATTCCCTTTTTTCTAATCCACTTCTCTCCTATTCTTCCCTTCCCTCCCCTTGTTGTGTATTAGCATCCACATATTAGAGAGAACATTCGACCTTTGGGTTTTTTGGGACTGACTTACTTCACTTAACATGATAGTCTTCAGATCTATCCATTTACCGGCAAATGCCATAATTTCATTCTTCTTTATGACTGAGTAATATTCTATTGTGTATCGATACCATATTTTCTTTATCCACAGAGGCAGGAGGATCTCAAGTTCAAAGCTACCCTTAGCAATTTAGCAAGGCACTGAGCAACTCAGTGAGACCCTGTCTTTGAATAAAATATTTACAAAGGGTTGGGGATGATGTACCTCAGTGATTGAGCACCACTGGACTCAATCCCTGGTACCAAAAAAAAAAAAAAAAGAAAAAAAAAAGATTCATTATTTCCACTGACTTTTCTTTTTAAAGAAAATATCATAAAAGAGGCAAAATGTCAGACTCTGCCCTTTCCACTACAACTTCAACTTTTGAACAAATTTTGATATTTATAATAGAACTAAAATGGATGGCATATCAGCCCTGAAGGTGGCGCTATTCTAGGTATTGCATATGGCTGAGGTGCTGAACTTGCACAACTCAGGAAGAGAAAAGAAGTTGGGGTGGGGTACTAAGGGTTGAGTGCAAGGAAGCTCTACCACTGAGCTACAGCCACAACCCTTTGTATTTTTATTTTGAGACAGAGTTCCTCTAAATTGCCCAGGCTGGCCTTGAATTTACTATCCTCTGGTCTCAGCATGCACCTCTGGATTACAAGCATGCACCATCACACCTGGCTAGAGAATTAGCATAGTAACTGGCTCAACTGACATTATAAATTTTCTTAGATGGTAGTGTTGCCTTTTCCTCAACTATCTGAAGACTCTCGAGTAGAAAATCAAGGTGCTGGATTCGCTGTCCATCACTATATAGAGTGTGTGGTGGATGCTCTTAGATACCCTTGGGAAGAAGGCTATCTCATGAACCTACTAGGTGCCTTGTTAGAAGATGGCCCTCAGCTGTCAGCCCCCTGCATTGCTAAAGGAAACTCCTCCTTCCTAGGGCAGCCCACATCCAGTGCATGATCTTCATGGGGCTTTAAAGACCCAATCTCCCTATTCAAATTTAGGATAATTCTAGGGACCACCCTGTCCCAGAGGGTTGCAGGAAGTTGACTAAGGCCTTCAATGGTGCTGCTCAGCTTCTCCCTCTGTCCCATGCTACCTCTTTCCCTTCCATGTCACAGGTACCAATCCCAAGAATGCTCATTCATAGATATCCTGAATGTTCTTTACCTTCTTAGAATTGCTTCCCAGGGAACCCAAGCTGGACAATGCACTTTAGAACTGAGATTGGTTCTGAAGTTTCTTTTTATCAGCTCTGACTCCAATGCACTTTTCCAAGTCATTCTGATTACATAAATAATTCTGCTCCTTCAGCATATTTTTTGATGATAAATAAAATGAAAAGTCATCAAGTTTTCCTCCCACATAAGCAGTGGAGTGTGAGGGCAGAGGGCTGGAGATGGCTCCCTGAGGCTGAGCTTCCAGTGTGGGCTTCTTAACTTTTCCACCAATCCCTGATTTTCGGCTGTCAAGTGAATATAAGAATAGTGCCTACTTTATAGGATTTGGGGTGCAGGTTAAATGAGATAGAACACCTAATGTGCAGACTACAAAGGGGGTTCTCAGTAAACGCTGGCATATCTTTTGCTTACTTGGCAAGAACTGATCCAGACACTCTGCGCGTTAATGGTGTCAAGTATGATGGAGCAAAATATCTGCTTCCATTCCATAGATATCCAACAGTTTCCTTTGATAAAAAGATTTCTTTAATAGCTAATATTGTTTCCTTTCCAAGCATAATATTTGCCACTAAATTTTCTAAGCTTGTCAACTCCAGTGTACTGTGTGTGGAACCGGGTTTTGTTCTTTATTTTGATTTGCTTTTTTTCTCCTACCAACAGGGCAACTCTGAATGACCTTTTTTCTCAGCCTACAGAAACAAAATTTATCCATCTAATGCTAGAAAGCATTGTTTTATTGTCATTCTGAAAAAAAATGATCGATAAACTTTCCAGCATGGTGATCAGACTTCAGAATGATCTGAAAATTGTTGGTTCAGTGGCACGGTTTCTCCAAGCTCCCTATCAAATCACTGAAATCTGAAAGGAAAATGAAAGTTTGATACAACAAAATCAGATTTTCAGACACGCATTGTTCTTATTTGCACTTTCCTTTTCGGCCTGTGAAAACACATCCCCTTAAGAAATTCAGTTATCTCAGCATTTACAGAATCACAGCCTGGATTCACATCCAAGTCGCAGTCACAATTTTTATTTGCAATGTTATTCAAAGTTGTGTATTCGCTTTACTATTTTCCTCACTATTCTGATGCTTCAGTTAACAACTTCCGGGCCAAGGATTCATTTCTGTGAATCAAGAATATAACACCTTAGAAAAGTAACAATGAAAGGTGGAAATCTAACAATGTAAACAAAAATATGCAAATGAGGCCAGAATGAGGGAGTCTAAGTATACTACACCCTGTTCACTGAAAGGACTGTCAAGGGGCAAAGGGCCATGCGTGTCCTTGTAGAATGAGTGAGGTCTTCCGGGATAGATCCTTTATCATAGCCTTCAAATTTAGCAGACTTTGCATTACTTTTGAAACCTCCAGTCTGCTACGGACCGCAAGACCCACAGAAACCTATAAACCATGCTCTGAGATACACTTACTCTACCCAGAGTTGTTTCTGTGACTCCTCAGGTATCCATCTTGCCTGAAGCCAGGGGTCCAAGCTCTGGATCACACTTGCTCTTTGGAGCTGCAGTTGAGTTGAATTTGGCCGCTCACCTGAGTAATGTTCAGTTCCACACAAGACAGAACGCGGGGCATCCACAGCTAATCGAGTGAGTTCCTTGGGCTTGTTAAGTGGGTCAAGGACTTTTCCTCATCTTTTTGGGCTGTTCACAAAATAGATGCCATGAGAATTAGCAAAAAATGTAGCTATACTTGAAGAGATCTTTCTGAAATTAGGGTTGCTTGGGCTAATGCCTGGCATACACCGGGGATTTCGAAACCTAACCCTATTCTGCAAATGCTTCATGATAGGGATTTAAGTAAAGGTTCAATCTCTTTTAACTCTGTCTGCTTCCTCATGCATGAAGAAGTAACTGCGGCTTTCCAGTGATGAAACGGGTATCAAAAAAAAGAAGAAAATTAAACAGACTGAGAGAAGGCCCAAGAAGACTTGCTGTGGTTCAAATATGCTTTTGATTGGTGGAGTATTGTTAAGAGGTGGTGGTGGCAAAGAGCTCAATGCCTGTCTCAAGTGATGGAGTTAACCCTCACGGTAGCGAGGGAGATTCCCTCACAGGGTCTGGATTAGCTACTGAGGTAGTGAATTGTCATAAAGTCAGATTTTCCCTTGTGTTTTGCCTATGCCACATACTCATGGTTGTTCTTTTGCTTTTTTGCCATGAGTTGAAGCAGCGTGAGGTCAGATAGAGCATCTCAATCCTGGATTTCCTAGCCTCCACAACCGTGAGCCAAAATGAACCCTCTTCTTTATAAACTATCCCATCTCAGGTATTCTGTTATAACAACAGAAAGTGAGCTAAGACAAGTCCAAAGAGATGGTGTTATGGTTTGGATGTGAGGTGTTCCCTAAAAGTTTACATGTGAGACAATGCAAGAAGGTTCAGAGGAGAAATGATTGGGTTGCGGGAGTCCTAAATCTAATCAATGAATTGATCTCTGAGGGGATTAACTGAGTGGTAAATGGAGGCAGGTGGGGTATGGCTGGAGGAAATGGTTTACTGGGGTGTGGTTATGGGGTATTTATTTTGTATTTGGAGAGTGGATTCTCTCTCTCTGCTTCCTGATCGCCATGTGAGTCACTTCCCTCTACCACACTCTTCCACCATGATGTTCTGCCTCATCCAAGGAATGGAACCCACCTTCTGTGGACGAAGACCTCTGAAACTGTGAGCCCTCAAATAAACCTTTCCTCCTCCACAGTTGTTCTGGTTGGGTCCTTTTAATCACAGAAGCAAAAAGCAAACAAACAAACAAAAAACTAGCTAAAACAGATGGATTATAATTACTTTTAATTTGAAAAGTATCAACTCAAACTCAATGACCTTAGAATGAGAGTCAATGCCTGAAATGACTCTCTCAGTTCCTTCTTATTCTCATGCTTGGTAGAAAGGGTTGCTTTAGCATCTGTGTTATATCATGTGAGCAGTTAGGGCTAGTGAGAGGTAGTTTGTCAGTCTTACAGATGCTGACAGCCACTTATGATGGTCACCCCACCTTAGCATTGAGAGATGCACATTAAAATGCTTGATTGAGGGACAGGGTGACATGGGTGAAGAGGCATGTTTGAGGAGGCAGACTCCCTGTTTCCTTGTTTCACCATCCTGGGTCTGGATCCCAGCTTCCTTGCTCTTCTTCTGTCCCTGAGCACCTGTATTCTGGTCTGCTCCCGCCCTGGGGCAAAGGAAGCCACGTTTCACTGGAGACAGCTCTGCAGCTCACAGGACTCACAGGTCAGAGCCCTGTTTTGCCCCAGAAGATTTTCCCTGGGACTTGAATGCACCATTTTTCAAAATAGAATGTTTCTGTATCAACACTGAAGCTATTAAGGGAAAAAAATCTGTACCTAGAATAAGACATAAAATCTACCAAGGCAAGCCCTTAAAACACATAATATGACTGAATGATGTTTGAACATTTTTATTTTGGAGACAGAAAAAAATAACATTGTTTCTTTAGCAGAAGTTTAAAAAGGAGAATTCACTTTTCTATAAACTTATCCTCTGAGCTTTGATTTCTAAATTTGGAATAGAAATAGCTATCTCTCTGTCACATAAACCCGAACATTTTTAAGGTGAGGAATAGAAAAAAATAAAAGAGAAAATGACTTCTATCTCTATTTGTGTAGGTGTTTTTAAAAACAGTCATCACTTTGGTATGAAAGTGTCATTATCTCTGCACAGGATGACAAATTTCGTTTTAGCTTCCTTATCTAGTCATATTCACGCAGTGTTAACAAGTCATTGCTACTCTGACTTGATAGAGACAGCCACGAAGCACTCAAAATAATCATAAAAATCAAGGAACTACGTTTTCCCAATGTTTATGTCCCTGACAGGTGCCCTGCGGCTTGGAGTGAGTTCACTCGCATCTGCTGGTGGTGCCTCTAGCTGTACCTGCTGCACCCAGCCTGCGTCTAGGGTAGACAGCAAATCACACCCATCAGCAGCAGGGGGACCCCACTCTCTCATCCGCATGCTCCTTGTGTTCCATTGGGTGTGTAAGGAATGATCCAATGCCAAATAACTTTAGGATTGCCAGGGCAGAAAAAATAGCAATGGAACCGGGTAACAAAAGCCTTGACTCGGGAATTTTAAAGTGTCAGCAGAGGGCAGGGATGCTGATTACTGTGAGTGTGTGTGTGTGTGTGTGTGTGTGTGTGTGTGTGTGTGTAAGAGAGAGGAAGAGGTATTGGTGAACACTGAAAAATAGAGTGAAAATTGTTTACAGACCAAGAAATAAAAGTTGATCTACTTTGAAAGGCTGCAAGAATAACCAGGAGTGTTTTAACTGGTCAACAGATTCAGGAAGAGTCAGCAAGAAAGGCTAAAATACTATGTTCCTGCACCTACCATGGAGCCATGTCCCAGTTGAGATTACATTTTGTACACCTAACCAGACACCATAGCTTAACCAGCCTACCTTAAATGTGCTCAGAACACACATTAGCTTATGGTTAGGAAAAAACCATCTAACACAGAGCTTATTTTATAATGAAGTGTTGTTGAATGTCTCATGCAGTTTATCAGATCACTGTGTCCAAAAGAAACGCTGGCAGCACAGCACACTGCAGAGTGTTGGTTTTGGTTTTTCCCCTTGTGATCTTCTAGCTTCTGAGAGCTATGGCTCTCTGCCACCATCCAGCATTGCAAAGAAGAATCATACCACAGGCCGCCAGCCGGGGAAAAGGATGAACATTCAAAATACAGTTTCTCAGGAATGCATATTGCTCTCACACAATCATAAAGCTGAAGACTTGTATGTGGGACCATTATAAGGCAGGGATTGTCTGTACAGGAAAATGTTCCAGGTCGACAGAAAGTGTCCAAAGAAAGTGAGACCTTCAGTGAGGTGTTAGGAGAACCATGATCCTGTGGTCAGTCAGAATTCTACCCAAAAGACAACACATGCTGAATCTAGAAAAGGCTGGAGAAACCAGATAGAAAGGATCTTGGAAACAAAGAGAATGAAAGGAGACCAGAGGGCTGACAGAGAACAAGGACTCAGAGAGAGTAGAGGTTTTGGAGAAGGGTCTCTCCCTGGCTTGGATACACATCTAGGAAGAAGCCAGGGAGTAAAACTTTGGAAATCCGGGCAAGTTGAATTAACGAATGGCAGACATATTGGGATCTAATCTTACTGATTTAGGAGAGTCCTCACTTTGTTTAATTCCGGAGAAATCTAGATCTTCCCTGCAGTCTCTGTTAGCTATGTGTGCTGTTCCAACAGCCCACTGGGTCATGAGAGGCCAGGTAAAAGAAAAAGAGAAAGATGAAGTCAACTCCTATTGCAAATTCTCTTAATTACTGAAAAATGTTTCCAAGTTCTGGTTGTAGAAGAGTCCTCGAGGGGTGGTCTTGTATAAAGCCCAGCAGCAAAGGCTGAGGGACCTTCCTTGTGGGGCGTCTGGGCCTCTTCCACCACCATCCCACCTCTGTGATCCAGGACCAGGATTTTTTTTTCATTACAGCAACTTTGGAAGCCTCTAGCTACTGCAAGCTCAAACCAAAGTCTAATGATGTGGGATGTTAGAAGCAGGATGGGAAAAAGAAACCGTGTATTTTCATCCAAACCACAGATGCCCCACCACCTCCTGCAATTCAATGGTAAATAAATAAAGCCATAGTGCTGGTTAATATTCCAGGGATTAGAGGACCGTTATTTGATCCCCATGACCCAGTTACTCTGAGACGTCACCCGTTTGAACACTGCAGACTTATTCCATACCATCTTGTGGGCAGGCTGGGGCCATTTGGGTCTGAAGCCTTCTCAGCTTGGCCTCCTTTCAAGTCACAGCTTATAGTTTCACTGCTCCAAATATTTCATCTTCTGTACCCCTGATTAAGTCAAGTCAATAAAGATGAGAATTATATGACCGTTCCCACTGTCCAATTACTTAACCTAATTTATCTTCTTCAAACTTCTCTCCATAGCTGGGGTCCCAGCCCTCCCTCCCCCATCTGCTTAGCCTATTCCCCACTCCGCATTTGTACAATTAGTTAGAGTGATAGAGAATTTGAGGACGAGGTCAAAAACTCCTTTTTATTTTTGGTAACAGTTTTTCTTTGGAATAATGCTCTTTGTTCACTTTTTAAAATGCCAATTCAGTTGACAGACGCTTGCTCACTCTTCCCATCACACTGATTTGATCAGGGTCTTTTCAAAGGTGATAAAACCAAGTAACCCCTCCATGCAAAAATCTTTTCCATAGACCTGTGCAATGCTCATTTCATTTAGAGGCTCTGAATATCCTCTTTCCATCCACGTATAGACAGTGATGACTCCGTAGATCATCTTTATGTCACCTGTCAGAACAATATTAAGTCACCAGTGCTTCCTGGCTCCTACAGTCTGGATGCTGCCAACACAGAGACTGGTTTTAGGGTTTGCCAACTTTCTTTCCCCACAGTCATCCTCTCCCTCGTGGACTTTTATTTTAAAAGAAAAGCTAGCAGCTCTGCAAAGACGGGGGCATCCGTTTTGATGGCACTGTGGGAGCACACTTAAGGAACGTGTTATAAAGTGGGAGACATATATTCCTTTTCTGTGCCGAGTATAATGAGGTATACTGATGAGTCTAACTCACGGAGGCAAATCACGACATAGTTTTAAAAGGTCTACTCTTCAATGCACCATAATTAAATTAAAGTTAAAATACTGTAATTATTTAGAACCAGCCTCCATTTTTTTTTTCTTACTGACTCTGTGAACTTATAGGCTCCAATGAATGCAGAGATAAAATAGCATAACACAAGTTGGCTATATATTATCTTGTCTATCTTGTATTTGGAATTGAATTACTTAGGAGTTCAGAGGTTAATAAGAAACACAAGAACTATCCTCTGTATAACAGTAGCTTTACGTTGGAGAATTTAAATACAAACAGAGCGGGATTAACTTGCTTATTTGCACAGGCACTGAAGCTGTTGTGTGCACGCATGCACAGGGCGGTCTCCTGGCTTTTGCTGAAGGTCTTTCATGTGGAGGAGATGCTCTTTGCAAACACCATCTCCTGTAGCCCACAGAGCCACGCTGTCGTCACCTATCATCAGCTTCACCTTAGAGATGCGTAATGGCCACTTGGGTATCTCAAAGACATTGGCGCTCTAGTACAAATGGACATGGCTATGATCTCTCCCCATCAAGGACCCTCTGCCACCCCAGTCTAATCTTTCCAGTCGTTTACAACATTAGTGGATGGCCCCACTTCCTCTCCAGCTGCAGAAGCCAGAAACTTGGGAGTTATCCTCTCCCTCCTTTTCTCCCTGACCCCTATGTTCACTGTTCAGCATCACAAATATATGTCCCTCACACATCTGGTAAGTCTTTGCTTAGCTCTGTCACCTGCATTACAAAACCAGACCACACTGCCCTCGGACATGATCTGAACCTTGACAATAGTTCCCTACTCCTCCCTGGAATTCGCTCATCTTCACTCAATGTTTTTAAAGCAAATTTGATCTCTCTTCTTCCTGGAGAGGCTTAAAACATCTCTATGGCTGTCGATGATTCTTACTTAGGAAAAAAAAAAATCTTTAGTAGAACCCACAAGACCCAACATGTTGTTTCTCCCTCTGTCTCTTCAGGCTCAAATTGTGTCTTCCCTACCTCCTTCTTAGTCTTTTAGACACAATAACTTCTAAAACAAATGTTCCATGCTCTGACCTGCCCCAGTACCCTTGCATATGCTTTTGTTCCCTGGCTGACTGGACCACTTTTTCTCCATCCCTTTTATTCAGTGAATGCCTGCAAATAAAATCTAGCCTTTGTTATTATTACTTCCTTGGGGAGGTCTTTCTTGATCCAACCTTAGGAAAAGTCTCCTGCTATATGTTCTCAGAGCGTCCTCCCTCTTTCTTTATTGCACTTGACATAAGTACACCTTCACATGTGTGGTTATTTGACTATTGCTTGCCACTCTGATTTGACTGCCAATTACCTGAGGAGAGGAGCCCTGTCCTTTTGTATATTCCACTAGAATCCCAGTGCTTAGCAAAATAGCATGTTTAGCAAACATTTTGACTGTGTGTTTGTTTCTTTCTTTGACTTTAATTAAAAAGTCTAATTCATAAATAAAAAGGAAAACAAATTTCAATAACAAACAGGAAAAGCAGGTGGAAGCAAACATATTAAAGAGAGTTTTGATCAAGGAGAAAGGATTTGAAACTCATTAGAAGTATCAAAGCAATTATGCAATGGAAACCTGACTTATATTTCACAGTTTATGAGGAATATTTTAATCATTTTACATTTTAGAAGGTTGGAATCCCACCCCCCACCCCACCTTTTCAGGCCTTGTGAGATTGAAGGAAACAGGTGCTATAGACCTCATGGTTCTCTTGAATTGTGCACCCTTTAGATGGAATGTGTCTGAGTAGGACATTGTATTGAAGAATTCTGGGAGCTGGAAAGAAACAGGAGATGTCAGGCACCAGAAGTCACAGCAGATGTCTGAAGAGAGGATCTTGGTAGGTGGAAAGAACAGCACTGAAGACAACCTATCCGTGTTACCACTTCTCTCCAGCTAGGCTGGCATGAGATATCAGAGAGGAAGATCTACGAGCTGTGAATAATTAATGCAGTCCAGGAAAACTGCCTAGAGATAATTAATCCAAAATCGAGAGTCCAAATATTTATTGCCATCAATGTACACAAATGAGCCCAAGACCACTTATCTTCAGGAGTGAGAGATGGTCCTTGGATGAAATCTCTGCTAATGGTCCGCATGTTGCGAGCTCAGTTAACAAGGGTCTTTGAAGTGACACACTTCAAGCAGGGTAGGTTTCAAAGTGTGCCATGCTGTCTGCAGTGGAGTACATTTAAAAAGTTTCTCACTTGATACCTAAAGAAAGTTTTAAAACTATTGACAGGCTTCCTATAACTTTTTGAAAGACAGGAACAATATTTAAAAAAAACAAACCATATCAATGATGCTATGGTAAAAAGAATTGAAAAAGATACTCTTGGTCTCAGAAATCTGGTCTTCATTGAGATGGTAACCAAAATATGCTTCATCAGGTTAATAAAGAAAGTCTTTAATACAGAAACATTAGATCATAACAGTTTCAAAATTCTGAAAACCTTGCAGATGGACCCAACTATTACAAAGACAAGTCAATAGCAAACCACTGCTGGACATACTTGAATTTAAATTGCCAGTGAAATTTCTACTAAAATACGTTTACGACTCTACTAGAGTCATGAACTTTCACTACCCTTTCTTTAGAAGGGTCTTGCTAAATTGCTTGGGGCGTTGCTAAGTTTCTGAATCTGGTCTAGAACTGGAAATCCTCTTCCCTGAGTCGCTGGGATTACAGGTGTGCACCTTCTCACCCGGTGCCACAATGATTTTTGACAGGATGCTTTTCTAGCACAATCTATTTGATACAAGCAACATGTGTAAATCCCATTCCCCTCGAATTCCTCATAGCAAAAGATAAAACGATGCTATTTGTTTTAACTTCCTGGCTTATTTTTCCAATTATTTTTCAAAGAGAAATCGAGAGGCAAAAGAGAAGAGCAGGTGGAATGGAACCTGCTGACGGCCTCAGATGAACCTGAGCAGCCACATCTCTGCACACGTACGTAACCTGGCGGGAAGACTCCACGCCATGTTTCACAATCAATTGTTTTTGCTCTTTAATTGAATGCATGTGTCCAAAGATAAACTTGTATGGGTTCAAGGGTCAGGGAATTCATTAAAAGAAGTTCCTAATAAAAGTGATTCAATCTTTGTATTTAGCTTTTAATATAAAAAATTAATTAACATTTACATTATGAGACTTGACCTCCCCAGAGAAATATAATCAATTTTCCCAGTACAAGATGGCTCTGCAGAGGACATAATTTCTAATTGTGGTGCTGATCAATCATGTCAGTGGTGCAGGGGAACTGTAAATGATGCACAAAACTATTAAACTCTAGGCTCCCTTAAAGTCAGTGGTCGACACCACAGTATATAAATATATACTTAGAGTGGGACGGTTTAATTATAATATTGATTAAATTATGGCAGTTCCTGGCATAATGCATGGTGGTGGTGTACTATCTGGAAGGAATACAAGACAACTGGAAAACACATCTATCGCTTTACAAATGCAGTTTCACAAGGAAATCGTGCTAATGATCGCTGCAATCATGCATCTGCCCCTCGCTGCAAGGCTGCATTGTTGAGAGAGGAGGTATGGGAGGAGACTGTCATTCAAGAAAGAGGCCCGTCGATTTTAGGCCTTTTTAAAGTCAGTATTTTATTTTTGCTCTTTTGAAGAATTCCATTTTTAATGGTTCCTGATTGCTTTTTATTGAGGTAAATTTCCTATAACATTTTGTATTTTGACCATAGTGCAGGGTTCATTTCAGTGGTTCCTAGTACATTCGCAAATGTACAACCACCACCGCTATCTCATTCCACGCTATCTTCTTCACCCACAGAAGGAATTCTGTACCATGAAGAAATCACTCACCAAAAGTGGAATTACAAGATGTGACATTTTGTGTCTGGTTTCATTCATTTTGCATAATGATTTGAGGATTCAATCAGATTGCAGCATTCATCAGCACCTCATTCACTTTATGGTTGAAGAATATTCTATCGAACGGTGCAATAGAATTTGTTTATTCTTCACTTGGGTGTTGGAGTTAATTCCACTTTTTGCTATTGTGAATAATGTTGGGATGAACCAAGTTTTGTTTGAACATCTGTCTTCATTTGTCTTTAGTGCAGACCTAAGAATTGTGTTTTAACATTTCAGGAACCACCGAATTGCTATCCACAGTGGCTACACCACTTTATGCTCCTAGCAGTGATAGATGAAGGTTTCTATTTCTCTATATTTAAAGTTCTTGCTCTTGTCCTTCCAGAATCATTATTACTGCCACCTCCCCGGTGGGCGTTAATTGCTACCTGGTTGTGGTTTTGATTTCCATCGCCCCAGTGACTAGGGACATTGAGTGTCTCTTCACAGCATTACCGTCATTTGTCTGTCTTCTGTGGAGACACAGCTATTCCAGTCCTTTGCCCATTTTTTAAACTGAATTTTAAAAATATTTTTGTTGCTCATCTATACGAGTTGTTTATGTTCTAGATATTAGGTTTTTACCAGGTTTACAGTTTGCAAATATTTCCTCCGCATTCTGTGATCTGGCTCTCTACTATCTGGGTAGTGTCCCTTGAGGCACAAACTACTGTGATGTTAATGAGGTCCAGCTGATCCACTTGTTATTTCATTCCTTGTGCTTTAGGTATCATTTGTAAGCAGTCATTGCCAAAGCCAAAGTCAAGATGTGCTTGTTTCTAAGTGTTGTTCACTGTTAGCTCTTACATTTCAGGTGACATTGAGGTTTTACTGCTGAGGAAAGTATGTCAAGGGGTTTGCCCAAAGTGGAAATGTTCTAGTCCCATGGATGCCACATTCATGGTTCAAACCCCTGAATTTTAAAAAGAAATTAGGAAGCTGTGGTCCAGTCGAGTGCACATTTCCACCTGCTATCCAGACATATTTGATTAGGTGTAGATAACGGATACCCTGGTGGCCTCTCACATGAAGCTATGAATATGAGGGATAATTTTCTTCTGAAATAGAAAAGGAAATAAAGCATGTGAGATTCTTGGCCAAGTCATTGACAAGATTTAGATTTAGAATTCGAGAAAATTCTAGTTCTCCCTTATGGCACTTAACGCAAGTAACCATTTATTCTTCATTTCACCAAATAATGTGTCTGCAACCAAATATTCACTCAATACATATTTGTCAAGTTAATGTCAGGAATACCAAGGTCAGAGGGTAAGGTTCTCCACCACCACTCCCAGATATGGAAGAGAACAATATCAAGACTCTTCTGCGTGTCTGAAATATCATCACAAACCTGGCAGGTTAAGAACTTAGCATCTCCTTGAGCTTACAAAACGTAAGGATTAAATATCCACTCCCTCTTCCTTTTAAAAAAGAATAGTACATTTTCACTTTTGAAGTTCTTTGTAAGAAAAAGAAATATTTGAAGGAACGATGAAGAATATCACCGTGAGGCTGATCCAACATCACGTACCTTTAATGCAACAGCATTTAATCTTCTTAACTCATTTGTTCCATGAATACTGATCAGTGCTGCTGTGCATTATGTGGGTGCTGATAACACATTCGATACATAGTCGCTGTGGTCCCTGTCCTCACGGGGACATTAGCGATGAGTGGGAAATTAGGACATGGAAACAGGCAATTCTTCTTGTATCGGTTAGAAAAGTGCTTCAGGGCCAAAGTACTGAAGACAAAGGATGAGCCAAGCTGAGCAGAGGCGGAGGCTCGGGATGGCTCTCGGGAAGAAGAGGTGTCTATTCAGAGACCTGCAAGCTCTAGGAGGCAGCCGTGTGAGCAGAGCTGTGTGGATGGGCAGCATTGCTGGTGGAGGAAAGAGCATGCGTGAAGCTTTCAAGGAAAGCAAGAGCGTGACCCACTGAGACTCCTGGAGAATCTGCTCAACACTTCAGAGTGACAGGAGCCCAGGGCCCATGTGGCCAGAAAGAGATCCGAGAACAAGCATGTCGAAAGTACTTTAAGGCTCTGCTGCAGAGCTCAGACCTCATTCTGAGGCTCACAGGGAAACTGTAGGTATGTTTTGAGCAGGGAGCCACGTGGCCTGATTTTTATCTTAGAAAGAGCTTTGTGGTTGCTGTAGAAAAAATAAATACATAGCAGGGGATGGGGACAAGGCCACAGACAGAAAGATCATCAGTAGGCTGGTGTTGAAGCAATCTAGGCAAGAGATGGTAGAATAAATTATGATTTGCCTATATATGGGGTCTAAGCATGTCCCCCCCAAAGAAAAATTCATATCTATTCAAAACTTCAGAATGTGACTTTGAATATAGAGTCAAGGCTGGGGATATAGCTCAGTGGTAGAGCATATACCTAACATGCTCCAGGCCTAGGTTCAAGTATGGGGAGAAAGAAAGAAAATATTAAATATAGTCTCTTTCCTAATTATTTAAATTAAAACGAGGTCCTGCTGTATTAGGGTAACCCCAAAACCAATGTTTCATATCCTTGCAAGGCCATGTGAGGACACAGAGGCACACTGGCAAGAAGTCCTGTAGCAGACGTTGGAACAACACTGCCACAAGCCAGGGAATCCCTGGGACTACCCGTGCTGGAAAAGGCAAGGGTGGATAATGCCCAGAGTTTTCAGAAGGAGCATGACCTCTGGAACCCTTTATTGTGGACTTCTGACTTCTAAAACAACAAAAATATAAAAATCCTGTTGCTTTAAACCACCCACGTGAGATTATTCTTACAGTTACCCCAGGAAACTCACATACAGGGGAGCTGATTTGTCAGGTATTTCAGAAGTGTCTGCTGTCCTTGGCGATCACTTAGCTCTGTGTGGCAGGGAGGGTGCACATCAGGAATAACTAACTCCCAATTTTCTCACTTGAGCTACTGGGCAGTTGGTGTCATTCATTCCCCAGGGAACCAAAAAGATTTGAAAAGGAAAAACTGGTCAATTCTCCTTGTGACTCATCCAAACTTACAGGATTTAGCCACCCAGTGTTCATTAGTGGCCTTACCA
This sequence comes from Sciurus carolinensis, assembly GCF_902686445.1. Lineage (NCBI taxonomy): Eukaryota > Metazoa > Chordata > Mammalia > Rodentia > Sciuridae > Sciurus > Sciurus carolinensis. Next base: position 167,203,902 of record NC_062215.1, read on the forward strand.
AGAGTCATTTTGAGGGGGACAAAAGTCAGATTACAGAGGGTTGGGGCATAATTAACAGGTGAAGAATTGATTGTGTCTATGAAGAGAAGTGAGTCCAGTAGCTCTATCAGTCACTGTGATACACTGTGAACAGCTCAGGATGTTGAGAGCTCATAAATAGGAAGAGAAACAACTCCAACAAAACAGGAAGGAAGGGACACATTCTAACACTTAAGTTCATGGAATCTGTGGCATGAAGTTGTAGATTTTCCTCACTGAACATCTCCTTTTGCGTGTTTGAGTATCTTGCCCCAGATCTCACTTTTGGGGAATGATGACTTGGGGTTGAAATCTGGGATCCCCCTGATTTCAGAGTTCAAGTCCTTAGCCTCGACACCGGCCCTCACAAGCTGAGCTTATGACTATGAATGTACGGATGCAGATGTGGGAAACTGTGTGGATTTTCTCTCCCAAATCTCTCCCATTTGGGAATGGGCACTAATAAAATGGAATTACAGATATGGGGTTTTGATAAGCAAATGCATTGGAAAAAATAAGATCACCAAACTGCATATTTTGGCCCTCCTGTGAAAGGATGAAGAGAATCGAAGGTATTGGTCAGCTGGAGAGGGGGATTCCACACCTTGAGAGTCCAAATTATTAGATTAGATGCCCACAAGGATGCTGAAAGAGTTTCAAAAGATGGTGAAATTTGGGGAACTTAAGGTCTTGGAGCAGCTGAGGGTCAAGCCTCAGGATTATTCATTCCCCATCTCCTGACTTGGCAGTCATCTGACAGCCTTGTCCTTTAATTTTATGGATTATTTAGTTAGAAGGACTCCCGTAAAATTACCAGCCCCAATATTCAGGCAGGTGAGATTCCATGAGCACTGCTAAGCTCTCCAATTCAGGAAGACAAAAAGGACGCACACACTCTATTCACAGTGGATTCTTCCTTTGAATTATTTCATTCCTGAGCTGGCATGCATGATAAGTTCGTGGGCTTGTTGGGGGTTATGTTTTAGGAAGATTGTGAATCGAGGAGGAGAGATATAAGAGCTCTAAGATTTATTCACACTCTTACTGCAATTTATTCATTTGTGCTTGTTCTCTGCACTCACATCCAGAGTCCTCTGCAGCAGGAAGCTTACTGGGAAAAATACACTTTGAAGATCTGTCCATGCCCCCAACCCCACATGATTAATTTACTTTAAAGGCTATACCATTAGCCACAGCCCTTCAGTGAATTTTAGTGGTTTGTCTTTCCTATAATTATAGGGAGCCAGCACAGTGCCCTCCCTGGCATAGTGACAAGGGACTTTCCCTGTGAAACACCAGTTCTCATGGAAGTATGGCCAGCTACTTGGGAAATCCTGGGATGTTCTGAGATAAACATCAGCTCAGCCAACCTAATGAAAGGGATTGGCAAACGTTTCCTGAAGCGCCGGCACGCCTGAGCTCAGCCCTGCACCGTCACACTCCGCCTTTGGAGACTTATCCGAGAATCCACGCAGACCACGTGTGAGCCAGCAAGCCCTCAGGGGACTGGCAAGCTCCCGCCACCACACGCAAAACTGACAGGGACCAGCTGACAAGCAGGAGACATGTGCTCAAGAGACGAGAGCCATAAGGTAACAGGCAAGAAGAGCGTCACTCGTCACTCTGAGTCACAATGACAAGCAGTGTGACCCAGAATCATGTGAAAGAGAGGGAATTGAATCCCACAACCTGTGATGGGTCCCAAGGCCTTCGTAGGGCCCCTGGCCCATTTCCTATTCTGAATCTTGCACAGATTTCTGAACAGCTCCGTGCCCCTCCTCCGGCCATCTCTGGGACCGTGATGTGGGGCACCTGTGAATGCTCTGGGAAAAAACCCACAATGATTTTTATTATTAAATTAGTGGCTATCTATGAGTAGTCCACTTGTAGAGATTTATATTTGTTCTCCTTTCTAAATTCCTGGTTTTTCTATAATCGACATGTATGTAATTTTTAACAAATAAGCTTATCTAAACTTCATTCCCCTTAGCTTAAAACTTGGTAATTATAAATTATCTTATCTATAACATGGAGCGCAATTGAAAATCCTCCTAGCAACTTCTGACCCAGTTGGGTCAATAGGGGTTGTGGCTCTGTAACAGCTTCTTGTTTTCTTGAGTTTGTGACCCCTACAGAGAAGTCTGTTAGTGGGTGCTGACTTGCTCCCAGCACAGGAAAAACAAAACAAAACAAAACACGAAAGAACACATCACCATCAGCACCAGCACCTTCCAGAAGAATCTTACAGTATCATTTGAAATATTTAGACATCTTGCCTTGTAAAGAAGGGGGAAAAAAAGCTTACATGTAAATCAAATTACTATGGTTTGTATGTTTTTATCCCCTTAAAATTCCTTTGTTGAAATCTTAACCTCCAAGGTGATCATAGGAATGGAGAGACTCTGAAGGGTGGTTAGATAGAGAGGGCATGCCTCATGAATGTAATTAGTGAGCGCAGAAAAGAAGTCCTAAGGAGCTCATGGGCCCATTTCCACCACATAAGGTCACAGAAAAAAATGGGAGCATCTGTGAACCCAAATATAGGCCCTCACTCAACACCAAGTCTGCTGATGGCTTGGCCTTGGACTTCTCAGCCTTCAGATCTGAGAAGGAACTCCTGGGGTGCGCCAGCTACCCAGCCAGGGCCTTCATTCTGGACCAGAGCAGGCCAGACCTCCCGGACAATCAGAGCCTCCTCGTCTCACACCTCACCCCATCTCCTCCCTCCCTGGCTGGCAACGTGCAGCCCCGTGGAGACCCAGCCCTTGATTTTGTCACTCTGTCATTCACTTATATACAAGACTTGACCCAATTGTGTGAAGGAAACCTTTAAATCTTCATGTTAGGTGGACTTGACAAAAAGCAGATGAAATAAAGGATCTAGCAATGATGTTTAAATAGTCCAATACTTAAAAATTAATTTGAAAAATATTCATTCAGAGTATATGCAAATTTCCCACATCTGAAGCATTCCAAATGCAATTTATCTCACTTCTCATTGTGCAGTGCACTAACAGACCCACCTTACCTCACTCCCTGGAAAGGAATGTGAGGAAGAGCAACAGGTGCTCTCCAGGTAACCTTACCGTGAGTGAGATTGGAGAGAATGAAACTGCTGCAGAAGAAAAATAGGCCCTTCTTATTGGGTAGGTAGAACTTTATGATCATCCTCTTATCTCTGTCAAAAGAGTTGTGTCTCTTTACACTAGGACAAATTTACATAAATTAAAATCGTGCTCTAAGTATGAAGTTGCAGAGGGAAAGAAAGGGGTATCTACTAATAATAGAGAATGAACAGGTTCCTACTGAGAGGTGGGCATTGTGGGATTTCATTTAGATTTACCTATCTCACTTTATTTTTTTGCAAAATATACTGAGTTGGTAATATGAAGATGCAGAGGCCAAATAACTTGACCAAGATCTTATAGCTAGTGAAGAGGCATGCTCAAATTTAAAGTCTACTCAAGCCCAAAGTCATCAATTCTTTTCTTCTGCACAATTCCAAAGTGTATTTATTTCCATAAGCTCCAATAACTGATGTAAGTTCTGAATTGTGTGCATTTAGCCTCATGAAGAAGTGAAGGCAGATAATAAAGAAAAGTAAGTCCAATGACTAGAAGTCCTTCCTATTGGCTTGGCTTAATCTGAGGCCTGTGCTCATTCATTATAAGTTTCTCTTTGGGGATGCCATAAGGAATCTCTCTCATTATTTAAACATTTTGAAACATTCCAAGTAATTTCTTTGAGGTTATAATAACACCTTGCAAAAGGACCTTCCTGCCTCGCTTACCACTTGTGGCCCTTCTCCTTCAAAGTTGTAAGGATTTATTTGTAATCAAAATCCATTCACATCCTCCTTATTCCCTTTACTCCTCATTTGATTCATTTAAGAGTCTAAGCCAGGTTTTCAAAATGACTTTTTGCAGTTTTTCATCTTTTGAGATTTAAATTTTAAATTTATGTCTTTGTACTCCAGGCTTTCTTGTTTCCTAATTTATTTTTTACTTACTTCAAGCCATCAACATATCCCTGCCATCAGGTTTGATTTATATTGCCTAGGAACATAATCCAACCATGAATCTTCCTTGGGAATGCCAATGTGGCATGAGACAGAGAGAGAGAGAGAGAGAGAGAGAGAGAGAGAGAGGGAGGGAGAAAGAGGGAGAGAGAGCTCACTTTAATGATCTTTCTACAGACAACAAAAGACAAAAAATTCAGTGGAACTTTCAAAATCCTATCAAGTAAACCCTAGGAGCCTATGGTGATATAAGAAACTCAGCCTTTCCCTGAATCCACTCTGGAATTAACCAGTTGAAGTTACGAATAAGACCCCAAATAACCATAACCGTTTCCACCTCCATCCCAGGTCTTGTGAGCATCTCCACTGACCCGGACAAACGTTCCTGATCCTTGAAGCTGTGTCCCACAGCAACATGAGCAAGGACAGCCCCAGCAAAGGGTGTTTCTGGTGGTTCTGGGTATTGCAAGTTGCAGAAGCCAACCCAAGTGATCCAAGGGCATCTCCCACAATGAAGCCAGGGCAAGACACAAAGAGGCTCCAAGGACAGCAGAGGCCAGATTCCACGCCTTTATAATTTCTACTCTGTATTTAGGATGACTGAAATTCAAAGGCTCTCATATTTGGTACCTCTTTGTCCAATATTTACTTTCCTAGGATAGAATATCTTAGTGCAGCTTGACCCCAGTGACTCCCTGGGTCCCACCATCTTGCCCAGGGACTCTGAATCCAGGTGTAACCATCAGGAGTCCAGTGTGGAATACCGGGAGCCGTACTCTAAAGAGGGACAGTTGCTGTGGTCCCAGGAAGTTTCCAAAAGGGGGGTTTCATAAAACCCCATGCCTCCATGCCATGTCTCCTGAAACTGCAAGAGACACCTTCAGTTCAGTATGCAAACTCCACACAGGCAAGGACAAAGGGGCTGTTTAAGCCTTGGCCTCAATGAATAGAAGGAACTACTGTAATTTAATTTAATTCAGCAAACTTCAATAGGGCATTTGCAGTGTACAAAACTCTACGTGATATAATATTGGTCAACAAAAAAGGGGAAAAAAGAAATATCCTTATCCTCCAAACAAAAATTTCTCAGTTTAACCAGGAAGCCCCAATTAATGGTTATTTATTTGATAAATATTTACCAGGATCTAACTACATACATGGCACTCAGCTCTGGGGAATCAGCGGTGAGCAAGATGACAAATCCCTACCCCCCACGGAGTATGCAGCGCAGAGAAGCAAAGTACGCAACGGTTCCGCTCTGGCTGTGATACCTGGCTCCGCCCCCGGCTGGGTGGGGGACACACTTCTGACTCTCTCTGTGGTTCAGCCTTCTCACTTGTACACTGAGGTGACAACCGTACCTGTGTCAATGTCACCACAGGGTGTGGCGATCACAGAGCAAGAGCTGCCATCGTGGGCATCAGTCGGAGCTCCAGCCCCTCTCACCCCCGTTCCCTCTCCACTCAACTCCGCCCAGACTCAACAACAGACTGCGGAGGCTGAGGCAGGAGTCCTGTTTACTTGCGGGTCGACTGTGTTAAAGACTGAGCTGACATTGGACTCACCAGAAGCAGAACTAAAGGACTCAAGCGTAGCTTGAGACGCAAGATGCTTATGAGAGGAAGACAACAAAATGAAGCTGAGCAAGAACTTGCACACAGACCCAGGAAATTCTCCACCGACTTCAGGATGCTTCAGAAGAGCCCAAGAGAATGTCCCTCGTTTGGTTGAAATGGCATTTATTAATATTATTATCATTACCATTATTATCATGATTCCTTGCTATAATATAACCTGGAGGATCTGACCCAGTTCTGTCTACCATGGATCAAGTAAGATCTGAATAAGGACAAAACATGATCCTTGGTGACAGAAAATGCAGTGTCACTGGGAGGAGCCTAAGTGAATAACGAGAATGTGCTCCGGAGAAGAGTTACTAAATGTTGTCAAAGTGCAGACGGTAGAGAGCACTCCTGGCTGACACGAGAGCATCCACACAAAAACGTTTACCTTCGAAGGCTAAGAAAACGTGCAAAGGTGGACTGAGCAAGAAATTAATAAACTCTTGTATGACCAGTGTATTAGAAGGTCTCATTCACCGAATTTTCTCGCTTCAATTAAACTGGTGTGAGAATCTCTTAGTTTTTATCAATGCAATTGAATGTGCAATCCACAAACTAGGATATGCTCTGCAAATTGTTACGAGCACTTAATTAGATAAGTATAGAGAGCAAGAGAAAGCATTCAGAGAAAAAAAATTAAGCAATTTACATAGTAATTTTCTGTCTATTGGTTCTAAATAAAATATTAGGGCTTGCATTTAGTGCATCTGGATTTTCTACTTCTTTTATCTAGTGATGCATTTTGATTGCATCTTGCAGAAGGGTTCCTGTTGAACTAATTTTTTTTTTTATTTTCACAGACTGCATTTTGACATGTACATTTTGACATGCATTTTGACATTGTACACAAATGGGGTACATCTTTTTGTTTCTATGGTTGTGCATGATGTAAATTCACACCATTCGTGTAATCATACATGTACATAGGGTAATGATGTCTGTCTCATTCCACCATCTTTCATACCCCCGCCCCCTCCTCCCTCTCATTTCCTGCTACGTAATCTAAAGTTCCTTCACTCTTCTCTCACCCCCACCCCCATTATGTATTATCATCCACTTATCAGAGAAAACATTCAGTCTTTGGTTTTTTAGGGATTGGCTTATTTCACTTAGCATGATGTTCTTCAATTCCATCCATTTATCTGCAAATGCCATAATATTACTCTTCTTTATAGCTGAATGATATTCCATTGTGTGTATATACCACAGAACTGGACAGACACTTTATAGAAGATATATAGGTGATTAATAAATATATGAAAAAGTGTTCAACATCTCTAGTAATTAGAGAAATGCAAATTAAAACAACTCTAAGATTTCAACTTACTCTTATTAGAATGGCTATTGTCAAGAATGCAAACAATGATAGATATTGGCATGGATGTTGGGGGAAAGGCACACTTATACATTGCTGGTGGAGTTGCAAATTGGTGTAGCCGCTCTGGAAAGCAGTATGGAGATTCCACAGAAAACTTGGAATGGACCCACCTTTTGACCCAGTTATCCCACTCCTTGGTTTTATACCCCAAAGAACTTAAAATTAGCATTCTATAGTAACGCAGCCACATTCATGTTTATAGCAGCTCAATTAACAATAGCTAGATTGTGGAACCAACCTGTATGCCCTTCAATTGTTGAATGGATAAAGAAACTGTGATGTACATACACAATGGAATATTATTCAGCCATAAAGAAGAATAATATTATGGCATTTGCAGTTAAATGGATGGAATTGGAGAATATCATGCTTAGTGAAATAAGCCAATCCCTAAAAAACCCAAAGGCCGAATGTTTTTTCTGGTAAGTGGATGAAGATATATAATTGAGTGAGGGGGGGTGAGAGAAGAGTGAAGGAACTTTAGATTATATAGAGGGAAATGAGAGGGAGGAGGGGGTGAGGGCATGAAAGATGGTGGAATGAGAAGGACATCACTACCCTATGTACATGTATGATTACATGAATGGTATGAATCTGCATCATGCACAACCATAGAAATGAAAAGATGTACCCCATTAGTGTACAAAGAATCAAAATGTTGTCTGCAAAAAATAAAAAATAAATAAGTAAAATAAATAAATAAATAAATAAATAAAATAAATAAAAAATTCTGTTTGATTTTTGAAAATATCCCCCCAAATGTGAATCTTTTCTGCTTGTGATTATTAATTTAGGAATAATATGTATCTAATTTATCTAATTTAAAGAATATAGGTACTCCTGCAAATTGTCTAAATGGAGAATTATTCTACAAGAGTTCAGTTGTCCACTAAATTTCATTTACTTATAAGAGAAATTAACATGCAGGTGACATCAATGATATGAAATACAACCAACTATGAATATAAGAAGTCCTTATATAGCATTAACAGAGAATTTTCTGATAAGATGTGAATAATTCCCCAGATAAGTTATCAAGCACAAACACAAAAATATTAGGATTTTTAAAAAATTAATAAAACCCAAGCTATAAAAGAAAAGCAGTAAAGGATTAACAGACTAAAACACTCTGAGCTGAAAGCTGCTCTTTGAACAGAGCTTGACTCAAAATATTTTACAACAGCCCCCTCTGCACCTGAGAACGTTTCTCTTACTTTTATGGAAACCCCCAGCCCTCATAAATCATTATTATTTGCTTTAATGTGGGCTAAGAAAAGGAAGGAACTGAAATATCATAGAGGTATTGAATTAAATCCAATGCACACATCACATTAAATAAGAGTAGAAATACATGAGCAGAAAAAGGTCCTGAAGTTTTTTAAAAGGACATATTTGCATTGGTAATGTAACAATTAAAATCCCTGACTTAGAATATTTAAGTAAAGCATTTTTAAATACTGATTTTTAAAACAAGATTCTTTTCAAACAACTAAATATGAAGGTGGACATTTTAAAGGAACCCTAAAGTAAGAGAATCAGATTTTACTAAATCAATGCATTATTTGTTCTGCAAGACTTCTACCCGTTGATAAGGGAACCACCAGAGTGGTGAGATTTTAGCATTGTTGCTTTGTTTTGTTTTAAGCAAATGGTGTCTTCAAAATAAAGGGTTTAATTTGGTCATTAAAACCCACCAGAAGACAGCAACAGGAGGAATTCAAGAATTTGGGCTCTCTGTGTTCAGAGTCCACCAGCCTCAGTGAACAGTTCTCGTCTTCATGGTCTCAAAATTACTGCCACGCCTCTGGGCATTTCATCTGAGTTCCTGTTTTGAAGGTTGACAAGGTTGACAAATCAAATCAGTTCTTTTTTTTTTTTTTAATCAGAAAAACACCCTCCTTCCTGGGAGCTCCTCAAAGCGGGCTCGTGTTCAGATCTAATTGGCACCACTATCCCACATCCATCCTGAAACCTGGGAGAAGGCAGGAGCTTTTCTCCTCTGGAAGCTGGGCACACCTCGGCTCCAAGCGAGCCCAGGCTGCTGCTCATGGGGATCAGGGACCCTGGTGAGGGGCGAGCGGCAGTTTTATTGTGGCTGCTGTGGCCTGGTCCCTGTTTCCATCGGAAGAATGAGACTTCGGGACTGAAATGTCACAGCTGATAGGAGGATGCTGGGAACACACTCAGACCTGTCTGGGGTCTCAAAACCTGTGCCGCTTTCCTTCAGAAGACAGCTGCTCTGGGCGGGAATCAGAGACAGCTGCGAAACCGCACTGAAACACAGTCATCTCCCAAAAGACCTACAGAACTTAGGGACGGTCTGTGGGTTCAGCTCATAAAGGAAGGGGAAGTAGAGGTCCACGGGGTTTGTGTCCTCAACTGATGTGGCAAACAAAATAAGCTCGACGTTGGCAGATGGACGTTTTCCTTGGCCTCCATGAGAAGGAGCATCATTTGGGCTGGCATGGGAATATGCTCTCTTCCAAGTCGTCTGGTCCCTGACACTTTCATTAAGACACCTTTCTCTAACGCCTTCATGTTGCTTGTCTTCCCGCCTCTCTTTTCCCTCATGTCCCCGTGCAAATGCACACTCCTCTGTCCTCCACCCCCACCTGACCTAGACCTTTTTCAACGTATCCTCTGTTCGGGGAATTTTTCAGAGTAATTTCTCTTCACAGTGTCCAAGAGAAAATGAAGAGAAGATGCAAAAATGACCCTCTGTCCTAGCAGCAGGAAAGCTTTGTGTTGCTAGGAAACCAGGGTAGGTGCTAACCGTCCCTCACTAAATGAGGGCAGCTCCCAGCAGACTAATCCTTTTTGTGGAAGAACCTAGACCATGATTTCACTTCCTACCTCCAGCTGGCTCTGTCCACATGTATGCCTTTATTCTCCAATAACAAGCAGCAGAAATGATTAAAAATAATTTTATGAACATGAAATTGTGCCTCTAAGGAAGGTCAGAGGAGTCGTGTAGCATAATGCAGAGCTACAAGGTGGAGAGACTTCTCATTCATCAGGGGTTTAGGTGACTGCTGAGAAAGAGCGAGAGAGGCAGGCAGGCCGGCAGACAGACAGACGCACACGCAGAATGGATTCTATTCTGCGTAGGAGCGAACCAGAAAAATATCTAAATCAGATGTGGGTTAAATATAGGATGGAAAGTCTTTTGCTGGGAGCTTTAACATTCCATAGAGATAGACACACAGCGCTAAAGATGAAGCCGTCTGTCTGTATGTACTGGGCTGCTTCCTCAGGCACAGGCAAGTCGGTAAAATTCATCCTCACAGGGCTTTCCTCACCCACGTGTGTTGAAAGGTGTTTACTTGTGTCCGGACTGAAGGGAACTCAACTCAGGGGTCTAGAAGAATTGGACCCTTGGGGCTGGGGTTGTAGCACAGTGGTAGAGTACTTGCCTGGCACACGTGAGGCACTGGGTTCCAGTCTCAGTGCAACATAAAACATAAATGAAGAAAGGAACTGTGTCTACCTGCAACTAAAAACAATTTTAAAAAGAATTGGTCACACGGGGTGGTAAGTCTAAATAGTTACGGATGTTTAAAAAATAAAAAAGAATTGGATCATTGAGGGAAAGCAGAGGAATCATTGAGAAGGATGCGATGGTTTACAAAGGCGTGATCTGGTGATTTATTGAAAGGACATTTGCACGGCAATTTCGTACCAGGGTCTTTCTAGATGCTGGAATTAGTTCTCGCCAAGAGTTTATATTCTGGGGGGTGGAAGAGATAATCCATGAACAACAAAAGTAAGCAAAATGTCTGTGTTAAAAGATGCCTGTACAACGAAGCGGGCAGAGTACCCGCAAGGAAGCCGGATCTAAAACGCTGGGCAAGAGCGGCAGGGGGATTGCCCGCCACGGTCTGATGGGGCGAGGGCTCGTTTGAGGCCTGCAGCGCCCGCGGGAAGAGCCCTGCGGGCAGAGCGAACGGAGTTGAAGTGGTTTCTGCACACAACGCAGCCCGTACCACCTGGAAGGGAAGGCCTTGCTTGGAATGGCAGGATCCCTTACAAGGGGCCATCTTGGCCCCTGAACCAGCATTACCAGTCACCTTGCCACCTGCTGGCCACACAGTCATGTGTGAGACGCTCCGCACGCTTCTCTAGTGCTGTCTCTGTAGGGAAACGGGTGATGTCTTTACTCTGATTTGATTCTGCTTGCAAACGGACTTGCCACCCTTACTTTTTGGGAAGGAAGCCATTACATCGAATAATATGGATACGTGCGCGTTTGTTTGCAGCTATGTGTTTTTAGGATAAACTAACTGCTGTAGTAAACAACCTTATTACCTTCGTGGCAGAATACAAGCGGATTGATTTCTTAATCCTATTACAATCCAATTGGGTATTTAAGGAGTGGCCTTCCATGTTATGATGCTGATACTTGAACTCCATCATTTTCTGGGGTCTCAGAGCTTTTCGGTAGAACTTCTGCATCCAGGTTGGGATGAGATAAAGAGAGCATGGAAACATCAAAATGTCAAGGGAGATTTTCAGTTATTAGACCTAGAAGTGGCATCCATTGCTTCCATCCCATGTTCCATTGGCCTAAACTCGGTCCATGGTCTCCTCTAACTTCAAGGGGACTGAAAGCAGCTATGCGCAGGAAGAAAAGACATAGCCAGGGGGAGTCTTTGGCCAGTCTCTGTCCCTGAGAGAATGTCTGCAGTCATACCCACATTTGGGCAGATTCATATTTCTCTGGTGAGAAAACAGACCCAGAGAGAAGGTTCATTCAGTCTGAGGTTATTCATTTCCATTCCCACCAAGCAGAAAACTGAGGCAATTTCTCTTCAGAATATGATCTTGAAACCCACTCGGAACTTTTATCCCCTATTTATTGTTACATAATTGAACAAAGTGATTGGCATCCCTGACCAGACATAGTTCTGTACAGTGCATATCTAAAAAGGAATAGGACATAATCTCTTCTTCAGTGAACTCATGGTTCACTAAAGGAAAAAATGTGAACCAATATTACAAATATCAGAGGAAGGTGTGAAAATGAACTCCAGTCGATGGGGCAGAGTTTAGGGCAAGGTTCAGGGAAAGCATCAAAAAGGAGGTGCTTAAAATGAAAAAAAAAAAAAAAAAACAGAGAGACATTTGCAGGTAGGAAAGAAAAGGAAGAGAACTACATAAGGAAATCCAGACCTTCAGCGTTGAGCCCTGAGGGGGCAGCTGAAGAGGCAGGATACCATGAGTCTGGGGTAGTCCTGGGGTGCTGGACTCAGGAATCCAGACAGTGTGGTGTGAGCCTAGAGGAGTCATAAGGGGACAAGCAAGAGTGGCAAGATTCAGTCCATGCCTGGGAAAGATCAGTTAGGCAAAGAGAGATCACAGAGAGGAGCTGGGAGGAACAGGGCACAGGAGAGCAGTCTGGACACCTTTGCCATCCCACGCAGAAGGGTGGAGAGAAGGTTGGTTGAAAAAGCTTCCTACCTGGCACGCAAAATCAGTAGGCCTCAGATTCTCTGAAGGGAGGGAGGCAGGGAAGGAAAAGCCAAAATAGAATCTGACACCCCTTCCTTCGTATCCCTAATCCTTGGCCCAGCGCCTGGAACATAGCAAGGGTTGCTTCGTTGCCCCTGCCCAGGGGAAGTGGTTTCAGAAGGTTGAGAAGGTATTTAGATATAAAACAAATTCCTTTCTCCAAAGCTTCCTAATCCTGGAAACTTGTTTAGAAGAATGAAAAGCCTTCCTTTATAACACACTTTGTTGTTGAAGGTGTGGGTAGATGGCCTCCCACACGTCCCCAGTGGGAGAGTCCAGGGGTACAAAGAGTGGAGGCTGATAAGCAATATCTATTAACATTACAAATGTGAACACCCTTGGACCCAGCAGGCCCATTTCCGGGGAAATTTCCTACAGATTTATTTGCTCATGTTCAAGATCCCTTGCGAAAGTATTTTTCATTGCATCTTTGTTTTTAACAGAAGAAGATTAAAATAACTCAAATGAGCCTTAAATAGAGGAAATAATTCAGTATATCCACAAAAATTCTATATGGATATGAAAATAAAAGAGAATGAATATATTTTCCATGTATCAATGAAGAGCTTCACTTGCATAAAGAAGATAGTAAAATGTGAACACTCTATTATAACATGCTAACTTTTGAGTAAAAGAGGGTATCAGAATTCATATTTTTTTTATTTACTTATTCTTTTATAAAAATTCTCAAACGATATTAAAAATGATTTTTAAATTCTATAAGTGTGTTACCTAATCAAAAATCAAATTAAAAACACCATCTCTTTCCACACTTGTTTAAAATGTAAGGAACTTACCCACTACTACCCTTATTCCCTGTGCCTTAGTCCCAGGTCACACGCTGATTTAAATTTTCGCCAAGATATTCATAATAGCAGATCCTTTCATAAAAGCAGTCTTTGAGAGGCAGAAGCGAAGGCAGAGGGATCAGATATGACGAGTCTTGAGAATTCTGAAAGACTAAAGAGGCAAGATAAGAGAACTTCACATTTTTACAAGAAAAGTGGGGGAGGAAGTGAGGTTCCATAGGGGAACCTTACCATCTTCATGATAGCCCATCATCTTTAGAATAATGCATAATTTGTGGGCTATTAATCACAAAGATACCATTTCTTTGGGGCCTTTTCATGATCCACATGGCCATTAGTTAATCAGAAATATAGGCAGAGTTTTCTGGAAGTGAAATATTAATAAACCTGAGGTTTGTGGTTCCTTGAAATTTTCCTCTAGGTGTTTCATAAAAATTGGATTACTCTTAAAAGGTAAAGTAAATTTGCCTGAATGCTCTGGCAATTTACCAACCTATGGGGACTTCATTTGAAGAATTTTGATAGATATATCTATTTTAAGCTTGGCAATTGGCCAATATCTGTAGTCTCAAGACAATTAACTATTGCTGCCCAACCGGCACATTTTCTACAGGAAACCTTGACCCAGGATAGCAATAGATTCTTTGTATTACCCATTTTACACCACTGACAGTCTTAAAGATTCCTCTATGATCCTAGAAAATATTCCGAAGTAATTTCTCACAACAATGGAGAGATTCGACATCCGCAACTCAAAATAGGCTTATTCCTCCTACAAGCTGAGTTGTTTACTTTGTTTACCAACAATACACTGAAAGCAACTGAGTGGCATATATCCAAACACTAAGCGTATTGGTCAGCCTTACATCACTGTGACCAAAATACCTGACAAGAACTATGTAGAGCAGGACAAGTTTATTTGGGGCTCACGGTTTCAGAGGTCTCAGTCCACAGACTACCTTGCTCTAGGACCAAGGTGAAGCGGAAGAACATCATGTCCCCAGGGCAGGGCGAAGGAAAGCAGACCTCATGGTGACTAAGAGACCAAGAAAGAGAAGGGGGAAGGGCCACAGGGAAGAACAACCCTTCCTGGGCATGCCCCCAGGGACCCGCCCCTCCTGCCACACTCCACCAGCCTACGGTTACCCCCCAGTTCATCCATTCAAGCTAGGATGGAGCGGTGAGGGTCCCAGCTCTCCTGATCTAGTTATCTCAGCTCCTGACATCCCTGCAACCACACAGCAGCTTTGCAGGGACACTTCATATCCAAACCGTAACAGTAAAGGGAGAGTTTCCTGGTTTGCCTCCCTTCCACACTCAGGGATCTTTGGAAAGTAACATGAAGACCAGCTGTTGATGCTCTTGGATCAAAATCAACACCACAGTCCAACAAGCTCCAGGCTTGAATGACACAACCTGACTTTTCTGTCACACTGGCATTCACTCTGAAATTATACAGGGAGCTAAGGAACTGCTGCCATTTTACCTCCTAAAGTCTTGCCTTCCTGTCAACAGGACTTGTGGTCATATCCATGTCCCTCCCCCACACGCCTCTCTGACATTTCCCAGGGGTTTCTGGAGGATACATTTGTCACCTCACAGACTGGTGGAGCCTGCTGTTATCTGTTGTCCACGCACCCCCTCAGACCACGAGGAAGGAGACTCGGTGAATGTCATTTCCACACATGGCCTGAAGGAACCTACAGGTCTCAGCTAATGCCTGTGCTCATGAGGTGTGGCAGGTTTAAAGCCACCGTCCCTGTCTCTGTGCTGAAGTCTCCTACTCTCCACCGGTTCACACATCAGGCTTCACTACGGATCCAGCACGACTGGGCATCTCAGGAGCAGACGGTGATTTTCTTGACGTTGTTATTCTTCACTGAGAGAAATAGACTCCACTGGAAGAGAAGGAGAGCTTCCAGTTTGTTCAAGAGACAACGTCTCCAGGCAACATTCCCAATCTGGGAGCATGGTGTTTTCCTGTCATTACTGTGAACCACTGTGTAACTTCAGAAGTTCTCTTTCTAAATTTCTCCAAGAAGGCTGACTCTCACGTTCATTCATCATAGATAACATTGTTCTTCACTCTGTATTATAAAAATTATGATTTTCCTGCCAGTCTGGTCCACTGGAGGGCAATTTTCTCAAAGAAGAGACGGACCTTACTCATCTGAATCCATCACAGCCTCCACGTGACCAAACATTTGGCAAGCCATGGGTTCCCATAAAATATCTGCACATATTTCCAGCATCTGCATCGGGATCATACCTCTGGTCTTATTTAGAGCTGCAAAGGGACTGGGAGAAGACCAAGTCCTATAAAATCCCTCTACTTCTGATTCAGGTATTTCTAGTTCTGTTATAAATATCTACCTCACATGCCAATATTTCTGTGGCTTTACATGTGATTACATTTTTGTTTGTCACATTTTTTATGATATAGTTGCTCATACTGGGGACTATTTGACACTGTTTCCAAAATGAAAATCCCTGGGTTGGCAGACTATCTTTATCTCTTAGTTTACTTGGTGGAGAAAGCAAAGTTGAAATTTCTTACCTTACCATCACACCGCTACAGCTGCTCCTGTGGTTTTTGGTCTTATCAATGAATGGGTCAAACTGTTGTTGGGGCTCAGAAAATTATACTCCAAAAGTACAGGGAATTAGCATGCTGAGTTCTTTGTACCAAAGGACACTGGGAGGACCGCAGTCACTCTCTGGTCTTCTTCCATCCTCCTGTCCCCACCCATCTTTCTCCTCCAAAGCAACTCATAGAAACCAGAATTTCTCTTCTTCTATGTGAGTCAGAGAAACTAGAAACATCACTCTGGGCCTTTCTGTGTAAGAGCTGACCTCCTTTGTTTGATGGTGAATTATAAAACCCTCATTTCCAGGAGCAATATGTCCTATACCAGGGAGGGAGAAACCTTACACAGAAAGGCAAGGAAGATTCTGAGCAAATAGACCTTGCTAGGTTTTCTCTTCCAGAGTCTTACAGTTGAGTCAGACCCTTGTCATTCAAGAGCATTTGTACACAGTTGCTCATTCTTCATCACATCTAAGCCCAGAAAGAGAGCTCTCTCCCTGGGCCAGTAGGTCTTCATGGCTAAAGACTTCATTGTTGTGCAGATCTTTGATGATGTCACTCTGTCCTGCTTTTCTCTCATTAACCTGCCTTGTGTCCTAAGGGTGTTGGCCGTGACCCTTATGGAAGGGAAGAAAAGGTACCACACTTTTCTACTCATACTCCATAAAGTCAGTTTTTAAAAAATTGTTGAAGGAAGTAAATGACCTCAAGGAAATGACCAGCCAAAGCACAGGCTGCAGAGCGAGCCCCAAAGAGCCCACTCGTTCATTCATTTAGCAGGTTATTGCTGAACACCACAGTGGCAGGAAGTGTTCCTGCAGAAACTCCTCTTTCCTCTATGGAACATTCTATCAGACAAGAGAGACTGGTGTTAATAAAATATGAAACATTTTTAGACACAGAAGAAATTCCTTTAACTAACTACTGCCTAACGGTTGGAAGGAGGAAGCAACACACTCTGTTCACTCTGTAAACTTCTTGGCTGATGCTGATAGTCTGCTGAGCACTTTTTGCCAGGATCCTCAGCTCCTCTGTTCCCATGATATGCTTTCCAAGACTCCAGTGTGTTTGTCCTCAAGTCCATAGATGCCAGTTGTATAAATTATTGTAATTCAATGACTATGTAAGTCATTGAATATATTAAATAATATATATCTAATATACTATATGGATGGATGAAATATGACGGTGGAAAGAGTTGTTTCTATGAAAACCATGTGAATGTTAGAGAGATGTGATCCAGGCAAGCTATTAAAAGGCCATTAAATTCAGGGCAAGACAATTGTTGTAGAAGATTGGGGAGGAAAAAACATAAAATATAAAGGATTCTGCTTCTAGATTGCCTCCCCAATGTCTTTTTGTTCTCTTTACTTGTGAAAAAATGAAAAATGTGTGAAAGACACAACAAAGATGATGGAAGATTCCAGTCAGCAGACTCTGAACTCCAGCAAAAGGCCTCATTCTACACCACAGATTGGAAAATAGATGTATACTGTGCTTCAACTTTAAATAAAATGTTTATATGTTTTGTTTTCCCCTAATTCACTGCTTTAAATATTTAATTAACCAACTGCTGGTCATGGGCTATTCAGGTGAGAGTGTCCCTCTGAGCACAGCAGCTTTGAGCACAAGTCCCTTGGATTCAACGGATTTTGGTTTTTCCCCAGACAGACACTGAGCTTGTTTGCAGATGTGTAAGTGACTAGTGACAAAACAGCATCATTTTTTTTTCATGAAGGAAAGTATAAATAAAAGTGTACAATTGGTTAATTTTTCATTAATAACTATTAAGAATTTATCTGAAATATCAATGTCATGCTGGGTGCAGCTGGTAATTGTTTAATTACAGCTGTGATACCTGCCCCATGGAAAGTGCAGAGTGAGGAGCCCCTAACCTAGGGCTTACTGGCCAGGGTGTTCCTGCAAGGTTGCCTGGAGGGGGCGTTGTTGAATCATGGCTTCCAAGGTGTGGAGAGCCTCCAGGTTCATGTGGGAAGAGCCAGGGGCCAGGAAAGGGCAGCTCAGGTGGAAAGAATGGCATCATTCTGGTCCTGAGGCAGGAAGAACCTGGCTCCTTACACTGAAGAGCTGAAATTGACAGTAGCAGAGCGTGAGTCTTAGAGAGGCAACCATGGTGGGATGGAAGAGAGCATTCCCAAGAGCCTGTGCAGAGGCAGTGCGGGGTGAGACAGCAGGAAGCAGGCTCTGCTCCTTGATTCTGTAAGGTGGGGCCAGCTTCGCCTCCAGCTGGTGTGGAACACAGTCAGACAGTGAAACCAAGGCCTGATGAACTGCTTTCTCACCTCTGTCACAAAAGAATTCAATTTGTTCCTATTTCCTGGACTAACGTTATATTTGTATTACAGTCGGCTCTTCTTATGTGCAGATTCCACATCCCTGCAATCAACCAAAGAAGGACAAAAAATGCAAATTAAAACAACGCTAAGATTTCATCTTACTACAATTAGAATGACTATTATCAAGAACACAAACAATAATAGATGTTGGCATGGATGGGGGAAAAGGCACACTTTTACTTTGCTGGTGGAGTTGCAAATTGGTGCAGCCACTCTGGAAAGCAGTATGGAGATTCCTCAGAAAATTTGGAATGGACCCACCTTTTGACCCAGTTATCCCACTCCTCAGCTTATACCCAAAGGACTTAAAATTTGCATACTACAGTAATGCAGTCACATCAATGTTTATAGTAGTGCAATACACAATAGCTAGATTGTGGAACAAACCTTGATGCCCTTCAACAGATGAATGGATAAAGAAACTGTGGTATATACACAAAATGGAATATTATTCAGCCATAAAGAAGAAGAATAATATGGCATTTACTGATAAATGGATGGGATTGGAGAATATCATGCTAAGTGAAATAAACCAATCCCAAAAAACCAAAGGCCAAATGTTTTCCCTGATAAGTGGATGATGATATATAATGGGGTGGGGTGGGGGAGTGAGAGAAGAATAGAGGAACTTTAGATTTCATAGAGGGACATGAGAAGGAGGATGGGTGTGAAAGATGGTGGAATGAGACAGACATCACTACCCTAGTACATATACGATTACATGAATGGTGTGAATCTACATTGTGTACAACCATAGAAATGAAACGTTGTACCCCATTTGTGTACAATGAATCAAAATGCAAAATTTTTAAAAATCTAAAACCAGTAGATAACAATTCAACAGTTGAACAATACCAACGATTAAACAAATAGGACCATTTACATGGCATTGGTGATTCTGTGAGGTGCAGTGAAGGTCTAAAGTCTGCGGGAGGACTTGTGAGGGTTACAGGGAAACACGGCACCATTTTGCATCCAGGACCTCAGTGTCTGCCTCTGCAGATCTTGGTATCCAGGGGAGTCCTGGCACCAGGCCCCACAGATGGCAACGCCGCCCCTGTGCAGTGAGCTGTCCCTGTGGTTCCAACACGGTCAACCACCCCCCTTTCCCACCTGCACGAATACCACCATTCTTTTCAGCTCCTTCTGGTAATATCTCGGGGCTGCACAGCCTCTGCCTTCTCCGAAGCAGCCCCTGCTGCAGGACCCTCCCCTTGGCCCGGCCCTCCACCCCCACCACTTCCTGGTCCTCCCACCATTCTACCAAAAAAAAAAAAAACTGCTCAGGCCTGCAGCCAGGAAAAGTCGCTAAACCCTGTCCTGTGCAACTTCACAGCACAGTTGCTTTCGTACCAAAAGAGGATTCATCTAGGCCAATGAGAAGCCAATGAATATGCAGCGACTCGCCACTTGGGTAGAGCCTGGCCGGCAGTCCCGGCTGCTGTGTTCTCTTCTGTTTTTATAATCAATTAAAAAGGTTCAGTTTGTTAGAGGCGTTTTTTTTCCCTCCCTACTGAAAATGGAAAGAAGCAAGCAGCTCTCAGAAAAAGCACACGGCTCTTCTGAGAACTGCCCAGCAGACAGAGCTGCTTACAGTAACACTTTATTTTAATGGGTTTAATGCAGAATTGACAATGGAATTCCCACGGAGGCCCTCCCAGCAGCCTGGGTCACCCTAAATAGAAATGACCATGTTGCAGAGATTGGTCAGAACTGAGATAGCCACCTTGGAGGCCACCCCTGAGCAGGGAGCGAGGAGAGGGGACCCCTCCCCGTGCTCGAGGAATAAACCTCTCTGCACCCTCTCACTCAACCCCCCATTTCCTTATTTATATGAACATCCTTTACACATTGAGGGAATTATTCTTCAGCAGAGACTCCATAGGTATCAGCTTGCTGAGAATTGGATTGTTCTTCCCAGAAACCAAAGGGAGACAAGCTGGTTTGAATGCTCACTTCTGGGTGAGCCAGGGAGACGCAGCACAGGACTAGCCGGCGTGACACTGTGCACATAAGTACCCAGCATCCACTCATCACTAGCAGCAGATTGAAGGTAATGTTTTAAGAGGTTTTCAAGCTGCTGGGAAATTGTGGGCTTGAGAAATGTTCTTTAAACCTTTTGAAATTCAAATTCCATTTCAGCCAAGATGTTGAAATGGTAACCAGAGGAAGGAACAAAGATTGACAGTTCACACATTTCCCGCAGCCCCTCCTGGCTCGCCCGCCCCACCACGGGCCCTTCACAGGGCCAGTCAGGGTGAACTGCTCAACCCCACCCAGAAGCGGGTGTGGGAAGAAGTCACAGGGGCAGGGAGAGCTGGCATTAGGAACAGCCTGGCTGAGACTCTGCTGCTGGGGGGAGGGGGAGGTGCCAGGCTGCTTGGTAGCCAAAGCCAAAAACAAATGTGGGTGATGTTAACACTGTTTTATTAAGAGAAGGAAGTGTTGGGAGCAGCCGCCATGCAGTGCTGCAAAGAACAGTCCAGGCTCTCTGCTTCCCGGGGGTGACTCTTCACACTGACCACCGTCCATAGAAATAGTGGCCATGCAGATGGCGATGATCCCAGGAAACAGCAAGGAAGCGAGTGTGACCAGGCTGCACCTGGAGAAAGTCATAAGGTGAAAAATGTCCATTTAGCCCAGATAAAGAGAGAAGAGGTAAAAAATGTCGTGACGCTAAAGGAAGAAGCAAAGAAAGTGGTCACCCTATGTGGAAGTGACAGTGTAACCTGGAATCACACAGAGCAGGCTTCATGACCTTCCTCCACATTGAGTTACTATGTTCAGTGGAGCTAATCGAAGCATCCAGCTTAGAAGGCTGCCTGTATATAGAACAATCCAGGTAAAAGGCTGAACCCAGTGCTTGTTATAAAGTAAACACTTTAAAAATGGAAGCAGTCTGTTAACCTCCCCCTGCCAAGAGCTTGGGTTACCACCACCACTTCTAAATGCTTAGGTTTCCATAGGCTCTTACTCCCACCTATTTGGGATGTTCTTGAACATACCTGTTAGCATTCCCAGGCACCTGCAAGGAGCACAATGGATTCCGTATTCCCTAGCATTGATTTTTCCATTTCATTTATTATCCTCTAAATCCTTCTCAGGCCAGCTGTCACTCGATATTAGATGTTGATTGGAGAGAAAGTGGCTGCTCAGATAGACCAGTATTAGCCTGAGATAAGCAATGAGGCCATCTGTAACGACTGATGGATCGTCTGCTTTGAGTCTAGTCAGATACGCAGTCCTGAGATAAGACAGAAACACACCAGATCCAGTCTCATCCCACCTCTGATTAAGCAGCCTAGAGAGGGAGGTCTGGAACTGACGGGGAAATATGGAACATCCTGTTAAAGGGGAAGGAAAATGGGGAGGCAGTCTTCAACACTCCTCCATGTCACATTCCTGTTTCAGAAAGAACTCGGCTCTGCGGCCTGGGGAAATGACGCACCTTACAAACCTGCTTTGTCCCACGCCCAACATTACTAAAGTCAAGTCACACTCTAATTCCAACTGCAAGAGGTGATCAATTATAAAAATGAAGTCTTTAGCAAGTGCATACTTAGTTACCATATTTCTCCAACTCAAGCTGCTTATAAACACACTTAAAGAACACCAACTAGAACAGTTGACTCAAATAAACTCAAGCATTTTACTGCTTTTAACCCCCTTGTTTGATTTGGCATCTAGAATAAATCAATACTTAATGTCACTGGGGGCCTGATAGGATCCTTCATTGAAGTCCTAACACGTTCACTGGGTTTGGATTTCCTGCCCATGAGGGATCCCTTTGTCCCTTCTTGCACTAGTCACCTTGGTGGTGGTCACCCACTATTCTGTTATCACAAACTATATTTTTTGAAGAACAAGTTGCAGAGGAAGAGAAGAAATGAGACCAATGCCACATAGTTCAAAGCAACGGAGATGTATGAGACAGTGGTCATGGGTCACCCAGCAGACGCTCAGCTCTCCTCTGTGAAGAAGTGAGAGAGGGAGGAGGTAAAGGGACTGGACTCCATTTGCAGGAAAGGTTCTCCACAAAGCAGTATGAGGAGTGGAGACCCCTATCAACTCCTCCCAAGAAACCAAGCCCTGGGAGGTGGAAGCTGTTCACTTCTCCAGCTGGAGCTCTCTGCTCTCTCCCTCCCGGCCCCCCAGCACCATCCCGCAGCCAGTGGACAGCTCTGGTGCCTTTGCGCCTCCACCCTCCCCTCTCCTCTCCTGCTCACACAAGCCTTTCCTCCTGCTTAGGACAGTCTCCTTTCCTCTTCGGCCTAGAGAGCTTCCACCGATGCTTCATTGTTACCTTCTTCCAAAATTCACCCTTAGCCTACAATTAATCGGGATCGTGCCATTCTTGTGTGAGTCTCTGGCAAATACGCAACCCCCATTTTAGCAGGGCTCATAAATCCGTGAGTTAAGACTATTTGGTTGCAAAATGTGAAAATCAGCCTGAGAGAAAGTATGTGAGACACAGAATTGTACTTCTTAATCCCAACCTGTGAGAAGTAATCAGATACGAAGTGAAGAACAGGACCGAAACGGGGCCACGAGAAAGGACTAAAACCAAGAATCGAAAGTCCACAGGATTCTCTCTTCGTATTTTTTGCAAATTTCTGCATATCCACTTCCCTCGTCTCTTTACAAACCAGATTTCTCTGCTTCCTAACCATATGGAAGAATGTGACAGGCCACAGCTTCAGCGATAAGCAGAGAACAGAATATCCTGAAATGACACTCCCAACTTTCCGCCATAATCTAATTGGTTCCATTTACGTTAGGCATCTGAAGAAGGGCCCATTTTAGAGAAGGGAGCAATGACTCTGGGATGAATTATTACCCCAAAGATGCACAGTACAATAGTGTTTGTAATTGCCTGGTGTGTGTCTGTGTCCCTCACCATCAGGAAGCTTTCTAAAAGTAGGTCAATCCAACCATGCCTATTTTATCACCATTGTATCCTCATGAAATGGTCAGACACATAAAAATGCTCAATTTGTCAATTTGTAATACAGAAGAATGGCCTGTATAATTACCACCACATCAGTGACTACTTCCTAGCTATGTTGTTTGCTTTCTTTCCCTCCTTTCTTCTTTCTCTCTCTCACGCTCCATCCAATACCAATGACCTTGATTTGTGATCTTATATATTCCTTGCATATTTTTAACCTCTGCAAAATCTTCCCTCATCCTTCACAAGCGCTCTTGGGGACTTTGCACTTTGTAAGTCTTTCCATGCAGACTAACTCTAAAAAATATGAATTATTTAGCTCTTACTGTGGAGTGATAGTGATAAGCATGTTACATACTTTATATCTAATCTCCATAGCACTCAATATTTTCCCTAGCTAAAGCTCAGAATTACCTGAATAACTTGTTCAAGATCACAACCAATAAATAACCCTGGTCCATCTAAGTGCAAAACCTGATATCGTTCTACTTTCTAATCTTTCCACTCATGCACCCATTAGACTTCAAGTTCCTCAAATCCAGCAACCATAGTTAAGCTTATTTCTATCTCCTTATAATCTATCACATTTTGCATTTCATATGAGCATATTAAGTGTGCTCAATAAATATTCGTTGAATAATGAATGAATGAGTAGATACACTCTACTTAGTGGGAAAAGAATGTATTCATCCTGAGTAAAAATTTTCTCTATTCCAACAACTTTATGTCAACAAAATAATGAGATGAACATAAATACCAATTCTAGATATAATGTGGATCTAAAGTGTGGAAAGTAAAACAATACAAACCTCTAAAAGAAAATAATGACAACT
This sequence comes from Sciurus carolinensis, assembly GCF_902686445.1. NCBI lineage: Eukaryota > Metazoa > Chordata > Mammalia > Rodentia > Sciuridae > Sciurus > Sciurus carolinensis. The sequence goes on from NC_062215.1 coordinate 167,227,980, forward strand.
ATCTTTATGTTCTCTACAAGTACGAAAATTTCTGAAACAATCAAAAGAGTTCTTAAAAGGGGGTAAAGATTGGTAATGGATGCTGTGTTAAAAATTAAGATCTTGTGTGCATCAAAATTTATCAATAAGAAAGCATAAAAGCATAGGACAGATTGGGGAATAATATTCATGATTCATAACCAAATCAATAAGAAAAAATAAAAGCAGGTAAATAGAAAAATAGTCACATAGGAATAGACACTCCACATCAAAGAACAAATGAGTGATAAACATATTAAAAGCATGTTCAGAGCCAGGTGCAGTGATGCATGCTGGTAATTCCAGCGGCTCGGGAGGTTGAGGCAGGAGGATGGCAAGTTCAAAGCCAACCCCAACAACTTAGAGAGGCCCTAAGTAACTTAGCTAGATTCTGTCTTGAAGTTAAAAAAAAAAAAAAAAAATTTAAAGGGCTGGGATGTGGTTCAGTGATTAGCATCCCTGAGTTCAATTTCCAGTACCAAGAAACGAATAAATAAATCATACTCAACATTATTAAGATCATAGCTTTGAAAAGGCAAATTTTCTAAAACTGACAATAGCAAACATGGGAAGGTGTGGAAAGAAATCGGAACTGTCAAGTTCATTTGGTGGCAATGTAGACAGGTACGAGCATTTAGTGAAACTGGCAGGATCTACTAACGTGGAGCTTCCACGTGACCTATGACTGGACCTTCCACACTGTTTCAACTGATACGCAGACAAACGCCCACCAAAATGCATATTCAGGAATGTTCACAACAGCAATTTTCACAGTGTCCCATGACTGAATCCAAAATGCTCATCAACAATGGAATGGATAAAACTTTAGTGTTCCATGACGTGTCTCAGCTCAGGTCCTCTGATAAGCAAATGATTGAAAAAAGTTAGTAACGCAAGATACTTATTGAGCATGAAGCCTGTGAAATAAATGGCACAGAATTAGGCAGGATGAGGCTCCAAAAAACAATGCACATCTGACCTTTGTGAAAGAGGGAGTGGGAATGAGGTTGGGGTAGGGAGGAGCCTCAGGCTACATCCAGCATGGCTCCTGAGTTTACCAGAGCCCCAGTGCAGTACTGTCCATGGAGGAGTCCACGTGGAACGGAAGTAGCCCAGTCTTCTCTTTCTCCTGCTGTGATTGGCTGCTGGCTCAAAGCTGCCCAGAGAACATAACCTGGACTTGAATGTCCCAGCGGATCCCAAAGCTCTGTGCCTAGAGGCTGCCAGCTAACCGCACGGTTCCAGGCTGCTCCTTACATGGCTCCCTACAGTGGAACACTGTAAAACTAAAGCCCAAGCAAACTACTGCAAAACACAACACGGGAAAATCTTACGATTAAAATATTGGGCAAAAGAGTCCAGGCCCAAAGGAGAGCTTATTACATGAATTCAGAGATAGTCGAACAACGATTCACAGTGGTAGGCACGACGATTACCTTTGACCAGAACATAATCCTGGGAGGGGACACCAAGTGGGTCGCTGTCACCTGCACCTAAGGACCTGGGTGGTGGTTATGTAAATATTTACTTTGTAAAAATACTTTAAGCTCTCTACTAAGATTTGCACAGTTTTATATATGTATGCTACAGTAGAGAAAAAAAAAACACGGTACTTTAAAAAAAATTGGTAAGGTTAGATAAAGGTATTAACAGGAATAGATGGCATATAAATGCAGAGAACAAAAGTCCAAGGAAATAATGGCTTTTAGACTATAGTGAAATATGAAGAAAATAAAATACACTTATTTTGACATAGAAGAAACAAATAAATTTACCAAAATATTATTGTGATTATTAAATTTCCATTATTCATGGGAAACAGGTAGCATGCTGCTGCTTTTTTGTTTGTATAAAAACTTTTCAATAGGTTAATAGCTATGATTTTTATCTGAAAAAGCTCGTGCAGATCAACATTAGCACCTCTCTTCTCTCCACTTCTTGTTGGATGATATGAATGAAAATAGGAAAGCACTATTATGATGTCCCTTCAACTATACTTGCATTCTACTTTGCATGATAATTAATGTCTATGTTATTTGAAGATAATCTTTACAAAGTGCTTCCTTTTCCCTTGACTAAGCCATTCTCCTACTAGCCTCAAAATGATAACCACATGGAGAAAATCTATAGACCATGAGACTACATTTACAGGAAGTATTTTGAAAAACTGATTCAAAATTATTATGTCAATTATTATGCCATTGACAAATAAATATTAGAACCTGCTGTGGAGTAGTACTGTTTCAGGTGCTTTATTGCTGCATAATTTCACCTGGGCTAAATAGACAGGAACACAATTGGAACCAGGGTGAGGGGATAGGAAAAAACAAGACTGGGACTCAGCAGAACTGAGACCGGTCTTGCCTCTGCTTCTGATTACATCTCTGTGATGCTGATCACACCACCAAGCATTCAGGCCTGCAGGTTCTCAAGTTGTAAACGGCGGAGGCGAACCATGTAACCTCTAAGGATGTTCCAGAGTTTTACGTTCTAGATTTGGATACATCTCTCAGCTTTGTGTCTCTGAGCAGTTGACCTCTCCTTCCTTGTCTAACTTTTCTCATTTCACCAAATGGTTGTGACAAATACTTTTGGTAGTCTTCCCACTTCTTCCTTCTTTAGCAGAAATCTAATTGTGTTTCCCATCAGGTCTTCCTGGAAGGAGTTAAGAAAAAGGTGCTACGTCCTAGCTCTGGCTCTGGATTACACTGTGGCAGGGTTGCTGTCCCCTCTCTTGAATTTGCTGTAGACGTGGGTGCCTCACATGGTGGTCAAGACAGGGGAGTGTGCTGGGAGGCACTCAGGGATGGATGGTCTTTATTCCTCTGGGTTTTATCATATCTGAATGTGATGATGGATCTTCTGTAGTCATCCTGGGACCCAGGGAAGGCCAGCCTGAGGAGGGGCCGAGCTGGTAGACTGTGGAAGACAGAGCAGGTACTTGACAGCAAGTACCTGGGAACACGACAGCATTCTAACCAAGGTTTGTGCTGTGCCCAAGCCTGCCCTCTGGATTTCTTACGTGAGATGATATTTTACTCATTGCTTAGGCCAGTTTGATCCATTTTTCTCCTCACTTGCTGCCAAAAAGAATCTGATAAAATTGTTTATGTAATATTTACCACATAGAGGGATTGTAAATTGGAAGGATAATATGCCTGGTCCTAGAACTTATAAATAACTTAATAAATTGACACAAACATGTGAATAAATCTATTATATAGACCATTATGCATAATTTACTATATATTTTATGTCTAAATTAACAGCATTTTGTGTACTGTCTAGAACAATGTTCAAAAATGTACATATATATGTATATATATATATATATACACACACATACACACAAAATGTGGAGAACATGAATATTAAAAAAAAAGAATAAAACAGGGCTCTCGTCTATTCTGCTTCTCTGCTTTTGGATTTCAATGATGTCAATGTGGTATTACTTAAAATGAGATTTTTACCTCTTTTGATTATACATTTCATATTCCCCAATACTATGATATATTTTCAATTTGGGGGAAATAAAACAAAGTATTTCAGTTGAGACATAAAGTAAATTTTTGTGAAGGATGTCTTCCTAAACTTATGCAATGGCTTTGCCAACTTAGTTTCTGGTTGTTTGCAAAACAAATAGGAAAATAAAACTTCCAGTTGAAATAAAAAAAGATTAAAAGATAATCAGAGAAGGCAGGCTTCCTTTTAAAATTAACAATTTCCGGTACTCTATTTAGGAAGGTGCCCTGTCTGGCACTGCCTTCCACCCCACAATCATGCCCTGGCTACTGAGAAAGCTGAGCAGTTACTCACTCAGTCCACGTTTCATAACCTGTGGTGTTGGGGACTCCGGGAAAATAAATGCAAGCAATGGTCCCTTCATTGAAGGAAATCAGAACGCATTTGCAGCTCTAAGGAATAATTATTAGAAATAGCTAAGTAGCAAAGGCCAACATCTCTGAAAGATGATGAAAAAGTGGAGACTATTCTGGGTTAGAAGGATTAGTTATATCTACTAGCAGGTAACAGATCACCAGAGACATCATAACTCTCAAAGGATGACTTCAGATTCCTTAGGCCTGGGACATGTTGACCTCCTCCCTATCACCTCTGTTGAATGCACAGATAATTACAAATTTAGATCAAAGGTGACCCTCCTGTTGGTTAGGCAGTGGAAATACATGGCCAAGAGGTTTTATGTGTGGGTAGGAAAACATTCAAAGACAGAAAAGATACAGCAGTTCAATTCAAATGGAGAATTGTACCCCTCTAACTAGTCATCACCTGGTTGGGTAAAACCAGGCAAACATTCAAAAGTAAGAATATCTCCAATCAGCCATCAGATAAGTGAACTACAGCTCTCCAATAAATCCACAGAGCAGTCTAAACAGAGAAATCAGAGAAATGTGGCTTCTTTCCAACATGCTTATCTGCTAATTCTATGTGAAGCCAAAGCCTTCAGGCAGTGACTGAGGGTTAGATTATGAAAATGATCAGACCAGTAGATCATCTGTTGGGATAGGATGTGTTGCAGTGCCACAAAGATTGCACAACAGACTGGTCAAATCCTCAGCAATATTCCTATCATCACTGTTTTCCTTTCTCTTCAAGAGAAATACACGTTTTTTTCCTTATCTTTGCTTCTTTGTGGTCATGTGGAACTTAGTTGGTTTATCCTTTTTTGAAATAAAGAACACTGCAGTAAATACTGAGACACATACAGGAGTATCTGGTCTACCAGTCTCTTTCACTTTTGTTCCCAAGTCCTAAAAGACAGAACTTGCCTGATACTGATGGGCACCAATGTACCTCCAAGTCCCACTTTTCCACAGTCAATAAAGTGATGTGTTTTGATGCGTATGATACACACCATATGTGATCCCTAGAGAGAAATAAACCTAACACAGTTACGGAAATACCAATACTTAATTTGATTTCATTGAAACTAAAACTATTTAAATCAAAAGTGATCGTCAAGTACTATTCCTCACAGATCTTGTTTCCCAGCATGGTCTATGAGCCTTAGGGAGGTGAGGTAATTTTAGCAGCTACATTGATAAGTGCTTTTTATTTTATTGGGTATATATTTATTTTAATGAGCTTATATGTATATCTCTATATAGAGAGAAAAAATGTAAATATATATACACACATACCCCTAGAGTATTGAATTCATAATGAAAACTTTTATTTTAGCAAATGTATTTAAGTTTTAAATGAGTTGATTTAAAGAAAAACATTAAGTCAGTGTGGTAGGCAGAATTCTTAGATGGTTCCCCAAAATTCATACCCTCTGGTGTGTATGACCTTACAACCTCTCTTGGGTATTGGAGGAAATTGGATGTGATGGGACAATCATTTCCATGATTAAGTTTTATACATAACAATGTCAGAGTAGACCAGGGGATTTGGGGGGGTCAGGGAATTGAATTTTTCCAATGTGATTGGAAGAGAAGTCTGCAGTTGAGACACCAATGCCTAGTGACACCTTGGTTTCAGCCTTGTGAGACCCTGAGCAAAGAATCTACCTAAGCTGAGTCCTCTAAGTGTGCGCTGGTTTGCTATAGGACAGTAGAAAAGGACAAGAGCAGATACTAGAACAGTGGTATGGACCAATCCCACAAGTCGGGAATTTGTAATGCAAATAGCTGGAGTTTGAAGAACTCGCCCCACCCCAGGAGACACAGCAACTCAGACCCAGGCAGAGAGCCCTCACCCTGGGTCCTGCACACTAGAGAGCATCCAACCCGGCAAACACATACACACAAAATGAGCACATATGTGGTTGTGCCTCTGGTCCCGCATGCAGTGCTGGCACAGAGCAATCAGAAGCCTGAACACCCGTGGTCATGGCTAGCACTGTTCAGGCCCAGGAACATGCTTCTACCTGTTTCTCAATCAGTGTCTCCCCTTAATCAAATGGGGTGCTCTAACAAAATTCCGTAAACCGGGTCACTTGGGAGCAATGGAAATTTCTTTCTCAGAGTTCTAGAGTGGGAACTACAACATCAAGGTGCCAACAGATTTTGTCTCTTCAGGACCTGCTATTCATAGATGACTGTCTTCTCACTGCAACTCTGTGACTGAAGAAGCAAATGAGCTCTCTGGGTCTCTTTTATAAGGGCACTAACCCCATTGATGTGGACTCTATCTGCATGACCTAGTTCCCTCCCGAAGACCCCACCTCCTAATACCGTCACCTCAGGGGCTTAGAATTTCAACATGTGAATATCGGGGGGTACACCATCAGACCACAAGTCCTTGAAACCAAACTGAGGACTGCAAGACTTTTTCCCTTCCTCTGCCCCTGACATCAGAAATAGACAACGCTCTGGCATGCAAGGATTTGAGAGGGGGAGGGGAGAAGCTTAAGAAACAAATCAAATCACTTGTAAAATCTTCCTCTCAGCATGAGCACAACGGCTTCTTGCATAAGGAAGTATAGTTTCCCAGTAGGATAAAGCATCTTTTCTTGCTTCTCTTCAGGTTCCAATTTATGCTTCTGTGGAGTACTAGGAAATTGATGGATAAGTAGGTATACATAGTAGCTGATGAAATTTTTGCAATATTAAACAGCTCATTTTATTCTTAAATGTGTGTGTACACACGCAAACACATAACACACCAATTCTTTACATTGGCAACTAATTGGACACTGGATGCTAAAATTGCAAATAATTGTAATTTTGCAAAACATTGAATAGGGTTTAATTAAATATTTAAAATGTCAAGTGTTAAATAACACAATAGGGATTCAATAAACAAAAATTCAGTGGAACAGACAATGAGATTTCTTCAACAAAACAAATTACAAAGAGGCAGAGAGAAGGAGACAGGGCAAAAAAGAGATAAGGGAAAACCGTAGATCAAACGAAACTGAAGGACATTTCCACAACTTGAATGTGTGACTTTCTCATTGTTAATTATATGTCAACTTGAGTGGTCCTCAGTGTGACCAGTTGAAACATTTCTTCTGGGTCTGTCTGTGAGAGTATTTCTGAGTGAGATTAGCATTTGCATCTGTGGACACAGTAAAACAGATTTCCCTCCCCAGTGTGAGCAGACATCATCTAATCCATGGAGGTTCTGAACAGACCAAAAGACAAGAAGGAGGAACTCGCCCCTTCCTCTTGCATTGCTGCATGAGCTGGGACAGGGCATCTTCTCCTGTCTTCAGACAGGACTGGGCTCCCCTGCTGTTCAGGACCACAGTATTTTCTAGATCTTCAGTTTTCAAATGGTAGGTATGAGACTTCTTAGCCGCCATAGTTATGTAAGCCAGTTCTCATTTTCTTCATATATACATTTGTGTATAAGTATATACACCCACATGTGTGTATGTGTATATATACATACATATATGTGTGTATATATACACATATATGCATATATGTGTATATATAATTCATATATATATATACACACGTGTGTATATGTATGTGTATGTGTACACATGCACTCTTTCTATAGAGAGTTCTGACTAAACTGATACAGAGCTTTATTTGGCTCTTGACTTTTCAAACCAACCAAATGTGTAGGTATATGTGCACACAGTATGTGTGCATGCTCACACACACACATTTTAATGTAATGTTGGAGACCATTAGAATAGAAAACATTTGGTGGATATGTGTCTATATCAGGAATTACAGTCATGATTTAGGAGTGATAATGATAGTGTGGTTATGTTAAAAATTTGCTGTGAAAGATATTTACAAATATATTTTCAGATCAAATTAGTAGATGGGATTTATTTCAAAAATAATGTGGTGGGCTAGAAAGATGAGATGAAATGAGATTGCACCTGAGCTGACCAATTATTGAAGCTAGAAAATAGACCTGTGGAGGTTCATCATGCCATTTTTATTTTTATATGATTGAAATTCTCTATCATAAAAGATTTTACAGGAAAAAATTTTTAAGTAACATTTAAATTCAAGTTAACAATGTTATTTAAAAATCGTGTATTTATTATGCTTAAGTTTCTATTAACCCTAGTAAATAATTTTGAATAAGCTAAAGGATAATTTTAACTTTCTGTAAAGAAAAAAGTATTACTTTTAATTTCAAAATACATTTACTGGAGTATATATATTTAGTAGAAGTTTTTTCCCAGAGTTGTAAGCTTTGACTACAAATATATTTTCTTCTTTAGGCCTTTAGGTTCTTGAGAATGAATGCAAATGGGAAGCGTGATAAGTGGGAACAGTATGAGTGAACTTCACAAAAGAATCAAATGTTGAGCATAAATTTCCCAAAGAGGTGGTTTGCTCTTTAAATGTTTGAACACTGAAAGCAATTAAAGAAAGTAGATTTGTATTAAACACAACCCACGTAAAATTCATGGATATTATACATTTTACATAATTACTTATAAAATACAGTGGAAATGAGCAAAACACTTACTGTCCTTCAGCCCTCAGTTTGAATTGGTAAAACACAATCCAGGCATTTTGACATCTTTTGCTTCATGAATATTGGTGATTTGCCAGTCCAGATGATAAGTAAATGGGCCTCAGTTTACCTCTTGCCCTGGCCCTTGCCAGGGACAGGCAAAACCAAACATCGTTAAGCAGTCTACTGTCCCTTTTAGGAAACAACAATCAAAAAGAGTTCAAAAATCATTTTATATAATAGGATTTCAGAGACTAAGAATTCTGTAGCTCTAATAATTTTAAAAATTGATCAAGCCTCATGGAAGGACATAGGACTTGATCTGAGAAGCATGTCATTGGATGAACTGGCAAAGATCATTCCAGGCACAAGAACAGAGAAAAGAGGAGATGGAAGAATGAGGAGTCCAAAGAGTCTACATGATTCTGGTTGATGGAGACAGGCCCCATCAATTTCACCCCATGAGTTAAAAACTAAGCTGGATTAGTCGAGCCCTGCTAAGTACCTTGTTTAGGAACTGAAATATTACCAGTGTGGCACGGCCAGTGAAGGAAATGACATGGAAGCCTATAAACTACAAAGTGTACAATGGAATGCAAATTCAGAAAACTAAGTGTAGTTTTATTTTGGGACTGTACCGTAAAGGTGACTTAGGTAGACCCAAGGGCCAGGTCCTGTGTGCATGTGTGCGGGCCTCTACTGATCATTAACTTTTGTAGAAAAAAATGCTACACAGCCTTGCAAGTAAAAATGATTGAGGTATTTCTTGTAGCTATTTCTGTGTGTCATAAAAACAGCAGGATTTTTTAGAATGGGCTGATATTCTTTATCCCAGTCCTCCCTAAAGGGAATTAAAGAGCTGAGACCTGTAGGAATTTATTGGTCTGACGGGATGGAAACAGTACCAAAAGGAGCACACACATTCCCTGTGACTCATTTGAGTCTCTATCTAAATGCAAAGCCTGGTCTTATTTTTTGAAACCAGCTTCTGGTAGACTGTTTAATAGTTAAGGGATTAGAAGAATAAGCCATTGATCTCTTACTTCTAAGGCTAGCAAAGAATTCCATATTACTACATCCAGACATCGGGCTCTCCACCCACAGATTGTAACTGGAGGGGAGAGAGGAGGGTGTTTTGTTTGTTTCCTCTGTGATAATTAGAAAGCTGCATGATATTCTCTATAAGGAAAGAATGAGAAAACCTTACCTCTCATGTGAACATTTCCTCCTGATCTCCCTGAAAAGAGCAAATTAGAAATTACTTTGGGTGGAGTATGGAAGATGGAATGACCCAAAGTTCTTTGAAGGATGGTCTATCTTTTAAAGTTATGCAGCATGATTTACTGCACACTTAGGGGAAAAAAGAAAAGAAAAAGAAAACATTGTTTTTAGGCAGAACAGTTCTGGGTGAAAGATGAGGTACTTACAGAGGATGTTTCCGCTGCTCCATCAATGAAACCAAGCTGAATAGCTGTTTTATAGTCCTTTTCACAAAAGTTTGTGATTAAAGGAATTAGAGGTGGACATCACTTGCTGCTAACGAAGTTGAGATATGTTGATAACATAAAGCAACTGAGCTTTAAAACAAATATACCAACCTCATACATCTTGGTGAGTGTTATCGCCCCCAAAGGGGTTACCTGGGGAAGCCATAAGCTTAAACGAGGCTGCAGCAATTCCTTAGAAGGCCTTCCAGCGCTCCCAGTCAGTCTCCAGGGATGGCAGTCCATTGTTGCGACTATCTTCAAAAATAAAAGAGCTTCAACACATGAAAATAGATTTTTATTTTTGAAAAATAATCCAAAGTCCAATGAAAGCAAGTCTGGAGACTGAGGTAGGTGATTAAGTTGAGTAATACTGGTTTTATTTAAAAGCATATTATCAATTGAATAAAATGAGGTGACTTTGAAGTGCCTTTGAAACTGAATCTGGAGAAAATTTTTCAAGGAATTACAGAAATGATTTGTCGAAATAAGAGGAAGGACTCACAGTCATGTTAAAGAGAAAACATACCGGTCTCAGAGTATTACAACCATGTTTCACACTTAAACAATGTGACGTTCATGCAAACATTCTGAAAACGGCCATACAGAACAAAATATGAAATATAAAATGTGCCTGCCCTTTGACCAACCAACTTCACTTCAAGGACCTTGTCCTAAAGATTCCTGGAGAGGTAGACAAAGATGTATAGGCAAACCTGCCCATTGCTGAACTGGTTAAAAATTAAAAACATGCTAATTAGTTAAGTTTAATGCACCCAGAGCTGCAGAGTAAACAAGCACAGAAGGCCACGCTTGGGTGGGTGCTCTGCACCTACAGCTTGAAGTGTTTCAGAATTTGGGGTGAAAAGCCCTCATTTTCATTTTTTGCACAAGGTCCCAAGGAACTATGTGGCCAGCCCCACCAGGGACTGTAACCACAGTGTAGGAAGACACGGAAAGAAATTTCCAGGCCGTTCCATCTTTCTTACCCTTCATTCTCCCACTGCCTCTGACTGGCCTAACTTAAATGAAGGCTCTTGGGGGCGGGAAATACAGGTTACAGGGCTGGCCCTGAGAACAGGACAAAGCTGGGGACAGTGGGGAGGGGATCTGGGTACCAGCAGGAAATAACCAGCATACCAAGGTAGGTGCCTGTGCGCACTCAGACACGTGTCAAATCCATCAGAATTTGTAAAGCTATACAGAACATGAAAGAGTGTGATTCCATTTACCCGAATACATGTATATCTACGTTCCTCTTCAACAGCCAGGCGGTACACATACCAAAATGTTTAAAAATAGTGGTAGGCAAGTAAGATTATAGCTGCTTTCCATACGTTTTGTTTAACTGTGTTTTCTGACATTTGGAATATTTTTATGAATTTATGATACCTATATATGCATTCATATACACTATGCATGTTATAATAAATAGAATGGCTTTTGTAATTTAAAAAGGCACAAAGAAGCCTCACTCGTTGGAGTTATCACTATATCTTAGCTTTTTACCACTGGGGAAGGCTCACACATGACTTAGCTGCTAACCCAGTCTTGTCAAACGTGACAGAGAGATGGCCTAGGATGGGAAAAGCAGCCCTGGGATGGGGTGATTGGCAGGATGCTGGGGATGGTCTGAGACACGGCTCAGTAAATCGGTGGAGTCTGAAGCTTGAGTCTACGTGGTAGTGAGGAAACACAAGCAGTGTTGTGGCACTTCCTTCCACAACAGGGCAGGCGAAGGGAGTGATAGAACAATGTCTTCCCAGGGGACCAGGGGACCAGGCGGCTGCTTGGCTTTATGCCTGACAGCTAAGGCTGACCTCTCCAACTCAGACCCAGAGGCCCACCTGGGGTGGACCTGGAAGTTGGTCCCTGTTCTTTCCTGCTAAAGGTCTGCAGGTGTCTTAGGAGGACCAGTGCCTGGGTACAAAGGCAGTGAGTGCCACATCCCAGCCTGACTGCCACTTCCAGAGTCCTTGCTCTCATTACGTCAGACTGTGGCTCAGTTCCTTGCTTGAATTCAGGATGCTTGGGAATATCCCGATCTCTCCATTGGCTGGTGCAGACCCAACAGAAAAATAAATAGAACATCCATTTTAAAAGTGTTTAATTACTACCACAAAAAATAGGTGATTTACATATAATTTTTTATCTTTAAAAAGAAACTACAGCTGCTTTCCTGTCGAATAAACGATTACCTTTAAAGTTAATGTAGACTTAAAGCTACTCCTTTAGGGAACTATTTATTAAGATGCTGAATTTGAAGTCAGTCACTCTCAGCTTTTTTAAGTGCTTGAATTTGTATACAGATATCTGAATATGCCAGGTTTTCATAAAGCTTCAAAAGCCCATTTAGAAGACAAGCACACCTTTCTTCTTCCTGTCAATTCTTTAAAAACACATTCTGAAAAATGTTACCATATAGGAAGAAAATGGTACTTGATACTAAATATTGATAAAGCCATCCTAACATGTCTGATTGATGTGAACGACTTTTTCTTTCAGCAAAGAAGCTGAAAACGTTGGAAAGAGAACTCCCACAGTCCTCTGGGTGTCCCTCCATCAGACAAAAACTTCTGCAATTCAGTAAGGAAATTCTTTGGAACTGGGCACAGGGCTGCCTTGGTTCATTTTACATTTTTGCTTCCAGGAGCACATTGCCGATCTATGTCTTCTCATGGAGTCATTAGCCCTGCCCCCTTCCCTTTCTGTTAATGCACATGTGAGTCCCACCGAGTGTGACCGCCTTTCCCCTTAACCGCGATGCAGGCATACACATGCGCCTTCCTGGGAGAAGAGTTCTGTTGGCCCACCCTTATCACCTACCCACAGTCTGCTCCGCCAGGAGACTGTGACAAAGAGCCACAAACGTGACACTTTCCTTGAAAGATATCAGTAAAATTTGACATTTTTACCTTGATTGAGAGGAGAAAAGGAAGGTTCTTGAAAAGGTGTCAGATTATCTTCTTTTGTCAGAGGTTACATGGATAATTAATTTGCATCTCTGCTTTTCTTTAGCCATTGTACACCTGTCTAATAGGATAAATTTGAAACCATGAAAAATGATCAATTTCCCTGTGTGGATTTTGTTGAATAAAAATCTTTGAAAAAGACTCTATTTTAAAACTACTTCAAAATAATAAATATTAGGGTCTCAGTTCCCTCATTATCAGGTCCGGCTTAGGGTGCTACCTGCCAGCTAAGGAGCCCCCCAAGATGTTCACCAGACGGTAGTGTAAGGCAGAGAAAGGGTCACAGGCCACCCAAGACAAGGAAGCTACAAGCACAGAGAGAAGCCATTAACAACAGGGCATCCAGAGAAGGCTTTGTACAGGACTATCTTATAAGTCTTGAAGTGGCCTTTGAAATAGGGGGTCTGATGTCAACAGAGAGAAGCGGCAGGGGAGGGAAACGCTGATCATAAGATGAGCAAAGGGAAACAAATGGTAACAGATGGGAAAGGACCGTGGTCATGTGGCAGAAGGCTTTAAATGATAAAGAACGTGTTTGAATCTGACCCTCTCAACACAAGGATACAGACCTTAAACGCGGAAACGTGGTATGATGGTAACCGAGTTTGAGAAAGAAAATTCCAAGAGCTTGATGGAGGACAGATTAGAGGAGAAAAGCCAGGAGTCAGGGAGCCAGGGTGGAGAACTTCAGTGGTTCAGGCAGATAGGGGCAGGCCGCGGCTACGGCAGCCAGAGGCGGGATGGGCAGGCTGGAGCCCAAGGTCGCTGGGAGGAAGTGGGCTTCGGGAGCACAGGGTGAATTACAGGTGGCACGGGGAAAGGAAAAACAGCACTAAGATTGTAATGGTGACTTGGACACGACATCTTTAACAAAATTAAGGAAGAAAAGAGGAGGAGCAGTTTGGAATAGGAAGGAGATCATGGGCAGTTAGTAACAGGAGGTTGGAGGATGAGTGACATCCAAGTAGGAAGCAGCAACAGAACTGTACAAAGGTGACCCAAGTTCTACAGAGAGGGTGGGATGGGGACGTCGAGTTTGGAATCGCTGGCGTGAGAATATTAGTGCAATGGAGAAATAAAACACATTTCCAATGTTTCCTGCTGCTCGATCGTGTGGAATGCCTACCTTTAGGAGATGGGAGACGGGTGAAGAGCATGAGAAGAATCCATCAGGAAAAAAAGAAAAAGCCAGAAAAATGCAGTGCCCAGAGGTCAAAGGAGGATTTTCCTTTTTGCCGGTGTGTGAGGGCTTTTGGTGTGAATGGAAGGTGGAAAGGCAGAGACATCCATACAAAAATTCATGTTTCCTAAGTTTTTGGTGGAAGATGAAAGAGGTGGTCAGTGGATGGAAGGGGTAACAGGTTCCAGGGAAAGTATTTTGGGGGTAGGCATTTTGGAAAAGGAGAATTCCATAAAAATGATGTCACCAAAGATGCAAAAGGGGACCATGGACAGCAGCAGGCAACTAGGCCATGCTCTGGAATGTACCCGCACAAGACTGAGTCACAACCCACCATGAGGCCATCAAGCCCTGTGGTCTCTCTTGAACAAAGGCCTGTCCTGAGCCCAACTCTGACTTTTGCAAGGAAGTCTATGGAGCCCAGCAAAGCACTTTGGTCAAGCCAAAAATCTCTGACTTAGAAGCAAAGGAGAGCAGGGACCTTGCAAAGTTCCAAACCTAATGCTGGAGGGCTGAACAGACTTGTTTCAGATCCTAAAGCCCTACAAAGATGGACAAGGACGAAACCAAAGCCACCTGAGGGGTCTTGCTTCTTGAGGAAAGAGGTCATCAACAAGAGGGTGGCAGTCAGAGTTGCAAAGACTCGTGCCAGCCTTCAGGGGGCGTGTGCTAGGAAATAGATGAATGACAGACTTTCTAGCAGTACCCAGGTTGCAGCTGTGATTAGAGAGCACCGATTTGCAGTGCATTCACTTATATATAGAAAATTATATCATGTGCACAACTATTGGCTCTCTAGCCAAGAACTAATGCACATATGCAATATTTTGTCTCCAGCAGCGGCACTTAGAATTTTTTAGTAAACTCCAACAGTCAAACACAGTCTGGAATTGACCTCCCTCTCGATAGTGAGGGCTGCCTCCCTGCCTTTTCCTCACTCAGCATTTCTTGTTAGTTTTTTAAAAACCGAGAAGAATTGATTTGTTTTCCTCGGCACTTCTGAAATCACCCCATTCACCAAGTTGTATTTAGGAGAAAAGGAAGGAAAAAAAGCGTTTTCATCCTGAGCATGCTTCAATTTTTGGCAAGAAAAATAATCTTCAAGAGATCAATTCTTGGACCCCTTGGGTGGAAGGTGACGGATGCCATCTTTGCCATCTTTGGTCTATATTGAACCAGTGGGAACATGCTGGCTCTAGGCATTGGAAAGCACCTTCATTTGTCCTAACTCCGTGACAGCTGTCACACACCTACCTACCTCTGAGCCTCTGCCCTCCTGTTGGATTTGGCTGACATCATGTTTCAGCATAGTAAGCACAGAGAGGCAGATCAGCAGATGGTGATTTGAAAAGCATTTTTCCCTGAGGTGGGGGGAGTTACGAAAAAATAGCTTCTGTTCTTACCTAAATTAATCAACTAGGAAGCTCCCCACCTACTGTACCTAAAACAAATGAGTTCGAGGTGGGCATGGTTATTTGACTGGAGCAGAATATTTTCAAGAATACTTTCCATCTCCATATCTCTCTTTATGGAAGGTTTAACAAGCATGTACCAGTGAACCTTCACTGCAGACCCCAAATGACAAGCATTCCTTTGTATTGATGGCCCATTAGGGAAGGACCATTGGTTCCAAGGACCAAGATATTTGTCTCCAGGCCACTGGTATTAAACACCGAGTCTCCAGCTGAAGAGGTCGTGGAAGTCAATGGCAAGGCTAATGCCTTTGATTCCGGTTCCAAGAAAGCATCTGATTTTCAGTTCTGCATTTTCAGTCTTCGTAAAGCCGGCAATCACAATTTGTATAACTGGGCACCAGATTTGATCTCACTGTGCTCCTCTCATCCAACAGATCCTCTGGCATCTAGTGGGAGCAGATATTATTCTGGTTTTCATGAGAGGCCGTGAAACTGCACAAACATTGAATCACAAAACCTAACAGTGGCAGTCAAGGAGAGAGCCCAGAATCATGCCAAATTGGGACCAGAATTTGAAGCAGAGAGCAATGCCCCTTCTCCTCCTTCTGCCTGAAAGCGTTCCTGGGCATGGCATCTTCCTACCTTTGACCTAAAGGTCCCAATTTCTAAACAATAGTTATTATATGCTATAATAGTAGTTATTATTATGCTTTTATTTTTATGATCACTGTGATATGAGAAGTTCCAGTGATATGCAATATTTAATACCTTAGAGCTGATGTTTCTTTTAACTCTCCCACACCCTGCGTGCATGTCTACAGTCTGCTAGTGCATGTCACATGTATGACACACGCATGAACTTCCTGGGCATCATCCTAGGGGGTTAGTTGAGAACAAGAAAACATTTTGATTTTCAGTCAAGAGATATGAAGCCTGCCTTAGGAAAGGACAAGCCAGAGGTTGGCTTCAGTCTTCTAACATCCTTTGGACATTTCTTGACTTCCTTTTTTTACCTTATTCTCTCAAGATGCAAAGGGAACAGCCCATCCCAGACCTCTGTTACCACACAATTGGAATAATGAGTTCATGTTTGACCTACCAATGAGTAATTTCATGTGTCATTTTGAATGAAAGTCTTTCAGTTATATAAAAGAACACCAAAACCTTCCTAAAACATTGAAAATGGTAAGAGTCTTCACAACTCACAGAGGTCTGGTCAACCCATCAGAGTTCTGCCCTGAGTCCCCTGTCAGTTACACTGGGATTCTGTCCTAGTTCTGATTGAGCAGTGACTGAAGAGAGTGCAGGAACCCCAAATGAGGCTTCATCATTTCTGATATCAATATAATGTTAATGTTAAAAAACATTTGCTTAAATGACAAATGGTTGTGACTTTTGCTTTGGGTGGCTCTATAAACGAGAAGTCACTTTCATTGAAAAGGGGATTGCTAGGATCAGAACTTGATTCCATTGCAACTGGGTAAAAGACAAGAAGGGACAGCCATTCTAGAGATCCCAGAAAGGACACAGGTGGGTACTCTTGTGCTTTATCCTGTCATTAGTAGTCCGTGAGGACTGGAACATCACCTCATTCCGGAGCCCATGTGTTTAAAAGTGATTTATATTTCTTACCTCTTACGTACTGTCTACCCTCCGTCAAGGAGTGACTAATGGTAAAAAGAGCTAATTGTGCTTTGAGGAGTCCCAATCATTGAGGACAGCTCATGGGTCTCCAATGACAGTATAGTACTGTGCAGATGTCACTGGCCTGGAGCTGGGAAAGCGGGATTGAGCCTACACTGCCCTGTACCAGTTGCAAGAGGTACTCAGTCTCCCAGCACAGATTTCCCCAGGAGCAACCAAATGTAGTGAGCTGGTAACAAATTGCTGCCTGAAGGACCCCTTGAAATAAGTACCCAGTTAACCACGCATTTCTAAACAAATACCAGGTGCCCTTTATTATCACAGCAATGGCTCCAGTGTTATCACCATCTTTTCTCAGTAGTTCTTTCTCAAATGGACATTTTAGCATGAAGAATAAGTGTCGTATTGATATCCTTAAATAATGGTGGGGCACTCAATAAATAGCAGTTGGTACTACTCCCCTGTGAGGTTGTGGAGACAACATGATATAATGAAAAGGAAACCCAATTATGAACGTGAGGCAGGGAGCCTTGATCTGACTATCCCCCTACAATTCAGTCTCGATTTTCTCATCTATCACATAAAATAATGCTCCGAGTTCTGAGAGTGAAAAATTTTAAATGCAGGTGATTTTTTTAAAACTTGATATACTACATAAATGCAAATTTTTGCTATTAATTCTTTTACAATCGTGAAATCTGTGCTCTCCGGTACCAACTGCATTAACAATGTGTTTATCATCATTCTCAACAGCGTCTGATTGAAAGAAGCAGCATATTGTCCATTAACAAGCCCTTCCATTTCTTTCCTTTCTTTTGTCGTGACAAGAGCACTCTGGGTAAATGGCCTGTGAGCCTTTTGTCCTGCCGAGATAGTTCTAGGATGAAGACATTTGAAAACCACAAGATGGGAAGGTCAACTTCCCTCTCTTGGCTGAAAAAAAAATAGATTTATCCTTTCATAAAGAATATAAACACAGGGCATCAACGAGGCCTTCTTTCTTACATTTCTGTCTAGTCATTATATCATATTCCAACAGAGCTAGAAAATGCCCGAACGTGCTCAACAGAAGCACAGAATCAGCAAGGAAACACAACTATAATGCTCACTCTAATTCTAAGAAACTACACCCTGTTCAAGGTCACCCGACAGCTTCACCACAGCAGAATGGGGACCAGAGCTCTCGGTCTCCTGACTGCTTGTAGTACATTCTCAATGCAGCTGAACCTCTGGGCAACTTGTTCAGGTACTTACTATGCCGGTTTGTTCCATGAAAAGTGGAAATCATGTGATACAAAAAAAAAAAAAAAAAAACTTTACTAGTAACGAAAGTCACTTACTATAGCTCTGAAGCAGACTATTTTTTAATTCAAAAAATGTTTTTTGGCAGTAGAATCATACAGATGATGAGCAAATCTTATGTCAGCTGATTTTCTTTTTTAAAACTAAAGCTTCATCATCAAAAGCCAATGCTGGGAAGGGTTTGGAAACCAAACTGATTTATACAATAGATGCTTATCCAAGGAAATGGGCTGCAGGGAAATTAGCATGTCTTGAATGATGTTACTCCTGAAATGCCAATCAGTCATTACAGCATTTGCTTCTCTGGTGGTATTCTCAAAATGGATTATTGTCCCTGAATTTTTAATAACAATTTAGTGGTTCAAAATACTGACAGTGATGTATGACGACAGCTTAAAAAAAAAAAAAAAAAAAAAAAACATACTGCCCTGGTTGTCTCTTTTACATAAACAGAATACAATTGTGTCTCTCTAGCCAGTGTCCGAATTGTTCTCAATGAAAATATTGTCGAACCCATCTGCCAAGAGAAGGTCAAAAACACATAGAAAATAAATCGTGACAAACACAGAATTGGCTAAAGGTTAAGGATCTAAAGGACACACACATTGTGGAAAGCACAAATCACCCCTCATAGAGTAATAATTGAAATATCCCCACTGCTGGACTGGTGAAGAGCCACGTTAGCTAGCTACATACATTTCCAGAAAAGCGACAATGTCGGATGGAGCAGCACATGAAAAAGGTCTTTGTCAGAACTTTTAGCTTCGCTGCTGCTTTCAATATTTTGCAATGTGCCTCCAGACTAGCTTTGAATTTGGATCTTCATACTAGAGAAACCCAATGAATAAATAAATAGGGTCCAGAAGTGGCATTCGAGTAACGTTCTAGGGATTTCTAGATAACTTAGTCATGACTGTTGGGATGGCACACAGGACAAGAAGGAGCCCACAAGCAGTGGGTGGGGTCCCAGAGGCCACCGAGGAGTCTCGGAGCCCAGTGAGCTACTGCACTACCTGGTCCGCTCAGCAGCCATTCCAGGGTCCCAGGGGCCTGCGATCACTGGACCACGTGAAGCCAGCACCATAAGCAGGGAAGTACGCTCTGCTTCAGTGTTGACTGTGGAAAGAAGACCTGGGAGATCCTATGCAGAGGGAAGTGTCGCATGAACACAGTGGAGCTATGCCTCCGTTAAGAAATACAATGACTAAAGTCAACGTCTTCTTTCCATTCTATTCTGTAGCTCCTTTTTGACAGACTTAATATTTATAAAACTCATCTCCCAAAGGAGAGCTGTACAAAAATAAAAAGGTTAGTACAAAAAATGGATGAAAGGAACTTTATGCACTCTGGCCATTGACCTATAACTCCATGTTAGCCCTAATCACACACCACCGGGAGCATAATTGATGTTTAGATACAACTTTCACGGCTGAAGTATAAACGTTTTGAGGATGAGGCACTGTCCATTCACCTGCACACCGTGCCCAGAATTCTCGCTGCGCACATGCATGGTGCTCAGTCCACATCTGCTAATCTGCCAACTGTAAGCTGCGTGGACTTCATTGCCAACTCAGTCAGGTACGTAGTAGCTGCTCCATAAATACTTACAAAACAAATAAGTTAATGAGTCAATGGATGCCCAGGGCACCTTTTTTCATCCATTGAAATAATTCCTACTTACTAAGTTCAGTAGGCTTAGTAATTTTAGTATATTTTCATGACCCAACTAGGTTGTTGCACACCTATAATTCTAGTGGTTCTAGAAGTTGAGGTAGGAGGAGCTCAAGTTCAAAGCCAGCCTCAGCAACTTAGTGAGGCCCTAAGCAACTCAGTGAGACCCTGTCTCTAAAAGAGATACGAACATGGACTGGGGATGGGGTTCAGTGGTTGAGTGTCCATGTTTAATCTGAGGTACCAAGAAATAAGAATAATAATTTGAGTATATTTTCATGAGGCTGGTCTCCAGAGATCTTCCCCTGTAGGTCTTCTACACATACAGTTTCTTCATCACAGATGAGAAAAAACTCTTACTCTACAGTGGAGTTCATTTTTCTCCATTTCTTCATTTTAAAATCCTAATGCAAGCTAGTACTTGTCTATTTTTAAAAAAATACGAAGGTATTTAACATAAAAGGCAAAGTGCTCTTTTCACCCACATCCCTAACAAATCTCTGGAACTGTCCTCATTGTCACAAAGTGAGCAGACAAAATGTCAGGGTTTGGACCTTAAATGTCCCCCAAAGGGCTACTCACCCGTGACACTATTGGGCGGTGATATAACCCTTAGGAATTGGGGTCTACTGGCAGGAAGTTAAATTTGGGAGTCTACATTCTTAAAGGGGATCCTCCTGCCTCTCTCTCTCACCCGCTTTCTCTCCTTCCTTTCTACCTGCCATGAGTGAGCAGCTCTGATCCCCATGCTCTCCTCACCATGACGTTCTCCCCACAAGCCCAAACATAAGGGAGTCAGTGGACTGAGAGCTGCAATCTCCGAGACCGTGAGAAAAAGTAAACCTTTTCTCTTTTTAAGTCCATTCTCTCAGGTATATTGTCACAATAACAGAAAGCCGGCTAACATTCAAAATAAGATTCTATTTGGGCATAATTCAACCACAACTTGCATATCATGAAAGATGCAGTCACTCTTTTGAGAGATAAAGGAGCAAGGAAGTACCAGATTCCCATCCATTTAGAGTCCCAGCCAGAAAACAGATAATAAATGCTCCAATGGACTGGCACATGGTCACAACTGTCAATTCTCTGAGCAAAGAATTTTACAAGTGTCTTAAACTAAGAAAAAGTACAGTCAGAAAATTAATGGTATATGTTAGTTACCAAAAGTATCACAGTATCTAGGAGGATCACAGGACCAGAAATGGCCTAATGCTGGTGAAGGGTCTTTCCTCGCTGGGATCCCGAGCATCTTTGCCAGTCACACTGGCTCAGCATGGTCCACAGGAAGGGAACCTGGGCTAGGGCTCCTCTTTGTTAGCCAGCCTGGACGTCTCAGCAGCTGTTCTGACCAAGGCAACAAATCAGAGCTTTCCCTAGCTCACAGTCCTGTCCCAGCACCCAAGGCCCTCCAGTGCCTCTTGGGTGAGATATTTGCAGGGAGAAGAAAACAGTATCCATGTTCTCTCTGGTGTGACTGTGACTTTGCTCTTGCCCTTGGATTTCTCACCTATCATCATTATGTTCAGGCAAAATCATCTTGAGGTCCTCTCTGAGCAGGACTCAGTTCTTCTGAGCTCATGGAAACTGAAAGTGGTTCAGGTCATTGCCTGCTGGGGCCTCTACACCTTTGTGAAACAGCATCTCTCTCCTCCCTGATGTTTGTGATTATCAGCCTAAGATGTGGATTAAGCACAGGTGCTAAGTAGCAATGACTTCTCCAAGTCACTTTGGGTTTTCCACATTTTTATTATGAATTTGAAACTTAGTACTTCCTTTTTTTTTTTTTTTCTTTTAAGTTGAGGGTAGTGAGGGTATGTGTGTGTGTGAGAGAGAGAGACAATCTCTGCTATTGAAACAGGGCTACGAACCTTATGTGTTTGCATAATGCTGATCACACTGACTATTAACTGGGTGCCCAATCAATCAAATTCTAAAACACACCAATTCTCTTCTGGTCAGCAATACCTTCTTCTTAAGATTTCAGGCTCTGACAGTGTCTGCAGATGATAAACTGGGTGGGAGTCTGTCCCTGGAATCTCTCTATTTCAGGGTCTGCTAACAATACCTGCCAAGCTAGATAGGGTAGGGTGGAGTAAGAAAGCAAGTTGTACATTATCCTAATAGATTAGGAGAGTATAATCCCATTTGGATCATTTCCTGGGCCTCTATCCAAACCATGAGATAGCTCTGCTAATCATTAAAATGTACAGGGAGAGGGTGGGCTTTTTTTTCATAACTATATTGCATTTCTAAAGGGCACTGTATTCATTTCTCTATGAGTATAATCTAATCAGGAAAATAATTGATTCATAGGAGGATTGTTCAATAAACAGACTTGCCACTGTTTTAGAGGGGAATAGCAATTCTCTTCCCATTTAAAGTTTTTGGTTTGTACATGTAGGCAGATGAACAATTATTTTCAGGAAATATTTTAAAATATTTTCTTTCAATTGCTTCCTTACTGGTTCAGCACATTTCAGTCACCTTACAGTTAGGGTCAGACCCGTAAAAGCATGGACAACTAAGAGTAACTAAGGTTTGGAAGGACTTGAAATGCAACCTAGAATCAAATGAACACTTTATTCATGTCCTGGGCCAATAGAAGATAGAATGATTATCCATTAACATGACATTAATTTGTTATGTGTGTCCATTAAACAAGAATAACAATATGGGAGTGATTCACTAATATGCCCTTTGGGTTCCTGTATTATTTTAATATCATATTTATGTCCAACCTGTCCTGGGGTCAATGACAAATGGATTTATTGGTTTGGTTGTGTTACCCATGTGACACAGAGATTGTTATAACAGAATTCATAATTAGAAAATCCAGGCCTTCTGGCAAAACAATGTTTAATAAATAAATTTTGGTGGTTGTTAAAATTTCTAGGTGTCCTCCCTTGATTGTTTCTGGGGATTTGTTACAGGCAGTGAATAGCCATCTCTAGCTACAAGCTAAGCCACCAACATCTGGGCTAACCCTCAAATCATGTCGTTCAGATGTGTTTGTGAATTCTTTATTCCAAGTAAATGCATATTTTAAAGTGGAACTGAAAACTATCTTATATCACAGTTTCAAAAAAAAAAAAAGAGCTTCATTCTCCTTAAATGTGGTTTTCAAAGATAAATTCTGACATTGATTTTTCAAGAGTAGAAAGGGTTCTAGACAGAAAAGGATAGTAGATATATTTAGCCAAGATATACTAGATATCAGGCACTGTGTTGCCGGGATTGTTTTATTGAATCTTCAAAGTAACTTATGGACTAAATATTGTCTCTGTATTATGGATGACAATAAATGATGCTGTGATCACTAAGAAAATACGTGCAAGGCATGCAGTTAATATGCCCAAAGCGTGCTGGGCAGTCAGACACCACCACCATGTGAGAGGCCATGCCGTGAGCTACAGAGTCTCTGAAATGGGCATAGAAAAGGGACACGGTGAAGCTGGTTTCCTTATTTCTTATTTCTTCCTGCAGTGTTTTGGCCACTAAACTAGCCTATAACCTCTTTGAAAGTAGCACTAATGGTTGTCTCCAAAAGCATTCAGTAAATGTCCATATATATGTATACAACATGGGGATATTAGTCAGAGACTTTCTGATTAATAGAAGAGACTGGTATTCAAAATGAGTTATGCACAAGACAGGGGTGCAAAATATGGAGGAGTAGATCTAGTTTCAGGCCCAGCTGGATCCAGGAGTTTTAACAATGACCTTCCTCTCACTATTTCTGAGACAAGTACTTTCTACGTGATGAGCATGACAGCCACCAGCAACCTGAGATTCATATATTTTTTATCATAATAGCCCCAGTAGCAGATGGCATCCCTCCTGCTGTCTCTGGCTGAGAGATACAGGAAAGGACTGTACTTTGCCCAGTTTGAGTCACATACCTGTCTTTGAAGTGGTCACTCTGCCCAGGAGGAAGGCTATTTCAGTTAGCTGCACTCCTGGAATGAAGGGTAATCAACTCAGATCTCCATCAGAATCTGTGGCCAAAGATGAGAAACAGTTCTCAAAAGGAAGGGCATGGGCCAGCGGGGAAAAAAGCAAGTACAGAAAACAAAAGAAAGGATAGAAGGAAGGAAGGAAGGAAGGAAGGAAGGAAGGAAGGAAGGAAGGATGGAAGGAAGGAAGGAAGTGAGGGAGGGAGGGAGGGAGGGAGAGAAAACACATCTACTACTGCATGCAGTAAACTTTGAAAGCAGGCTTTAAAAGAACTTATTCCAATATCCCAGTAAGTCACTGGGCATGACTTATACAATATGGACAAGATACCTGAGGTCCAGAGAGAAGTGATTTTTTTCCTGAGACCACACAACTGGATAGGGTCAGAGCTGTGCATTATTTTATGCTGAACAGCCTCTGATTTTATTGAGTTTGAGAAAGTGATTACCTGAGAACATGAAGGTGATCATGATCTTTATATAAGTCAACACTATCAGCTTTATAGACTTTCCTTTCCTGATTGCTGTTCAATGAGAGCAGTCTCAAGAGAAAGCAAATTGCCAGATGAAAAGGAAAGCTAGCATGTTCTCCAAAGACCATGCCCTTCAAATCAAATTCAATCTGACACTAACATAACTATAAAAAAAAGAAAGATGATAATATATAAAAATGTAGAGGAATTGGAACTTTCAAATACAGCTGATGGTAATGTAAAGTAGTTAATCTGCTTATACCTACTTACACACGAATGTTCACAGCAGCATTGTTCAAGTAAGCAAGTTGAAGCAATCCAAATGTCCATTAACTAAAGAATGTATAAAGTGTGGTATGTCCATGAAGAGGAATATTATTCAACTATGAAAAAACAACGAAATACCATTACATGCTACGATATGGACAGACCTTAAAAATATTACGCTAAATGAAAGAAGCCAGACACAAGGCCACATATTACATGATGACTGTTATGGTTTGGATGTGAGGTGTCCCCCAGAAGCTCTAGTGTGTGAGATAATGCAAGAAGGTTCAGAGGAGAAATGATTGGGTTGTAAGAGTCTTAATCCGATCAGTGATTTAATCCCCTGATAGGGATTAACTGAGTAGTAACTGAAGTGGTGGGGTGTGAATGGAGGAGGTGGGAATTAGGGTGTGACTTTGGTGTGTATATTTTATGTCTGGAGAGTGGAGACTCTCTGCTTCCTGAAATCATGTGCCCTGCTTCCCTCTGCCACACACTCTATCATGAGGTCCAGTTCCAAGGAACAGAGCCAGCCTTCTATGGACTGAGACCTCTGAAACTGTGAACCCCCAAATAAACTTTTCCTCCAATATAATTGTACTGGTCAGACCCTTTTCGTCACAGAAGAAAAAAAAAATCTGACTAAAACAATGACATTATGGTAAGTGATTTGAATAGGAAAATCAGTAGACAGAAAGTAGATGATTAGCTGCCAGGGAATGGGGAGAGGGAGCAAGTGGGAGATAGAGGGCTTCTCTTTGGTGTGATGGAAATATTCTGGAATTAGATCATAGGGATGGTACATAATTTTGTGAATATGATAAAATTGATTAAATTGCACACTAAATAGTTCAGTAAGTAAGATTATGGAAGGAAGGAAGGAAGGAAGGAAGGAAGGAAGGAAGGAAGGAAGGAAGGGAGGGAGGAAAGGAAGGAAGGAAGGAAAAGTGAGTCCATTTGGAAGACGTATTAAGGGCTTACCAAGTACGAAGTCTTGTGTGACCTGCTGGAGTTACAGATTCAGAAACATCTATGGCCCCTTCCCTCATGGAATGTATGGTCCAATCTGCCAAAGGAGAATGCAAGGAGCAAGGGCGAAACAAAGAGCAAGCATTTGCATTGGTTGAGGGACAACCACAAGAGCTTCCAAACAGACCAACAGCCCGTATCAGACGGGGCGTGTTCTCTACGGATTCATCCCGTCTTCACACGAGGAAACCCAGGGACGGTGCATTACCAAGGGGCGCAGCTGCGGGGGGCAGAGGCTGCACGCCCAGGCTCCCGGGCGAGCATTCTGCACTGCAGGATTTTCCCACTGAGAAACCCGACCCCACCCCCACGGGTGTGTCAACCAGACAGACTGGACAGCTCCTGTGGTTCTGGAAAGAGCCTTAACCTAGAAAATGAGACACAGGCACTAAAAGCAGAAAATGGTCCGTACGTATCAGAACCGTCCGCCACAGCTGCAAATGAAACAGGCCCCTGACTGTTTCCGAAAGCATCATCACAGATCAGAGCCTATCTCTCACCCTCCGATTCATTAAAGAGAAAAACCTGGCCGTTCCCACCAGGAATTTTCATCTCTACAATGGTATGACAAAATGACAGAGTCAAAGGGAGATTGTTTATCCAATTGCCTCGTAAATTCCAAATCTCTAACATGAAGCTACTGAGCATTGGCCTGTTGACATTCTAGACCAGACTGTAATCTGTGCGGAGAAGAACGTTTCCCTTTGTGGGTGCCGCAAGTTCTCATGGAGATGTGCCGGTACCCTCTGGCACTTTCTTGACGTAGAAAACTTCCTGCCTTTGAGATTGCTTTGCATATTTCTGGCATATCTTTCAAAGACTAGCTCTGTTTATCAGAATGAAATCATGAGCATATTTACTTAAAAGCCTACTGAATAAACGAAATAGGTGCTTTTGATCTTTTAAAATGGGGAGTCTGAACAAGGTGGTGCTTATGGGACCCTCTATTTTGACTGGGAGTGGAGAAAGGAGGAGCAAGGGTCAGTTTGGAGGAGAGGGTTGGTAAAAGTGAGGTAGAACATGATGTCAATAGGGATCTTTGTGGGTCAAACTTTTTTCCTCTATTTTTTTTTCTTTATACATAGTAATTGGTTAGACACAGTAGTTGGTTGGGTTCATCCTGACAAACTCACACATGCATGGAAATCAATTTCAGTTTGTGATTCCCCCCTTTCCTCCTGTCCTCCCCTTTCTCTTCTCTGGCCTCCACTCTACTAACTTCCTTTCCCTCCTCTATTAGTTTGTATTTGATTGGTTCATTATGCAATCTCATCTTTCTCTTACCTTTCCTTTATTTTACTTTAGCTTCCACATATGACAGAACAAATTAAACCTTTGAGTTTCTGAGTTTGGCTCATTTCACTTAGCATGATATTCTCTATTTCCATCTGTTTGCCTGCAAATGCCATAATTTCATTCTTTTTAGTGGCTGAGGAGAACTCCATTGTATGTATGTATGTGTGTGTGGATGGATGGATAGACAGATGATAGATAATAGTTAATCACAATTTCTTAATCAATTTATCTATTGATGGGCATCTGGGTTGATTCCATAATTTAACTATTGAATCGTTGTGCTATAAACATTGACATGGATAGGTTGCTGTAGTATGCTGATTTTAGATCTTTTAGGAAAATACCCAGGAGTGGGATAGCTGGGTCATATGGTGGTTCCATCCCTAGTTTTTTGAAGAACCTCCAAGGTGGTTATACTAGTCTGCAGTCTTACCAACAATATATAAGTGTTCTCTCTCCCCACACCATTGACAGCATTTATTGTTGTTTGTATCCTTAATCATTGCCGTTTTGACCAGAGTGAGATGGACTCTTGGTATAGTTTTGATTTGCATTTCCCTGATTGCTAGAGATGTTGTGAACATTTTTTCATATATTTATTGACCTTTTGTGTTTTTTCTATTGAGAAGTTTCTGTTTCCTTCTTTTGCCCATTTATTGATTGGGTTATATGGGGGTTTTGCGGGGGAGGGTCGTACATTTTTAAAAACCTAAAATTTATTTGTTGTAATGTTTTCAAGTAATAAATAATTGCTCATTTTTTGACTGAAGGTTGCCTACAGAAACACAGGAACTATTCAGTATGGAAGGATCGAGGTCAATCTGACTGGCTGAGCCACAGACCAGAGATGGTTCCAGCAACAGGAACCAAGGCAATCCTGTATCCCTAGTCCCCCTTCAACAGACCTGTGTTGTGAATTAATGGGATTCGGCCAGCATCCCCCGGGGAACTTACTGTTACTGTCGATGCTGGCTGAGGATGATTTCTGATGCTGCTCAAGTCAAACCATAGCTCTGAGTCTTGAGGGGCTCATTATCTGAATGAAGACACCAATGAGTGGGAGTGATGCCAAGTGGGTGGCAGGCTTGCTCTTGCAAAGCAGAAGTCTATGTCCGGCCGTCTGCTTTGCAGTTTGGGAAGCTGATTTGAACATTGAGAGGGAATTAGTCACTCAGACGTCCCGGGAATGACTCTACCCACTGTCATGTCTATCATTTTGATTTTCTGGGCGTTGGTGCTGAGTAACCACTCTTCGACAGACACGCTCTTTCCTTTGATATTAAATGCATCCCGTCCACTTGCAGTGTGAACACGGTTGGTTAAGCACTTCAGATCTGGCATCAGACAGTCCAGGTTTGGCTCTTTACTTCACAGCTCCAAAATTCTATGGTAACTATGAAAAGGCACAGATTAAAAAAAAAAAAAAACTTTTTAAGAGAACTGTGGGATGATTAAATGATTTAATGCTTTTAAAGTGCCTGGCTTTACGCCAGTATGTATAGTAGGTGCTAAGTAAACCAAATAACTATGCTACCGATGGTGCTGATGTTGCTTCAATCAAGTGTCACTGACCTTGAGGTCAAAGACCCAGACTTGTTACTCTCGTTTGCGAGTTCCCTGGCACACTTCACTTTCGTCTTCCAGTATTAACACTCTCGCCATCACCCGGGGCTGCCATTAACAAAACACCACAGCCTAGATGGCTTATACCGCTGAAACTTATTTTCTCAGAATTCTGGAAGTTGAAAATTCCAAGACCAGCTTCCCCACAGGATTTGGTTCCTGACGAGGGTCTCTTCTGCCTCCTCAGTGTCCTCATGTGGCCTTTCCTCAGACAGCACCTGGGGAGTACAGAGAGCATGGTGTCTCTATCACCTCCTCTCATAGGGCACTAATCCTCTCAGATCGAGGTCCCACCCACGGGGCCCCATTTGACCTTAATTATTTCTTTAAAAGATTCATCTCCAAATTAAGTCACGTAGCAGGTTAGAATTCCAACGTAGGAATTTTGGAGAGACAAAAAACACGCGATCCTTAACAGATTCTTACCCAAATCTTAATCCCCTCACCCCATCAAACTCTGATTTCATCTCTCAGCAAGGCTCTTTCCAGGACCCTGGAACTACAGGAATTATCTGAAGAAAAACAAAGTACACTGGCCAATTTGCTGATTGACATTCATTGAGCAACCTAAATTAAACATTCTCTGAAACAATGGCCCCTCGACAAGGCAAAAGCTAGAAAATAATTTACTCCATATAGCAGTTGTCTGAAATGTGTTTGTAGGATCAGGTTGACAAGTCAAAAGATGCCTTCACTTTCTACAAGTGAAAACTCAGTGTTCAGCAATTTACAGGAAAATACAACTCTTCTGCATCAGGGTTATCCGGGATCATCAGCAGAATCACAAATGGTGTTTCCTGAGCAACATGGTTCCCCAGGGGCACACCGTTGCCATGGTCATCTCCAGCATCCTCAGTTTCCCTCTTCCAGTCAGCAGAGGAAGGAGAATGGATCACCTGAAACAAACTGTGGAGGGCCCCGTCTCTGGGGCAAGCCTTTCATTATGCTGTGTCCCTGGGACAAAGGGACAATTTCTTAACAACAACAAAATGCTCATACTGAAAAACTAAAACTAGCTAATGAATAATTAGTTAATACAAACAAAGATATGTATGATGTGCACACTATGAATGTAGTATGCATGCTGTATGTTATTTGAAGAATTGAAAACCGTAGGACTGGGATCGTTTTCTGCACCTCATGAACAAGTTGCTCTAAATGATCAGCTGGCCTTTTGCACCAGGGTCAGAAAGATATCCCTATGGGCCTGTGACACTGTCCACAAACCTTTTCTTAAAAATATACCAGCCATATTTTACTTCCCTTTGATCCTTGAGAACTAAGAGTGAGAGATACTTTGTATTTCTAACTAGTGGTTATTCTGATATTAGGAGTTGAACGAAGAGATGACAGTGACACATACATAAATATATCAACAGGGCTGATATTTGACATATTGATATTTGATATAAAGCAAAGCATTTTTAGAGAGAATTGTAAAAGAATAAATCCAATGGTTTCACAAGACTGCAAGGTGGATCCACTACAAGAAGGAATTTGGTGACTACTAAAGAAATAAAAATAAATGAATACTTGAATTTGAAGCATGCTTGTATCATTAAATACTCTTAGGTGGCTGTTTGTGTATTTCAAAAATTAAAACACAATGGTGCATAAAATACTAAATACTAATACTACACTATCCAAGTCACTCTCCTGAAGACCTCACCCAGTGAGGCTGTTCTGAGATGAAGGCACTGTCGTTAAAGGAATTAACAGAATAAAAGGAGAAAGCAAGACATTTGGGTTCTGAGTCTCAAGTCCATCGCGTGTGACTTGAGGTGGGTTGATCTTTCCTTGGCCATGAAATACAGGTGATGGCACAACACAGGGATGCCGACATAAAACGGAAACGACTTTGAAGACATGGTTCAAGTACAACATACTCCAGCAGCCCACCCACGTTTACAGCCCCCTTTGGTGTTATCTCCAGGACAATCTTTTTTATTACTATTGGTTCTTTTTAGTTATGCATTAGAGTAGAATCCATTTTGATATGATTATAGAAGCATGGAATATATCTTATTCTAGTTAGGATCCCCTTCTCATGGATGTACCTGGTGGTGGGATTCACTACAGTGTATTCATGTATGTACACAGGAAAGTTATATCCAATTCATTTCACTGTCTTTCCTTTTCCCTTCCCCCCTCCCTTCCTTTCACTCCCCTTTGTCTGATTCATTGAACTTCTATTCTTCCCCTCTCTCCTTATCATAGATTAACTTCCACATATCAGAGAAAACATTCAAATTTTGGTTTTGGGATTGGCTAGTTTCATTTAGCATGGTAGTCTCCAGATCCATCCATTTACCAACAAATGTCCATGACAGTCTTTTCTTTCCACAATCAAGATTTGATGACATCTATGGTTGTTTTCCTTACCCATGGACATAAGCTTGCTATTTAAAAAGTTTTATCCCTTCTATTTCAGAAAGCCATGGCCGACTGATCTTGGAAATGATGCAGCCCGTTATCATCTTTCTCTGAGAAAATAGGCAATTCTGCCAAGATGCCTTAGTTCACTGGCCCACAGAGTAGATCCAGAACCAGGAGTAGCCCAATTAAGAGATGCCTCATCACATGATGGCTGAGTGGACCAGTCCAGTTCCTAGGAAGCAGAGACATCACAGACACCTTGAGAAATCAGAAGGGGTCATACCATTGGGTGGCACCCTGCAGAACAAGTTCAGCGCCCCAAGTCATGAGTCCTAGTGTGAGCCCTATCACCTGATGAAGGGACATCACAATGAGATTTACCTACCTGCTTGGTGAGCCCCTTTCCTGATTTGGACCAGGACTCCTGTATGCCAACCATGGCCTAGGAGAGAAAACAGAATAGTTGAGCTCTACGACAGAAGATTTTTTTGTTTTTTGTTTTTTCCCAACAAATCCCACCATCAAAGACATTCGTGACTAGTTTATATTCTTGGGGATACAATATAAAGTGTGGCACAGATAGGCAAGCAAAAAACTATTCAAGCATTCAGTGACTGTGTACTAAACTCCCGATCTGGTTATAGCAATAAATAGAACAAAGACTCCTTGTTCTCTTGGCTTTAATATACTGAAGAGATAGTCAATAAATAATTATGTAAAACAGGTACTGGAGCTGGCAAGGGAGATCTAGAATATGCATGGGAACAAGGGGTTGTGCAGAATTTCCGTAGAGTGCTGGATTTACCCCAAAATATCATGGGTATAAATTCTAATGTGAAAACTAAAGGATGTAGTATCTAGTGTTATACCAAGTATCTAATGACTACTCAGGATAAAAAAGAATTCAAGTTCAAAGGCTTGGGGAGGGTGGGGGAATGAATGACAACACTCCAAGAGACTGAGGTGCAGAACCCTAAGGGAGTGCATTTACTCTCCTCTGTAATTAAGAGCAATTTGATGGGAATTTTGGGGAAATGATGACTGGGTACCTCTTTGATCTGTTCAATCAAATTAGCCTAAGAAAAAAAATGTATACCCAATTCAGATACTACATCAGATACCGCTAAAATCCAGAGGATCATTAGGGAGTATTTTGAAAACTTATATTAAAATAAATTGGAAAATCTAGAAAGAAATGGAAGGATTTCTAGGCACATATGATCTACAAAAACTGAACCAAGAGAATATTAAAAAAACCAAACAGATCAATATAAAGCAAAGAGATTGAAGCAGTAATAAAACGTCTAAAGAAAAAAAGAAACAAAAAGGCCCCGAACCAGTTGGACTCACACTGAATTTTACCAGAGTTTTCAGAAAGAACTAATCCTAACCTAACCCTCATGCTCCTCAAACTATTTGATGACATAGAAAGGGATACCTCCAAACTCATCCGACCAAGTCAAGCCAATATCACTTTGAGAACAAAACTGGATAAGGACACAATAATAATTTT
Source organism: Sciurus carolinensis (assembly GCF_902686445.1). Taxonomy (NCBI): domain Eukaryota; kingdom Metazoa; phylum Chordata; class Mammalia; order Rodentia; family Sciuridae; genus Sciurus; species Sciurus carolinensis. Next base: position 167,260,596 of record NC_062215.1, read on the forward strand.
TAAAGGCAAAATGTAAACCAAATACTTGCAGGCCAAATTAAACACACAATACAATGAATCTGACATTATTATCATTATCACCCTATGTACACATATGACTACATGACTGGTATGATTCTACATCATGTACAACCAGAAGAATGAGAAGTTGTGCTCCATTTATGTACGGTGTGTCAAAATGCACTCTACTGTCATGTATAACTAATTACAACGACAACAAAAAAAGACACAGTAAAGAGATCATGCACCATGAGAGAGCTGGTTTCATGCCAGGGATGTGAGACTGATTCAATATATGCATATCAATAAACATAATACACCAAATAAATAGAGTCAAGGATACAAATCCCATAATCCTCCCAATAGATCCAGAAAAATCCTTTGACAAAATTCAACATCCCTTCATGATAAAGCCCTAAATAAACCAGGGATAGAAGGATCTTACCTCAACATTGTAACAACGACATATGACAAACCCATAACCAATATCCTACTGAATGGTAAAAACTGAAAGCATTTCCTCTAAAATCAGGAATGAAATAAGGATGTTCAGTCTCACCATTCAAATTCAATATAGTATTTGCAATTTTAGCAGAGTAACTAAGAAAGAGAAAGTGTAAACAAATAGAAAAGGAAGAAGTTAAATTATCACTACTTGCAGATTGTAAGATCCTATACTTAGAAGACCCTAAAGACTTTACCAAGGAGTGGGATAGCTGGGTCAAATAGTGGTTCCATTCCAAGTTTTCTAAGGAATCTCCACACTACTTTCCAGAGTGGCTGCACTAATTTGCAACCCCACCAGCAATGTATGACTATACCTTTTTCCCCACATCCTCGCCAACACCTATTGTTGCTTGTATTTTGATAATTGCCATTCTAATTGGGGTGAGATGGACTTTTAGGGTAGATTTGATTTGCATTTCTCTTATTACTAGAGATGTTGAACATTTTTTCATATATCTGTTGATTGCTTGTAGATCTTCTTCTGTGAAGTGTCTGTTCATTTCCTTAGCCCATTTGTTGATTGGGTTATTTGTATTCTTGGTGTAGAGTTTTTTGAGTTCTTTATATACAATAAAAATAAATTTAAAAAAAAAGATTTTACCAAAAGACTTTCAGATCTTATCAACAAACTCAACAAATAGAAAGATACAAAATCAACGCAAAAAAATCAATAACATTTTGATACATCAATAATGAACAGACTAAAAAAGAAATCAAGAAAACAATTTCATTCACAATAATGTCAAAAAATAAGTACACAGAAATAAACCTAATCAAAAAGGTGAAAGATCTCTACAATGAAAATTGTAGAACACTGAAGAAAGAAATTGAAGAAGACACTAGAAGTTGAAAATACTTCTATTGTTCATGGAACAGCAGAAATCATATTGTTAAAATGGTCAGATTATATATTTGTCTTCATATTTAATGTAATCCCCAGCAAAATACCAAAGAATTTTTCCACAGAATTATGGAAAAAAATTCAAAAATTTATATGGAAGCATAAAAGACCCTGAAGAACCAAAGCTTTCCTGAGCAAAAAGAATATTAGCACTATCAACAATACCCAAATGCAAAATGCTCTACAGAGCTATAGTAACAAAAACAGCATGGTGTACTGACATAAAACAGGCACATACATCAATCAAATAGAGCAAAGGACACAGAAATAAACCCATGAAGCTACAGCCATCTAATTCTTGGCAAGGGTATCAAAAACAAATGTTGGAAAAAAAAGACAGCCTCTTTAATAAATGATGCTGGGCAAACTGGCTATGCAGGTGGAGAAGACTGAAATTATATCCCCATCTTTCACACCATACAAAATTCAAAATTGGTCAAAGACCTAAATGTAAAAACCAAATCTTTGAAATTGCTAGAAGAAAACAGAGGAAACACTTCAGATATAGGCACAGGAACCACTACCTGAATCGACTCTAAGAGCTCAGGAAATAATAGCGAGATTGCATCAAATTATAAAGCTTCTGCACAGAAAGGAAACAACTCATTTACCAGAGTGAATATAAAGTCTACAGACAGGGAGAAAATCCTTACTAGCTAGTCTTCCAACAGAGGATTAATGTCCAGAATATATAAAGAACTCAAAAAACTGAACTCCAAAAACTAATAACTTAATGCACAAATGGGAAAATGAGCTGGGGATGGTGACCCACGCCTATGATCCCCATGGTTACCCATGAGGAAATGCAAATCAGAGCTACATCAATTTCATATTACTCCAGTTAGAACAGCTATCAACAAGAATACAAAAACAATAATAAATGGTGGTAAGGATGCAGGGGAAAGGAACTCTTCCACAATGTAAGAACGGAGATTCCTCAAAAAAACTAAAGAAAAGAGCTACCATATGATTCAGCTATACCACTCCTGGTATATACCCCAAAGAGTTAATGTCAACACACTGTAGAGATAACTGCCCACCCATGTTTATTTATCAAGGCAAAATTCTCAATATCCAAGTTAAGAATTTACCTAGATGTCCTCAACAGATGAATAGATAAAGAAATTGTGGTAGATATACACATGGACTATTATTCAGCCATTAAAAAAAAAAGAACAAAATCATGTTATTTGCAGGAAATTCTTGGAACTGGACATCATCATGCTAAGTGAAATGTTAGTCTTGGAAAGACAAGTATTGGATGTTTTATTTCATGTGTAGAATCAAAGAAAAAAATGGCATGAAATTAGAAGGGAAACTATTGAAGAAGAGGAAAGGGACCTGGGAAAGGGTCAAAAAGGGTAATAGGGAGATCAGCATGACCAAAGAACGCTATGTGCATGCATGAACATGCCACAAAGAAGCCAGTTATTCCATAAGATTAAAATGTACTAATAAAAAATGTATACTCAAGCAATTATCTGCAAACCACCTCTTTTGCCTTATATTGCTATTGAAATCTTTCCATTTTTTTTTAATCCATCATTCTAAATTATTCCTTCTAAGTTACAAAAATTTAACCAGTGTATTACTCTGGATTACTCTGCCACTTAAAATCTGAATAAAATAAATTTCAGATACTATTTTAGTCAGGTTTTTCACTGTTGTGACTAAAAAGCCTGACCAGAATAATCGTAGAGGAGGAAAAGTTTATTTTGGGGTTCACAGTTTCAGAGGTCTTAGTCCATAGACAGCCTGCTCCATTTCTCAGGGTTCGAGGTGAGGCAGAACATCATGGTGGAAGAGTGTGGCAGAGAGAAGCAGCTCACATGGAGATCAGGAAGCAGAGAGAGACTCCTCCCCCCAAGATACAAAATATATACCCCAAAGGCATGCCCCCAAATACCCACCACCTCCATCCACACCCTACCAGTCTGTAGTTACCCTTCAATTAATTCCACCAGGGATTAATTCACTTATTGGGTTAAGACTCTCATAAACCAATCATGTCTCCTCTAAACCTTGCACTGTATCACACGTGAGCTTTTTGGGCACACCTCACATCCAAACCTTATAGTTACCATCTTACATCCTGTGGGAAACCCAAAGATGGGGGTCTCTATTGCTCTTTAGTTACCCAGCTCCACTGTTCAGGTCCCACTAAATTTCCCCTTTCTGTTTTGTGTCTTGTGACTGTGCCTTTATTCTTTGCCTGATACCTTCTCTTTACCACTCATCCAGCCTCTCAATACAAACACACCCTCCATCCTACAAATCAGCTCTTGATGAGCAACACCTATGGAGATGAGATGTTTCAGCAAGCTCTGTTGTTTTGTCTTTTTAAAAAATATTCTGGGGACTGGAGTTGTGGCTCAGTGGTAGAGCACTTGCCTAGTATGTGTGAGGCACTAGGTTCAATTCTCAGCACTGCATATAAATAACTAAAATAAAGGTCCATTTGGAACTTAAAAATTTTTTTTAAAATATTTTAATTTGGTCTTTTTAGATACACATAACAGTAGAGTGTAATTTAACATATTATGCATACATGAAATATAGCCTATTCTAAATTAGGATCCCAGTCTTGTGGCTGCGCACGATGTGGAGTTAACCATTTGTGTATTCATATATGAACATTGGAAAGTTATGGCAAGATTCTTAACTAGTCCTGTAATAATTATTGTCTAATTTGGTTCCACACTTTGATAATTTGATCCATGATCCCCACTTTCCCTTCCTATCCTATTTTATGACCCCTGCTCTCCATTGCCCAGTCTCCCTATTAATTTTAATTATTTATTTGAAGAAAAGTTTATCTACTTCCTCCTTGAAACTTTGTCCTAAATGCTTTCCCTTACACTTCTAAGCAATTTATCAAGATATTTCCCCGAACAAATCAAATTTCTTTCCTTGGGGAAGAAACTAACAGTCAGTAAAATACTTTTATAACTTCCATACAGATAGAAACTGAAAAACCTGAGCTCTTTTGGGTAAAAGCTTGTAGCCCTCTCAACCTAATCTCTCCTTTTCTTGCTTAAGCAGAAAAGCATCCTGGGTCTTACCATCACCAGCCCCACCACCACCAATGTGGCATTTTAATAACAGACAGCTGTATATTTTCATATCATATATCCGTAGTTTACCAGGGAAACTGTAATGGCAATGCATTTCTTTAAATTAGATTTGACCAAACTTAAAATGAGGGAAATTTCAAAGCTGGGACTTCTGTGTGCTAAGAGTTGTCCTCAAATGGAAAATACTCAGTAATGACCTCCATCTCTCCATCACTCCTTGGCTCAAGAAACCCAGGGCCACAGTGCGAAATTGAAAATGAAGAATAGCTGTGACCATTCTGCATAATATGTAAACATTTGGCATCATTAGTGGGCAGAGCTGTGGTATGCAACAGTTAGAAAAATGTCATTGCCTTATATATTTACAGTTCACTGTCTGTAAGAATTAAGTTCATCCTTGACATGTGTGTGAGAGTGTGTGTCTGTGTGTGCGTGTGTGTGTGTATGCATGATCCAGTGGTTACCCACTTGAACACCAGAAGAATTAGGAGTTATATCTGTAACTCACTCGCATAGCTGGAAAGCTCTTAAAGGAGACTTGACTTCAAGGTCCACACTCACCTGGACTGTGGGGAGAGGTTCATTGTATCAAAGATTATGAATCTTGTCCTGTGGAAGTTTGGGGACCTCAAACTTGAAGAGATAGACGGCTGAGAGAGGGACTCACTCCTGGGATGAGACAAAGCTCTTGTTGGTAAAAGGTGTTTTCAAAAGATAGATGAAGCTGGAGACGCAGGAGGCTCTAATGGAAAACAATCTGCTCAGAGGAGAAGAAAGGAAGGCTGGGGGAGATGGAGGAGCCAGGGCAGGCTTTGGTTTGGAAGAGACTTGGTTTCCCTCATGTTTCTCCCCTCTGCATTACATTCCTTCTGATTATCAGTCCCTGAGACTATTTGAGTCTAGTGACATGGACTCGTCCATGTATAATTTCTCACATTAGTTCCTTGTTTTCCTACGTTAGAAGGACTAACACTTATAAAATGTATGGATTTAGAAGGGTATGGATCTGGTGGAAGTGATGGTGGCTACTTTCCTCGCTGGGGAGGTGCCTGGGGAGCCTTCCTCAACTTCACATCACCTGCTGTTCTTTCTCAACTCCATGTGGGAGTGAGTGTCTAACATATGATCTATATCAGACATCCCTCCTTTGGTCTCTTTGGATAGGACCTGGTGAACAATTTAGTTTCTGACAGCAAGTTTCTGACTTCATTCATTAAAGTTTATTCCTGACTCTCTGAAAAGGAAATACCATAATGCTTTTGTTGAAAGTGAAATCACTGAACTATAATTATGCTCTAGAACAGAAGCACAACCCCAAAGTTGTCACCAAGTCCAAGAGTGGAGTTTCCCCAAGACATTATTGTGGAGGTTTATTTTATGTTTCATTTAGCTAGGCCATGGTACCTTGATATTTATAGTTCATCATTATTCTAGATGTTTCTGGAAAGGTTTTTATCATGAGATTAACATTTAAATCAGAAAGCAATCAGTAAGTTAAGCAATCACCTGGCCTACCCTACAGCTTTTGAACTGGTAGCCTCCATTAGCCAATTCCTTCATTCTTTTCTCTCTCTCTCTCTCTCTCTCTCTCTCTCTCTCTCTCTCTCTCTCTCTCTCATGTGCACACACACAGACATATACACACGCCTGGTTCTGCTTCTCTGGAGAACCCTAATACAGATATTAAAAATGCCCTGACTATGGTGATCCCACTGATAAAATTACATTTTCATTTTTATGTAATTGAGAAAATGCCATTTTATAAATCAGAAGGATGTACCAAACTAGAGTTGCAACAGTTTTTCTGAATACCAACTTATCTTTTGAAAAGGTACCCTTGAAATAAGACATAAATCTCCATCCCTTCCATGAACCACACCATCATTAGACAATCCCTTGATCAGAACCAAATATCAATTGACATTGAAGACATTGCACATAATTAGATGGGAATTCAGTAAGAGAAGCCCCACCTCCCCCAGAATACTCTCAGAGAATAAAGGGGAGAGAAAGCCCTGGTACAGAATAACGCAGTCCACCTGGTATAGGGTTTGGACACTGGGGGCAGAACAGGCCCAACACAATGGCACATGGTGAAGTCATCCCACCCAAGTCACCGCACCACCATCAATCACAGAAAACCGAAAGCATCGCACAGTCAAGTCATAGAGTCAGAGAGAAACCGCTCACCTTCAGAACACTTCACTCACAGACAATCCCTGACAGCTTAGCTTAAAAACCAGAGACTTTGAAGGAAGACTGTCTTCCCACCAGACTTTTCAGACCAAAGAAGTTCACCGATAAGTAAGAAATCCAGGAGAAATTCTGGATTTGCTTTTTGTAAGATTTTGTAAGATTCCTTATAAAAAGATGATCATTTATAGCACAAATTAGAAGTTATTTTTTCCAGAAATATTGATTTCCAAATCTTTTGGCTAATGCATTCCTATAAGCATTCTGATGAAATTGTTCATCAGAATGTACAAAACAACTGAGATGAGTTAACGAATACATCTTTCAAAAACTAACATGTCCATGTGTGCAGCCACAAGAGGGAATGCTTATTTATAACTCACATACTTGCAATATTTGCTAATATTTTACAAGTATCATAAAACAAATATAAGAGAGAAAATTTTAAAGGAAAGTGTAAAAGTAAATTTTTTTAAAAAGCTAGTATTTTCTTTCTTTTTTACAAGAGTTCATCTGGTATAGACCCCGCTTGGGAAACCACGGTTGCAGAAAGCACCTCTTCAATTTCTGGTTGTCTGAGCTCCTGCCTAATATTAATCTACTGGAAATGTAAAAGTGATAACCTTATTTTAGCTTGCTAGGTACGAATCAGTCTGATGGGGCCTAGCTGATCACTGTGAACGATTGTCATAGAGATGTAATAGGGATATGGGAAGAATCTCTGAGTCTCCTCCCTTATATGTTTCTAAGTGAGAGATTTTCTAAAGCCCTCAAGAACCCCCTTGAGTGCTTCCTTGGAGGACAGCTTTGGATCTCTCCATTTGCTACACTGAGTTTCGATGCTTTTTTGTAATGCCACATAATGTTCTACTTTTGGGGCTTTATTTTGTTTTCATTCTTTCTCCTGCAATACAAATTTAATCTTCCAAGGGCAGACACAGGGACCTGTCTTCTCATTCCTCTACGTGCAGTGGGCGATCCTTGGAGCCATGTTTACCGGATTCATCAGAGGAGAATAATTCACGACATCACTCTGGTCAGAGAAAGCAAAATAACTTTAATGGTGACAAACAAATCGGGGTGGCCTTTATTCATAATGCATTTGCTGGAAAGGCCAGTTTGCTGCAAACATAGCCACAGACCCGCTGAACAATGAGATGAATGGGCTCCGTGGCACAAAGCTCCATGGCCTTCTGACCACATCCCTGAGTCCCCACCAGGTGGGACAAAGACTTAACTTCAAATACAAGCAGCCCAGGAGTGTGGGGGAGAGCAGAAGGTACCCTCAGTACTTGTCAACACTGATATGGGGTACACCTGACCGTCGTTTTCCAAATGGAAGGTGGGCAGCTCTGAACTTTCCTTATGCTGGGTTGTGCAGGTCTAAAGATATTGTGGGCCGACAGAGTCACATTCAAGGTGCTCAGAACAAAACCATCAGAACTAAACAGAGCATGATGAATGAGACATGATACCACCATTAGTCATTGCTTCAGTAAAGTAAGGAGCTCGCTACCGTAAAGGATGCAGTTTGTGGGGGCAAGTCTTATACTGCAGGGGACTCTGAACCTTATTCGGTTTCAACAGAAGCCCAGTATCTCAGAACTAGAAGAAAATTTCTCTACCCAGTCTCTTTGTTTTTATCAAGTACTTTTCTATTTCTATAGGTGAGAAAGCAAAGAAATACACACATAGCTAATAGAAGAATCATAATTAGATTCAGGGCCAAAAAACACAAGAGCCAACACCAAGAACTACTTTATTTGACATATTAAGCCCTGATGTTTTTGAAGTATATAGATTTTAAATAGCTGGGGAGGCAGGGAGTTGAGAATAGGACCAGAAGGAATATATGGTCATTTTCTAATTCATTTCAAAACCTAGACTCATTAGATTTAAATTTGATTTTTGATTGCAAAAGTATTGCATTTGTGATAATTACACCACCATAGAACTGATTTTTTTAAACTAACCTATTAGTTGCTATAAACAGCTACCCACATATTATTTCAGATATTTTTCTATTAGCTTAATACATACATTTGTATGATATATGCATTTATAAATACATGTTTCAAAAATACATGCATATTACTGCCTTCTGGTTTCACTGTTCAGTGATTCATCTTTCCCTAAGAATGAACCACAGATGCCTTTTTGTAGCAGCATGCATAGATCTGCTGTGGTTTTGGGGTTTGGGTTTGGGGTTTTGGTTTGTTTTTTGGTACTGGGGATTGAACCCAGGGGTACTGTACCACTGAGCTTCATCCCCAGACCATCTTATTTTTTATTTTGAGATTGTCTCAGCAAATTGTGAGGCCGGCCTCAAACTTGCAATCCTCCTTCCTCCCAAGTCACTGGGATTTCAAGTGTGCACCGCAGGGCCCAGTTACTTTGCTCTTTTGAATGACAATATCATATTCCACGGTAAGCATTGCTGTTATTCGCTCTATTGAGGGAAAGTTAGGCCATTTCCAGTTAGTTATCCTTAGAAGGAATGCTACCTCAAACATGCAGACACCAAGGGTGATGATTTGCTTTAAACCAAATACCTAAAGTGGATTTTCTGGCTTTTACAGTTGAGTCATCGTGCTAGGACATCTAACAGAGTGGAGATTTTTTCCACACATTCAAGTAAAACTTTTAATAAACTACTTGAGCCAGAGCCTGAATTGTACCCTTGGTGGAGTATTCGCTTGTCTTCTGAGGCCACTTTAAGATTACTTGGTTATAGGATTGTGGGTTTTTTTTTTTTTTTCCATTTATCTTGAAAACCCATGTATCTTGAATGACAAATGAGCACATGTCAATGAATATTCATGGTCCCCAGTACAAGTGTTTGGAGCTGACTTCTATCTTAAAACTCTGACCTAGTTATGACCTTCAGAATTAAAATATTACACGGTGACATAAAGCAGTTTATATCACAGCCTGTAAAACAAAAGAAAAAGTATCAGAGATATTTGGTAATACCAGCAGGCTCTTCACCTCCTTCTCTCTTGGCATTTCCTGGGAGACACTAACATTAAACTGTAAAATCTTTTACCTGTGCCACGTACACCGTAATACCCCTGAGAAAGCACCAGTCACAAACCTCACCCACTTCTATGCAAATACACGGCAGGAAAACTTTATCTTATTCAATTAGTACTGTGCAGAAAGACTGCAAAGTGAGGAAGCAAACCAGTATTTATCAGAGCTTCCACCAGGAGGGAACACTTCATGTAGGTCACCTCTTCTGTCCACAGCCAGCCCTCCCAGGGGTAGCTGGCCACAATTCATCCCAAATGAAGACTGCTCAGAGAGCTTCCACAGCTGGTAAGTGATGGATTGGAAATGCAAACCCAGATCTTCTGGCTCTGAAATCTCTGCTCAGTCAGTTCCCAGAGCTGCCTCTGGGGTTGTCGATCCAGTCTCACGGCACCACACAGATGAGAGAACAGCCCAGAGAGTATAAATCGTTCTCTGAAGCCCGCATAGCTATAGTTCCAACCTCCACTTCAACATCTGGTTTAGAGAGATCTTGGGTTTAGTGAGATTTTGCCGCCGGCATTAAATAGGACTAACTCTCAATATCAAAATGGATTCCTGTCTCCTCATGCTGCTTCACTTCAGAGTGACTGTGTCCCTATCCACCTCAAGGGGCTGGTTTCTAATGTGGACGTGACCAACATTCTCTGTCTAGTTCCTTCCTCTCTCCAGGCTCTCGTCTCTGTGAGAATAAACCAGATTTATATTTTGCATACCTCATTCCATTTTTACTGCTGAATTAGAAATCAGGTAAGAGCTAAAGGCAGTCTAAATCCCACATGTGACTAAAAAGAAAGGAGAAACCAGACAACTGTGGTGTGGCTGTAGCTGCCCAGATACTACCAGGAGTTGAAGCAGTGGCCTCACAGGGGACTTGAACAGGCTCAGTTCCAGCACTGAGGACACAGGTCCTGCAGAGGCCTCTTGGACAGCCTCCTATCACTGAATTACTCAAAGTCATCAGCAATAAAAGCTACAGTCACTGTCTTCTGGGACTTTCTGGAAAGGCTTTTTGCCTGAAACTTCATATTTCATAGAGCTATTAAAAATAACCACTGAATAAATGGTAACCTCAACAAGATTCACCTCAGTGTGATTTTATCTTCAGTTAGCAACTGGATTTGAACCACGGCAATTTCTACATTAGATATACATACTGCACAGTTTCTCCGTCTTTACTAGGAATTTATGGATTATAAGAGGGCTCACATTTTATTTAAACTATTCATCAAAATGCACAGAACTAAGTGGAATTAAGTGGAATTTATTGTACACACTTAAAGGAACTAAATAACCAGCTCTCTTCTTCCAGTTAAAGGCACCGACTTGAAAATTATGTACTACATTATTTCCCAGCAAATTGGAGAAGATAATTGAAGTGGTGATCTTTTGTCTACACGTTCAAGGAGGCCAAAGAAAAGTACGCACACTTTCAATTTTCTTTTGAAATTATCCTCTACAACTATTTTCTAGAATTCTTCTACTTGGCAAAATCTGTTCCAAATTTCCTGCTTCAATGAAACCAGCTATTTATCTGACTCTTTAAAAAAACAATGCAGTAACCCTATGCAAGCTTAGATAAGTAAAGCCGGGTGTACCTGGTAACATTTTATGAGAGGCTTTGGAAGAATTAGTCTCTCGTTTTAGGGACGCTGTTTCTCATTGGAATGAGCAGGAGTATTGTCATGAAAGATTGACGAGGGCCAAGTTTCTATGAGTAAAAACAACAGCAACATCAATATTTCAGGATCTGAAAAAACACGGTCATTCTCTTGCCTTGCAAAGATGGTTAGAAATCATTGCATTTTAATGCATTCCAAATAACACGGGAGATTTGGGGGCTGTCTGACTTCTGAGAGTGCAGAGATTAATCAGATTTTCCATAACTTCTATTTGAGAGGAAGAGATCTGACCCGCCCCTGTGTAGACCCAAGGCAGCACCAGGTACAAGGTAACTAGTGATCTTTTCATCGTAGTCCTGGTAGACTCCTGGTTTCCAGGCAGTTTCAGCTGTCACAGTTGCTTAGAGTTTACTGAGCTGTTTTTAGTTACTCATTCAAATATTCATAAGGAGCGAGGACTGCAGTTTGCTGTCTGGTAACAACTTCATTTTCGGCTCACACTCGACTTGTCCTTGCGGACTGCGTCTTTAAACCCAGATTGGACTTGATGTAGTCACGTGGCCTTTCAAGGATAATGGAGTTTCCTTGGGAGTAGGCAAAAGAGACGTGTTCCATCTTTTATCTTTGCTTGGCTGGACGAAGAAAATAATTACAGAAGACAGTTATGGATTATCAAAGAGACAAGTGAAATAATCAAACCTATATCAAGCACGGCTTTGTGCTACCCAAGAAGGCAGAACCTTTAATTATTTACCTTGTGAGACTACATACACCCAGGAAATCCTAAAATGGCAACATATTAGTGCAAATATTTACTCAACAATATTGTTACTGAATACAATAAGGAAAATATGTGAAATCTCTTATATGTCCTTGGAAGAATCTGAGGGGTTGTGCTTTTCTTAACACAGGGGAATTGTAATCTTTCATTGCGGTCTGTTATTTGATTAAAATTCTGGTTAAGTAAATCCTTTAGGCAGACATATTCTGTTTAGTTGGATGCTAATGCTTACTAAGTGAATTAACTGCAGTAATTCTACAAATAAGCAACAGGATAACAGGAAAAGTGTGATCCTTTAATAAAGCTATGACTTCAGTTGTACACCATAAGTTTATCGACCAAGATGCTAGAAAAGAAAACACTTGTCAGTCAAGACATATCTCTAAAATAACTTTGTTCTTTGGCATTTAAAACTGAATTAGCCTCTCTATAACATACATCATATGTGGAGAAAGGAGTTGATTTTTGCCTATTTATTATTTATACTATATAATTTTTTTAAAAGAAGAAACCTACACCCTTTTGTTGATTGAAGTTTGCAAGTCCTTTCTTTGAAAACCGTGTGACATTTGCTCGGTTCTCCTCACCTGAACATACACTATGTTGTTCCTGAGATCACTTGTGTCTTTTAAGAAAGGACCAAGCAGGTAAATTCTGCAATGCTTCCTTTCGACTGGGGGAAAATACAACCCTGTCTGAGGCAAAGCAAAAGGAATTTCAATCTTGCAGCCACTGCCAGATAAAAACCTAGAAAAGACCATTAATCTCATTTGTTTTCATTATAGCGATGCTCGTTATCACAACTTTAGTTAAGGAAGTGCCAACATTTATACCAGCGATTATATATCAGCAAAATTAGTTCTAAAAAAATTAAGCTCCTGGTACCATAAACTCTACAGTGTTGCTGAGCTCTTTCCACACTGGGATGGAGAAGGAGTGCATGGTATGAAGACTTTCTGGAATAAACAATTGAATAATGCTTGGCAGAAAGCATAAGACCATGTTAATTCCTAAACCAAGTGCCAACATGTTCACAGATTTGATAGACTGTTCTATCCTTTAAAGGCATATTTTCCTGACATGTTTCTTCCATCTTCATAGAAGAAAATCTGAGGGAGTGGGAAGGTTTGCCCATTCCTGTTAATCCCGTTGTGGTTCCATGAATGAAAGCCTTTGCCAGGGTAAGGGCCTCGGGCACCAGCGGACTGTAAAGAAGACACGTGTTAGCTGCATGCTGTACGTTGAACAGAGGCAGTGGAAATGAAGAGCCCATTAAACAGAGCATCCAGCACTAGTGAGGGATCTGACCACAGTGACCTGCAGTCCATACAGCAAAACGCTGGTCTTCCAGGGAATGTAGACAAGGGGCTCAAACCAATATTTCAGCACTGTCCTCCTCACTAAAAGCAAATGTTAATTTCAAGTAGTAGAGGAAAGTGATTGCTGAGATTCAGTAGGGCTTTACTGTGTTAAAAATATATGTATTGGGGCTGCTGCACCATTCACACTATAAAAGACAACCCTTCCTCCCCTCCAGCTGTGAGCTCTCCCCAAGGACAGTCCAAAAAGTTCATCAGTCTGAAGATAGTGAAATTACTTCCAAAGAGGAGGTCTCGATGCCAACTCCTTCAATGAACGCAAGATAACGGTGCATTTAATTATGGAAATCATTTATTGAGGGGCTTTGTGCCAATTACTTTACAAATGTCATCCTATTTAACATTCATGTGAACTCAAAGGAAAGATTGCCTCCATTTTATCAATGAGAAAACTGAGGTTCAGAGACATTATGTGAAACGGCCAAGGTCGCTCTCCAAGAAATTGGCAGAGTGAAAATTCAAGCCAAGTCCGAGTTGCACCATCCTTTCACTGTGCAATGCTGCTTCCCTATTGGAGGTGATGGTATTAATAGTCATTGGGTACTATCCCGTCCCTGGGACTTATGGAGACAACTATTTCAGCCCCTGGTACTTATCAAAGAGAACCACTCTGGAAATGTGATCCTTTTTTTAAAGTAAGCTTTAAGAAAAAACCCAAGGAGACAAGCTGGATGTGAATCTAGCTGCTGCAGCCAGTGGGACTTGTAAGGGTGGGGAAAAGAATAGAGTAAAATGCAATGAAAAGAGAGAATCTTACAAAAACCCTGTTACCGAATAATGGAAGACAGCTTGCATTCAGCTTATGGAGGTGTTGATGGACCTGTATGTGTGAGAAGGAACCATGAACTAATGGGCAGGACTAGCCGCACGTGTATGGATAAATCCTGACAAGTTCAAGGCCCTGGTTTTACATACTAGAGACTGAAAACTCAGCCTTCAGTTCATGACCAATGATAGAAAAAAATGACCAGTCCGTCAGAGATGGGCAGGGCTCCACACAGGGTCACTACACTGGGCAGAAGATGCTGCTGAGCCTGATACTGATAGAAGGGGGTGCTCAGCAGGACCCAATGTAAAATCAGGTCATTGTAAATATCTTGGCTCAGGGCTGAACCCATTCAGTTTGATGAGAAGAAACTGCATCGTAATTGCTGCAAAATACCATTTGAAGTTCATGCATCTACGTATTTCTGAGTATAAGTCATTTTCAAAATATTGCAAGGTTTACTCTGATCTGTTACTAACATTTTAGTCTTCATAACATCACAAATTAAAGATCATTGAAAGTAAATGTTAAACAAAATTACTGGACTCAACATAGCCAAATGAGAGTTTTAAAGTTTATTCTGATACCCAGAGAGGAACTGACCACATATAATAGCAGTTAATCCTTCATTGAACAACTACCAGATTTCAACAATTCTAATCTTTAAAATGATCCTACAGATAATTATTAATATCCTTCTTTATGTAGGAAAGGAAGCCAGATTTTAGAGAAATAAGAGAGTCGTCAGAGTCTTCTGGTAACTGCTTACAGAGTCAGGATTTAGACCCAAACTATTGACTTCAAAGTTCATGCTGTTGCCCACTTCCAAACTGTCTGCCCCCAAGAGGAAGTTTCAATTCCCA
Source organism: Sciurus carolinensis (assembly GCF_902686445.1). Classification (NCBI taxonomy): domain Eukaryota; kingdom Metazoa; phylum Chordata; class Mammalia; order Rodentia; family Sciuridae; genus Sciurus; species Sciurus carolinensis. The sequence goes on from NC_062215.1 coordinate 167,275,712, forward strand.
GAGACTGACCTTAGCATTGTCTATTATTGGCTGTTTATGCTACTTCTTACTTAAAGAACAAACCTGAAATCTAACCAGAAAATGTTTCAATCCTTCGTAATTTCCCTAAATTCTGGAATCAACCAAAAAGTAGGAGAATTGAAAATATCGTCAGTGAACTTTAGAATACTGCTGTGTTTAATGATACATAATGATAAAATGAGTGATTAGTTCGGTAATTTATCTTTGTAGAATAATCAAATGTAATATCTGGAATAGACCAATGCAATAGTCTAATTTAATATCTGGAATCTAATAAAATGTCCTTCATTTTCATCAATTCTGAGTGAACATCCTCTCATATGTTTACACCTCTAAAAGGAGTGCATCTCACAACTGTTGTCAGTCGGTGGGAATTGCAGAGTAGTTATCATCACCCACTCATGTCTGAACTCACATGTGACTCCCAGATTCTCAGTTCGTTAGTCACAATCACTCAGTGTTTCAGTCAACAAACCAATTTAGGTCCACTTGAGGATGGAATTTGAGTTGTGGCTATTATCTGAAAATATTCTATTGACACCTTCTGGTACAATCCAGTAAACACAGACATCAAAACCTGCAAATAAGAAGCTCTTCATGTAATAACCAACATGCAGCAGCATAGAAGGAAAACTTACCATGGTTTGTTGCTTCTTTTATAAAGAACAAGATGAGAAGAGTTCAAAAGTTTCCAACACAAAGAAATGTCAATTGCGCTGATGGAATCATTACGCATCACTTACATTTATCAAATTTTCACACTCTACTCCATAAATATGTATGATTATTAAACACAATTTTTAAAAGAAACTATTCATCCAACAAGAGATTACTACCCAGACTACACAAAGAACTCAAACAAAATAACAGCAGTAAAACAAATAATCCCATTTAAAAGTTGGCATATGACCTAAAGAGACATTTCTGAAAAGAAGGTATACAAATGGCTAACAAGTACTTAAAAAAAAATCTCAACACCACTGATCATCAGGGAAACACAAATCAAAACTACAATGAGATATTATTTCAACCAGTAGAAAGGCTGTATTCAAAAAAGGAAAATGACAAATGTTGACTAGATTGTGGAGAGAGGAGAACTCTCATGCTGCTGGTGGGAATATAAATTAGTACAGTCATCATGGAAAGCAGGATGGAAGAGCCTGAGAAAACTGAAAACAGAGCTACTGTATGATCCAGCACTTCCACTACTGAGCATATATCCAAAGGAAATGACATCAGTACACGAAGGAGATACCTGCACTCCCAAGTCTACTGTGGCATTATTCACAACAGCCAAGAAATGGAATCAACCTCAGTATCCATCAATGGATGCGGGGAAAAAGAAAATGTGGTATATATGCATAATGGAATATACTATACTACCAGTCATAATAAAGAATGAAACCTTGTCATTTTCAGTAGTGTGGATAGAACTGGACAAAATCAGAGCTGGATGAAACTACGTTAAGTGAAATAAGCCAGAACAAGAAAGACAAATATTACCTGTTCTCACTCAAACGTGGAAGCTAAACTAAAAAAGTTGATTTCACAGAAGTAGAGAAAAGAATAGAGGTTAACAGAGACTGGAAAGAGCAGTGGGAAGGAGTGATAAATGGAAGTTGAAAATGGATTCCAAAATACGGTTGAATAGGAAGAATAAGTTTGTGTTCTATAGCACAGCAGGGTGATTATAGTTTACAAAACTTTACTATATATTTTACAGAGAACTAAAAGAGAAGAGTTCAAAGGTTGCTAACACAAACAAATGACCAATATGTAAGGAGATGGAAATGCTAAATTACCCTGATAGGATTATTATACATTCTACGTACATATTGAATTATCACAGTGAGTCCCATAAATGTATACAATTATCATGTATCAATTAAAAATTTTTCAAACTTGAAAATAAAGATAAACTGCTTTGAATAAGATCCCAGAGGCAATATTGGAGCAATTTTTTCAAGAAATTCTGCATAATTAGCCAAGTATTGAGACACGTGCCTATAACGCCAGTTACTCAGGAGGTCAAGGTAGGAGAGTCATAAATTTGAGATCAGCCCAGGCAACTTAGCAAGACCCTGTCTCAAAATAGAAAGTAAAAAGGGCTGAGATTATAGCTCAGTGGTAAAGGACCCCTGGGTTCAATCCCCAGTACCAGAAGAAAAAGAAAAGGACAAAAATGGAAGAAAAAGGAATTCTCCTCAATATGTAATCTGAATGTGGAAAATCATAGACACCAAGCAATTCTGAGTCAATGATTTCACAGAGTTGGAATACGGATGTGAACAAATTTAATGAATGCCCTTGCCACTTTTACTTTTTTCCTTTTGATATGTATAAAAGACAGAAGTATGATTTCTAAAAAATACATCCATAATGAGGTCTCAAAAAAATTTCCAAAACATATAAAATAAAAACACAAGTTTTGCATTGGGAGTGTGTGTCTGCATGCGAGAGAGAGAAAGAAAGAAAGGGAAAGAGAGAGAATAGAGAGAAGGTAATGGTACATTTTTTGTACTACAGTGTCTCAGATTTTATAAAATTTGTGGATTTTTTGTATGTTCAAGAAATGTATTTAAAACTTATTTTCATTTCTTTGTGTGTGGCTATTTTTTCTCTAAGAATACTTTAGGAAATATTTAAGTTCTCAAAGAGACATTAGCCTCAATTTTTGAAGACTTTCAAACCTTCATTTAGAAAAAAAAAATTTTTCATTTAGTCCTGAATAGAATTACTGAGAAACTTATGGTTCTCATTATGTAATGTTCCTACAACAGCCATCATGTACTAGAGATGTTATATAGAACATCACTGCAGCATCATTCACAACAGTCAGGAAATGAGATCAACCTAGGTGTCCATCAGTGGAAGAATGAACAAATAAAATGTGGTATATACGCATAATGGAATATTACACAGTCATAAAAAGAAATCTTGTCATTTTCAGTAGTAGGACCGAACTGGAGGAAATTACGTTAAGTGAAAAAATAAATAAAAAAGAAATAAGCCAGATCAAGAAAGACAAATATTACATGTTCTCACTCAACTGTGGAAGCAAAAATAAAAAAGAATAACTGGTTTCAAAGGCTTGCCTCCAAGGTACTCTCCACAGGATGGGTGTGTCTTCTTCCTGTTGTGGATTTGCCTGGTCACATGGCCCATAACTGTTATAAGTGCCTGTACATTTATATGTATAGATTTATACATTTATACAGTAAGAGACTATTCAGTGTTTCTGTTCAAATGCTATAGGCGAATCTCCTTTAGGAGATTTAGAACCTCAGTTTTCAATTCCAGAATCAGAAATAAGACAGTGTTCAAAAGAATGAGAAAAATAAGCCTACAGAAACATATGGAAATTATCTCCATTTTGATGTAATGGAGACAAAAAGTAATATATCGATGTTGCCAACCTTGACCCGACTCCTTTCACCCTGTGTACTCAAAACACTTACCTTTTTCCTGTTTCATCTCTCCATTCCTCACCTCACCCAGGAGTTTCTTGTTTTAACCAATCTAATTCTAGATGTTCATGATACCTACAATGCCGGCCAAGGCAATTGGAGTAATTGATGCTTTGCGCAAAAACATCAAACAATTATTCTAGCTTCAAGTTGTTGTAAATCTGCCTGCTTGGTTACAAGCCAGATGGGTATGGATATTTGCTACTCATTTGGACAATGTATTGTTGACTTTGAGAATTAAATATATGTTGGGCAATTCCAGGTTGCATATCAAAAGTGGAATGATTAGCCAATGAAAAGTTACTGTTCCTGATTTCAATTTTAAAATTAGATAAGCTAGGAAGAAGAAAAGCACAATGAACAAGTTAAAAATATAAAAATTAATGGTTTATAGAGTAACTTTCAACTTTCATCAAAGTCTTGGGAATCTTTAGAAATGACCTGGTTACATACTGTTACCTAAATTCGGTTCTCTTCTCTAGAAACATTAACTGAGACTATAGAATACATAGATCAAACTGGAAACTTGCCTTTGTACCATTTTAAGAGGATTAAAATAAAATTTTTTAGGTAAGCCTGTATGTGTATATGTGTGTGCATTATATATGTATTATGTACACATATATTGCATATATGTTTATTTTTTAAATGTAGATAAGTTGTGACTATCCTTTTTGAACCCTAACAACTAAATGTAATAAATCAACCTGCTCTGTACTCACCAATTTAAGGCTTCCACATTCTGAACACCCTGATTTTAGCACTTCTTGTGATCCGACCATAATTTCACATTAGCCCTAATTTTATAAAAATGCAGCTGCTATTTTCTTTGACTCTGGCCTCTGGTGATAAAATGCAAAGAATCAACACATTGTTTCATATCACCCACCTTCAAAATTATATTTCAGTTTCAATAATGGAAAAGCTTCTTCCTACCCTGGCATCTCTTCTGCTTTTCGAAAGCAAATACATAAAGGACGTGTTCCAAGAACGAAAGGCTGATATAAGCTAAAATAAATAAGTCCTTTCTAGGACACAAGTAATAATTGCACCGTAAGTTATACAAGCCTGGGTGACAGTGTACTCCCGCAAAGACAGCCATTTATCAGTCTAAGCAAGTAATTCCCCGTTCTGTGAATGGCAGAATGAGACCAGCTTCAACTGATTTATGAAGTGATTTTTTCCGTTCTATGGAATGATTGAGACAAAAGGACCCGCAGGAATGGCGGTTCATCTTTTCTGTTCAAGTGCCAATTCTTTTTATGACTTTTGTTTTGTTTCTAGTGCAGATATTGTTGCCTCATTCACCATCTGCTAATGCTGAATAAGAAATGTTTAACTCTGGGCTACTTGCAATGAATTGCCCCAAGAACATAATTGAATGGTTACCATCTTTCTTACATGCTGCTCCAAGTATTATGTAGGCGAAAGTTTCTGGCCTGGGAGCCAGAAGGAAGCATGGCATATTCATCTTAGTATACTCTCTCTCAAGTCTACCGTGGCCCCTGGGACACCAGAGGCTCTGAAAAAGAAACTGTAGAATCAAGTTGCAAGGTCCTTTGCACCACCTGGAGAGGCAGCAGGCTGTGATGGGACTAGTCACATCCACAAGCTCTCAATCCTGACTCCACCTCTCACAGGTTGTGTTAAGGACAAGTTTTGCAACCTGTGACACTCAGTTTGCTCATCTATCAGATGGTGATAACAAATCTCTACCTTACAGGACCAAAGTGGAGGTTAAATGGTAAGGTCTATGCAAATTGCCAGTTACCCAAACAAGCAGGATGGGCCAGACTTTCTCTAAGTAGATTTAGACAAGGGGCTATCGCTAAGAGAGAGAATGATCTAGAAAAATGACACTTGGTCTTTCCCTCCCCTGACATTGACACAGGCCAGTGGATTCGAAGGGTTGCTTTAATAGGCACCCGCACAAGCACAATCATGCACGTGTGCATGCGAGATCTCAAAGGTAGCCTGAAGCTAGAAGGAAACAGAGGGTGGGTAGAGAAGAGGTTGATCTGTCCATTTGTCTTGGCAATAACAGGGGCCTGGGGCTGGCTTCTGTATTTTGGCCGATGGCTTCTTGTCTCACTCTCTGCCCTCTGGCTAGCTGGGGAACCACTTCCTCCTCTCCCCATCGGTGCTGCCCAGCTGGCCTCTTCGCCAAAGTCCTTACAGTCATATAAGGTTCCACCAAACTCAAGGCTCAGAACCCGGGTTCTACTTCCGTTCTTTCCAGAGTGTGGTCCCAGGGCCCCTGGTTGTACTTGCACATTAGGGGCACCAACAGCCTCAGAGAAAACCATGGAGGATCTACTTCACTTTAGGATTCGGTGCTACAGGGTCATATTTTTATAGACTAAGACAAATGCAGACGTATGATGGAGGAGAAAGTGATATGCTCATGAATTATTTAAGACCAAAACAATGTGACTGTTAAAGAAAATTGCAGCAAGCTGGAAGAGAGCAGGATCCTAGGCTAGGCCCTAACAGGTTCCTCCACCCAACTCCTGAGTATCCTTCCCCTGCCTCAGCCATTCAGAGTTAATTTGTAAACAAAGACTAAGAAGCAGTGCTTAGTGGATTTCCTTGGAGATGGCTCTAAATGTCTGATAAGGAAGTGGGTGTTCTTAGGAAGTTGCTGTCTCTGAGACTAGAATTCCATTGCACTGAGTAGCATACATGTATGATCACACGAATGGTGTGAATCTACATCGTGCACAACCATAGAAACGAACTGATGTACCCCATTTGTGTACAATGAATCAAAACACAGTCTGTAAAACTAATAAAATAAAAAAATAATAATCACTAAAACAAAGTCTCCTTCCAAGTAACATTTGCCAACAAGCCCTATTCCCACTTGCCAATTGATTCTACATATTAATATGTGGATTTTAAACCAACTACAAGGTCAGCTAGGTGAAAAATATCACACGCAGTCACAAATATATAATTGGTAAAAACCATGGAATGCAAATCTTTTCCTTGGGTTCAATTTTAAGCATTGATACAATGTCACATAGTCAATAAAATGATTTAACAAGCACTCATGCAGCAAATATTATTGAGAAGCTACTAGGTGCAACTCATTTAGGATCATTCAAGGAGGAATAAAATATGAGGCTTTCCCTCAAGATATCCACAGTCCAAATAAATGTTGTCTGATAGAAAAATAACGTAAATCACATCCATAATTTTAACTGTCTGGTAGTTGTATTAATAAAAGGAAAAATAAATAAAAGACATTAATCTTAATAATTTCGTATTGATTTCTATAACATACTTATTTAATCCAGTAAGTCTAAAATCTCATCATTTCAACATGTAATCAACCTAAGAAGTACAAGTGAGATAGTTTAAGTTCTGTCATCATAAGAAAACTCTGAACTCACAGCACCTCTCAGCAGGACGAGCCACACTGCAAATGATCAATAGCCACATGTAACTAGTGGCCATTGTACCAAACAACACAGAGCTGAGTCTCTAACAAGTGTTTCTTGAACACAGGTAACAAAGCTGAAGTTGCTGCATGAGTCCCTGAAGACATGAGGTACTAGCCCTGTCCTGGCAGGGCACATATTCTAGGGAAGATAGCAAAGAACATGTAAGTTAGTTGCAAATGACGAGGGTTACTATGGGGGTGGGTACTGGGTGGGAATGAGAGAGGGCAGGTTGCAGGAAGGCAGACGGGGTTCTCTTCTAACAGGGAGGTGAGAGGAAGGTGTCTCGGAGAGCGTGATGTTTTCAGCAGAGAGCTTGTATTTGTTTCCTATCACGGCTATGGCCACAAATTTCATAGTTTAAAACAACACAAATTTATGACCCTATCGTTCTGGAGGCTGGAAGTCTGACATGGATCCTGTGGGGCTAAAAACAAGATGTTGGCCAGGCTGTGTCCCTTTTAGAGGCTCTAGGGAAAAAAATCCAACTTCTCGAGGTTGTCTCCATTCCTCTACCCAAGGGCTCCTTCGTCTTCAAGGCTGCCAGTCCTGTCCCCCACCCCCAAACTCACGTCTCCTCCTTGGATTCTGGTTCTCCTGCCTCTCCTGCTCACCCATAAAGACTGTTGTTATTACATTGGTCCCACCTGGCTGGGACAGAAGCCTCTCCCCATCTCAAGATCCTTACTCACATCTGCAAAGACCCTTTTGCCATGTAAGGTAAAACATTCACGGACTCCTTGGGACAAAGATCGGACATCTTTGAGAGGCCTCTGGCTGCCTATCACTGACTTGAATGATAAGAAGTAGAGAAAGAGTCTCTCCATCAATAATAAGAAATAATAATAAGAAAGAATTTGGCAAATCAAGGAACCGAAGGAAGAGCAGTATTGCAGGAGTACAAAATGTAAGGGGGAGAATAACATGGGACCAGGCCAAGGGTGGAGCAGGGCCATGGTGAGGAATTCAAGTTTATGCTGTTCAGCGTTTGGAGTCACTGGGGGCTTTCAAAGAGTGGATCAAGTGACTGAGATCGTATAGTAATTAACTCAGACTGGTTTCTAGAACAGAATGGATCAGGGTGGGATACAGATGGAATAGAAGACCAGCAAGGACTGAACACAAACTAATAAGGACAGTCGCAGGAGCTATGGACAGACGTGGCCCAATGGGTGCTAGTGCTGGTCACAGGTGTTAGATATTTATCAAAACTTATTGAACTTAAGGTCATGAATTGTATTACCTGTTGGATTTAAAATATTATAAAATTATGAAATTAGCTTTTCCTCTACTACAGAGAGAGAGACAGACAGACAGACTTTGGGCTTCATGTGTTTAGAGACTTATTTCCCACGGCAGGTTGTTCCAAATACAGTGATGGTGTCCCTCTCATTCCAACTCCCTGCTTGTCCTGCCCTTCTCTGAGAACTCAATATTTTTTACCCAGTTGTCGAGATAAAAGCCTTTGTTCATTAATTCTTTCATTAATGTCTGCCTTTGTTCATTAATTCTTTCATGTGTACGTTTGCTTTCTATTCTGGCCATTGTTTTAAATATTTTATATATATATTAACTCATTGAATCCTCCCAGCAATTCTATTTTGGAGATACTCCTACATCCCTGTTTGTAGATGAGGACATTGAGACACGGAGAGAGAAGTCGTTTGCCTCCGTGGTAGAGCCAAGACTTGAGCCTCATAATCCTATTTCCTTAGACGCATAAGGAAGTGCTGAAGACAGCTCTTTCCACCTGCTTCTGAGTTAGGTAGTTTTTGGAACATCCTCAATAGCTTTTCCTGGGAAAAGGCTGGTTGGTGACCAGGAACTAACTGTCCCTATCAATGCCAGTGAGTGCAGGTGTTCTTGATCAGAGCCTAATGAGGGGAGAGAACGCCTTGTTCCAGTTGGCTGGAAGAAGGTAGTAAGGTCAAATGGATTAGGGTGCGTTTCGCCCAATCCAAGGAAACGACTGTGAGATTGACAGTGAGCCTGTAGCCCAGTGCAAATCCCCCGCACATGACCCAGTTTCTGTCTTTGAGAACCAGAGAGCATAAGCATTCAGTTGCTGAGATGCCTGCAAGACCCATGTGCTGAGTAGGAAGATCACCACCCTCGGGCAGGCCACGGACACGGGTCTTGGCTGCAGGTCTGCCCTTGAGTCGACCTCAGACAGACACTTAACATCCCCAGATTTGGGATGCTTGATTCTCTTGCCCTTAAAATCAGAGGGTTAGAACAAGGGGTCCCCGCAGGCTCCCACAGACTCTGAAGTTACTAAGACACCAGGACGAAACATGGCTCATCTCCCATATTTCTGAAAAGCAGAATCATGGACCTGAGAGAGAGATGACCCACACCCTTCACAGTCCAGGAATTCCCCGTGCATGGGTTACAGAAGTAGGTTCAAACAAACAAGAGTTATTCTGCAACACTTTACGAAATGGGCGGATTTTTATTGAGATAATCTCAAATAGCACTGAAAGGGAACTATGAAAGGAACACAGAAATTCAATTTACCCAATGTTCTGCATCCCCCCAAATTTGCATTTGCTTGAATCCATATGCTTTCTTCTTTCTTCCACTTTATTAATTGTACAAATTAAGAGGCACACTGAACATTTATTCCAAGTACACAAATTTTTAAAATAATGAGTATTATGTGCTTCTTTTGTGTTCCATTGTAATAAAACTATTGTTTCATCAGGCTCATTGGAGTAGGTTTTGACCTATACTGGAAAAACCACTCAAATGTTCAAGCTCATCTGTGAAATGAGAGGACTCAGGGGACAATTGCTACTGTTTCCTCCCCCAACCAATATTATATGATTCTCCATGGAAATAGTTATAATAGGTCAACAGCCTGTCATTTTGCACAAAGGGTAGGACCTCTTCAGCAAGCTGGGAGCTCAGAAATAGCGTGCACCCAAAGATCTCAGTGAATGCAGAAAAATCTCCTGGTTAGTTACATGTTTTCATAATCATGACAAAATTTTAAGAAAGAACTTAGAGGTCCCAAAGTCTGTTTCCTTGTCAATGTAGAGAATCTAGAAAAATCCTCTTACAGAGTATTATGATGTCATTTTTTTTGTTTACATAAAAAATAAAAATACAAATTGCTGAGAGCAGAAGACCATTACACAAGTTCTCTCTCCACCAGTGTTTCAGGAAACCATATTGCAGGCATGTGACATGAAAGCACCAGGACTTTGATTATATTTACATTACAATCATATCTTTATTTGGGAGCCATACCTTGCTCTTATCTTAAAACACGCTCGTCTAAAATTGAAAAAAATTTTTACTGGATACTGAATTCCAAGATTGGATCTCTATATTCTTTATCCTTTACAGTTGCCTAAAGTGTCAGGCCATATTGCCAAAGGCTTCTTTGATTTTTATCTACTATTTCTGCAGTGAAAGTGATGGGTAATTGAATCAATAAATTAAGTAAATAAATAAATTGAACATTTGATCCATACATTTCTAGCAGAATGCAGCAAGCAACCTTTTGGAGCAGACAATTCTATTGATTTTTTCCCCTCAGTCTTGTTTATTCCATGTCCTTATTTAAGCCATATAAACTAAGCAGTTATAATCTACTTTTCTGATAAAAGAAATCACGTGTTGGGTAGGAAAGGATGTGCTAAGAAAGAAATTAAGAGCAGATTCATACATTTGTCAATGTAGCAAAATAGTTACAGATGATATTAGTTCACTAATCACTCAGGAGGGTGACTTGGTTCTTTCTAGGGTATTGAATTCTTTCCTTCTTAGCTGTCACAGAAATCGACATCCTGACGGCAGCCCCGAGTGAGGCATTGAGGCACACACACCATCAGGAGATTCTAGAAAAATGTCTCAAGAAGGGACTTAGATTTCTATCCCTGGATCTTCAGATCCATAGCTTGGTGAAGCCACTGGAGATCCATTTAATCTCAGTCCTGCCACCTGACCATCAACCCAAGCTCTGGGCTAATTGTAGACACTGAGATCCAGTCAATTTCCTGAAGACCCAAAATCTGCACTGCAAATCCTGTCCCTCCAGTGAGGGTTAACCTACACCTCTTCTCTGTATGTTTTTATAAATCATGTGTCTGTATTTTTTACATTAAGTGGTTATAATTAATATAATTTTGTTAGAGGCTGACTAAAATATAAAGTCATATCAATTAAGAATGCATAATATTCCATCTTCTGAAATAGCATCTCCTAAGAATTAATGTCTTCAGACTATCATAAATAAAACATTGCGAAAGATGCTTGTGCATAAATCTTTGACCGTATCTCTAATTTTTCTCCAGGAAGAAACTTCTGGAAATAATTCTGTCAATTTGAGAGGTAATAAAAATGTTCTCACTTAATTTGAGTTTTCATTCTTATTAGAGGTGAAGCATTTTGCATACGGTAGTTGCCACATGTATTTCTTCTCCTGTGAAATATCTACGTACATCCTTTGCTTATTTTTCTGTTGTCTTGAGTTTTTAATATCTCATTCAGCTGCACGTGTAATTTGTAACCAAAATACGGTTTGGGGAAGAGCAGTTTACAAATGTGTCACCGTTATCATTTACTTAGTTCCGTAAAGCTTCCTCTTAAAGTTCTTTTTAAAATGTCTAAACATGTGTGTTCAAAGGCCAGGTAGAGACCCAGACTGGCGCTCTGACTCCCCAAAGGTGGTGTTGGGCTGCCACCTAGCACTGCAGTGTGGTACTGCCCAGCACTCTCCTTCCGGGTTTTCCCATATTCTTAACATACTGCTAACAGTAAACACAAAAATGTCGCCTTATGTCCCGAATCCAGATAAGGCTCAAGAGGAAGGTCAATGAATGTAAAAGCCAGGAGGGGCAGGAATGCGCTCTGTGTCCTCTGTAGTCCACACTCACTCTGTTCACCTTGAGTCAGGAAAAAGAGCAGCCCTCAAGAAAACTCACTCTGAGCGCAGTGCTAACACAGGGCGCGGAGCGTCCCCAGAACTCCGGTTCCTATAAGATAGAAGGAAAGACAAGGGAAAGCTGTCATCTGGCTCTCCTCCTGCAGGGAAGGGGTGCTGGTTCTCAGAGAACAGGATGTGTCCGGAGTGCAGTCGCCTGTGAGGTGACTTTGCACTCAGGTCTTCTGGTCACCTCTCCTGGCCACACTGCCCGTGGAGATGGAAGGCACACCTCAGGTGGAATGCTTGTCCACACCCCACAGACCTGTGGTCTAATGGAGAGCTTTGGAAGGATGGGGGAGGGACACAAGGTGGTGGGAACTAAGGACCAGCCCGTCCATGGTGACTGTGGCAATAGCCACGGTCCCATGATCACACGGCATCCGGGGTCCCACGGACATGCACACTCCTTAAGGCTGGCTTCCTGCTCCTCCCATGTTTTCTAGCAGCCCCATCTACCTCCTTCACCCCTCCCCGGGTTGCAAATGCTCCCCCAAAGCACAGTCTGTCGTTTGCTCCTCTCTCCTAACGCTCTTGCCCTCCGAGAATACTTGCTCATACATTTTAAACTCCTGGGGTTTGATTCAAAAGTACCTCACTTGGGGCGGAACTCTGGCTTCAATGCTGGGTGCGTGTGTTCATCTGCCCGCTGGAATTTCTGATGGGATTTCCCATTCCTGGATCCACCCTCCCTGGTGGTGTGATGCCAGACACCAGCTACTGCCAGCTTGCCGTACAACTGGGTTTCCTGCTCACCCTTTTCTCTCTGTCAACAGGGTCTCCACGTGGCAAGGCTGGATGGCTGTAATCCTATTTCTTTAGCATTTTGTTCTTTTAATTCAGATCTTCCCGTCCCCACCAGCAGAAGCCTACTTTCCCCCACTGTGCAGCCCAGACACGGTTTTTGGTGTGTGCCCCAACGTGAGAACGGTTGCTAAGCCCTGCCGGCCTCCGTCCAGCATGTGCCTGACAAATTACACAGCTTCAGTTTACTGGCCTCGTTGCTGAAGTTCTAACAGTTCATTTGGGTATTCTAGGTCTTCCAACAAGGTCAAATTCTTTCTCCCGACCTTCTCCTTCTTCCTTCGCACCCTGTCCTACCAGGATTCCTGTGCTACAACCAACCTTGTTTCCCCAGATCCTCAGATCATCTAATGCCTTGGTGCTCAAAATGTGGTCTGTGAACCAGAAGCAGTGACATCACCGGAGAATTTTGTTTTGTTTTGTTTTGTTTTTGCAGTGCTGGGGATCGAATCCAGGGCCTCGTGCTTGCAAGGCTGAGATTACTTTTTGAAAATGCAAATTTTCAGCCAGACATGGTGGCACATGCCTGTAATCCAAGAGACTCAGGAGGCTGAGGCAGGAGTATCAAAAGTTCAAGGTCCACCCGGGTAACTTGGTGAAACCCTGTCTCAATTTTAAAAAAATAATAATAATAAAAATAAAAATGACTAGGAGTCATTTTACCAGTGGTAAAGCACCCTGGGCTCAATCCCCAGTCCACACACACACACACACACACACAGAGAATGAGAGAGAGAGAGAGAGGGAGAGAGAGAGAGAGAGAGAAAGAGACAAAGAGAGAGAGAGAAAGGAAATGCAAACTTTCAGGCCCCACCTCGTACTTCTGAATCAGATTCAGAGTCTAAATCTTAATAAGATTATGGGCAATTAATATGCATATTACAGTTTGAGAAATATTGAATACACCTCCTTCCTGTCTTTCCCTAACATTCCACCTATTGCCTTAATTGCAAGTCACAATCTAACATTGTCTCGTTTCTTTCTTTCTTTCTTTCTTCTTATGGTCCACCACATCACATTGGAATGTTAGCTTCATGAGAGCCAAGATCATGTCATTTAGTGCCACGTTTTTCTAGTAGGCACTTGCTTAATTATTGAATTAGTAAATTCAGGACTTATTCCCTTGTTCTCACTTTCATTTATGCCATTTCTAATCCATCTTGCTTTCTCACCTCCTTACCTCCTTTTCAGACTTATCCATTCATCAAATCTCAACTTCAAAACAAACTTTGAGCATTTACCCAATTGTATCAGGAAAGCACATGCCAGCTGGCTAGGGGATCCACCAAATTCTTCATTAGAGAGTGCTCTTGTAAAGTCATCTCCCAGAACCTGTAGGATCAAGACACCTGATCACACACTCACCTCAAATGTTTCTTGGGTGTGCGCTTCGTTTTTCCAACAGAAAGTAAATTTCAAGAGAGAAGTCTGTGTTCCATGCTTTTTTGGTATTTGTCAGAATTTTCAGTGGACTGGTCACTGCATTCATTCCATGCAAAAAGAAAGGCCCCAAAAAGAGCCACAAAAAAAGACTAGAAAATAAAAAGCCTGGAAAAAAATGGTTTGGCAAATCACTTCATGAGAACACTAGGAAATGAATAGACTTTGTGGGTCCCATAGCAAGTGGGCATGTGCATTCTTGTTATAACTTGGTAAATGTGTGCAATTTAATTTTTATAAGTTAATCACCTCACTTTCAAGTTGTGGTTTACATTTTAATGTTATTATATAGTCTCATCAAGATTACTTTGAAATAACTTCTTATCATAAAATGAAATTTGCATCTAAAGCTGGTTGGAGATTCCATATTTCATTCTAGCTTAAGTAAGATTCAATTAGATGAATTTAACTTAGGACACATGTGCTCCTAGTTTCCACTTTGATTTGTTAACATCTTCCTAACTGTGTCTTTGAAAATGGGGCTGATCTTAGCCATGGTGGGATAGGACTTCTTTACTTTAGGGTCTCTGATTGTATCAGCATGTGAGTGAGGTTTGGAGATCCCAGGCAGGAGTTCAACCATATTTCTGTCCGTTCTTACTCTGCCTATTTGCTGAACAAGTCCCAAGAAGACCGGGAGGACTAATGAATCAATCCCTCAATCTTGAGAAAGTGCCTGGAAATGTCCTGAGGAATTACACAAAGCAATAGTTTATAATAGGGACACGCTACAAACTGGAAAAAGTTTCAAGCCTTAGATTAAACACTCTGCTGTACCAATTATCCCACTTTACCTTGGTTTTCCATCTTCTTTTCTGTCTTCAACGTGACATATAGCATAAAATACACACTTACATGATACTACATGGTGAATACCTTTATTTTTGGAAAATGAGAAAGAAAATCATCACGAGTAGTCATTTAAAATGTTGCTAAAAATGAGGTTCAGGGTAGGCCAGAATCCTCCTTCCCTGCACAGGTGATAGGCACAAAAGGAAGCAAACATTGGGGAAATAAATTCGGTCTCCTAATCTTGGTTCCAATGGTTTTGATTTATATCAAAGCCAACTGCAACTGATCCATTACTAATCAGTTACCTGGAAAAGAGAGAATGAAAGCATTGGTTTCGTCATCGCACCCCAAACGCAAATGAAATTCAGCAAGGAAAATTAAGCCAGATCCAAAGACTGGGAAAAATTCCCTTCTAGGCCTCTGCACTGAAACTTGGATTTTGTAAAGTTCTGATAAATCACTCATCTTATTACAGCACACATTATCATTATGAACTGGCCGAGCGGGTTCAAGTTTCTTCAAGTCTGGGCTGAGAGAGGATGCTTTCCTATTTGGTTATCATTCGCCCATTAAGTTGGTTTCTAATTAAAGCCTCAGACATGTGTTAACACTTTCTTTTCCCTGAGCAATATAGTGACCACTTTCTCATTGGCCAGGACAGGTGGTCTTGGGCTTCTGCGTGGCTCAGAGGTGAGCCTCCAGAGTCCAGGGTCTGCTCTGCGTGCTCTAGGGGTCTTTTCCACATGACAAAATGGTGGCGAGCAGGGGACGGAACTCAACATGGCAAACTCTCATTTACACATTTCTTACAAACAGCCACCTAATGATATCAAAGATGGTAATTAGATGACATGCAAAGGTAAATATAGACAGAAAAGTGGTTTAACTGAAGGGAAACTAAAATAGCCTTGGTGTTTCTAAAAAGCCAGAATTATGATTTGATTTGCCTCTGAAACAGACTGTTCATTTTTATTTATTTATTTTGAGCAGGCACAACTATTACTCTGGTAGATAATGGGCCCAAAAATAACTAATATAACTTGCAAAGAGTAGCTGAGTTCACAATTTAATCTACAATCCCAGAAGAATTTGGGAAATCTGATTCTGTGAGTATTCTTTTCCCAAAGGGTATAATCAAAATTAACATAATTGCCATTTACAAAAATTATTTAAAGACTATTAATTTTAATTGATCATAAGCTACAGATTTCTTAATTCCTCTGAGCACTCTGTCCTGTGGGGCAAAATTTTAGCTAATGATTATTAAAAAAAAAAAAAAAAAAAAAAAAACACTGCAAAGCCAGGAGAACTAGAGATGAATCAGAGTAAACAGTTAACAGGTATACCCCATCCACCCACTCAAGTTCAAGGCTCTGTGAATTGAGGAAACCACACTGAAATTTTGCCAGTAATCCTAAGAGAATGTAAAATGCCACCTTTATGAGAGTGGCTACTTGGCCCTACTTGAAGGCCTATGCACTGGCTTTGGTAAATCACTCCTGTGGATTTGATCAGCATGACAAATAAAGAAAGCTGTTTTCTGCTTTAGACTTGGAACTACCTCCTGAGAATATTCTCTGGAGAGGAAGGAAATGAGAAAAGAAAAAGAGAGGAGACATCTCAGTCATCCAACAGTATCAAAATAATTCTTGCTTAGTTAACTTCACTTCCAAGGACAGACCTAGCTTCAAACCAGGAAGGGGTCCCACAGGAGAGGTAAGTGGTCTAGCCCAAGGACTTTTTGCATGTAAGCAAGTTTTCTCCTTCCTAGAAATTAAAGAGTGGCAAAACCATAAACCATATGAAAAGGACTCAGGATCCCGGCTGAATACAAAAGATAACAATTATTTGCCTCAAACATTTTAAGGGATCTTTTTAAATTGATTGGATTCACTAAATTTACAAAGATTAACAAGGTAAGTGTCAGCTCCACCAGGGGCACCAACTTTGACTGAGACAAGACTTCGTGACTCAGCCGGTGACTAAGAGTGGACAACACCCCACCCTGTCCCGCATTCTAATGTGCAAGGGGACACTCTTGACCATCAAGCCCTCTCCCCTCCTGCCCACACACAGTGCGGGCATGACATGAGATGGGACGTAAGACATGAGTATGAGATGGAAAAGCCATTTCCATGCTGGAGATACGGACAGTTCAGTTGTAGAGCTCCTGCCTACTATGTCTGAGGCCCTGGATTTGATTTCCAGAACTGAAGGGAAAGGAAGGACGGGAGGGAAAAAAGAGGAAAAGAGAAAGTTGTTTTCCTTCAACCTAACAGACCAATTGTTGCCTGTGTTACAGGGATAGGCTGCTAATGATGAGAAGTCCCAGGTGGTAGTGATGGAGACACGAGCGGATATTCAACAGTGTGGCTCGGCGCTGTGTGTGAGCAGAGCCAGCAGCTGGTGAAGACGGCCCTCGAGCAAAGTACGGAACACAGTGACCACGGCCTCAAGTCAGAGGGACAAGCCTAAGAGTGAGCAGAACGAAGGCAAAGCGGAAGCAGACTGTGACTCACAGACAGTCACAGCAACGCGCCTTAGAATCCGTGAGAGAACCGAAGAAGGGGTCAGCCAGACACCGTCTCATGGGGCACATGACCGTCTCTTCCTCTTTCGTTTCTCTGTCCCCTATTATACAATAGTCCATCCCAGCTGCTTCCACATCCCCCTCTCCCATTTGGTTCTCCTCTCAGTTGAGCTGTGCTTGTCCACTGAACATGCACTGGCCCCAGCCAGCGATGGATCGAGCCCAGTCGTTGGCTGCAAGCCTCACTCTCCTCCCCCCATCTCAGCCCTGTTCTTTACAAAACCCCTCTCCTTCCTGATGAACGCCTCATTCGGTCTCCAACACTCCTCTGTCTCCACCTCCTCTGGCCTGTGCATCCTCGTCCACTTTGATGTACCCTGCCATTTCCTGCCCTCTAGACCACTCCAAAAATGTGTCTGGCCTACTCTCCATGCACACTCACTCAAAAGTGATCTTACTCAGTTCTGTGAGCTTTAGATATATTGAAGACTCCCCAATTTAATTCTTCTTTTTTATGTCTTTCCCAAAACCCCAGATTCACATATCAAAATTCATTCACATATCATGTCTCCACTAGGACGTTGAATGGGCATCTAAGAGTAAACACTTCTAAATCCAATGTCTTTACTCCACTGCCACCCATATCCCTAAAACTTCTCCCTGTGGTCTTTGCCGTCTCGGAGTCCAGGAATGAAGATGCTCAGCCAAAAGCTTTGAGCCATCCTTGAAGCTTCTCTTATGCCACACTTCACACCCATGAACCTCTCAGCTCTACCTCTACCTTGAGTCTACCCACATCTCACCACTTCCATGGTTACCACCCAAACCAACCTGCCATATTGCCATGGCTTTCCAATGGGCCTTGGCATCCACTCTCCCCTTGCTGTGGACTGTTCTCACTATCACAGGCTGAGTGATCCTCTTAAGTAGTCATTCAAATCATGTCACTTCTCTGCTCAAAACCCAAACCACTCAGAATACAAAATCAATCTTCTTGACTGCATGTACCACATGAGGTGACACCCAACCAGTCTTCTGATCTCATCTGCCATAAGCTTTGCACTGAGCTTTGCCCACACTGGACTTTCTCCAATTTAAAAAAAAAAAAAAAAAAAAAAAAAGAAGGTGAGGTGGGGAAGAAAAGCCTAAACCAAGCACATCGTCAGACCAGAACTCTACACTTAAGACTCCCCGCCCGCCTCCTTCTCCTCCTCAGCCCTCAGGCCTCTGGTTAAACACCCCTTCAGAAAGCCTTCCCTCCCCTCTGGGGACCAGCACATTCCGCTGGTCTCTCATCCTGCAACATTTTCTTCCTGATTCTTTCACCATCTGACACATGAAATACCTAATCTCCTTGTCAGACTTTCCCAACTAGGATAGAAACTAACTCTTCTTAGGTATGAAGTCTATTGCAATTAGAGAAGTCCTAATTAAGATTAGCTAGCAATTATCTAAAGGAGTCACGTTCTCAGACTCTTAAGGCCAAGCACCAAGTAGCCTTCGGAGACTCCAGCAAACAGATGTTCTCTTTATGCTTGAAAGGTAGCGTTTTTCACTCAAATGCCTACAGACCATTAGAAAACAGCAAGAAGCGGAAGGAAGCTGGAGGAGTAAACTGGAGACTTCCAGGGGAGGGCAGCAGCTCCTCAGCTCCAACCACTTCCATGAGAGAATGTCCTGGGGGCTGGACACTGGCAACCCTGTTGACCAAACTCCCTGGGTTTCAACTCTCCTTTTGATTCCGAGTTCTACGGAGTGTTTGCAGTCCTTTGTTTTAGTATCAAAGGGAGCTCCCTGGTACCCTCACCCTTAGGGCCAACCCTGAGGGACAATCACAGTATGTCATGCTGTGGCTTCTGCCTGCAGGTTACCATTTGCAATCTTGGCTTTAAAGCACTAGCTGTCAGTCTCTGTGTTAGAGACGCGGTCCCATCACAACCTCTTTTGAATCATATCACAAATAATTTGTGACTCCATGGTATTAAATATTTAATATTTGCAAATTCTTTTCTCTTTAACTAATTATATCTTTTTCAATGGTGATAGTGCCTATCGTCATGTGCCTGCATTCTGAGAGGCCTCTTTGAACTGGAGAGAAGGGTGGAGCTAACGTACGGGAAATTAGACATATCCTATCCGGAGCATCTGCTGCATGCTAACATCATTTTTCATGTTCACCTTGATAGAATTGAAAAGGTTGAGAACAGTTGCTTTAAGATTATCCCTGTAAGAGCATGTAATATTTTCCATTAAATCGGGACTAGAATTTTTAATTATATATAAATTTTAGTCCCATTAAATAGAAAGAAATGTCTTGGCAGGAAGTCAAGGCAGAACACTTAGCCTGAACTAGAAGGTCTCTGAAAAAAAAAAAAAAAAAGCCCTTAAAACTTTCCAACTTTGCCTCCCATGCTAGACTTCTGATTTCCTCCAACAGCTCCCCCACTGTACTTGCCACCGTTTATATCCACGTCTCTGCCCTTGTGTGTGTTTGCCTCACACCTGGCCACCGCTGCCCCCTCTGTGCTTCTCTTATTTAAATCCTGGCCAGCCTTCAAGACTGGAGTGATTTTCACTTCAAATACCAGCCCTTCCTTGAGCAATGTGGTCCATGGCTCTGCCTGCCTTAGAGACTCGAGGATCTCGCCAGTATCAAGTGCAGGTCACGTGGCCTCACGTTGGCAGCTCTCTTTTCATGTGGCAGATGGGACACAGTGGGACTAATGTGAGGCCCCAGCACATCTGAGGTGTATAAGGGAGGAGGCTGCAGATGTTACTGGTGGCTTCTTCACAGTCATCGAGCTGCCTCCAGAGGGCACTTTGAACTTGACAGAACAGTTCACAGATGCTAAGGGTTTCCTATCTCAAGCTCACCTCTCAGCCTGTTCACCCGAGTGTTCTCAGCCCAAGAACCAAGTGGATGGGCCAAAAGTGTCAATGAGTGACCCTCTGAAGAGCAGCTTGATCCTTGAAGGATGAGTTAGCAGATTAAAACCCCAGCCTCCTCGCCACAAGGTGGGAAAATCCTGAGGTGTGCTTCATATTGTCGCTCATAGATCCCTAACACCCCTGAACCCCAGAATCCCAGAACTATGACCTTTCTTAGGTTTAGGTTGTCTCCCTTCCTTTTTACTATGTTCTGAATGTGTCCTCAAAACCCATGTGTTAAAACTTAGTCACCAATGTGATAGTATTCAAATGTGGGAGCTTTAGTGAGTAAGTCAGCTTGAGAAGTTGCCATACATGGGAACCATGACTTTATAAAAGAAGTCAAAGGGAGCTTTGCAGTCCTGTTTACCCCTGTCCCTTCTTCATGCAAGGACATGGAGTCCGTCCCCTCCAGAGGACACAGCAACAAGGCACTACCTTGGAGGCAGACAGCAGCCTTCATAGGGCGCCATCTCTGCCAATACCTTGATCTTGGACTCCTCAGAAATAAATTTGTGCCATTTATAAATAATACAGTTATTTATAAGTATTCTGTTATAGCAGCAGAAACAGACTAAGATACCTTCCCTCTGTGTTTCCTGGGTTCATTTCAGAAATAAACCACTAGTATCTAAATTCTCATCTCAGAACCTGTTTTTTATAGAATGCAAGCTAAGACATGACCTGATGAGTTTTATTTCTTTAAAACAGATCTCCTGTCTAAGTTCCCTGTACAGATCTTTACATGGACTCTTAAGAGAGATAATGACAGTACTCAACAACTATCTGAAATTCACCTATCAATAATAGAGCTCTCATGTGACTTGGCAAATATTGGTCACCTCTACTAAAATGGTTGTTCAAGCTCCAGCTATTGCATTCCAGGTGGGAGGAAAGCAAAAATGAGAGAGGAAAGAAATGACAATTCCCTGTAAGGATACGTTCCAGAAGTCAAAGAGAAGTCCTAAAGTCATTCTTTCTTTATATTTATGTGTGTATATGTTTATATATATGTGTTTATATGTTATATATGTGTGTATATGTGTATATATATATGTATATATGTTTATATGGATATTAATTGTTGATGGAGCTTTATTTATTTTTATGTGGTGCTGAGGATAGAACCCAGTGCCTCACACATGCTAGGCAAGCACTCTACCACTGAGCCACGACCCCGGCCCAACTAAAGCCATTCTTAACTATAGGGAAGTTTTATTCCAAGCATCCCCAAGCCAAGTTAAAATTAGAGATTGCATCACAGATAGCTTCATAGTGGAGGAGAACAGTCATTGGAAGACAACTACCTGCCTCTGCCACAACTGACATGTCCCCAGAAAGACAGCCAAACCTGCCCAAAGCAGAATGTGATGCTGAGGAGTAGAATGTGTGCATAATAACTGAGAAGTATTTTGCCTTCATTGGCTCACCAACAATTTCAGTCACAGGATGAGGATGGGAGAGGGGACGAAGATAGGATTGTGAAGTGGATAATGGAAGTCCAATTTAAGTTCATACTAGAAAGCCATGTGAACTTCTTCTGATGACACCAGTTACTAAGAAAAGATACCCAACCTAGAAACTATCAGAACTGAATCTAGTGTGATTTATGGGAAGACAGTCTGGGTGGAATGCTCAAAAGAATTACCTAGAACATTCCAAAAAGACAAGAGCTTCAGGAATCCAAATTGCATGCTGGGTTATAGCAGGTTGGGAGATCATCTTCAGAAGGGACTTGAAGATCAGCGGTCATTCAAATCAGCTAAAAGTCTGGCAGAGGCACCAGAATTTTATTCTTTTTTTTTTAAGAATTAAATGACTTTTATTTTTATACCATCATGTTAGACTAGGTGAATGTTTGCTTTGAATTACATTTTTCTGAAGGTATAACTTTATTTTTTTTAATCACAAAGGGACAGACAGCACTGCAGCTGAGACCGTTCCCTTCTGTTATCCTACCTTGAAGTACCGTCTTGAAATCAGCATGCATCACAAACACGCTTCCCCCACTTAGCTGTGGAACACAAGCACCTTAGCTCACCATCGTGACCAGGGTCCCCAGTCTACAAGGCTGCAGGAAAATCTCCTTCTACGACACACCAGAATTGCAAGAAGGCAGGTTCAGAAGAGGGAAGCTTTGAGCAAACTTTTGAAAACTGACGGCAATCACATTGAAGTTCACCTTGCTAGTCCTGGTCTTGAGTCTGGGCATGGGAACTGGACCCTCTCAGCCAGATGATGGCATTTACGTTTCCTCTGGTGCGTGAAGTGATGTTGAACTTACCCCACGTTCCCGCACGCCCTCAATTTAGTGGAATAGTTACCTAAGTGCCACCTCCTTGGCTGTATTAAGGAATTCTGTAAGAAGGAACAAGATAACAGGCATTTGATCATTCTTGTTACATGATAATCAATTATTTTAGGAGAAATGCAAAAGTGATAACTTTATCAAAAAAACCATCACAGGCGTACAATTCAATAAATTTACTAGAAATCCAAATAAATAAATAAATAACTTTTCTCCTTCTTCCCTCTTGACAGTTTTGCTTGGTCAGACTGTTACACATCAACAAGTGTGAGCCACATCTGACTTTATGGGTTTTCCTTTCCTTTTAATTAACTTTAAAATCTTATTAGCCCAATTATTAGCAATATGTTACAAGGCACTGAGACTGCAGCTGTGAATGTGTCTTTATTAAAAAGGCACCGCCATGAGTTAAGAAACTTTCAGCGTTATTATAAATTCCATCAAGGTTAGAGAGATAATTCAGTTTGCAAATTGGTCCCAAGTCAAAGTTGGCAAAGGAATGCAAATTAGGTTCAAATTAATTTACTCCCCTCCTCCCTTTCTTTCCTCAAAACATGTAATTCCTATTAGCAATTAGCATCAGTAGACTTTACACTGGCACTTGGAAAGGTGTGCCCACTCATAAAATAAGAACCCAAGGTGCCATGTTATTTTAACTTAACGAACTGATGTATGAAGAAGGAAATATGATTTTAGATGTATCCTCATTCCCAAGGGACACGTAAATAACACAAAATTTTACCCAACAAGAATGTCGTAAACTGTTCTCTGCTGTACAAACCCAGGCATTTCGAAGAGGAATAAGAATGGATTGGCCCTAGATTCAGCTCCATGGAACATTCTAAATATAGAATGAGCCCTACCTTTGTGCACGGTTCTTCCATTCTAATAGCTTGACCAGCAGCTCAGACAGCAGGTTCCTTTGTTGAAAATGGAACTGTATCTTCAGGTGGAGAATATTTTGAAGGCCTTTTCAGGACAAAAAAATATAAAAGAAATTGCTACACCAAAGAGCTCTAGGGATCCATCCTTTCTACTCCAGGTTCACAGAATGTCTGATCCAAAAAATAAAACCGTAGGACCACAGCTCTGCCTACTGCCCTTTGACAGTTCTTATACATCAGAGTCCAGTGGTTCTTAAACATCCGAAGGTTTCAAACCACTTGCAATCTTTTGGAAAATACAGATTCCCTGGACTTACCCCACAGGATTCCGGCATACTACACTGCAGATGGGACAGAGGAGTTCTCCTGGCCCTGGAATTTTGGATTATCCTCAGAATCATTTCCTTGTTCAACAAGAATACACTTTGAGAAACACAATTTTGATTTGGACCCAGTAAAGAAAGAAAAAACAAACCAGGAATAGGCATAACTTTTTATCTTGTTTGATTGCATGGCACTGGAAGCAAGAAATTGGGTGATTACCAAAAATTTTCAACAAATGTGAAAGCAAGCCATATTCTATGCCCAGTTACCTAACTTAAAATTTTTGCTGCATCTGAACAAGTTTAGCAGAATGGCTAAGAAGCACATTTCATACCCTTAAACAAAGGAGCAAAATCTTTCTTTGGAACAAAACACCCATAAGGCCTACTAGCAAGAAATAGCCATGTATATGAAGAAATAGTTGGTTAACCTGTAAAACTAACCCAAACAATCAAAATGCTTTAATTGTAGGTGTATTTGCATGTTTTTGGATTCCTGTAGTACCTCCCATGGGTGATACCCTCCTTAACTGCAGAGTTTCCAACCTTGGGACTTTTGACATTTGGGGCAGAATAAGTGTCTGCTACTGGAAGCCATCTGGGCACTGCAGGATATTGAGCAACCTCCCATCACCCCAGCCTCCACTTAGATGCCAGCTACAGCCTCCTGGCCCTCCAGATGTACAATCAAAATTTCTCCACATTGATAAGAGTCCCCTGGTGGGAAAAATCAACCCCAGTTGAGAATTGCTATCTCCCACTATTTCATCCTATTAATATTATACTTACCAAATGCTCATATGCATATCATTATAATGGGTTCATCTGATGCTTCTACCGCAATACATCTAGTATTATGTCAGTACCATGAGTTTTAAGAAAGGGGAAAAAAATCACCTTATATAGCTGATGTTGTTTAGTCATCCTTATTAATTTCTTTTTCTTTTTACTACAGTCAAGCTTAGAAAGATTAGAAAACTCGTCCAAGGCAGAATGTGGTTGTTATGGTTTAGATGTGAGGTGTCCCCCAAAAGCTCAAGTGTGAGACAATGCAAGAATGTTTTGAGATGAAATGATTGGATTATGAGAACTTTCACCCAATCAGTGAATTAATCCTCCAATAGGGATTAAATGGATGGCAAGTGTAGGCAGGTAGGCTGGGCTGGAGAAGCTGGGTCCCTAGGAGCATGCCTTCGGGTTTATATTTTGTTCATAGTGAGGGAAATCTCTCTCTCTCCTTTTCTCTCTCTCTCTCTCTCTCTCTCTCTCTCTCTCTCTCTCTCTGTCTCTCTCTCTCTCTCTCTGTCTCTCTCTCTCTCTCTCTCTCCTTCCTGAATGTCATGTCCTGAGCCACATTTCTCTGCCACACCCTTCTGACTTCATGACCTGCTTCACCTCACAGGTCCCAAGGAATGAATTCGGCCAACTATGGACTGAAACCTCTGAAACCGTGAGCCCCCAAATAAACTCTTTTCCTCTAAAATTGTTCTCATCAGTTCTTTGGTCACAGAAGTGAAAAAACTGACTAAAACAGTAGTAGAATGGAGTTTCATGCCCAGGGGCACTCCAGAGCCCACAATTTCCTTCCACAACAGTAGATGAAGTTAAAATAATGGCATCTGTGACCACTAGGATTTTCTTTCCAAAATAGGCAACATTAACAAAGGCATTCACCAAACAAAAACGCAAGCAACAAGCACAGAGACAATTGTTCAACCAGTCAAAGGATGTGAAATTCTGGTTTTTTACAAATTTTTTACAAACATTAAGGCTCATCAATTCTGACTTTATGAATTTATATTTGCCATAATTCCAGAAGGAGTCAGGTCAGCACTGATTTGTCTACTATTTACCAATTTAAAAAAAAAAAAATCTGTGAAGCGACGATATAAATAGGTTCCCAAAGGATACTTAAGTACTCAGGGAAGCATGAAAATGCCTACTTCTACACAATCCAGCCACCATCCATGTAAAGCCAGCCTTGCTTAGATGGGAAGAGCAAATGCTTCATCTGGTTATTGACGTCAGTCTCTACCAGCCCACACTGTTCATCTACAGTGATAGTATCCACTAAAATAATAGAACTGCAGATTTTTAAACAAAAATGTATGCAGTCCTAATTTCATGCTGTTTTGAGACCTGCCCCTCTGCCACCCAGACTCAGAGACCGCTGATCACTCTCAAAGGCTGACACCTTGGCTCTCAGCATGGCTGTCTGGGAAAGTCATCCCAAATTGATCACTGTTTACCCTTCCTGTATCATTAGGATGAATAAGTTTTTAATCTGTCATATACATCTTCATATACTTGACAGTTTGGAATTTTAAGGATTTCTTGTGTTTCAGTCATCGTGTCAGATGGTGGAGATGGGAACTAAGCACACTCTCTCCCCCAGAGGAGCGTCCAAACTGGTGGGACAGTCGATCAAGGAAAAAGTGAGGTCGGCATGTGCCCAGGTACACTGTGTGCTGGGCCCAGCTAAAGCACAGAAGAATGGGTCATAGAGAGATTTCCTGGAGAGTTCCTGGAAGATGACTAAAGAAAACGGGCTAATAGGAAGTATTTCAAATGGAAAAATGTGATGATGCAATTCTGAGAAAGTTTTATTTTCTTTATGCTTTTCTGTATTTTCCCAAAATTTCTTGATGAAAATGTATTTTTGAAAAAACTGGGAAGATAGCATAAAAGAATTAAAAATTATATATTAAAGAATAAAAATGAGTTAAGCAAGAAGAAAATTGCATACAACATATAGATTATTGTGACAGATTATTTTTATATCATAAAAATAATATAACTTATGATTAATATATAATATAGTACATATGATACAATAAAAAATAATATTATATAGATAACATATAAATTATTATTATAGGAACTTCACTATATAAGCAAGGAATGAAATAATAAAGTGGGTAAAAGGATATATAAGGTTGAAAACGACTTTCTCTTTTTTTATCTCCTTTTTAGGCTAAATGTGATTTGAGAATATTTGTAAGTTGTAGTAAAGATTGGGGTTGAAAATAGAAGAGAGAGAAGGACTCAAATTGAATAAGTTTGCCTCTGTGTTGGAAGAGTTAGGAATCCTCCTGCTCAAAAGAGCAATTTGGAAAGAAATGGCATTTGTAAGGAAAGGGGAGGGGACAGGAATATCTACACATGATGTGAGAACGGACTTCTGAGGCCTCTGCAATCAGCAGGACCACTCTGGAGATGAGGCCCATCAGGAATAGAGTTGCTGACTCATTCCCAACAGGCCCCTTCTGTGCATGAGCTTCCCAAAGGCCTGGAGGGGAAAGTGCTGGATAAGTTTGACACCTTTCCCATCAAAGTTGGTGGCACTTCCCAAACGTGGCAACATGGGAAGGCTCACTGAGTGAGATTCCTACCTTCCCAGGGTCAGGGAAGGGAGTCCCAAGCATCATCATCTCCAGCATCCATTTGTAGCTGCCAGAAGGGGACAATGACACTCCGTTACTTGACTGGAAGTTTACTCAATGACAGGCTTGCATCTCCTGCCCTGGATCTGTGGAATGAAAAGACAACGCAAGCAAGAAGGGACCCAGGACCCCTGTGTTACTTCCCAGTCTATCAACTCATCTTCAGCTTCCAGAATTAGACCAAGTGAGGAAAACCTGATGAAGACACCACCACATGGATCAAAGTAGCAGAGGGCTGTGTCAGAAGCCAACGTAGACGTCAAAGGAAACGTAGGGCTGAGCTTGACAAGCCTGCCCAGGGAACCTGTTTCCTCTTCAAGGAAATTTTCTGGGCCTGCACCCATCCACAGTGAACCCGTAGGCCATGAGTAATGCCAGCGAGGACCACATCCCTTTCCCGGTCCTCCCCAACACCCCAGAGCAACAGAAGGAGCTGAGGAATGGGAAAGAGGGACCCTCAGCAACTCTGACTGGTTGACTAACTGCTGTAACCACAAGTCCAACCTGTGCAGGAAAACAAAGGATTGTAAGCTAGCTATAAATTTTAATATCTCAGAGTAGGCTTTTTAAATCACTGAACATGATTAAAAGTATGGAATTATGCTAATTTGAATTTTGCACCTTCTACCCAGTGGGAAAGATGGGCTAAACGAACCTGCTGGAGGAAACTATGGGGGAAGGGGAAGCATTTCGTGTTTTATCTTGTGGTTTGAGACTCTTCCAGCTAATCATATACACATATGAATGTACGTACACCTGTGCGCACACACACACACACGCACATACATGTACATGCATGCATAGGTCAGCACAATGATGACCACAAATGAGGCGACTTGTGAAAGAAATTTGGTGTAGTTTTAATAGTGGCTAATCCCGTCACACTGTTTACAGCATTCTGGAAAGACAGAAAAGATGACCAAGTGAGTAGGTCTGTATCATTTAATCCTTGGGTGTAAACATAATCCTCTTTAGAATGGAGATAGACGTTTCTGAACACCTAGCAACAATAGAGACAGTTTCCCTTCTTTTTAGTCACAGGATGAGCAAAAGGCACCTGGGTATTTGCTCTCTGAGCTGGATTCACTTTGTTCTTGAATAACTGAGCCCTGACTCACTGTGCCTCCTGTGGAGGCCAATAAGCCCTGCTCTCCGGCTTCAAGGCTCTGACATGTCCCCCTGTGGGGACCAGCCACCCTGCGTTAGGTCTTTTTCCCTTTGATCTGTCCTCTACCCTTGTCCCCAGGTCATTCTCCTACAATAAAGGCCTATTGCAATCTTTTTCCTGTTAGAAATCCTCAGGGGCTTTCTATAATCCAAAAGACCTTTTGCAACAGGGGACCCAGCCAGGTTTTCAGAGGCTGCTCTGTGTTATTTCTCACCTCACCCAGGACACACCTCTTGCCCCATGGTGTCCCCGTGGCAACCATGCTGGACACCAGCTTTTGCCTAACACATTGTTTTCTGCTCCTGGGTGCTGTGGCCCTTGCTGTCTCACCCCCATGCTCTGTTAGCAAAGCTCACCCTCCTGAGCTCTGTCATCTCCCTTGCAGAGCCTTCCCTTTCTGCCACCCCGAGTCCATTGCTGCCCTTCTCGGATGCCCTTGCCTGGACGAGGGAGGTAGCGAGATATGGCGATGGAGGTCACCTCTGACTCACCACCTGCTGTCCAATCAGTAATGAATATGTAATTACAATCCTAGGGAAGAGTTAAGGCGGGAAGAAACAGTGCCATGGAACCAAACCTAAGTGGTGCTGAGATCCGGCACACCACAGGGGTACAACCAGGAAGCAAGGTGGTGAGGACCAGAGTGGCCAGAGTAGGGAGCCATGTATGCAGAAGCTCCTTGACAGAAGTGTGTACTCTCCGAAAACAGAAAGAGGCCCATGTGGCTGCGGTGGGTGAGCAAGGGGGAGAGAGTAGTGTGGGGTGGGCTGGAGAGGTAGGTAAGGCCCAAGAGACTCCTCTGTGTCTTAAGAACAATCAAAAGGTGCTGAAGAGTTTTGTCTCTGGGGAATTTCATGATTCTATTTGCATTTGAAAACAACTTAGATTCAGTGTGGAGCATAAATTAGAACAAGACCAGTGTGGATGTGAGGAACCTCCTGGGAGACTGTTAGAAACAAGAGGATAATGGAAGCTGGAATAGGGGAGAATCTGGGTGGGTTCAATTGAAATTCTTTCCCAAACTTCTAAGAACCAAACAGATTAAGAGTTCGCATTAAATACTCAGGTGCATAAAAGAAGGTGTCATCTTAAAATTATGATTACTCTGTGGAGCATATAATAAAATAAAGTAGTTAAAATGAAATTGGTTAAACTTTACTATGTAGGAGAAAGCAAAGGATGAAAATATATATCATAATATAGAGGGAACAGTAAAACTATCTCTGTTAAGCTATCTAGTTAAAAGAGCATCTGTTACCTTCGAGAGCTCCAAGGAAGCTCTGAAATGAAGAAATAAAGTTTACAAAACCTTAATAGCCAACCATTGTCTTATTTTATAACGACTTTTGGCAATACACTTCCCACAACATATAATTTCCCATTTAAGTTTACAATCGGTGGTTTTAGTTATTCACATAGTTGTGTAACTTTCACCAGCTGATTCTAGAACATTTTCGTCATCTCCCAAAAGAACCCCATTCCCATTAATCGTTTATGACTATTTTTTTCCAGATACACCAAGTCTATGCTACCACTAGTGTACCTTAGGTATTTATCAGACCTCCTACTCTGGACATGCATAAATGAAATTATACTATATTGGACCTTGTGACATCTTTCCCTTAGCCTGATGTTTTTGAGGCTCATTCACTTTAAAATATATATCAGAGCTTCCTTTTTGTCATCAGATAATATTCTGTGGTGTGGACAAGCCACATTTCCTTATCCAGTTATCAGGCGATGGATACTTGGATTGTTTCTACCTTATAATCCACTTTCTATGTTTATTTGGGTTGTTTCCACCTTGTAATCCACTTTCTATGTTTCCAGCTATATGGTGCTACTATGAACAGTTGTGGTGAAATATGTTTTCCTTTATCTTGGTCACATGCCTAGGAGTGGAGCTGTCGGGTCATATGGTAACAATATTTATCATTTGAGGAATGCCAGACTGTTTCTCAAAGCAGCTGCTCCACGTTTATTTGCATCAGCAGCATGTGATGGTTCCAGTCCCTACAAAATCACAGCAGCACCTGTGAGTATCTGTCTTCTTTCTTTCAGCCATCCTAGTGGGTCTGAAGGGGATCTCGCTTTGGTTTGATTTGCATTTCCCTGGTAGCTAATGATGTTGCACACCTTTTCCTTCATTAGCAAGCCATTCGTACATCTTCCTCAGGGAAATACCTACTCAAATCCTTTGCCCCTTCTTAAAATTTTGGTTGTCTTTTATTGTAGTGCTTTTATGGGCTTCATAGATTCTAGATGCAAGTCCTTTATCAGATATATGGTGAAACCCTTCTGTGGGTTGTGTTTTATTTTTTACTTTCTTGATGGTGTACTTTAAAGAACCAAACAATTTAAAAAATTTTTGATCATTGTCTAGTTTATTGACTTTGTCCTCTGTTGCTGTGCTTTATTGCCTTTTAGAGAAGAATAACTTTGAAGAGATATGGGACCATACAAGTGAGTTGAGTTAAAGATTGCTTTTATGTATTTTTTTTTCCTACTAACAAGATTTCCTCCCAAGGATTTGGAGTCATTTTCTTTAACATTTGTATTGCTTCTTCAAAGTTAGAAGACTATAACTAATGTCAGCCAACTCTATCTTTTGTAAAAGCAATTAAGTAGCATTATTCAGGCTTATCAGTTCTTTACCATTTTATTAGCTGAAGCAATTAGAAGAACTTATCATTTTTAAAAATCACATAATTATTGACTTATCACAGGCCCTGTTACTGAGAAAGGTGTTGGCTTGTAACACTGCTAGGAAGTCAAATGAACATAAACGGTGAAAAAAAAAAAGCCTGAAAGAGAGAGGTTAGGGGAGGAAAGAAACATAAATTACAATTAGAGTGAACCGGTGTGGAACCTTAATGCATTTTTTAAGACCCTTTAAGTCAAATTAATAAAAATGAAAGAGACTCAATATTTTCATTGGTAGAATCTTGACATTAAAAGTTAAATTACTCCTTTTAACTACACCTCCTACCCATTCTTTCACATCTAAAGCCTTTTAGGAGTTAAGGTAAAATATTTTCAAGGTTTTATTTATAAAATAATAAATAGCAAAGGATGCGGGCATGAACCTAGCAAAGCATGCAACAAATCTTCACTTAGCTCATCCTAAAATCTTTGAGTTCGTCGATGGCTGGACTCTGGGGTGGTTCCTGTCTGTGTCCTCATGCCCAGATGTCGTTCTTAGAAGGTGCTCGAACAGCCCAACATGTTGAATTCAATTAAGAACCTGATTTTGCTGTTGTCCAAAGTCTTTTCCCCTCAAGTATTCACTGAATGCCCTCAGAAAACTCTTTATGGCATCGATTTCTTCTTGCCAAGGTGATTCTCCATGTCACTTGCTATCTGGTATGATTTGGATAATGCTGACGGAGTGGCACCTGGAAACAGCCTGTCACCCTTCAGCTCAAAACCTGACATCTCACCTCCATCTGCTCCTAGGATCCTGTCTCCTCGTCCTTTGGCTTCCATTAGTGGAGAGGGATAAATAATAAACACTCCAGGAAATGAGCACAGCAGCTAATTAACTACACATTCGTCCCACATGCCCTCTCCTCTTTGGTCCCTCCTTTTCATCTCGGTCCTGCTCCACTTCAGTGGGTTCACCTCCCATCCTCACCATGCCTCTGTCCAATGACCAGGTCCTTGGGTTCTAGATGGTCTCACTCTGCCCCTCTCCCAGCTGTGCCCCTCAACCCAGGCAGAGTGAAGGAACTGCATGCACCCAGAGCTTGGAAGCATCATCCGCAGACCACGCTCCAGAGAACCTGGTGTTTGTTATGCAAACAGCCCGAGTCCACTTCAGGACCTGCACAGGGCTCCTTCCCTTGGTCTACACTTTGTTGATAATCAACATGGAGCAGTTGTCTGCTAGACAGATGCAGGCAGATCTGAAACATAAGGCTAAAGTGTCCAAGGATATTCATTTAGGCTCTGTCTGGTGTAGAGGGTGCAGAGGGTGGGAGAAGGGTGTGGGCTATAAGTGTGGACAGAAGGTCAGGGTCAACTCTGAGCAGTCCTAGAATCCAACATTCACTTTTTCTAGATTATTCAGGAGCATCGGATGTCAAGTTAGGCAAAGAGAACATACTATAAACAATTTGTTGACTTGAATTAAAAATATTTACACATAAGGCATATGGGTGTCTTATGTAGTTCCACCCTGGATTCTGATAATGTGAGATTTGACATCCAAGTTTAGTTGATTCATTAAAAATATGTATTTATTTCCTACTTTGTGCTCTGTACTACTTTATGCCCTGGGAAAGAAACATCAGCAAACTGTAAAGAAAATGTCCCTCTACCAAGGAACTTACATTCCAAGGAGCAGTTAAACAATGACTAGGTAAACCAATGCACTCATTCATTCATTCAGCAAGTATCGATCTACAGAACTTGGCTCTAGGCATTTGAGACTATTAACAAAACAGGCACAGATCCCTGACCAGGACACCTACAGTGAAAGGTGATTTTATGTAGTATTAAAGACAGAAATTCAAAAACAGGTGAATTTTTAGACAGTACTAGGCATGGGTATCATTGGCCCCGTCGATGAGGTTGTCGGGAAGACACGAGGGAGTATACAGGACTGAAGGATCCAGTAGGGACCTTGGAGTGTTCAGGAATCAGGAGACAGACATGTGGTGGAGCGTTATGAACTAGTTGTTGAATGTCACTGGGCCTTCAGAGGGAGGCAACCAAGGTTCTACTCCTGTGTGCCACTGCTAAGTCCCTTATGAAAGTCACAAAAAAGCAACCAACGAGGACCCTGAAAGTAGAATAGCAGCAATGGAAGGAAAGGCACTCACCTGTCAAGGACTCTTCCTGAGCTTGGTCCATCCTGGAGTCTGTGCCACGGGGTACCTTCCAATGGGCATGTCATGGAGGTGAGGCAGACTGAAGGGGTGTCCTCTCAGGTTGGAGGTCCCCAGCGGTAAGGCCAAGACCCACTGTAGCCTCCAACAGTCTTTGCTAGCAGTGGAAAACTCCACCCAGTGAGCTTCTGACGAGCCCGGGGCTGCAGTCCCAGGTCGGTAACTGCAGACTGCCGTGCTGTGCTTCCCGGAGACAAGGCTTGCTCCGGAGAGCACCCAGCCCAGGGCGTGCCTGTGCACCGAGCACAGACTCAGCGCAGCCTGTGCCCTTGCTCATGCTAGTGAATTCTCACATATCAATGATGGAGGAGCCATCATTGCTAATTGATAGGAGAAACCAGGTTTCAAAAGAGGAATGTTGGTTAAGTCGTGGGTCTCTACGTGATCCAATGCTGCTCATTGCAGCAGACAGAACGCAGACTTTGACCTATATTTTGAACAAAGAAATAAGTGCTCAGCTCTGGAGCAAAATGTACCCAGAATCCCAGGTTGACCGCTGTGCCACTGTGTGACCTTGAGCAAATGACTTCACTCCTCTGAGCCTCAATTTCTTTCTCTGGAAAGTGGAGATAATTGTAGTAACCATATTAAATGGTTGTGGCAAGTCCTGGAACATAACAAGAACTGAACTAATATTAGCTGGCTGAATTACTCTCATTGTGTTTTGCTCTTCTTTTCTGTTCAGTACCTACC
Organism: Sciurus carolinensis; assembly: GCF_902686445.1. Lineage (NCBI taxonomy): Eukaryota > Metazoa > Chordata > Mammalia > Rodentia > Sciuridae > Sciurus > Sciurus carolinensis. The sequence continues at coordinate 167,309,775 of NC_062215.1, forward strand.
AAGGAGGCTCAGTTCCTCATCAATCCCGAGTGCTCTTTGAACATGGGCCACCAACCACCTGTTTTTAAATGTGCCAGAGCTTGTCAAATGGAATGCTATCAATAAAGTATGAGCTGTGAAACCTTAATGAGCAAACCATCCATTTGGGGGATCAACACTAATATTCACACAATAAGCAAAAGGGAGGCAGTGAGTCACTGAGCCATTAAGAAATGATTGCCCAAGGTAGATGCACCCTCCTGATTTTTGCTGAGAAGTCCAAGCTCCCATGGGACACTCCGATCAAGAGCCTGCAGAATCCCACAGGGTATCTTCCTCCTCACTTGCTAAAAGGGCGTCCCAGGAAGACCACGCCCCTGTAAGCATCAGTGACCTCAGGTCTTTCAGAGGAATAGCCCATTCTAAGAACTGCTGGGTCAGAATCCAAGTCTACTGTATGCCTATGCAAACTTGACTCTCCAGCCTTTTCTGTGGCTTCGGGAAGAGGTTTGCATATTTCTTCTCTGTCCCAGATGTTGGGATTTATTTGAAACATTGAATGCATGCTCAGGACAGGCAGTGGAGAGCAATGGTAGAGAGCCCTGAATGCAATTAAGGAGGAGGCAGAGGCGGGAAAAATCAGCTCCATCTCCACCCTCCCTCTCAGGCACATCCACTAAGGGCTTGGTGGTCTGCTCCCTCGTATCCCCCTGGGAGTCGTTCCCATGCTCCTGTTTCCCATCTGCAGTGACTTCTCTCTGCAAAGAACACAAGAACACTGATGCTTTACAAGAGATCAATCACATCATTCATTAAGCATTTCAAGTGCTTAGGAGGGAAGGAGACAAGGTAAATTCAGGGAGTTGGTGTTGTTGCTACCTTATTCTCCCGATGGCAAAAGAAGCAGATGAGTGGGCTAATGCAGTGATTCTCAAACTATTTCTCTTTCTAACTGTAATTAAAAATAAAATTTGGATCTTAATCTAGCAACTAATCCTAAGACTAAAGTTTATTCAATCGTACTTAGTTTCCCTAAGTGCCTTATGCTCTGAGAATTTCTATTCTATTTTAAAAAACATTCTATTCTATTTTAAAAAATTACTATTTGCAATCTATTCATTGACCTTATGGCCTGCTAATAAGTTATGACTTTCAGTTTGTAAATCACCGTTGAAAAATCTAAAACACATATTTGTATTCTTTAGAAAAAAGCAAATTAGGCTCACGTCATACATATTTCCCTCTATCTACAAACATGTATCTATATACTCAAAAACTACCCGTTCTTTTCAGATTAAGACTAATCCAGAATCATTGATCACTTTCCTGATTGCCCTCATTATACTGAAAGAGAACAGAGTTGCTCACTAGATGAAATATTTCCATCCCTTCTCAATATGTTGTTTTATTTTAGGAATACAAAACCACAACACATGAGCCTTCTGAAAAGTATGCATATTTACATGTACTCCTACTTAAGAAATCTTGAACGAGCAGATTTTTCTCTTGAGAATTTGGAAGAGCTTATTTCTTAAGAGAAAATGCAAACATGCATGTTCTCATTTGAAGGCATTGACATTTTTGCATTATTATGAAGAAGGAAAAGAAATGAGTAAGCAGGGGAGAAAGAAAAAAAAAAAAAAGTCAAATGAGAAGGAAAAAGATCCAGACTTAGAATACAATTTGTTGCTTCTAAATCTTTTTCAACATATTAGGGTAATTAATATTAATCAAATACCCTAGACTTACAGCATAATGCTAGTTAAATTATAACTTAGTAAAGGGAATGCTGCTTTTAACAGAATTCAAATGGGGATAGTCCCAGGCAAACGGGGGTGGTTGGTTACCTTAGTAACCCTCCTTGTAATTCTAGGAATATTATTGTAATAGAATTCACGACATGTTTACATGCTGCTCCCTGTTTCATAAGTTCTTTTATTCCTCACAAACAGGGAATTTAGAACAAGATAAGCTTGGTAGTTTTCTTTTGTTATTTAATTACTAAACTTCATTTTTAGACCAGTTTTAGGTTCACAGAAGTGAGGGCATAGTACAGTTCCCACATGCCACATTCCTGACCCTAAACACAGACTCCCGCTGCTGAGAGCCCACACCACAGAGATTCCTTGGTCATAGTCGGAGAACCCACTCTGACGGCTCAGTATCACCCCCGTCTGCCGTTGTCCTGGGGGCTCATTCCAGGTGCTGTCTGTGCACCCTACAGGTTTCAGCCAGGACTCAGCATATGTGCCCCTCAGTGCCATCTCACAGACGGTTCCACTGCCCCCAGATCCTCTGTACCCCACTTCTTTCTCACCCCGAGCAGCCCCTGATCCTTTTACTGATTCCATTTTTGCCTTCTCCAGAAGGTCACATGGCCCATGAGCACACAACCCGTGCAGATGGCCTGCTTCACTTAGGAACATGCGGGTGTGCTTCCTCCATGTCTTCCCATGTTTTCATCTGCAGTTCCTTTCTTTTTAGCACGGAGTCCCTATTCCTCTGACAGATGTACCACAGTTTACCCATTCATCTGCCAAAGGACCTGTTTGGCGCTGCCAGGTTTTAGCAGTTGTGAACAAAGCTGCTATGAACATACACCTATAGGTTTTGTGTAAACATAAACTCTCAATTCATTTACATAAATAACCAGAGTGTGATTGTTGGGTAATCTGGTGAGAGTAGGTTTAGTTTGGGGAAGAGACTGCCAAACTATCTTTCCAAAGTGATGTACCATTTTGCATTCTCCCTAGGATTGTTGAGATTTCCTGTTGCTCACATCCTTGCCGACATTTGGAATTTTCAGTGTTTGGATTTGGGCTACTTGATAGGTTTAAAGTGGTACCTCATTGCTGTTTTGATTGGCAATTCCCTAATGGCTTATGGTTTTGAACATCTTTTCATTGGCTTACTCGCTATTCTTCATCTCCTTTAGCGAGGTGTCTGCTCAGAACTTCTGTCCACTTTGTAATTGGTTCTATTTTCTTATTGTTGAGTTTTAGGTATTCTTTGTATATTTGGATCACAATCCTTTATCAGATGTTTTTGCAAATATTTTCTCACAGTCTGACTTATTTTCTCATTTCTTTATTGTTGGTAGTTTTGGTCATTCCAAAACATGTTGAGTTATATAGCTTCCTAAAGAAAAGAGAAAAGTTTATCTAGTTTCCAGATTGAATTGTCAAGTAAATTAATTTCTGGTGTTTTGCTTTATCATAACTGATTATGGGGCCTTTGAAAAAATTATGTTCCTTTCAGGATTGAACAGTAGCCTCAGAAAAATACATTTTGTTATCACCTTCAATTTGCCTTTTAAAGACATTTAGTTTTTCATAGCCAGTGAAATCTCATCACATACAAATTGTTTGTCTTTGGAGGAGGGTATAGCAACAAAAATGTGTTTTCAATAAAAGAAAAGATATTAGCTTTAGAACTATAAGACAAAACTGCAGGGCTGACTTATTAAAAAGAGGTTGCAAATAATGAATAAATTCTTCTATTTGAGTAGAGATACATTTCTACACATGAAAAATATTAACTCCATTCTTCTTATAACTTAATATAAAAGTATTTTAAAAACTATATCTGTTGTTATGTATATAAGCATAAAGAAGTACTTCAGAGATTCCTTTGCATTTCCATGTTTATCTGGGATGTCACAAATTCTGACTTAGGTATGCTAAATAGGTGATTTTTCAACACAGCAAAGGAAACTATCTGTATGGTTAAATTAAGTTTAATATATAAAGAACAGTTTCATGGCTCTAAAATATATCATCTACATGAAACACTGAAAAAAAAAGTGTGAATTGGTGAATAACCTTGTGTAATTCTACATACCAAAAATAAGAAATACTCAGTAGAGATCATTGTTTGACAGATTTCTTGTCTAATGTTAACTTAAGTTTATTTCCTTCTGATGGTGTGTGCCTTCTGACCTGAGGGGTCATTTCTACCAGTGCTGGTCTCAGTTCTGTCAACAGTTGGAATATGAGGTATCACCCAAAAGCCCACGTGTGAGACAATGCAGGAATGTTCAGAGGTGAAATGTTTGGGTTATGAGAACTATAACCTAAATTGGTGGCTTAATCCATTTGACAGATTAAAAAGTTGAATGGATTAATGGGTGGTACCCGTAGGCAGGTAGTGGGTGGCTAGAGGAAGGAGTTCACTGGGGGCACGGCCTTGAGATTATGTTATCCCTGGCTCCTGTCACTCGAGATTTTCTCTCTGCTTCCTGGCTGTCAGGAACTGAGCAGCTTCCCTCCTCTGCACCCTTCCATGATGTTCTGTCTCACCCCAGGCCAGAGCTGTGAAGTCAGCCAACCAAGGTCCACAATGCACCTTTCCTCCTCCAAGTTCTTCTGGTCAGGTCTTTTGATCATCAGAGTGAAAAGCTGACTAACACAGGTTCCATGGAAGGTCCAACTTGCCTTCACGTTGTCGATAGTGCATGGTTTACTCACCAGTGTTTGGGCTCTGAAAAGCAGGTATTCTGAAACTGTCTAGGGCTAACTTGACCAATGTACAAGAATAGTTTGAGGTAAGACATAAAACATTTGAGACTCCAAAAGGATCACAATATTGTCTGGATTTAACTCAAGAACTGCTGCTTCAATTACTTGAAGTTACAGGCCTCAGTACACAAATCTGGGTTTGGGTAATTGAAACTGTCAGGTTTACCTAGAGCAGTTTCCTGAATGAAAAACCCAAACTTGAGAAAAACAGAAGCGAATAAATCATAAATTCTGGGTACACAGAACTATCTGTGTACTTCATTTATTCATGAGGCTTTGAACGTGGAAACTTGACCTGTAAAATTCTTAGAGGCCAAAGGAATTTTGTTTCTACCTAAGACTCTACTAGTACCAAAAATTACTTATTTTTTCTGCTCTAAATATCCATCGTGGGTGTCTTTCCAAGCTTGTTTTACCTCCTCTCCTCAAACTCAGAAAGAACAAACCAAGTAGCTATTTTAAAAACATTATTGGATTCAACTCTCTCTAAGACCATGCCTTGGGAATTCTGAGGAAGTGAACATGGGCTTCCAGCTTGGTCCTCCTGGAAAAGACTTTTGTCAGGCCCTGAAGGGCCAAGGAAAAGCAGCGTCTCCGGTATGGGCCAGGCTTGCATTAGCAGGGACGTCTGAAATCCCTGTAACCCCAATGTCTGGATGTTCATCCTGAGAGCTAATTAAAACAGGGAGGGTTCGGAGTATGAGAAAGCCCCAAGCATGAGAAGAGAGAAGGAAACGAGCATTCGTGAGAGCAGACTATTCTAATAATAATAAAATGATAATGATAAAGCAAAACACCAGCACATACAACGGTACTGAACAAGTCCCAGGAGTGTTCTATGAGTTCCTACAGACATCAAGACACTTAGACACAAAAGGTCATTTTATTCCGAGGAGCAAGCTGGAGTAGGCACCATTACTATCCTTCAGAGGCCCGTCTCTGCTCTTTCCCTGTGTCTTCCATGATGCTTGGCTCTGTTTTTCACCATACTCTAAAATAAGAGATAACCCACAACACATGACAGCAATGTACATTTTCCAGAAAGAATTTCACAGGAAGTTGGAAGAATATGTCCATGTCACACCAAGGCTTCATCCGTTTCCACATTAGGCATCTCAGTTCTCGTCACACCACCCACTTCTTCTGTTTAGAGTCCACTCAGGAAAACAAACTCCAACCCTAGCCCACAGAAAGCAGTTCAGGATCAGCACAGGTGCTTCCGGGTTACTTACCTCTACCTCTGCCGATCAGATTTTTCACTCAATCTTTGGGTCTTTTCCTTGAGGAGAAATCTATTATCAAGGAAGTAAAGTGTCTGCCCTGTCCATCACGTCATGCTCCGTGGACTTTGCAGGGGCTGTTACTAACTTCTCACCATGACATTATGGAGTCGGTATTATCACTTCCTATTCTAAAGATCAGAGGCCTCAGCTCTATGATGAGATTGTTTATATTTTAAATAGAGAAAATTTAAGGTCATGGTCTCCATTGGCCACCCTAACACTAATAAGGCAGTAGTGGTTGGTTTCCAACCCTGATCTTCTGATGGTCCAAGTAGCTGTTCAATGAACACTTGCTATTTTAAATAGGGAGTAGGAGAGACATTGGAGGAACCAAAAAGGGGAAGGAAGGAAGGAGGAAAAAGAAGGCAAAAGGAGAATGAATGGAACGGGAGGGACGTGAAGCTCCATGGCCATTGAATATCTCAGAATATTCCTGTTGTACTAATTATAATTTATACAAAGTGGGAGGTATACATTTAGTTTGTATTTTAAGGTTCCTCCCTAATCCTGAATGGTTACATAGCATTTGAACTGTAAGTGCTCCAACTATACCTAGACTCACACTGCAGAGATGTAAATAATATTCATTATTTACATAAAGAATATTAGAAATCATAGTTTAGAGATGAAATTAGCAATGTCTACCCACAGTGGGCTGAGTTGAGGAATTCAGCAAGCCCATTGGGGGCCTCCCTTTCCAAGTGGTTGCACTTGGCCTGAATTCAGCCCTGCAGCATGATGGACGATTCCATCCCCTTATTCCCCAGAGACAGCCTCTTGGTGAGTCCTGTTGAGTTGTCTCCAGACAAATTTTTATGCAGAGAACTCGCTACCGGTTGGTACGAAGCAATGAAAGACAGGGTCTGAAGGACAAGAATGGGATCTCAGTGCTTTACAAGAACAGGCTGGACTGTAGCTTTGTGGCTGCTTGCCGATAATGGCTTGCATGAGTGGGAGATGGAAATGGACATGTTTTTATGATAACAGCACCTAGTGACAAAGTCGGAGGGAAAGAAGCCTCCAGCCTTCACCCACCTCAAACCATTGAAGGCTTCTGTTACTTACCATGATAAACTTTCTGTTTGTGACAGGTCAGGTTATTATAGGTCTGATCTCACCTCTAATTACATCAAAAAATAGAAAATAAAAAATTCTTCCTGTGATGAATAATATATAAAAGTTACTTGCTTTAGCCAGAATGACTTTAAGCAGTTATCTATAAAAATAAGACTTCCACAAAAGCTGTAATATATAAGCTCTTGAAGAAAGAATGAAGGCACAATGATGATAGTTATCCAGCATCTAATTAAACAAAAGAGCCTGAAATGGCTTTCTCCTTACAGTGGTGCTATTAAAGATGACAGATTGGTCCTCTGTGCCTTGCTCCAGCAGAGGACATCCTCTTTGCTTCTGGGAAACGGAGAGTCCATCAGAACAAAATATGACTGTTAAAAATCTCTCCCAAGTCCACACTTTGAGATTTGTGTCTCATTCATTGATTCTTTTACCACCTTTCTTACTTTTGCCAACCCACTAAAACCCTTGTCGGGCCAGAAATTCAACTTCTATAAAATAGCAGTTCCTTCTTCACTATAAAACATGTAATCGAGTTCATATTTCAAGGTTTTCATTACCATCCTAAAGACGCATTAATGGTGAGAGGGAAAAATAATCAGTCAGCAAAATTCTATTGCTTTCCCTTTAGTGGATGTGGTCATTACATCCCTCCCTAGAAAGATCTCATTTCCTGAAGGATCCGAATGATGATGAGCTAAGAGGGACAGTTGAAACAGGCCAGGACATAATCTTAACAAATACAGGGAGAGTCAATCCAGAACAAATCCACAGCATCAATTCCTTGAACAGGCCTCCGACCTCAATTAGAAAACTGTACCAGAAGAAGTAGGTAAAGCATGTCACCACCTGGTGGCCCACCATCTGCCTTGTTTTACAGGTTAAAACTTCAACTTTCCTGTGTATCTTTCAATTTTGCATATTTTTGCATATTAACTTTTTAAATCAGTATTAAGTCCTTCTGGATGTAATGAGTGTGGTAAATGTCCTGTTGCACAGCAAATCTAGCCTCAAGGGAACTACTCACTCGACCAAAGATCGCCCAAGTGATGCTTAGGTCTGAACCTCATGTCCCCTGAAGCAGGGAATTTTTAATGTAGTAAAGATATTTCTGAGTTTTTTATATTTAAGAGTCGGGAAAAAGAGTGTTTTCTTTTTCCCCTGCCTTGAAATTTTAAGACCTATGCAGACTCAACCCTTAAATAGCCCACAGATGTGTTGATTTGAAAGATTTAATCTCAACTTTAACTACAAATTCTGCATAGAAATAATGATAGCATTAGGTCTAAAAAACTGATTTAAAGTGAGGAAAGAGTCTGCTTAGGAAATTGGGGCCATTTGGTTAGTAGGAGCTTCTACACTTTCCACAGGAAAGATGGGCCAGGTGGGATCCCTCAGAAGCACAGCGTAAGGAGGAAGGTGAGGGACGGACTGAGAGCAGCAGCTGGTTCTAGACCAGGCTGCTCAGATCACACTGGGGATGCTATTCCATTCTGGACACTGCCCATGGAGAAAGGTCTGCCTAATGTCATGCAGAGCACCTCAAATTTTCCCTCCCCTGCCAAAAAAAAAAAAAAAAAATCCAGTAAATAAATCTGGGAAAGAAATAACCACAGAGAATCCCATGGCCTCTGCTGCAGTAAAAACGAGGGACCATTTGCAGGCACAAATATAAGAAAGCATATCTTGGTACAATCAAAGGAAGCACTTCCTGACTTTTGGAGTTGTCACAAATGAGAAGATTCTATCAAGGATTGTGGTTGCCCTTACCAAAGCTGTTCCAATGGCAACGGTGCACCTCTTGCTGAGGTGCTGTAGGAAATTTGCACACAGATCTTGAAGGTGGAGCTAACTATTCCTGGGTCTCTTTCTGTCTTGCTTCTAAAATTCTGCAGTGCCTAATAGGGTAAGTTTTGATATACTGGACCACAGGGATGAATAGTCCATATCTAAAAATTAAATATGAACAAGAAAAAGCCAGTACAAAAAAAACACAATTTACAGTGGCTCCAACAAACTGAGGCTAATTTTTCTTTCCTAACAGAATGTCCAGCTGCAGAATACCAACCGAATGACCAGGATGCCTGCAAAAAACAGCATCTGGAAACAACGTAAGAAACGCACGCCCTCAAGAGCAGGTTTGTGCACAGAAAAGGCCATTCAGGGTTACACTTTCGGATAATAAATGAACATTCTGTAAATTAAAACTCACACATGCTTAAGTTTTCAGCTCAGCCGATTATCCTTATTTTATTTATGAATTTAACAGTTTCAGGGTTCAGAATAAATTTAGCCCAATTTGCAAACTTAATTGTATACCTCCAACATTTTTAACTGCATTGTAAATGTACCATGCTTTAAATACTTCAGTTTTCTGCCAGAACAAAACTTCTCAAGTACCTAAAAATTTCAGTCTAGTAAATTAAACTCACAGGGGCATTAAATCCTAAATTACCTTAAGGGTCCTAATGAGATGTGTTTGTGTGTGTGTGTGTGTGTGTGTGTGAGTGTGTGTGTTATGTACGAAGAGGGTAGAGGTCAAGGATACAAAAGCTCAATAAGCTGTCTATGAAAATTAAATAAGAGATAAGAAGAAATGGCAAATTAAAAATTCCAACTTATAGTTACTCAAATACACTGGAAACTATTTTTATGTATGTTTTACCTGTGTCATAGCTGTTATATATTCACAGATATGTTGCATTTCAAACAGTAAAACTTTAACACAAAATCACAAGTTGAACTTTTATTTCAAAAGTCATATTCTCTTTAAAATTATGCATAAATAAAATACCAAATATACAAAAATTCCTTAACAAAGTAATTTTAATATTATGTGTTGAAATTTTCTAATCATACCTATCATACCTATGATTAATTCTAATCTCTCTATGATCAAATGTTTCTAATCTGTTTAGGAATTAGTTGGGTTTTTTTTTTGTTTTTTTTTTTTTTGGTACTGAGGATTGAACCCAGGGATGCTTAACCACTGAGACCTTATATATATATATTTTTTTTTTCTTTTTTTAGAGACAGGGTCTCCCTGAGATGCTAAGTGCCTCACTAAGTTGTTGAGGCTAGCGTTCAACTAGTGATTCACCTGCCTCGACCTCCCAAGCTGCTGGGGGTACAGGTATGTGCCACAGCACGCAGCCTGTTCAGGAAATTTTTATGTCATTCGACAGAATCTGAGTTCCTTTTCCTGATTACTTATGGTAATATGGACTCACACGTGGATTGAGGGTGTCTACTGACCAGAGATTTCATCCAGGCCCCTGACAGAAGAAACTAAAAAGGACTAGAAGACTATTACCCAGAAGCCAATACCCATCTGTGGCCAGTTTTCTCACCATGAACTAAGAATAGTTTCTGTATTTTTAAAGGATTTTAAAAAGAAATAAGAATATGTGACAGAGAAGGCATGTGATATACAAAGCCTTAAACATTTACTGTCTGACTTTTCAGAAGTGTCCTGACCCCTGAACTACATGAACGTATGTTCTTTATGACATGGGTCATACACCACAGCAAAGAAATATATGCTATGAAAAATGAAGAACTTTAGATTATGTAGAGGGAAATGCGAGGGAGGGGGTATGAAAGATGGTAGAATGAGACAGATATCATTACCCTATGTACATGTATGGTTACATGAATGATGTGAATCTATATCATGCACAACCATAGAAATGAAAAGATGTACCCTATTTGTGTACAATGAATCAAAATGCAGTCTGTAAAAATAAAAAATGAAAAAATGAAAATTCTATGAATGGACCTAACTTTCATAGTTCATATATGAATCCATAACCAGTATAGCCCCACGTTATGTACAACTGTAAGGATAGGAAGTTATACTCCATGTATGTATGACATGTCAAAATGCGTTTTGTCATGTATCAATAAAAGAACAAATTAAAAAAGGAAAATTCCAGAACCAGAAGTATAATCAATTATATTATTAATTTGAGGTATGCTTTTAACAGTAAATTAGAGATAGCAACAAATTCCGTGAGCATGAAGATAGGTGTCAATATATACCAAGAGACATAAAAACATAAAAAAGAAAAATGAGCAGAATTTCAAGGATCTGGGTGATGTCTTGAAATGATCAAACATAACCAGGGAGAGTGGAGAGGGGAAGAATAGAAGAACAGACAAGGGGAATGAAGAGAAGGGAGGGGGAAGGGAATGGGAAAGACAGTAGAATTAATCAGACATATATATGAATACACAACCAGGGTAACTCCACATCAGGTACAACCACAAGAATAGGATCCTAATTAGAATAAGTTATACTCTATGTATGTATGATATGCCAAAACATGCTACTGTCATGTGTATCTAAAAAGAACAAATAATTTTTTAAAAATGACCAAACATGGGTATTAGAGCACTAAAAATCTACTAAAACTAATGAATAAAAAATGTCCATAATGTGATGAAAAGATCAAATTCCAGATCACAGAAACTCAACAAACTCTAATCAGGATAAGTACAAGCAAAGAAAACCACCTCACAGAAAAGCTGCTAAAATCCAGATAAGAAAGGAAATTTTTAAGCAGTCAGAGAAAAAATGACATGCACATAGAAGAACCATGATATAAATAACATTATAAATAATGATACATTATAAATAATTATAAATAGCATTGATTTCTCCTTAGGGACCACGTGGGTCAGAAGACAACGGCATGCCATTTTTAAGTGCTGAAAGAAACAAAAACTGTGAAGCTGGTATCCCATATTCAGTGAAACTGTCCCTCTATACAAGGGACCTTCAAACAGAAGCTTGAGCCAATTTGTCACTGGAAGAAAAGTACTACAGGGAATGTTGAAGGAAGTTCTTCAGGCAGACAGAAAATTATTCCAAATAGAAACCTAGATCTTCAAAAGGAAAAGTGAAATCAACTGAAAGAGTAACTATGTGATCGGTGCAAGCTCACATGGTTAGCAATGTTGTCCCAAACACCTGTATCTCAGTTGCCCTGAATATTAGCCTGAAATGACTGCTCACGCTCCGGTCAATTCCCTCCTTGTCTTTCAAAGCGGTTATTCCAAATCTTCACCAATATTCTCTCACTTCCTACTACACAGCAGCCCCTTCCCTCGACGCATGATCTGGCCCCTGTTCCGCTTCCCATCACTATCACTCTCCAGACCCCTCTTCATCTGCGTACATCCTTTCAACCAGCAAGAGAGCCAACATTCTTGTTAAAGTTTACAGTGGACAAATGTGTTTCTGATTAGCATCCTTTTCTTCAAGGCAATTCGGGTGCACATTAGAATCACCCAAGGCAGACCTTTGTTTTTTAACAACTTTATAGAACTATAATTGATACTCAAAGAACTGCCTGCACTTAATGTATATAATCTAATGAGTTTGGACATAAGTAATCACCACAATTAAAGCAACAGACCTATCCATCACCTCCCAAACTTTCTTTGTGTCTGTTTGCTTTTGTTTTGTGGTAAGAACAATTAACATGAGATCTACTCTCAACAATTTTGAAATATACAATATTGTATTGCTAATGATAGGCACTATATTATACAGGAGATCTCTAGAGCTCCCTCATCTAGTATAAATAAAATGTATAGTGTTTGAACAACTCCTGACTGACTCCATCTCCAGCACCTCACAAACACTCTCATAGTCTCTGTTCTTACAAGTTTGATTATTACAAATGCACAAGTGGAATTGTGCAGTATTTGTCCTTCTGTGACTGGCTTATTTCACTTTGCATCATGTCCTCCAGGTTCACCCCTGTTGTTGCAAATGGCAGAATTTCATTCTTATTCAAAATTGAATAATATTCCATTGTATTTATATACTACAATTTCTTTATTCTTCTATTTGCCAGTGGACACTGTGTTGTTCCCATATATTGATTATTTTGAATAAAGTAATGAATAAGGAATATTGGAATGCAGAAATCTCTTTAAGACATTAATTTCAAGACTTTGGGATATAAATTCAGAAGTGAGATTGGACTTTCTCATATAGAAATAGAAAAAAGACAATCATAAAATTCAAATGGAACCACAAAAGATCCAGGGTACTCAATATGACCTTGAGATAGAAGAACAAACCAGAATTATCACTTCTCTCTGATTTCAAAACATATTACAAAGCTCCAGTAATGAAAACTGTATGGAATGGAAGAAAGACAGACATATAGATCAGTGGAACAGACTAGCACCCACTCATGTATGCCCAGCTCATCTGTAACCACGGAACCAACAATACACAAAGGGAAAAGAACTGTATCTTCAACAAATGGTGTTGGGAGAACTGGCACTCACTTTCAGAAAAGTGAAATTCTTTCCTTATCTTTTACTACATACATGCAAAAAAAAAAAAAACTACTTAAAACATATTAAAGAGTTAAACAAAAAAAAAAGTTAAACAAACACCTGAAATTATAAATGCCTATAATAAATATTTTTTTTTAAATTCCCATACTGGAACCTGTTTCACACCATAAATCAATACCTATGGGACTTTAATGTTGCTGCTTTTGTTGTTTAAGTTCCTCAATAAATCAAAATGTGCAACCAAGTTGAAGAATCACCCTTTCTTACATTTCTAATGATCCTTGTTCACTTTCTGTAGTTTAGCTGAGGCTATCCAGGTTTAGCTGAGGCTATCTGGAGGTTAGAGCAATCTCTCCCTAGGTCAGAGTAATTAGTTCAAGGTTATGAAGTGACTTGAACCAGGTCAATTGCAGCCAATTTGATAGAACAAAAGATACAGTTTACATCAAATATTATATACCTGGAAAGATATAGTTTCAACTGCAAATAAATACACCATAAGGGTAATTTAGTCTGTCTACAATGGTAACTTACTTCCACATGATGATAAAATGTATAATCAAAAAGTCAAATAGAACTGAGATATAGAGATGACACCATTTAAGAAACCTTGAGGTCCTGTCCTAAGACTTCCCAGTTCGGTAAGCCCAGGAATTCCTCCATTGGATTATGCTAGACTGAGGTGGCTTTCTGTTGCTTACTAGATACTATTCATGCATGTGATAATCCTCCCTTCCTTCTTCTTTCAGGACAGAAACAGATTTTGTTTCATGGTAATATAATCTTTATCCTGAGTATTAGTCAGCTTCCTGTTACTAGAATGAAATATCGGAGGCGATTAGCTTATGAAGAGAAAATTCTTCGTTAGGTCTCAGTGGAGGTTTGAACTCAAGGTCGGTTTGGTTCCTGGTGAGGGAGTGCATGTTATAGCAAGTACTCACTTCTCAAGCTAGAAATCAGAGACTGAGAGACTCGGGTGCCACCAGCTCTTTGGAGAGCATACAATGACCCCAGAACCTCCCACTAAAACCCTACTCTTGAAGATCCTCAGCAGCTCCAAATACTGCCCCTGCAGAGACCAAGCTTCTACGTGTGGACCTCTTGGGGGATGCTCACCAAAATTACAGCATCTGGTATTCCACTCCCTGCCTCCCTATTGTCTTCTTTCCTTCCCTATTTAAATACACCCATGCCTTTCTAAACCTAGAAGCAGAACACTCCAGAATATTCTCTTCTCACTACTTCTTATCTTGGCCATTCTTTATGCAATCCATCTGCTCAGAATGGTGATTGACAAGCACCACGTCCCTCTCCACAACTTCCCACCTTATGCACCACCTTTCAAAAGGTGGACAGAGACCAACTAATTGTCCAGGAAGGACCTTGCTTTCTTCCCGCCTGCTTGATCTTGTAATTGTAGTTGACTTTATTCCTTTTCTGAAGTCTTCCCTTGGCTTCCATGGTATTCCTGGATCCTGGTTAGACTCCAGCCTCTCTGCTAGTGTCTTCTCAACCGGTTCCTCTGCTGGATTCTCCACCAGTATCAGAACGCCCTCGGTTCTGTTCTTCCTCGCCCTTCCCTGGGAGACCTTATCCACACCCCTGCTTCACTCACCTTCCTCTCAGTCCTAAGCTCTGCTCTCCATCAGCTCCTCCTTTACCCGACAAACTTCTCATTTGTTGTGGTTTGGATCTGGAATGTCCCCCAAAGTCTCATGTATGTTCCCAATACAGTAATGGCCAAAGGTTGATGCTGGGATCATGAGAGCTCTAACCTTATCAGCATATGAACCCACTTGACGGATGATTGGGAGGTGAAACGCAGCTGGCGGAAATAGGTCACTGGGGGGTTCTCTGGAGGGTTTACTGCACCCCCGCACTGGCTCAAGCGCTCTCTCCCTCTCCCCGGCTCCAACTCCAAGCTGCTATGAATTTAGCAGCTTTCCTCTGCCACACCCTTGCACCACGATGTTCTGCCTCATCTCAGGCCCAGAGCAAAGGAGCCAGTTGACCATGAACTGAAACCTCTGAAGCCATAAACCTAAATACACCTCTCCTCCTTTAAGTTGTTCACATCAGGTATTCTGGTCCTAGTGACCAAAAGCTAACTAATACCTCTTTCTTCAGGGTTCAACTCAGGCATTGCCGCTTCCAGGAAGCCCCTCCTGATTCCCCGTTCTGCCTTGCAGGATCTCGTCATCAACTCAATCTAAGCCGTTATCCCACTCTCCAGAGCTTCCCATGTATCTAACTCTCTTGAGACTGCAAAATCCTTGAGCTGGAATTATGCTGTAGTTATCTTTGTGACTGGCATATGAAAAGTATTCAATCAAGATTTACTGAATGAATAAAAGAACAGTGGTTATTGATTATCGCTGACTCCCTGGGCACTGTCCACTTTTGTTGGGTAAAGCAGCAGAACACCATTCTAGAATTTCTCCCTGTGTGCGCTGGGAGGGCACTTTGGAACCTCGTTTTATCTGTTCCTGATCTAATGCATAACTCCATGACATTCATTGCTCAACTCAAATCATAAACATTATTTATGAGCATTACTTATAGCTTTCTGTATAATGAGAAGAATCCCATTTTCATGTTTTTCTTATGTTAAGGTGCAGTTCTCCAGCTACTTCTCCTGGACCTGCGGTGAGCTGTCAGTGAGGAACGACTAGGGGAAAGGGCTGAGCTGAGCAAGTGGAGGTTGTATTGAGCAGCTTGCTAGACTACGTACCAAAGGCACAGCCGCGTGGATGAGGGATGCTGGGGCTCCCAAGGACTATCTGCAGCAAAAGTCACTGTCACCCCCAGGACTGAGGGGCAGGAGAGGAAAGGGTGCCATAGGCAACCAGAACATGGATGGAAGTGAAGCCACTGCTCAACACAAGCTGTGCTCATGGCAAGTCACAGGCACCCGTGAAGGTGACAAGGCAGGAGGGATAAATCCATCAGCTCCCATGGGTGCCTCCCCTGAGCAGCCCATCTGAGAGCGCAGAGGTGCAGGCCGTGCATTCTGGGAACTGGTCTCCTGAGACTGGAACAAGGCAGGATAGAAGAGAAAGTGGGAGACCCAGTGAACAACCACCAACTCACCAGGGACTCTCCTGGTTCTGGTGCAGACTAGAGATGGGAAGAAGAGTCAATGAGGGAATTGACCGTGGCTCCATGTTTACATCAATAAAGTAAAACTCCTCTAAGTGACTTCTCTTAAAATATTTATTAGCATGTAATAATTGTGTACATTAATGGGTTCAGTGTGACATTCCTTACCTGTATACAGCATGCACTGATCAAATTCAACCTCCCTTTTCCACCCTCCCCATCCACACGCACCCTTCCCAATTTCTACTCGTCTCTGTTCTATTTTCAGGTCAACCATTTTCGCTTCCTCATATGAGAGAGAACATGAATACTTGCTTTCTGTGTCTGCCTTATTTCACTAAACATAATGTTTCCTGGTTATATCCATTTTCCCATGAATGACAGGATTTTGTTCTTCTTTATGGCTGAATAATACTCCATTATGTATATATACCAAATTTTCTTTATTCATTTTTCTGCTGATAAGCACTAGACTGATTCCACATCTTAACTAATAGTGATACAATGAACATGGACATGCAGGTGTATCTTTAGTTTTCATTTCCTTTGGCTATATACCCAGGAGTGGGATGTCTGGATCATAAGGTAGTCTATTTTTAATTTTTTGAGAAAGTTCCATACTATTTTCCAATAACGGTTGTACTGATTAACATTACCATCAGTTATGTATAAGAGTGTTTTTTTCCTCTCCTCACCATCAAAGAGTTGACTCTCACCCACCCTCAGGATTAACTCTCACTCTTACTTTTTGTGATGCTGACTGATACCCATTGGCCTCCTCCCAGGGTATCCACTCAGTTCTGCTCTCACCCATTGAGCTGTTGACTTGCCAACAGTATTGTATCTGTTTCCAAATCCGCTGTACCATTGTACTTGTTATTGCTTTGTAACACTGTGTAATGGTCAGTCAACTGTAGAATATAAGTGCAGAAGGAAAGAGTCCTGGAACTTCTCTTTTTTTTCTTTTTTTTATCTTTGCAGACTGCATTTTGATTCATTGTATGCAAATGGGGCACATCTTTTCATTTCTATGGTTGTGCACGATATAGATTCATACCATCCGTGTAATCATACATGTACATAGGGTAATGTCTGTCTCATTCCACCATCTTTCATACCCCCACTCCCTCCCCCCCTCATTTCCCTCTACATAATCCAAAGTTCCTCCATTCTTCTCTTACTCCCCTGCCCTCCACCCCCATTATGTATCATCATCCACTTATCAGGGAAAACATTTGGCCTTTGGTATTTTGGGATTGGCTTATTTCACTTAGTTTGATATACTCCAGTTCTATCCATTTACCTGCAAATACGATAATTTTATTCTTCTTTATGGCTGAATAATATTCCATTGTGTATATATACCAGTTTCTTCATTCATTCATCTATTGAAGGGCTTCTAGGTTGGTTCCACAATCTAGTTATTGTGAATTGAGCTGCTATAAACATTGATGTGACTGTAGATTCAAACTAAAAAGCTTTTTCTCAGCAAAGGATATAATCAACAATGTGAAAAGAGAGCCTACAGAGTGGGAGAAAATCATTTCCACACCCACTTCAGACAGAGTACTCATCTCCAAAATTTTAAAGAACTTACGAAACTTTACAACAAAAATACAAAGAACCCAATCAATAAATGTACTGAGGAACTGGACAGACACTTCACAGAAGATATTCAGGTGATTAACAGATATATGAAAAAGTGTACACCATCTCTAGTGATTAGAGAAATGCAAATTAAAACCACCCTAAGATTTCATCTCACTCCAATTAGAATGGCCATTATCAAGAACACAAGCAATAATAAGTGTTGGCGTGGATGTGGGGAAAAGGCACACTTTTCCATTGCTGGTGGGGTTGCAAATTGGTGCAGCCATTCTGGAAAGCAGTGTGGAAATTCCTTAGAAAACTTGGAATGGACCCACCATTTGACCCAGCTATCCCACTCCTCGGTCTATACCCAAAGGACTTAAAATCAGCAAACTGCAGTGATGCAGCCACTTTTTAAATATGTATTCACCCCATAAGTGAGCTCAACCTTCTCACGGTTGTGATTTTTATTATGTACTTAGGATTTCCAAGGAAAGACTCCTAATGGACAATCCCTTGACATCTTCACTTAACTGTCGAACAGGCTTCGCTGTCCATTTGTTCTAACCTGAGCCCTGAGCTCTGCCCCAGCTGGTCTTCTGAACCCTCGTGGTGTGGGTCTCAAGCACTTATCGCTCCCTGCTGCCACTTGCTCTGCAGAGCTCTTGGATTCATCTCGGCTTTCTTCCCTTCTTTCACATCTCCTATCCAATCTGCCGGAAAATTCGTTTCCTCGCCTTCACAGCATGTCCGGATTCACCGTCTCCTGCTCACCTCGGCTACCCTGCCGACACAGCGGTCTGAGCCACCTTCTGTTCTTACCTCAGTTATTGCAGCTGGCTTGTGTGATCCTCTCTTCTGGCCATGCCTCTGCTTAAATCCATTGGCTCCCACATTCTTCCCGGAGTAAAATCCAAAATCCTGTAGCAGCCAAAGACCTGCTGGACGGGTCCCTCTCTGAGTTCATTCCCTGTGACTTTCCTCCTCAGTGACGCTGCTCCCACCACACTGACCTCCTGAATGTTCCTTGAGCAGTCCAAGCAAAGAGCCAAAGCAGGGCCTGGGATCCAGGTGCTCCTCCCTAGGGGCTCCTCTCAGATAGCTTATGTTCAAGGCCTACTCTGTCTTCTTTCAGTCTTTGTTCAGATGTCAGCTTTTCTTTCTTTCTTTCTTTTTTTAATTAGTTCTTTCTAGATATACATGACAGCAGGGTGTATTTTGACATACATAGATAGAATAAGCTTAACTTGTTCCAATTAGGATTCCATGATTGTGGTTGAATGTGATGTGGAGTTACATTGGATGTGTATTCCTATATAAGGATAGGAAAGATACGTTCAATATCTTTCCACTGTCTTTTCTATTCCCTCCCTTCCTTCCATTCCCCTTTGTCTAGTCCAATGAACTTCTAATCTTCCCCTCCCTTGTCGTGGGTTAGCCTTCACATCAGAGAAAACATTCTGCCTTTGGTTTTGGGGGACTAACTTATTTTACTAAGCATGATATTCTCCAACTCCATCCATTTACCGGCAAATGCTGTAATTTCATTCTTCCTTAAGGCTGAGTAATAGTCCATTGTGTATATATACCACAATTTCTTTATCCATTCACCTGTTGTAAGACACCTAGGTTTGTTCCATAGCTTGGCTATCATGAATTGAGCTGCTACAAACATTGATGTGGTTGTGTCACTGTAGCATGCTGATTTTAAGTCCTTTGGGTATAAACTGAGGAGTGGGATAACTAGGTAAAATGAGGAATCTCCATACTGCTTTCCAGAGTGTTTGCACCAATTTGCAGTCCCACCAGCAATATATAAGTGAACCTTTTTTCCCATATCCTCACCAACATTTGTTGTTACTTGTATCTTGATAATTGCCATTCTGACTGGGGTGAGAGGGAATCTCTGTGTAGCTTTGATTTGCATTTTTAATTGCTAGAGATGTTAAACATTTTTTTCAGGTATTTTTTGAAATGTCAGCTTTTCACTCTGTCAATTAACACTGCAGACCTTCTCCAATGCTCCAGTCCATCTTATCTTATTCTATTTTTCCCCACAGCATTTGGCATCTTCTAACACACCCCACAATTTGAATATGTTTATTCCAATAGAATATAATCCTCCCCTATGCACATAATTGCAGCAGTTTTCTTCACTGATACGTCCTAGGCACTCGAAACAGGAGCAAAGATAGAGACTCAAATAATTGCTGAAATAACTAAAAAAAAAAAAAGGCTTTGAGATATGCAATATTTTATAAGTACTATTTTTGGTAATGTAGATTTGTTCTTGATTTTTGTGTTTCTGAATTGTTTTTGTCGTTGTTATTGATATTATTTCACCTATTTGGGTCTATGGAAATTTTTTTTAAGTGAAGAAAAACAGAAGCAAGTGTTGTGCAATTTCTGGAAGGCAGAAAGTTTTACAAGCTCAGATTATAACTGTGCTTAGAACTACTGAATGGAATAAAAAAATTGAGTTTGCTCATCAGAACATAAAAGTAAAATAGGAGCCATCTTTTTTATGTAGGTGAGTCCTTATAAGTCTTTTTAAATACTCTATAAAATTATCAGCCTTTCAGTTTCAGGTCTGGGAGATCTTTCCCTTTTAAAATTCTTCCGTAAAAAATAAAGTCACAAATCTAGCACGACAGGAACTCTTAAAACCACAGATATGATTAAGGTTCAGTTCCCTAATAAATGTGCCACGAGACATTTGTCAGTCCCTGAAATAATGAGCTCTGATCTATGATAAATGTGCCAATAACACATTTTCCAGGACAGCATATTTCAGATTGGTAGGAAATAGTTGAATCACAGCAGGATCTTATTTTTACACAAATTACTTCTAAACTCCAAACACATCAAAAATTAATTTCTTTCATCACATTAACACTGGGCTGTTAATCACTGGAATGTGTGCGGGTGTTTGACAGACATAAAAAATTGATTTGCATTTGCAAGAGGAGGAGGATCCGCATCAAAGAAGCATGTTCCTCGGGTACAATCGTTTTGCATATCCCAGTCTATAAAGCATATTGTTTGTTTACTAGTAACAGATGATTATAAAGGTGACTGTGGTAATGTCATAAGAACTTCAAATTAAAAGATCTGACCTTTCTTAAACAGTGTGCATGAATTAAGAACAATATGTATTAAAATATGTCGGTAACAAAATAAAATTACAAAGTGCTTAAGCCTCTCCAATTAATTTCTGGAAATTAATTTATTCACTCGTTCAGTCATGACTACTCACACAGAACAAATATTGGATTTCTATGATGCCCTACTCACACGGAGCTTCGAGTCCAAGAGAGAAAATAATTCAAGGTACATATGCAATCATTGCTGACAAAGGAGTGAATGGGATGCTGGGAAATGTGGGAAAGAGGCAATAAGCGCTAATGGAAGTTTCCATCTCAGAGGATCAAGGCGAAGATAAAACAAGCCAGTGCACACGGGAGAGCTGAAACAGAGCCTGGCCCACGGCCAACACCTGCCCGCACTGACCTTCGTTTCAGGAGGGCTGCGCAAGCCGCACATTGCTGAATGTCCATGTTGGCCATGGACCCAGCCCACAGAATACATGAGTAGGTAAGACACAGGTGGCGCTTACCATCAGACCGTGCTTGTGGCCTGGTGCGGAAGACAGTCCATGTAACCAGTGTCCCAGGAGAAGATGAAATGGGTCCCATGGAAAGGGGCCCCAGGCTCCAAACAAGCCTAGGAATTCAGCAAAGGCCTTAGGTGCTTGTATTAGAACCATGGGGGCCCTCGGGATCCCCGCAATCACTGTGTTTATGAAGAGGGTTGAGTCTGAGCGTGACTCAGCTGAGAAGGTGCCGAGTCCCCCGATAAGGGAGGGAAGAACAGTATTCCCAAGGCTTTGGGAAAGGAAGCCGGCGCGTGCCAGTCGGGGAAGGACGTGTGGGGCTGGAGTCTGAGAGTGCGTGGTTAAGGGAGGCAGAACACAAAACAGGGAAGGAAAATGCACCGAGGGTGCAATCCCAAGGAACAGGACTCAGCACCCGGCAGTGACCCAGGAAAGGGAGCCAACGTGAAGAGCAACGTTGGGGGCCAAAGGGACAGAGCTGATGGTGCAGGAAGGCACTGAAAGTCTCTGGAGAGTGGGCATGGTGGAGTGAATTCACTCTGCAGAGCCAGATGGCCCTCGGGAGAGCTGGGTTTCATTGGAAGGTCCAGGGACACAAGACACACCAAGGCCACAGGAATGGGCAGGCGAGGGGCCTCAGCATCCCCCCAGAGGTCCTTTTCAGCAGGAAAGGCCGTCACAGAATTTGGTTCATCCATCGCAGCCAGATGATAGGAAGCCAAAGCAGAGACTCGACGGCCGGAAACAGGCATCTGGTAAGGACTGTCGGGGTTGGGGTGGTGGCCAAAGTGACCCCTCTGCACAAGTTGTGGAGATGGTGAAGGGACTGCAGCAGCCCAGGCAGAACAGATGGAGAAGTGACAAGAATGCCACTGGGTTCACACCAGCAAAAGAAATCCAAGACGACCAGGAAACTGAGGGCAGTCACCCCAATAAACAGCAGCAACCCCTTTCCCAGATCCCAGGCCTGAGCCAGTTGTCAGAACTGGGAGCCCCTGACTAACAAGGCAGCCATGTCACTGGGAGGGGGGATCCCTCGACAGCACACCACATACACACAGTGGGGATTCTCCAGTCCTGTCCAGGAGCCTACAGCCATTTGTGTGGTGACCGAACGCTGGGGGAGTGCACTACCCAGACGTCTGGAGATTGATCAGACGCAGAATCAGATTCGACATTCACACCCAATAGCTGAAGCACCATCAGCCCCCAAACCCATCTTAGAACCAGGACATAAAGAAGCCATGTACAAAGGCAATATTTTTTTTTTCATTTAACATGTCCTGA
This sequence comes from Sciurus carolinensis, assembly GCF_902686445.1. Lineage (NCBI taxonomy): Eukaryota > Metazoa > Chordata > Mammalia > Rodentia > Sciuridae > Sciurus > Sciurus carolinensis. The sequence goes on from NC_062215.1 coordinate 167,332,535, forward strand.
TGTCTTTTATTCTATGATTTTACTTTTAAAAAAATTTTAGTGTGTTGTAATTATACATAATAGTGGGATTCGTTGTGACATTCATACATGCACATAACATAAATCCGTCAATTTCATTCCCTAGTATCTTCCTTTTCCCTCTCTTCCTCCCTCCTCCTGACCCCATCCTCTACTCTACTGATCTCCCTTCTATTTTCGTGATCTCCGGTTTTTTTGTTTTTTTGTTTTTAACCTTTATTTTTTTCTCCATAGCTTCCATATATAAGGGAAAGCCTAGGTCTGACCCTGGACTTTCTGAGTCTGACTTATTTCACATAGCAAGATGCTCTCCAGTTCTAATACGTTTGGTATACAGTGGTTCATACTGTGTTCACAGGCTCACTTAGTGCATTTATCCAGTACCAAAACGTGTAATTGGGATCATCATGCTTGGCAGTTGACGCCTTGCTCTGAGGGGTAAGTCAAGTCAGTGGAGTGAGGAAAAAGATATAGCAATCTCAAGCTCAGCCCTCTGGCCAGGATAATAAATAAAAAGCAAAATCACATTTCTGGGGAATGGCAGATGTGAGTGATCTTCTTAAGGGTCTGACAGAACAGGGTGACAGTCCCCTTTATACCTCCAATCAGTTCACCAGTCTGGCTTCTGTGGGCTAGAGAATGAGCCCTGGAGGAAGACCATAGACTTCTGTCAGCTCAGCCCCAACTGCCACACCTGCTGTGGTAGCTTGGTCTCGGGCACCTGGGGCGTGGTCATTGATTTGGAGAAGGTGTTCATTTCTATCACTATCAGAAAAAAGGATAAGAAACAAATTGTATTCACAGGCACTAAGTAACAGAACACACACATTGAAAGGTCTGCCCTAGGGCTACTACAGTAACTGACCTGCCTTTTGGCATAAAATAGATCGGAAAGGCACATTGATCCATTGCATCAAGGGCACTATGTTGATCAGGCTGGATGAGCAAGAGGTGACCCGCATTCTGCGTCATAGGTGCCGTGGAGAGTGAGAAACTAACTTTGCAAAGATTCAGAACCTGCCAGATCTGCGGATGTTGGGAAGTTCCTTGGTGAGTGGCATGCCAGGGCATCCACGTGAAAGCATTAAGTCCCCCTGTCGGAGAAGGTGCAAGGAGGAAGGGCCTGCCTGGCATTTGGCAGCAGCACCCTCCATACCTGCTCCAGCCCAGGATGCGTGACGAGTTGTGATCTCTGTGTGAGGCCCGAAGCAGAAGAGGGTTCTGAAGCAGGTCCGGGGAGGTACCAGCAGGCTGCCGCTGGGCAGAGGCAATCCAGCACATAGCAGGTGTGACAAGAATCAATAGTGAGAAAGGAGCCGCTGAACAGCATAGGCCCTGGACTCAAGCAAGACATGACCACGTCTCCTGCAGTGGAGAATGACACACCTTCTGAAAAACATCCCTGTCTTATCACTTGGCCCTGGGAGAGATGGGACCACCAACAACCATTCGGCCAGGTCATTACTGGACGAAAATGTGTGACAGCTGCATTAGAGCTTCTCTCAGGGCGACCCTGGAGGACAAAGTGGGGGAGATCCTTGTAGGCAGAAGCTAAGGTATCACACCTGATCATCCCCTTCATCGTGAAAGGCGGGGGCTCTTCTCAAGGGCAGTGGGCTATGGACTGGTCAGCTGAGCAGAGACCCAGAGATCAGTTGTTAAAAGATCTGGCCTGGCACAGGGAGTGTTCTCATGGGGGTGAGCACGGAGCTAGAAGACCTCTGTACCACATTCTACTGCCCACCCAAACTAGTTAGGGGCAGTTGAGTTTTGCCTATTTATAATCCTTGTTTTAAAAATAATTTATTTAGGTTTGATTAACATGATTGAAATTTTAGTAATGAATCTTTAATGATAACTGACACATATATTTCCTGAAATTTTTAACAGTTGGCTCTAGTTGGCTGGTATGAGCCAGCTCCAGTCCATGGCCAGACTTGGAAGGGACTTAGGATTTTGCTAAGAAGGAGAAATAAGAATAAAGGCATTCAACAGGAAAGTAAAGATAATGAATTCTTCATACTTTAATCGTATGCCTTGTTCAACTTGCACTTGCTATCTTTTCTTTAATGAGGTATCCCAGAAAGAAATTTTAAAATATTGGTATATACCCGGCGCAGTAGCGCATGCCTGTAATCTCAGTGACTTGGAGGCTGAGATAGGAGAATCACACATTCGAGGTCAATCTCAGCAACCTAGTGAGACCCTGTCTCAAAATGAAAACCAAAAAGGGCTGGGGACGTAGCTCAGTGTTCAAGTGCCCTTGAGTTCAATCCCCAATCTCCAAGACCAAAAGAAAAAGGAAATTATTGGCATAAAGTCAAAGAAGGGTGAAGATGTGCCCAAGTCCATTTCAAACGACATAACAAGAGAACGAGAAAGTCTTAGGGAATGAGTGATCAAACTGTGAGGCATAGGTGTGAATACAGCGTAATGAATTTCACTATTATTTCAATAAAAATAATAAACATGTTGCACAAATGTAAAAAAAATTCATTTCTATTAACTTAAAAAGACACAACATAAGCACTCAGTAATTCTGTCCAAATTTTCAAGTAGTCACATATTCTATGCTAATATGATTAAATGCCCCTCACTGAAGTTGTGAGAGAGTACTTGCTTCTCTGCCTCTTCTCCACTCTCCAGGATCAGGGTCTTTTATAATGTATAGCATCGGCCACTTGGGTGATAATCTTGATTGAAGTTATTTAATTTGATATTAAATCAAAACAAAATAAATCGAAGAGTCTACTTAGCATTCACATTATGACTACAACTATAAAAATACCGCCTGGTAAGTATAAATTAAACTAATTCTGAGATTTTGACTTGTCTTCAATGACTTTCAAAAGTCAGAGGAATATATGATATTATAAAACAAAAATAATTCATTTGAAAATCAATACAGTATCTAGTAGCCAAGCTAATTTAGTTAAAAAAAAAAAAGGTTCACTCAAAATAATAAACAATTTAGAGAACTGTTTTTTTTTAAAAATTACATCTACTCTACCAATCCCTGCTCCGTTTTCTCCTGAGCCACACTAGAGGGCGAACTTTCTCTTCTCTAGAAATCTTCCTGGGCACATCATTTCAAAGGGTTGACATGCCATTTACTGAGGAAGCTGGCTAATTTCCAGGAAGCCTGCAGAACAAACAAGTAGGCTCAGTTAGAAAAATCTGAATCAGGGGACTCCAGGAGAAAGCTATGTTACAAAGCAGAGTTAAATTTAAAACAAAATAACGAAGCGTTAAATCTTATCTATCAATCCCTAGTATGTTTTATACTTGGCGCATTATAAAGTGTGTCATGGAAATCGTCTCCCCACAATCTCACAGAGACTCTGGGTGATATTTCTGCCCACGTCCAAACTGAGGAAGTTGAAGCTCAGTGGTTTTAAGAGACCAGCTCAAGGTCAGACAGGCTCAAGGCAAGAGACTGAATACAGGTATGGCTTAAAGCAATTTCCCTTCTCCCAGTTGAGCCCCTTTCATAGCCCACAGTTCTCTGTAGCCTTTCATCCAAAAATTCAAACTGTCTCAGGGCAAGAGCCTGGCTAGACATTCTTAGAAGAACAAACTAGACTGTGGCTGTCCCTGTGTTATACAAGCTAATGAGCAGAAACCACCCATGACATTCGCCTCTCTCCTAAGGCTATGATTAAATCATTGACTTAAAATATAATTATAAGTATGACACATCCGTGATTATTTTGCCCCAGGGGAAAATATTATAGGATATGTGCTAATTTATTGACTGTATTAAGCAAAGATTTAGAAAGAAGCTCTTTAAGTTACAATCCAAATGAAGAGAAAATATAAATTAGAACGTGATGACTTCTGTCACAGAGGATCTCTCGCTTTCAAAGGCTTCGCTCCAGGGTTCCTTTGAACTGAGAGCTGCCCAGCTGTATGGTAAAGGAACCCGTTTACTGTATGAGGGCTTAATTTACATGGAAATGCCCAGAATCATAGCTATTATACAGAGTGAGATGCATCTGCACTGTACTTTGTATGAGCAGCCAGATTTAAATTTATGGAAAGTACCACACAGAAGTCTGGCTACAGCTGAGGGTAGCTCTGCCTCCAGCCCATACACCAGGAGGTGGAAATGATTCTGAAGATTCTTCTGGTTCCTCCCTTTGCCCCAGCTGCAGGCCTGGGACTGAGTTATCTTAAAGTCACAGTCATCTTCCTGTTGCTTCAGGCCCCCATCTGCCTCCTCATCAGCACCCTCTGCTCTTGGTCAGACATGGAGTAGTGCCTGGAGCTGATTAAAGAAAAGGTACATCCTCTCCCTTCCTGGAGGTGACATTCCCCCTAGGGCACAGGTGCCTTCTCCAGCAGAGCCCAAGCACCCCACCCAACTCAGCTGAACAAGGACAGGTGTAACTGGATGATTTAGTCACCCGTTCCCCAAACACCCTTGTGCACATTAGGCCTTGCATTTGGTCCCTGGTATCTCTCCACTCTCGGTGGAGGGTTTGTGGGACAGGTGCAACCGGAAGGGAAGTAGAAAACAAAACGAAATGGAGACAGGGTTTCCAAGGTTGGCTTAGACATTTGTTCCCTTTCTAGTTATTTATGGACTGATGATTTGGTTTATGTTGCAGGCATTCAATGCAATGTTTAAAAAGGGATTTAAAGAAGCAAAGGACATAGCACCAGAACACTGTAAAAATAGAACAGCAGAGGGAAGCGGGGAAAGACGCTAAGACAAAGGAGAGATGGCTTTTCTAGAAGTGTGCAATCAAGCCCTCTACATCATGGTAGTTCTCCCAAAATATTTCTGTGGATCCTTGATCTTCAAAAATCCAGGCCGATTTTTAAATCCAGCATGGATTTGGATCCCAGTGACCCACTGGAGTAGGAGAAACAAGGTCAGTCACACAATTCACACCCAATTACAAAGCAAATCAGCTCTTCAGAAGAGTCCCAGTTCTTCAGGGCAGCAAGGCCTCTGAGAAATCGCTTCCTCAGTTCTTGACATTTGGACCACAGGGCTCCTGCCGTGGCGGGCTGTGGAAGGAAGCCCACCTCCTCCTTCCGCCAGGAGACTTGCTGTGAGCCACATCAGGTCCGCACACGCTATTTATTTCTCCTGAGGATGAATGCAGTCGAGGCAGAAGCAGAAGAAAGAAAATTTCTAGCTGAGCCATTTGAAAGGGAGCATTCCTACTGAACCCGAAGGAAATAATATGTTATATTTTCACTAAGCAAGCAATTGTATTCCTCAAAGGAAAGAAGACTCCATCTACTCTCGTGATCTCTGGGCCCAGCTCACCACACAAAGGATGCTCCAAGCTGTGACATAACAAGTGTCCACTGACCCCATGAAGAATGGAGCCCCCTGCCTCCTTTCAAATTGTGACCCAGATGACGTCCCTGTGGCAGACTCTGGAAATGCATTGCACAGGGTGCTCGGCTTGGCAGGGCTCTGCTCTTAGTTTAGTGTTCCCTTGTCCCCACCTTGAGGTTCTGGTATATGTAGACAAGGAGCTCTCAATTTCACTTTGCAGCAAGCCCTGAAAATGACCTCAACATTTGCAGCTTTTCTACCTCCTCAGTAGACACTGTCAGTCCCTGTGGGGAAGATACTGAGCGTGTCTGAGTTTGTGACAAGTGACTGTCTTCCAGATAGAGAAGGCACCCTCGTACCACCTATATACTGGGATAGAGCTTGAGCAAAGCGTGGCTCAGGCTGGAAAGAGGCTCCTTCCAACAGACAGAAGCTGTTGGTCCTGAAGCAGAGCCTCAAAGGTGGCAATTTCTCCACCAGGACAAGATCCAGTGTTGTTCCTTCTACCAAAGTCCTGGAGAAACTGCCCCCCAAAGTCACCTTCCTCGTTATTTTGAAGGCACCGATATCATTTTCAGATCCTTAAGTAACTGCAAGCCTCCTGAGAAAAGGCTGCAATTTCTGTCATTCTTCGTCCCGCTCTTGTAAGGGTCAGCCATTATGACCACAGAGCTCTTACAACTGCATCCCCTGGCATACTAAAAATACCTTCCTGTAAATCATCTCAGCTGGTGATTACATAACCCCGTGAGTTTGGCACAGCAGGAATTTTCTTCTCTTTATCCAAATTAGGAAACCGTAGATGGGAGTGATGTTAGCAGCCGCCTCTACCTACACCCAGATCCAATTCTGCACTGTTGCTGTTGAACCCCGGACCTATCCCTCCTGCCCTTTCCAGGCTCCCAGGCCTTGACACCAGGCCTCACTCGACACCCACCCGCTCCCTGCCCCTCCTTGCTCAAGCCTGCTCTGCTTAGAGTCTCTTTGTTCCCTAACATCATCACCTTCCTCCTAATTGCCCAAGCAAGACACCTGGCCGTCATCCTCCACCCCACCCTTGCTCCAGAGGATCTCCAGCTCCTCCCGCCCTTTCTTCCCTCCTCATCTTTCAGGACACCAGCACCTGCACAGGCTCTGACACGTGTTGGTGTCTTCACACATTTTGCTTGAACAGAGTTGAAATCCCACTGGCAGTAATGGCGGCCACAGTGACTTCCCAGCCATTGCTGGACTACTTTCCTGGTGGGAGAGCAGTGGGTACTTCTGCATTTCTTGTCACCCAGATTTCCCAGGTAGGTGGAGATGGGAAGGCTGACAGAGGAAACCTCTCCTCTCCCACACAGGCAGCTGCTCCAGGAGAAGAAATCTCATGCCAGCGCCTCTGCTTGCCCTGTCAGGCCCTTTCCCTGTTTCCAACTCCAGCTTCGTTGTTATTGTTGTTTGTTGGCGTTTATCTTCACACCACCATTACCCCTTCCAAGGCATGGAGAAGTCTGGACACCCCACTACCCCAAAACTCCCTCTGCCCAGGATATTTTCAGACAAAGTGGACCAGGCATATATAAGAGGATGAAAATCCCAAGTGGTGGCCCCGAAGACACCAAATGTTTTGGAGGTCCCAGGATAGAACATTCCAGAGAAACTCCTGAGCAGTCCACTTGGATTATGCCAGATAGGGAGACTGGAGCCTGCGGGGAGGATCTCAACATATAAGCCACAGAGAGTCAGAGTTGAGTGGCCGAGATCAGGGGGAAGAGATTGAATGAAATCTCAGGAAAGAAAGGAAACAGGACCAGGGAGAAGGACAGGAGGCAGAGGGAGGCAAAGGGTGACTCTCTGAGGGGAGCTCAGTGGAAAAACAAAGGGGACAAGTAAGAGAGACAAATAAAGGAAGTATAACTTGGTCAGCGTGGCTTTATTCAGGGTTTGGAAAACTTTCGTTTCTCTGCTTCCTTTTAAATATTTTTTCCATTGTTTCTTTTCTCCTCTATTTATATCTGTCTCTGTTTAGAATCTCTCCCTCCCACCTCTGTCTCTCTCTGTCTCTCTCTCCCTCTCTGTCTCTCTCTCTCTCTCTCTCTCTCTCTCTCTCTCTCTCTCTCTCTCACACACACACACACACACACACACACACACATGGTCACTTACAGAAATTGCTACAGCAGTATTCCTAAAAACCAACCAGGTAACTCGCCACAACTAGTCCAACCAGGGTAGGAACAGGAAGCAAGGTGAGCCCTTCAGTTGTGGGTCACTCTCTGGCCCCATGAGAAAGACTTGTTCCACATGGCCACTGCTCCTGTCCTCCCCTGGATGTCTGGAAAGTAACCTAATGCTGAACAGAAGCAGCAGATGGCGGTGGTGGGTCCTTTAATTACAGGACAAACAGCCACAAATAGCTCTACAAAAGAAGAAATAGCCCCAAGCTCTTGGCACTGAGAGCAAGACATTCAATTACAGGGAAGCACGGGGGTCTGTGCATGAAGTCAAGGAGACTTCTCGGAGCCTTTAAGTGAAACTGATACAGAAGAGAAAATGCACACAGAGGGAGCCTGGCCCAAGGAAGATGGTGAGAGAGAAACAGACAAAGTCCAGCACCCCATCCCAAGACTCAGAGGACTGGAGTGGGGGGGTCTCCAAAATGAGCAGTTGGCCACACAGCTCAGAGCTAAAAGGAGTACAGACAAGCTCAGACTCCACTTTCTCATAAGGCTCAAATGCACTGTATTTGGCAGCTTGGACTTTCCTCTGGGGAGTACTGGGAATGCCCAACAACTCTAATGGACATGTTCTAAGTCTCACAGTGAAACCCAAGGGAGGCGACAACTGAAAAGTCTTAATCACAGCTTAGGGTTCAGGCGGAGGATGCTGGTTAGTATAATAGAAAGAGTGACCATACAGAAGGACAGCCTTTGACAGCCCTGAGCCCAGGGCCTGGCACACAGGGAGTCTTCCACCCCAGCATGTTCTTTCTCCCCCTTGGGAGAGAGGCCGATTTTCTCAGGCAACTGGTCTACCAAGCTAAACTGGTACTCACTTTGGCAAAGAGGCTTTACAGCTCCTTTACAACTCTGCAGGCCCACTGGAAAAGCCACTAGTGGGTTATTTTTTCTTTTTAAATTATTTTATTTTTTTGATTAATTGTACACAAATGGGGTACAACTTTTCGTTTCTCTGGTTGGACACGAAGTAGAGTCACACCATTTGTGTAATCACACATGTACATAGGGTAATGATGTTTGTCTCATTCCATTATCTTTCCTTCCCCCACTCCTTCCCCACCCCTTATTTCCCTTTACACAATCCTTCCTTCCTCCATTCTTCCCTTACCCTCCCCCATTATGTATCATCATCCACTTATCAGAGGAAACATTCTCAGCCTTTGGTTTTTTGGGATTGACACATCTCACTTAGTATGATATTCTCCAACTCCATCCATTTACCTGCAAATGACTCGTGGGCTATTGTCAGAGTGCTACCCCTGGGGTATTTTTTGGTGTGCACTGAAGTAAATGCCTACCGTTGTGTATTCCAGTGTTCCAATGACTCACCCAGGAGCCAATAGAAGAACAGAACTGAAATGTGTATCCTGCAGTCTAGTCTAAATTATCAGGCTGGAGTACAAAGCAGAGTGTGGCACCAAGGTAGCCTAGAAGACCAGCAGAGGAAGCACCTGAATGGAAGCAGCACAGAGACACACTTGCCTCCCAGCTCTCCCTGCCCAAGGTACCTCACTGTCTTTTGTGGTGAGTCAGTACCACATGACCTCTTAATTTTTGGTAAATTTTCTATCCTGTATTTTATGTAAATAGCAAATAAATATGTAACATATATTTATGTTTTAAATACATTTTTAATAACTGTGAATCTAGCCTCTGTAAGTGGTGACAGAATACATGGAATGGAAAGTTGGTCCCAGTTGGCCTAAGTCATCCTCTTGTTGTGCCTATAAGACCCCTTGAGGTACTGCTCAGGACCGGTGCCTCAGACCCACCCACTTGTGGACTGAAATCAAGATGTGGGCACTGGGAAAATGCAAACAAGTCAGGAACACAGGGTACAGAATTCCCCTTAGCCTGGACGCTTCCTGTCTGGGTGTAACATCCATTATGGATGTGACAAAGCATTATGAAACAGAAAGCAACACCCGGGTAGTCACCTGGGAGCTAGAAATAATGACACCTTGTGTTTAGGGGCAACCTATCTTCCAGAGACTTGAAGTTCTTTGAACAACATTATCTCATTAAGCTTGCAACAGCCAGGGGGTCCAGGCCAGGCTCCGGGAGGGAAACTGAAACTATTTTGCCTTGGATTTTGAGCTGAACAGCAAGGAAGAGGCCTGATGTGGATACAGTCATCATTCTGCTTCTAAGAGCTACAGGTTATTGGTGTTAAAACAGATCGTGAGATGGAAGAGTTCACTGGCTTGTGAGACAAAATGTGCAATAAAACTAGAGTCCAATTCAAGAGTCTCTACCCCACAATTTGACAAACTGATGGCAATGTTTTTTCCAGAGTGGGCCACAGGAGGTTCCTGTGCTCCTTGTTCTTCCTTCCAGAATGTTCCTCTTCCCTAAAAATTGCCAGTCCCGTAAAAGTCTCTGCCATCAGACCAGTTCCATCACCACTGTTCTCTCCAGAAGTAATCTAACCAATTCCTAGTTCTGCCACTGGATGACTTTGGCATCCATGGTGATCTCCCCAAGAGTGACGAACGTTGGGCCCACTTGGTGGCACAGACTTGCAACAGATGTCCATCTAACCCCTGGTCTCCAAAGCCCAATTCTAACTGGAGAAACATGATGGTGTTTCGTGAGAGCTCACACACCCTAGACTGCGTGGTCCTTTGAAAGTCTGGGTACTCTTTTTCCTCCACCCTGGAGAGGGTCACAGACCTCTTTGGGGAAGGCTCAGGACATATTTATCACACCTACTGGAATTTTCTTCGAGGGGCTTGAACCCTACCCCAGTCAATGAGTTCATTTGGATGTGGGATGGTGATTTCCCATTTCAGTAGATGACCGTCTTACTCACTTGCAGGTGTCTTCACTGAATTAATTAGCAGCCAAATAAGCTAAGCATCTATCTCCCTGCTAAGAAACCAGATCAGAAGCTCTCTTCACAGAGCCCTGAAGATCAAGACACCATGATTGTCCTCCATGCTTGCTTCCCTTTGAATTAATGTCCACTTTGTCTCTGCTGGTTAAGTTCTAGACCCTGACTTCCACCACCCCCAGAGTACCACTGTTCTCAGTGCTACCAGGAAGTCCAAGTCCAGGGCAGCCTCTCCTACTGTCAGCCTGCCTAGAGAAGACAGTCACTCTGTGAGATTCACAAAGACGCCAAAGCCCCCTCACCAACTTGCTCCTTGTCTTTTATGAAGGAAATGTCCTCTGAGCTCTCCCCCATGGTAAGTCCATCCCAACAGGCCCCCTTCCCTGCTTCTGACCACTCCCCACTCCTCAGTGCCTTGCCATGGTAGTCTGTCAACTCCACCTAGCTTTACCAAAGGCCACCATTTTGGTTGGGCCTTCAGGAACTGTTCCAGCAGTGGTCTGGGACTACTTCCAATGTCCCTGCTAGAATGTTAAACTCCAAGTCAAAAGAAAGTGGCCACACTAATTCTTTCCCATACAGTTTTATATTGCACTTCACCACCCTCTCCCTTTTTGGCCACCGTGCCAGATGGTGTGATATTCTGAGTATATCAATGCACACCTCCACATATGTTCCCCTAACTCCCACCAATTCACTTTAGCCAGGTGCTGGAATTCCCTAGCGTGGAAGCTCTTTTTTCCATTTCATGGACTCAGTCTTCCAGCTGGACTATGCTAAGACAGACCCGAACCAGCCTAGAGGGAATGGGGTAAGAGAGGGATATGTGAAGAGAGTCAAGCGTATCCTTCTAGCAAGGACTTAAGGCTGGCTTGAAGAAATTTATGCTGAAATGTGACCAGGAGTCAAGGATAGACAAAGAAGAAAGGGAGCACAAGAATATAATAACATTAGTTTGGCTGCCCTCATGGGTGCCTGGTGCTCAGGCCACTGAGATGCTCTGAGGAGCCTTATAAGTTGCATCTCAGAACTGTTCGCCAGGACTATGAGCGTGAGAAGTGTTAGTCCACAGACCCCCAACTCCCCATCAGGCAGGGGTGGTCCTGTGCACAAGTAAATCCCCCACACTTTCAGTCTGAACCTGAGTGAGTACAAAGCAAGTTCTTGGACGTGATCCACCCTAAAATATCAGGGTAGCATATAGAGGTATACAAGGTAGACCGGAGGCAAAACTCTGTCTGATTGCATGTGAAAAAAGATGGTCCAAATTCAAGTGGGCATTGGTGGGGTCCAGAAGCTTCTCAGGTGGTGCACAAGAGTGTCCAGTTTAATCTCAGTGACCTCCCTAATGACCACCCTTGTCCTTATTTCACTCCTCCTGGCAAAGTTGGCCCTCATCCAACGCTGACTGCTTCTTCCCTTGGTTTCTGAACTATTTCCCCACCTAATGTTCCTCTTACTGTTCCAACTTCCTTCCTACCCCATTGCCGGTTCCTCTCCTTCTCAATCTCTTCCAGTTTGAATGCACTGGGGCTTTGCCCTCAGACTTTATTTTTTTCAAGAGTCATTTTGCCAGGTTGTAATCCCAGCAACTCCAGAGGCTGAGGCAAGAGGATCTTCATGAGTTCAAGGTCAACCTCAACAACTTAGTAAGGTCGTAAGTAACTTAGCAAAAACCTGTCTCAAAATAAAACATAAAAAGGGCTGGGGATGTGGCTCAGTGGTAAAGCTTCCCTGGGTTCAATCCCTGGTTTAAAAAAAAAAAAAAAAAATCGAAGAAGTTATTTCCTAAGGTTATGGGACTAAATACAATCTTGCATTTAGCTCTCCATCCCATACTTCTCCAAACTTCAGATTTGAGTGTCTATGCAACACCTCAAACTTGTCTAGGCAGAACTGTTAAGCTCCTAGCCACTGCAGTAAAGTTCACTTCTTCCTCAGTTTCCTCCAGATGTAAACAGTACCACAGTTCCCAGACGAAAACCCCAAGATCGCCCTCATGGACTCTCTTTCCACATGCTCCCCCTAGCCTTTGAATATGTATCTCGAGTCTGACGTCCGCGTTACGACCATCATCCAAGTGCAACCAACCTGACCATCTGCGGAGGAACACGGCGAAAGTCTCTCACCTTCCCACAGCTTCAGTGGGAAGGTCCTCCTTCAGCTGTCAGTCCTCCGTACAGCAGCCAGGTGATCTGCGGAGGCCTGAATCAGATCAGATCATCATTCGGCTCTGCATTCCCCAGTGACTTCTGTCACACCCACACCGCCATCCAGGGCCAACGAAGTTATTCATGATATGTAACGGCTCTCTTTACCCAACTTCTTCCCAGACTCCGTAACACTCACTCCAACAACCACCTCAGGACCTGGGCGCTTGCTTTCCTTCAGGCTGCCGTGATTTTTCATCCATTCTATCTATTGCCTTTGAGTCTCAGTCCTCTTTTTTCTTAGCACTTAACATCACAAACACACACATGCTATTTATTTATTTAGTATGAGATCTATGGAGGGGGCACTGTATTTTTCCTCTGAATTCCTAACACAGCCCAGTAATCACCACAAAGCAGGTACTTGATTAGGGACCTAAGAATCTATAAATGACAAGAACAAAAGAATACTAGAAACAGAAGCCATATGATTGCAATGAGGCACGGCAAGACTTTTTAAACAATATGAAGGTCAAATAATTATAAAATCAATAAAAAAGTGGAAAGGGAACTTGTAAAATTTGGAAAGAATTTAAAAATTAGAACAGGAAGAAAAATGCAAAGAACGAAAAGTTCGTTTTAAAACGTAAATATTTAAGAATTGAAACGTTTCTTAAGATCAGAATAATGTAGCAAAATATTCTACTTATCAGGTCAACATCTGGGACTGTTTTCAAGGTGTTAATAACTGATCACTCTCTTGCTTTCCAAATAAAACAATGCATTTGTGGCACCTTACAGTTGAAAAATGCTTTGATGTGCATCATTGCATTTGACCTTTAAAATGACCTTGTGGGATTGTCGGACTATTCTTCCATCTCTATTTTATGCGTATGAGAACAGATTTCTGCAAGTGAGAACTTGGCCCAAAATGTCCAGCAGCAACTACTGAAGGGCAAAGAGAGATTGCCAAAGAGGTTTTTCACTCCAAAGGTTACATACTCATGCTGTGCTTTCCAATTTTAAGCACCTAAGATGACTTTAAAGAAAACACACATAAAATTGGTATAAGAGAAAATTGACTGAAGCATGCCTTGTCCAGTTCTTTCCAAAGGCTCATTTCTGTCATGATCAACATTTGTCACAGAGGGCTAACTCTAAGTTTTTAGGCTTAATTTTGCCCTTGTCAAAAAGAAACTGGGATTGGCTTATTTTACTTAGCGTGATATTCTCCAATTCCATCTATTTATCTGCAAATGCCATAATATTATTCTTCTTTATGACTGAATAATATTCCATTATCTACATGTATGCTTACATGAATAGTATGAATCTACATCATGTACAACCATAGAAACAAAAAGAAGTACCCTATTTGTATACAATGAATCAAAATGCAGTCTGTAAAAATTAAAAAAATTTTTTTTTAAAAACTGCTTTTACAGCATGAAAAAAATTTTAAAGTTCTTTTGACTTATGAATTCAGCTGTCTGATGTTCTTTATCCATAAGCCAGTCACTAACACATACAAGCGGAAGTGTTTGTAATTCTATTAAACTGCCTTGCCGTGATTTGGTTCTTCAAGCTGAGCAGCTACAAATATATTTTTATGATATTAAAACTACAATATTTTTTCTTTAATTAGATGTAAATATATAAAAATCATTTTCTATCTTTTAGCAATTCTTTGAACAGGGAGGGAACATCTTGTGTTTCTCAAGAAAAGACTACAGATCTGTACAGGAGATGGAAAGTTTCATCAGCATTTTGAGGAAAAACCACCCGGTCTCCTTACTCTTAACTTCGAATTAATAATAAAAAGTATTTTTCATGTTAAGGGCAAGACTTGAAGAAGGCAATCTGTTGAATATGGCAAATTGCTACACAATAATTGGCCTTGTACATTTTCATTCAAATGACTTTTAAAAAATAATGTTCTCCTGGGTACTTAAAAGTAGGATATCCAAAACTGCCTACGTGTGAAACACCAGGGATGTAGGTCTGAGGGGTCTAGGTTCCAGGACGCTTTTTAAATGACATGTTAAGGAACTTCACTATTTCATAATGATCATCCTTTCCAGATTTCTGGATTCAACCTCAGGCTGAGTCATGGACAACACATGCTTTCCTGCCTATGACTGTTCAGAGCTGCCCATCAATGAACTTGAGACCTGTGCTTTCAGCCTTTACCTGCCATGCCCCTCAGCTCTCCTGTGTAATTTTTCCAATGACTACAAAGAATAAGTGAACTAGATGGAGTCAAATGATTCAGTGGTGCTTCTCGGTAGCCTAAATTTAGCCACATTTCTACTTTAGGGCTACTGAGGTAAAGTTAACAAACTTTTAGGACTAGATCAAATACTATTTGGAAGATTGGGGAATTGTAACCAAACCACTGAAAGGAATTTCAAAAGCCAAAGAAGATACAGCTTTAGAAGCTGAGGGAATATATACAAATGGACAAAGACAGAACCACCTACAGATATGTGGATATATCACTACGTTATGGTATTGTATAATTTTTCCAGGGGTTTTACACATTTTTTTTCCTTTATATTCTTTCAATACATGCTGAATCTGTGCCCTTTTACACAGAATAATACATGCAGCAATCCATTACCAGTTCAGAATCCCTTATTTTAAATACTCAGAACCAGAAGTGTTTTGGATTTCAGATTTTTTTCAAATTTGAAAATATGATTTTCATATACATAATGAAATATCTTTGGGATGGGACCCAAGTCTAAACTATTTTAACTAAATTATTTATGTTTTATACACACAGAGTCTGGAGGTAATTTTGTGCTATATTTTGAGTGCACCTGTGTTTTGACTGCAGCCTGTCACATGAGCTCAAGCAGGGAACGTTCCACATGTGACATCATGTTGGCACTCAAAGAGAATCGGATTCTGGAACACTTCTGAATCTGGAGTTTTGGATTAGGAGTGCTCAATGTGTATGACTCTGCACCATTTTTACTCATATTTACTGTGGTCACATTTTAGAGCAGTACAATTATGAAGTTGGGAAATTATTCAAAAGCAATATCTACATATTCAGAAAATATTCTATTTTAAAAGGAAAAAACGGTTGATGTGATTCAATAACATGCACAATAAAGATCACACTTCGCCATCTTTAGGATGAACTTGATGCACATTTTAACATGTCAAAAATTGACCTGTATCTCACTAAAAATGCCTCTTATAGTGAAAGTTATCAGCACTTTCGCTCCACCTCAGTGGATACACTGATGAGCTTCTGAAATAGCACCTCATTCCTGGGAGCAAGTAGACACTCGGTAGACGAAGCTTGAGGACCACTGATTGGCTCTCGTGAAAAGTTTCACCTGATCACTAATTCTGCAACTTACCACCAAATGTCATGATGCACTTCCTTGCACCATGAAAAACACCATGACTGTCTGCCTACTAGGAGGGAGGGTTTTCCAGAAGCTTCCATTCTACTGTATCAGTGAAAATAGGTTTAGTGTGGGTTGACATGGATACAAAGAAATAAAGGGGGAGATTTCCAAGTTACATCCTCAAAAGTTGAATTACCTTTCAAGTACCTTTAGTCCTATTCATCTAAAGTAAGTGAGGTTGAGGAATATCACCTGGGTCAGAGACTCTCAGCCCCAGCACCAGTGACTTTTTAGACTAGATAATTGTTTGCTGGGCTGTGGAGATTTCCCTGAGCACCGAAGGACATTGAGTAGCATCCCTGGACTCTACTCACTAGATGTCATGGTCACATACCACGTCTCCCCCAGCTTCGTCAAAAAATATCTCCAGACGTTGCCAAAATCTTTGCAGAGCGAACATCGCCCTGATGGGGGACCACCACTCAAGGTATTTTCTCATTCTTCTTTACTTCCAAAATTCAAATAAATTATATAAATAAATGCAAAAAAAGTAAACACAATTCTTAAAAGCTCCTTTGAAAATGATGGAATCAATTTGAAGCTTCAAAGATGCCTTCAAGTATTTGGGCTATGCAAAACTAGTAAAAATTATACATACAGGATTCACTATCAGACTTTTATCTGTATCACAGTTAATGTGATGGGCTGACAGAGCTGACTCCAGAGAATGTTCTAGGCCAGACTCTAAGGGAAATGACTAAACAGACTCCATTTTGCTCTGAGACTCCATGTTATGTAGGAAATAAGCTTCTCCCATGGGAACACTCCGCCTCTGTACCCCTCATCAGTTACTTGGTGTGACAAGTTTAACAACACAGAATGATAATTCCTATGTAAAAGAAAATTGCTCTCTTTTGATTCCTATTGCTCCTAAACAATGTACCATGTAAACAGTGATTGTGTGGATGTTAGTAACCATTCTTTAGTTTGTACCTAGGTAAGGGTCGTTTTGACCCACTTCCCCCTCTGTTGATAATCTCATGATGTTTGTTTATAATTTAGAATCATAGCAACAGACACTTATGATTGATGTGATTGTTGGTATAAAAACCCCTGCAACCCTGCAGTCAGGGCTGTTCTTCCAATAGCCATTTTTTGGGGCATCGTGTGAGACAGTCAGCCGGCCTGCTTAATAAAGACTCTCAAATTTGGGCTTCTCAGTGGTGATCAGTCTGTTCTTAAGTTGAGCCCCATAATAGTTAAGACTGTGAGAAACAAATTGATAGGTCTGTGATTGATAGAAAATCTGGAAAAAAAAATGTTGGATTTGTTTGACTGATGAAATTGTGTTTTCCATTATTATTGTCACTTCTGCTATGAGTCATCAAAAATTTCCTGGTTTCAATTGTGTGATAATAACTAATAAAGACCAAAATGAAAGAGAGGTATGAATAAAATGTCACTGTGTAGTATCTTGCATTTTCATAGCAGAAGCTAACCACCAGGCAAAGGGCTCTGGGTTTTATTCTGAACCATTTAAAATTTACAATGTTCCTGAGAGATAGACATCATCCCATGAAGGCAATTTGATTTGCTCAACCTTACATAGTTTGTAAGTAGCAGGTTCCAGAATCAAGCCCAGAGCCAGCCAACTTCAAACCAAATCACTTCTGACCACCACGCTTTACAGAAATCCCCTTATTCTGACAGCCAACACTCCCTACTGGAGTTTCCCACCTGGGAACTGTTCTACTCCAAGTTACCACCAGGGCACCTTGCATTTCTAGCTCTGTGTCTTTGCTCATGATATTTTTCCCAGGGGAACATTAACTCCTCTCTATCTGCTGTATCCTAAATCATACCCTTTACCTGATGCTTAGATTTATGTCCATTTCCTCCAAGAAATTTTCTAAGGTTTTTCTAGCTCCAGGGATTTCTCTCTCTGAACACATTTTACTGCATACCTAATTAGATGTGTATTGCAGAAGATCTCAACTTATAACTCCTAGTAACAGTAACTAGCATGCATATGGATCTTAATAAAGAGATACGTGAACAAAGTCACATCTTTTTATCCTTGTCTCAAGCCTGCTTTTCTGTTAGTCATTTCACAGATAAGGAGCCTAAGGGTCAGAGTTAACTGGAGTTTTCAAAGAGTTATCCAGTAAGTGACAGACTTGAACTTGAATTTAAATCTTCAAACTCTAAACCCCACGTTCGTCTTAAAAACCACAGAGCACATGAGCCCAGGTATGTGAAAGTCTGCCTCCCTCATTTCGTTGCAATTTTCCTTTTCTAAGTTCTTCCACTTCCTTCACTCTTACCCAGGTACTTAGGAAGCACTTAGAATAATTGTTTCCCTATTAAATGATCTTGGTTTCCTAGGCTTTGGAGCATAGATCAGTAATAACATTAATAAGTGATGTCTATTAATCTTGGAGTGCATAGCACACTCTCAGCAGGACACCAAGACTGCAGATGATGAAACTGGATATAATAGAGAGCAGGGGATTTAAAAAGTTGCCCTGTCAATAAAAACACCAATCTACAGTGAGATTTCTGTTTGAACTTGGTTAACAATGACCTCCAAATAATTAGCCAGTATTCATACCTTCTGAGTGGTTCTTTGTCAAGTAATCCCACCTGCATTTTTCCTCCTTGAGTTCTGAAAAACAAAAAAATGAGTGTAAGATGTTGCTCTTTAATTCCCATTTTAGGAAGAAAATGTTTTCAGGAACATGTAGAAGATTGAACGAAGCAGATTTTTAACCCAAAGGCTTACTGTTGACTTTAACTGTCTTTCACCACAGAAAACCAAGATACATCTCTAAGACTAGATTTTCAATCAATCCAAAAATGTATACAGTCAACCATCCATGCTTCTGGGCTCTAATCTGCAAATTCAACCCACTCCAGAGCAAAAATATTTGAAAAAAAATTGTGCAAACCTGTACAAATTATTTTCTTTCTCAGTATTCTCTAAACCAATACAGTATAACAACTACTTACAGAGCATTCACATTTTATTAGGTATTACCAAGAATCTAGAGAGTACTTAAAGTATACAGAAGAGCATAGATGGTGTGTAGACTACCCTGTCTCATGTGAAGGAATTGTTCATCCTCAGATCTTGCTGTCAGTGTTATATCCTGAAACTCATCCCTCAAGGTACCCAAGGACAACATAGATATATCCTGTGTGTAGTCAAGTTTTGAAATTGGATGTGATTTCTACAATACTGGATTTTGTCGCTCTAGAAGTGCTCAGACAGAGGAGTCTGCCAGAGGACAGATTCCGGATTGTTTGTTTCTCTTGGTTGACAATTGCAAACACCAGTCAGTCAGAGAGAAAGCTCTGCTTAAGAGTCCCTAGCCGAGTTGGGGTGGATCCACGGACGCCTGTGGTAGCGTGGAATGGAGTTTACTTCCCTGAACCGGTTTTCCCACCCTGGTCACACATGTGACATGAAAAATGCAGGCACCTTCATCAAGCAAGTATTACTGGTAATTTCCAGTTGTCTGAGAGCTATTTGGCACATTCACAGGAGCTGACATCCAAACAATAAGTAATCTGGTTTTCAATAAGGTAATTACTGCAAAGCTGCATGGTCTGGAGACCTGAGCGGTGTATTTCGACACACTGCACAAACGGCACACCTGAGTAAGCTTGTAGTCACCAGAAACTATTATGTTTAGTCGCAAGATTATGACAAAATTTCTATTATTTGTGTGCTGGCTTAAATCCCAACTCTAAAACCACATCGTAAGTATTGGCTCACTCATTTTTAGGGCACTGCCGATCTTGAAGGTATTGTTTGTTTGTTACCTATCAACTTAGTTCTCTGTGATCCATGATCACAGTCACCTTTGTGTGTGTGTGTGTGTGTGTGTGTGTGTGTGTGTGTTGAACTGGGCATGGAACCCAGGGTCTCGAACATTCTAGGCAAGCCCTCTACCACTGAGCTACATCCCCAACCCAACCTCCAACATCTGTCTCATCCAAAAGCTCAGCCACTTCAGAGGAATTGGGCTGAAATCTCATACCAATCTCTCCATCATGGAGCATCCTTTCAACCTTTTTACATAAAAATAACACAGAAACACTGGAAAATATAGCTATTCCAGAGGCCGATGGAGAATGGATGCTGTTTTTCCATCAGGGATCACAAACCCATTGACACTGGAGAATTGATACCCTAGCCAATGATCATATCTGAGAACATTTTCTGAACACTTTGCTGAAATCAATCAACTTAAAAATCACTAACCAATTTCTAGACCCTTATTGCCCATGTGGGGAAGTTTATTATACCTACTTGAATTTCCTGGGAATGAATTTTAGTGGGATCCGAAAGTATGGGGATCAGATCGAAATCCAGGAATTTGGGGTTTTGTTAGTGATTCTTGTAGATAAACCTGACTTGCTGAGTCTCCCCAGGCCTTAGCTCCCTTGCATTCATTAATTGGCAATGTATTTGCTGTATCTCCTATTGCCAGATGCTATAATGTGGGCTCCGGATAAAACAGGTAAGAAATGGACAAAAAACCTGCTTCAGAGATCTCACATTCAAGTGGAGGAAAGTGTATAATGAATGAACGCATGAGTAGATAATGTGTCAGATATGATAAAATCTACGAAAATAAAATGAGAAGGAAAATAGAGAATCATGGAATAGAATTCTGGGCAAGGAAAGGATTGCAAATTTTATAAATTTTGATTAATGCATTATAGTTAGACATAATATTGGGATTCATTTTGACATAATTATAAAAGTGTGGAATTTAATTTGCTCCACTTTAGTCCCCACTACTTCCTACTTTGATCCCCTCTTGCTTCCCCATCCCTATCCTCTATTCTACTGGCCTTTCTTCTATTTAGTCATAGGTTTTCTTAAATTAGTGTATTGCATATATGCATGAGGGGAAATTCATTGTGGTGTATTTATATGTGTTCATAGGATAATTTGGTCAGTTTCATCCCACCATGCCTTCGTCAGGTATCTGATGACTGTACCTACATGGGTTTGTCTTTGTGTCTTCTAGTCCATTGGTCTTCATGCTTGTTTTGGTGTCAGTATTTTTCTGTTTTTAATACTATAACTCTGTATTATAATTTGAGCTCTGGTATTGTGATGCTTCCAGTATCAGTCTTCTTGTTCAGGATTACTTTGGCTACTCTGGATCTCTTATTCTTCCAAATAAATTTTTAGAAGTGTTTCTTTTTTCCTTCTGTGAATAATGTCATTGGTATTTTTATGGGAATTACACTGAATCTGCAGAGCACTTTCAGTAGCCTGGTCATCTTGATAATACTAATTCAGCCTATCCAAGAATATCAGAGATCTTGTCATTATTCTAAGGTCATCTTCAGTACCTTTCTTCTGTAGTTTCATTGTAGAGGTCATTTACCTTCTTGGTTAGATTTAATCTCAAGTTCATTTTTTTAAGTTATTGTGGATGGTGTTTTGATTAGCTTTTTCTGCTGCTGTGACTAAAGAACTCAACCAGAACAACTGTAGAGGATAGAGGAGGAGGAGTTTATTTAAGGGCTCACAGTTTTGGAGGTCTTGGTCCAAAGAAGACCAGCTCCATTCCTTGAGGCTTGAGGTGAGACAGAACATCATAGATAAACAGTGTGGCAGAGGGAAGCAGCTCACATGATGGGTACAAATATATACCCAAAGTCACACCCCAATTCCCACCTCCTCCAGCCACCCCCTATCACTTCAGTTACTACTTAGTTAATTTCTATCAGGGGATTAATTCACTGATTGGGTTAAGACTCTTACAACCCAATCATTTCTCCTCTGAACCTTCTTGCATTGTCTTACAAATGAGCTTTTGGGGGACACCTCACAGCCAAACCATAACAGATGGTACAGTTTTCCTAATTTCTTTTTCAGCAGAATCATTATTGGAGTATAGGAAAGTGACTGATTGATTTATGTATGTTTAATCTTGTATCCTGCTACTTTTTTTGATTCTGTTTATCAGTTCTAAATGTCTTCTGGTGGAGTTTTTGGGAGTCTTCTAAACGTAGGATCATGTAATCAGCAAATAGAGATAATTTGACTTCTTCTTTTCCTATTTGTAAAGGGATAATAATTTTGAAGAGGACTATCAGAGATGTTTTCTAGTGCTGGCGATATAGCTCATCTCGTTGGGTGCTTGCCTAGCATGTGCAAGGACCAGAGTTCGAATCCCCAGGGCTCCAGGATAGAAGTAAGAGCTGCCAGTGACATGGGAACATCATGAGAGTTGACAAAAGTGTGTCCAGGAGGACGGGATGAGTCCAACACTGCTGAGAGGCCTCATGAGATGAGGACTCCAAACTGACCATAGAGCAGCAAAGTTGAAGCCATGAGGACCCTGGTGAGAATCTTTGCTTCTAAAGAAAATTAGAGGCAAGGAATGGAAACTAAGAGCACAAACAACTTCCCAAAAATTTTCTCTAGGGGGAAGTGAGAAAAAAAGAGCAGAATCTGAAAAAGATGTAGAGTCAAGAAAGACTTTCTTTAAACCAATTTTATCGAGGTGTAAACTACATTCAATACAATTCACAATTCTGCATTCACTTCAATGACTTCTAACAAACGGGTATGCCTATATAATCACAACCACAATCAGACCATTTTCAGCATCTCAAAAGCCTGTCTTGTGCCCCTTCCATCAATCATCCTCTCACCCCTGAACCCAGGCACCAATGATCTGCTTTCTGTCACTCTAGATTAGATGCGTTTTTAAGAGACTCACATAAATGGAATCTTGTAGTATATAATCTTTTGGTGTATGGTTTATTTTGCTCAGTATGTTTTCTAGAAATACCATGTCGATATATGAAACAGTATCCCTGCCCTACAATTGCTGAATAGTAAGTATTTCATTGCAGGGACATAGCAGAGTTTACTTGTTTGTTTGTTTCTTCAGTGTTGGGGATCAACCAGGGGCTCACGCATGTTAGGCAAGCACTCTGCCACTGACTACACCCCAGCTACTACCAGGCTTTCACATCCTCTCTCCTGTTGATGAACATTTGAGCAATTTTTTAATTTTGGAAACTACTTTGAGCATGTCTAAGTCTTTTGCAGATATTTTCTTTCATTTAACAAAGGTTTCTTGTTCAAGATCAAAGAAATTTGGGAGTTAGAATTTCAATTAGGATAGTGATGAAATTTTTGATTTGTCAGGATATGTTGTTCTTGGGATGATACAGTTCCTTGAAAAGTAAGTAAGCATCATTCCTCTGTAATCATTTATTCAGTATTCCACTCCAGTGGAATATCATGAGGATATTTCCCTTGCCTAGCATATCCATATCCTAGTGAGTAAAAGGGAGTAAAATTGTCAGGGGCAGTGGCACACGCCTATAATCCCAGCAGCTTGGGAGGCTGAGACAGGATGATAGCAAGTTCAAAGCCAGCCTCAGCAAAAGCAAGGTGCTAAGCAACTCAGTGAGACCCTGTCTCTAAATAAAATACAAAATATAGGGTTGGGGATGTGGCTCAGCAGTCGAGTGTCCCTGAGTTCAATCCCTGGTACCAAAAAAAAAAAAAAAAAAGAAGAAGAAGAAGAAGAGTGAAATTAAATTGAATAAATGTGTGCTCCTTAACAGGTTATGCAATCCAGATATTTCTGGCCACAATCTAAGTAGACTGAAGACAAGGTAGGTAATGATGCAATTAGTCACCCCATGTACATAGATGAACTCTTCATTGGTGGTAAGTCTGGGTGTATATGACACATTCCTAACCCTGAAGAGAGTCACCATCCTCATCAACTGCACCCATCATATTCTTGTCTACCTTACCCATAAGTCAGGCAGCCCATGATTTCGATGGCCAACCACCAGTTTGGGATTAGAGACACTTGGCTTGTATTGTTTGTGGTTCTGCTCATTCACCATTTGCATGTTACATGACAACTTTCCTAACTTGGTATCCCACCATTTCTCCCTTTGTAAAATAGAAATGACATCTGAGTGATATTGATGAAGTGTTACGGAATGTGCTGTATTTCCTGACTGCAAAGTAAAACATGAGAACCGACAGCAAGATATTAGCATGGGAACATGCGTTTTCCTGTTTCTCAACTTCGCTATAAAAATTTATATACATTAAATCCTATTCCTTCTAACTTGCTAGGAATAGAAGGAAGAGAAGAATGGGAAAAGCAGGCCCTGACATCTGGGAATTGGCCTGGCACCCACTGGAAGGCCTTAGCATCTCCTGCTGAACATAAACAATTTCAAAGAGCAGTGACAGCAGACATAGTCACTCTGAAAGGTGAGAGAGAACAAGATCACTTCATAATTTCATCCAAGAACAGACAAAAACACGGTCATTCTGCAATTCACATATGCCAACATGACTGATATATTTGATCATTGCTTCATCAATTACAGTTTCATCTTTGACCTATACTCTTCTCCCCCCTTACTGAAATAACTAATCACAGAATTGTCCCTACTGACAGCAGCCATTCCAGAACAATCCACTAACTCCTCAGACTCTCCCTACCATCTCTTAACCCGAGTCCAGATTCTATAAGTAATTCCTAGCCCTCTCTCACCGAGAGGTCCTGCAAATACCAGTGGTTTATATTCTTCCTCGGTACAGTTTGAAACCAACCCAACTTGTCCAAAAGCAGGCAGGTCCCTGGTGGTGTTTGGAAGACACTGACAATACGCTTGCTCAGAATTTTCAGTAAGGAAAAGGGAGACTTAAGTGAGTACACCTCTCAAAAATATTTACACTTTATGAACTCTCTTTTGGGGCTTACAAAACCTTCCTGCATCAAAGAACTGGTTCCCAGTAGGCATAATGGAATTCTTCAACAAGGAGGGGGTAGAAAGTGACAATATTGGAACAGAGAGTACCAAGGTGTCCCTCTGCTGACTCCCGCCTTGCCTGCCTCACAATCCCTGCTTCCCTGACCAATTATTGACACCACCCTGCCCAGGCTCCACATCAGGGCAGGGATTAGCACCAGCATGTGGAGTCTGGAATTCATCTGCCCGCTGTAGGCCTGGTGTCTGGTGAGCCCTGAGCACCAGGCTGCAGCCTTGTTCTCTCATCAGACTTCAGCCTCAATTTCCTGCTTAGTATTCCAGCCCACTGCTGGGCCTGGAGCTTTGCCTAGAATCGTCATAACCCATTTGGCAGGGGTCCAACACCTTGCTGTCCTTGCCCCTGTCCCTTGCCTGGAGGCTGTAGCTTGTTCCCCATATTCCCAATTGCTGCCAGACCTGCCAATTCCAAATGGGCTCGCTCCCCAGAGCCATGACGTGGCTGACCTTTCCACCACTGTTTTCGGAATGAGCCCTTCAGCTGAGAAAGTTCTCTAGCCTCTTCCCATCTGGTCCTAGGATCCTTCCATGTTTCCTCTCGGCCAGTGCCAGCATCCCTGATGGTTGAGCCCACCCAAGTTATAACAACCCCAGCTCACTGCGTACGGTTTATTCATGTGCAACTGGACACCTTCCTTGGCCATCGCCCAACAGAGAAAGTTGCTACAAGAATTAGCCTGCTGAGGCTTCGGGGCTTCCAGACAAAATCTCAGATTCAGGAAAGCAGCAGGAAACAGGAGGAGGTTATGTCCTACCACATCAAGGATCACATCGCAAGAATTAAAGCCATCCTCTGTGCCTATATCACTTCCTGGGAACAAATAAATGCAACTTCAAAAGCAACCCTATAACTTAAAAATACGTGAGAACTTATGAATACCTATGCATAGAGAACTTACTAGATGTCTGATGACCTCATGGTAAGTATTCAATAAATATGTGTCTAACTAACGAATAGGGTTGACAAATGGGTAAGCAAGGTGCAATTTCTATTGCTCTTGCTCAGGGTTACCCAGCTAGATATGTTAAGAACTAAACTGTCTTAGCTCAAATCCAGTCTTCTTCCCACTAAAGCGAAGTCTTTATTAAGTAGATACTGGTTTGTTCATAACAGCACAAACCTCCAAATACATTATTATGGATTTTTATCACTAAAATTATTGAAGTCTTACTAGTTTTTGGAAGCTTAAACTAGCTATGCAATCACTTCATCAGAAAACATGCAATAATCACACCTGAATTCTGTGACAAAATTGGGAAGGAAACCCACCCACCAAGAATTAATAAACATTTTTTATCACATAAAATAATCTTTATTGAATACCTTTAGAAAACTTATAGGTTTTTTATGCCCTTGAACCACAGAGTGAAAACAAACTCTGGGAAAAAAACGAGACATGGATGGGAAGAGGCAGAAAGGGGCACAAGGAGGAAGGAGATGGGAAGCCACCGAGACAACTTTGCAGTTTCCTGGAACTGCGTCTGTCCGCCCTGCTT
Source organism: Sciurus carolinensis (assembly GCF_902686445.1). Taxonomy (NCBI): domain Eukaryota; kingdom Metazoa; phylum Chordata; class Mammalia; order Rodentia; family Sciuridae; genus Sciurus; species Sciurus carolinensis. Next base: position 167,358,760 of record NC_062215.1, read on the forward strand.
GTCATTTCGGAAGAGGAGGTTTTAAAGGAAGAGTGTGGGTTACTCCACTGTTCTTCCTGCAATCGCCAGGGGTTGCTGGAAAGAACACACCTCCCTCAGTGTGCAAAACCCAACTGTGTCAGGCCTGACACACATTTACACTTTAATTAGAAGGAATCCCTTTAATCAGATGATCCGATTGCCTTGCTACTCAAAGTGTGATTCACAGAGGACCCCTCAGTTGATGTGAGGCAAACTCTGGAGCTCCTGAGATCTAGTGATGCGGAACCCACAAGAACCCAGATGATTGGCGTGTGCAGCGACCCTGAGAGGCCTTGCTCTTGCTCAGCGGTTACATAGGGGCGAAGTAGACTGGCCCAGGTGCGAGGTCATTTTGGTTCTTAGAGGCCGTCAAAGAAGGTGTGGGTGGCAGGCACTGCCAAGGATGAGAAAATGCGCCAAAGACAAATTTGCCTTCTCAGCAAGTTTCATTAAGGTCCCAAAGTCCTGCAAAGCCTGCCACCGGCCAAACCACCTGAGTGTGTAATGTTGCTGAGGCCTGCAAGGTGCGAGTGACTGTGTTGAACTGTAGGCCAGGTATGTAACATGTGTTTAGTAAATAAAGTAACTCAAGCCCGTGTGATTGGTGGTCAGCTCTAGTATTGGACAAGAGATATGACATGATTCTTCAAGGCACCCCAACATAGCCAAGAGCACCCGGGAATAAGGAGAACCTGGCTCAAAATGGCCTGTGAGTCTATGTCAGAAGTTCTGATCAGCCTGCTGATCCACACTCCACATGGCATAAAATTCAGAATGTGCAATCCACCGGAGCACAAAGACCAAGGGTTGCTCCTCCGAAGAGAGGAACGTACTACTTAAATTTGCTTAATCCACTCACCAAATTACCTAAGCAGCAACTTCTTAAACTTAATTGCGATTCAAATAAAAACATTCCGACTTTCATAATATGCCTCTCTTCTCTCTCTCTCTTTTTAACCTGCTTGTCAGCCTATCGTAGACCTCTGAAAGCTTTAATTACATGCTTTCCCTGGGACAGAGTCTAAATCTCAAGCGTTAACTAATGTCTTCGGCCCATGGGGGGCAGTGAAGGACAGCAGAACTGGAGCAGGCTGCTGGCCACTGGCTTCCTGCTGGGCAGATTTAACCAAACAGTCACAATTAGAGACCAGGAGATCAGCTGTTGGGTTTGGAGCAGGTAGGAGCACTCTAATTAAGCACGGAGTGCCTCAGAAGGAGCCGGTCGTCCCAGAAGAGAGAGTGCTGAGAAAGGAGGCGAGGACAGAGATCAGCAGATAGCCTCCTGCGGTGAGCAGATCTCATAAAGCCCCAAGGCTGGCCTCCAGGGTCTGCCTCCTGGAGCTTCCTAAATCAGAGGTAGGAAGCTCTTCATTTTCAAAAAATAGCTCAGTATGGAGCCACAAACTCCCTCTTCCCTTTTGCAGAACAAAATCCCTTTGTTTCTCCCTGAGGGCTGCAATGAAGGTTGAACCAACCTGCCAATTAGGACACAACAAGAGGAGCCCATAGGGCTTGGAAGTGGGTGTGCATCCTGGGAGGAGAAACCCCTGCTCACCCAAACAGAAAGCTTAGAAGCAGGACCTCCATTACCAGAGCACCACCACCAGCCCTGTCCCTTATGAGGATCTAAGTTTGGGAGTAAATCTGGATTCAGCTTTATGCATGGGTACCTTGGTAAGGACATGGGACCAGGTGCTGAAATTGGAATTCTAGTTTCCCAAATAATGTTTATAAACAAACTCCCCTCCCATGTGACTCCTTCAACAGCCGTCTGGCTGCATCTGCCCTGTAGTTTCAAACTTTCCTTCTCAGTCTTCACTCCCCCTCCTCAGGAACAGTATACACATGGTTTCTCATTTATACAAGAAACCAGAGAAAATTTGAAATGTATAGATATGGTGTGCAAGGGGTGCTTTTGGAGATCTATGAATTCCTAATTAAGGAAAAACTACCCAGTTGTTATTCTTATATCTTCCTTTAAATTGAATATTTTGACCTTTTTGATCTTTTTCTCTCTCTCTTTTTTTTTTTTTTTCAGGATTTTTGACCAAAATATTCCAATGACTTGGTGATAAAATCTTGTAAAAATAATAATCACACTGGCAAAAATTTCATGATTGCTTATTCTGCACCAGAAACTGTACAAGGGACATTGCACGGTCCGTTGCTAATCCTTAACCATTGCCCCGTTTGGTAGATGCTGACATCCACATATTAAAGAAAAAGAAAAAGTTCAACAAGTATAGTTATTTCATTCATGGGATCCACTGCCTACTTGGTTAATTCTACAAGTAAATAATTAAGATACTCAGTATCATATCCACTACCAATTTACTACCATGGACTAGCCTCCTTGTGATGTTCATAAATGTTAGTTTAGTCCTCACAAAAGTCTTCTGAGATACCTTTAATTTCACCATGGCATAGATGAGGGAATAGCTCAGCCACACTGCTCATAGGTAGCAAAGCTAAGACTTCAACAGACATCTCCCAATGCCAGTTTCAATGTGTCTACACAAAAATCCAGCTGCATCCCAGACAAGCAAAATACAGAAGGTCATGCTCACTTTTGCAATGTGGCAGGAGGAATCTGTCTTACTGCTAGACCTTCATGCTCAAAAGCATGCATTGAACTCTTCCCAGAAGGTAACTAAGAGGACAGTGGAATTATCTCAGGGAACCAACAGCAAGAACTCTATTTCAACCCTCTGCTGAGATGCAGTAGCTGTCTATGAACTTAAGTGAGTTCATTCTTTATCCCTTGACTCTTCTTTCCATTACCAAATGGGCATACTTACCTGTCTCCTCACCCTCATCTTTGGAAATTAAATTTCAGCATAGGGAATTTATCTTGTTCAATGATTTTGTGGCAAATATTTTTTAAAAGTAGTATGCAGTTAAAATAATTTTGTAGAAAAAATGAGGCATACGTTTGATGCAAAGATCAAGTGAGTTCATGTGCTTGAAAACTCTCAGTTGATTTCAGTGTGGGATTAACCCTCCAAGTAGGTTAGTTTAGTCTTATAAATGTGCTCTTTCTGTTCATCTGGATATGGATTCTCCTCCAACTTTTGAAAGGTCTTAGTTTTTAAGTATACTCTGAAATTTTAGGATTTCAAAGATTAGGTAAGTGAAAAATAATCATCAAAATATTTTAATTTATGTCCCAGTCACTCCATTTATTCGACTTTGAATTGGGCGCATAACTATCTGAGGTTTGACAATGGACATAGTATTTCGTGATTTAGGACTATTATAAATATTAGTTAAGAAACTGTATGAAGTACATGCATTTATTACCTAGATGAAAATGCTGTCAAGGCAGGTTTGTTCGTTAAAACTGCTAGTAGTTTAGAGTATAAACTCGGGTCATCATCTTCGTTCTTTGACTAGAAACCTTTAAACTTAACCACATTGTGCAAGAATCACAAGAGCTACTGGCTCGCTGGGAATTCATCAGGGCTAGGTGCACATTTCAGCACTTTACATATAGAAGTCATTTAGAACTCACACCCAGGCTAAGGTTGTGGCTCAGTGGTAGAGCCCTTACCTCACACGTGTGAGCCACTGGGTTTGATTCTCAGTACCGCATAAAAATAAATGAATAAAATAAAGGTCCATTGACACTAAAAAAATAAAAATAAATCTCGCAGTCCCTCCCACAGAGCGAGTGTGGCAGAGAGGTAGACTGAGGCACAGAGAGGGGAAGTCAAAGACACAACTAGAAAGTAACTTTGAACCCAAACAACTGGGTCCAGAAACTAGAGCACGTAACAACTAAGTTCCTTGAGGTTCAACTTCATGATTTAACCATCTCTCAGATCAATATTCTTTACCTTTTGGCACCATTATCCGCTTTCTCAGCCTGATGAAGTCTACAGACCTCCCTCTGAATGATGTTTGTGAATACCTTAAATATATAGGATTGTAAAGAGAATAGATAACATTGGGAAATTATTAAAATATTTTTAAAACTAATGCCATAGTATGGTAGCATATGCACTTCTCTGGTACCCTCTAAGTAGCAAGATATTGTGTCAGGGTCTAATAACTCCTACCAGTTACTGGAAATGAGGAACATAGATAAGATGAAAATATCTGATTTCTATTGATGTCAAAGTCTCCAGTATTGCTAAACTAGGGTGGTTTGTAGGCTACATTCTTTTTGTTGTTGTTGTTTGTTTTGTTTTTAATATTTTTATTTGTCCTAATTAGTTATACATGACAGTAGAATGCATTTTGACACATCATACATAAATGGATGCATTGTGGACGTCTCACTGGTCTGGCTGAACATGAGGTAGAGTTACACAGGCCATGTAATCATATATGCACTTAGGGTAATCATGTCCCATTCATTCTCCTATCATTCCTACCCCCATGCCTCCTCCCCTCCCTCCACTCCCCTCTGTCTTGTCCAAAATACCTCTATTCTCCCCCCGCCCCCTTTGTGAATGAGCATCCACATATCAGAGAAAGCATTCTGCCTTTGGTTCTTTTGGATTGGTGTAGCCTACATTCTTGATTGTAGGAAGTGCCAAATTTCAGACATAGGGTAGTCAAAATAAAGATGTAACTTTTTCCCATTCGAGTCCATGGACCATTGAATTCTCCCCGGTTCCTCCTGAGCAGATCCTTAGTTCATCAGTCTGATCTAAGGTCTACTTATTGTTTACAGGTAACAGAAAACTCTCATTGACACGACCTTCTCAAGTAGATGATGCTTGGCCTCCTGATATATCACTTGGTAATTTTAACAAACTCTGCTCAAACACAGTAGAAATTGCTGTATTGAAAACACCTGGAAGGGCTTATTTTCCCTATACAAGCCTGAGGCTCTCCACCTTGTGTTAAGACTTCGCCATCAAAGCTCTGCAAAGCTGCCACCAAATCTCTTGACTTTCATTATATAGTGGACAAACAGAGATATCAATTCAAGCCAGCCTTCTCTGGGAGCCTATAATGTGGCCTGCTGGTACATTCCCCCAGTTTTTTAGATCCACAAGCCTTTCTCTAGTTACCGAAATGCTCCACCTTTTGTCCATGTAACCACTAGATGGCACTAATTGTTTGATGTTCTCTTTTCTGCCAGAAATTCTGCCCCAGGCTTCCCACCCAAAAGTTCATTTGGAATTGAGAAAGATTATCTGGCAACTTGATCCACAAACACTGAGAGCTGACATCTCTCTCTGAAATGAATTAAAGCTTTTTTCATTCTGTTTTTTATTTTATCTTTAAAGACCATTACATCATTTTGCTCTTCCTTTGATTCTCCAGGGGCTTTTTCAAGTCCATTAGAACTTCAGCAGTTCAAGATGTTTCACACCAATTAGGACTACCTTCTCCAAATGCTCTGTGCTTTTCCAGCAAGGGCATGCTCTGCAGGAAGCATTATTGCCTATCTGGACGCTGGCAACTGAGGCGCGTTCAGAGTGACAAAATGATTGGGTTAAATGCCTTCCTGCCACAGGAGCTAGGTATTGTCCTCCACTGCTTCAGAGAAATTCCATTTATAGGCTGATGCTTCAGTCGTGGGTCATAAATAGGACAAGGGCTGCACCCAATAAAAGATTGGACCCATGTACTCCTCGGTGGTTGGGATTTGTGAGAAGTATTTTTAAAGGAGTAATAAAATGTAACTGTGTTTTAAAACTGTCTCTTGAAATAAGTGCAGTCATTATATTAACAACTGAAGTAACATACTAGCAACAAGCACAATAAATATACACTCTCAATACCACTGAAATCCTGTTGTATTTTCCGAATGTAAAATACATTATGGCTCTTCGCTTTTGTAAATTTGTTCATTGCATGTAAGATGACAAGAAATGGATCAAAGAGCGTAAGCTGCTATACTCAAAGGTCAGATCAAGAAGAAAGAAGCTGGACGGTCATCACTGAGGGACTAGGGCCCGAGTCCTCACTGCAGTCTTAGAAATCACCCCTGGAGCTGTGCCTGACTACCCTACATGAGTGTGCATGATCGGACCATAACTTCTAAATATGTGCACCTCCATTTCTGTGCAATGCCAACCTTGTGTTTAGCTTCCCCCAATCTAAAATTCCATCCCAGGATATATCCACCTGCTTATCACCTTTCTTAAAGAGAAGATGGTCAAGAACATGGGCTTCTGATGATGTGGACTTTCCTTTCTGACAAGGAAAAGAAGAAAGAGAGAGGAACCCGACTCCCAAGCACAGAAGGCCACGCTCAATGCTGCTGCCTTACCGATTTGGGGCAGAGACCTGTGTGGGCCTTTTCAGGGGAGGGTAGCACGAGAAAAACCAAACATGATTTTCACTAAGTGAATGACGTGAGGTGAGATCACAAACGGAGACTGTTCTGTCCCCTGGTTTTCCTGTCGCTCTCCTTATCTCTTACTGGCCAAGAACAATATATTTCCATGTGGTTTTCAAAAAGCTTTCACTGCCAATGTGCCCTGCCAGTGTGCCAATCCCAGAGCACCAAAACCCATGCTCTTCACCACCAATGGCCCCAGGATTCCCCAGCACAGCTCAACAGGCCAAAAGGAGATCAGACTCCTGGCCAGGAAGGGGATGGAGGGGCAATCCCAGAATGCCCTGGGTGCTTTCATCACAGGGATTCTTTGAAACATGTCCAGAGCAGCTGCCCATATAGAGGGAGAACGTGAGAAGTCAACTCAGCCCCTGGAGGTGGAGTGTTAGAGAAAAAAAGAGCACCTTCGACTTCTAATGTATTTGTCTTGCAAAATGCCTCTTATTTCCACTCCCCCCTCCCTCCAAAGTTAATCGCCTCTGGGTCTGGCTATGGGAAAAACACTTGCAAAGTTTCCTTTGATTAAGTGCTTTTCGAGAGTTTGTTTTAAATTGAGTCTGCCACTCTACTGCAACACAGACTTACAAATATTTCCCAAAGAAAAAGAGATGGAAAATAATAATAACAGTAATAAAGATATGGACCAGAACCCTAAATCTTGAAAGAATTTGTTTTCCAATAGAAATGATAGTATGAGCAATAGATAGTCCATGTGTGTATGTGTGTGTGTGCACACACATGTGTTTGTGTATATTTTGCATGTCAAGAAAAAATGTATTTCAAGAATTTTCTTTCTTTGGAAAATCTGGTTTGTTGGAGGTAAGCTCATCTCTTCTAAATATTTTTGAATATGCCTACCTACTAGTCTTTCCTTTCGCTGGGCTTTTTCCTCTGACCCACTCGTATAATGAGACTACCAGTCAATCACTCCAAGTCTTCATTCTCCGCCATCTTTAACGTAGTGCTCCATGATGATTACCGTGATCTCACCATGGTCTGCTTAAGCCAGACAATTGGATCTGCCATTGACCTGAGCCCGTGCCAGGAGGCGAACATGTACTACATTTCAGGAAAAACAGACTGATTTGTTCAGGTGTGAGCAGTGGCTTCTCAGCTGCCAAAGCATTCCAGTTGAACAAGATGTTCCAGGAAAATATAATTTTGGAACCAGTCGGTTCAGCTCTAGGTAGGAGAGGCTGGTTAATTACTCTCAGGTGGTCCAAGCAGGCCCCGCAAGAACAGTGCCTTAGCTTCCCAGCAACCAAGGTGCCTGGAGTAGGTAGGCAGGCCCAGGGCTAAGGTATGGAGAGGGAGGCAAGGAACCGGGACCAGGTCTGTTCACAGTGAAAGTTACTGGAAAGGGCCAGAACTAACTCTTGGGCAGAGAGGGAAGGAGGCACTAGGTGGAGGGCATAGCAAACCTGAATCAGATTTGTCTCAGATTCCCCAAGATCTTATCGGAGTCACTCCGTGCTGTTTTACTGTCTGCATTCCTGCCTCTCTCCTGCCACTTCCCATTACTTTATCTCCCACTTGAAAAGGTTTCATTGTTAAATAATCTGCAGCATTTCTACTAATGAATCCAGTCCAAGACAAGCATGTGCTGACACCGCTTTCTCCTTCATTTCGCTCCACATACACATGATCAAGCGGAGGGCAGTGGGAGAGAGACATCGCAGGGAAACACACAGCACAACGAATTTGCTTTGCTGAGATGCTTAGTAATGTTCTGAAACCTTAGGTAAGTTCCCCAAATTTTACTGAGCTACCTTCTATGAAAACTCAATCTCCTCCCAACTGTGATCCTGAAGAGCATCCTACTTTAAAAAGAAATCAAGGACTACTAGTGGCCAAAGAAGATAAATTCAGGGCAGTATGTTAAAAGGCAAGAGGCTATTTCCCATCAGTCACAGGAGGAAACCTAGTTTAGGTAGGTGCCAGTTTTCAAATGAACTGATGCATTAGAAAATAAAAGGGAGAAATCATCTGAATTTGTAAACCAAGACAACCACAGAAGTCATGAAAAACACAGTTTTGGAAAAGGCGAGAGAAAAAGTAAAAATCTATACGCAGAAACGAAACCAAAAGGGAATAAAGAAAAGAATGATATAGTTCATGGCCAGAGTTTCTCATCTGAAGGGAGGGTTCGTAGAGATCAGAGCTAGAGCCAAATCTTAAATAGATCACGAGTGACAGTCTGTCGGAGGTGGATCTACATGCACAAACTAGTTTGGCTCTTTGACATGTATGAAAATCATTTTAGTTCTAAGAACAGATTAAATTCACAAGAGCCTTTTTCTCCCCTACGTATTGCCAAACTGGCTTAACTGAATTTTTTTTTTTTTTAACCACTGTGTGAGCATGGGATAAATAATCATCTGTATATTCAGAACACAAAGGGGAAAAGCAGTAATGCCTAAAGAATTTGAATAAGGCTAAGCCGAAGCCTGGGCCTGTTGCTTTGAGAATATTCACAAACCAGTGAGAAAATATGACCGATGTCATTCACTGTAACACAGCAACTGCTCTTTAGTCAAGATGCCAAGTGGTGTATTTTTGTTTTGTTTTGTTTTGTTTAATTTTCCTCATCTTTAAAACTCATTAACAGTAGCTCTCATTTACCTCACAAAAAGCCTTTGAAGCAGCATTCAGAACCCTCCGCTTGACAGATGTTTTTAAGGATAAGATTTTATTTCATATCAAGATTTTTTGACTTAGTTTAGATTTATTCACCACCCTTCGCTCACCCAGTGTGTAACTCTCTAAAAGAGAGGGAGTACATTTAGTCTGCTAAACGAACAAAAAAGGGGATAGTCTGTTTTATAAATATTAAGGAAATTTGAATTCAATTTTAAAGCGAGATAAGTATTTCACTAATTCAAAAAACAATAAAACAGTGCTATCCAGAGTTCAGTGTGACCGACATTATCAGACATTATTGGTACATTGTGATTAGCGGAAGCTATTTAGAAATAGATAGCTAATGATTTTTAAAGTTCCTAACAACAACAAAAATTTTAAAACCCTAAAGTAAAAAAGAAGCTTTAAGTGCACAGATGTTCAACAAAGAACACTTTCCAGTATGAGAAAAAATTTGAGGCAAATTTTAATATTGTCTGACAGTGTGCCTGAGTGAATTATGGTACAAATTTAGAATCCCGATAAACAGTAAAAACGGTGCTTATTTTCCAAGAAGAAGTGGAGAAAAATGCTCACAATATAATGCAACCTTAAAAACAGAATGCAATTTAAATAATGTACAAAATGGTAAGTACAGTGTTACCTTAACCATGTTTAAAGATTAATATGAAGAAAAACAAAACGGCAGATGTAAAAATAATAATAATGGGTGCGTTAGGATGATGAGATTAAAGGGTTTCCCCCCTTCTGTTCAGTATTGTCAAGGTGCTTTGCATTTTTTTAGAAGTTTAAGGGCCAAGCAGGTTGCTCAGTGGTAGAGTGCTTGCCTGGAGTATACAAGCCCCTGGCTTCCATCCCCACCAAAAAAAAAAAAAAAACAAGAAAGAAAAATTAATTCCCAAGTCAAAGAAGAAAGGGAAAAAAATCTGAAAATCAGAAACAGGATAAAAGTCATTGCCTTATCAGAAAAATGCCCAAACCAAAACCAATGTATCTTTGTCGAAGTCCCAGCTGCAAAAACACAAATCTAACCTCAAGATTGTCAGTTGTTTCAGGCACAGTCACTGATGGATTTGGGCTGCAGCGTCAGACACTGGTTTTACTTACTCAACTTGAAAACCACCTCCAGGTTGTAGGGAAAGGAGAAGGGGGACGCTCGGACGCTCGGGCTTCTGAAGAAAGACTTGAAAAGTTAAATATGTTTCGTCTGGGAAAGAAGACTGAGGGGTGATCTCATTTCAATGTTTGGATACCTGCAGCAGATATTCCAGGCCCAAAGATGTGACCTGTCCTACCCACTCAGAAGCAATATGCAACTACAGAAGGAGAGGGTTACATTAGAAAGATTTGCTCTCAAAGATAATTAGACGTTTATTCCAGTTTTAGTCTGAGTGACAGGATTACAGCCCCCTCCCGTCTCTAATCCGGGGAGAATAATGCTTGCCACATACCTTTTAATGGGTATAACATCTGTAAAATACTTTGAGCTCCTCAGATGAAAGATGCCATGTGAATGTAAAGAATTATTGTTATTATTTTTGTCTCCTGCCTCATGTGTTTCCTCCTGACATTTATGGGACCCCTCCAGCCAGCCAGCTGCTCTGTAACATGTCATCCCGTGATGTTTGAAATCCTTCACGTGGTTCCGATCCTGCCCAGAACAAGAGCTGCTTAAATGTTCATTGTTTGTCCTGAAGGAAGTTAGAGTAGTCCCAGCATCTGTCCAGAACTCAGGGATCAAGGTTTTGTGGGAACAACCGCTTCCTCTCCTAGGCCTTAGGGTGGTAGCACATTCGGTGTGTCTTGGTTTCCTTTGAACATCTCGGAAGGCAGGACATTTATCCTTCTAGGATGTGTCTTTCGAGAGTTTACATGCAGATGCCACTAACACCTAAGAACTACCAATTCAGTGTATACCTACAACACTTGGCAGATCTTTGACCTACACTATCTCATTGTTTTTTAAAATAAAATTTTCCCTTATATAATAGCAGTTTATGCCAATTACTAAAAAATGTGGCAAATGCAGGAGAGTTTTTAAATGCTGAAAAAGAGCAAGTGAGAGAGAGAACAATCCCACCATCAAAAACAATTACCACTGAACTGTTGGTATACTTCTAGACAATTGTTTTATTTTTTCTGTGAGCGTGTGCATGTCTGTGCTTGTGTCTTAATGTAAAGTCACAAAGATTTTCCCAGATACTTAAATTTTCTTCACAAGGACAAGTGATCAGGGCAGCATAATATTCCATCCTGCCGTGGGGACATAAGTGTTCACACTTCTCATCTGGTTTTCATACCATCAACAATCGGCATGCATAAGATGATCAATGGATTATTTGGTTAAAACGTTTATTTTGGGTCTTTCAGTTCATATTTGGTCCTCAAATAACACTGAGCAATAGAAAGAGCAGATAGTCTTAGCCTCTCATAGAAGAGAAAGTAGGCCTGAGGGAGGAAGTCCCTGCCCCGGGTTCTCACATCCGGGAAACAGAAGGACAGAACTGGGTCTAAGGACCAGACCCTGGCTCCGGGTCTTCCCGGGGTCACACCACTCAGCCTCAGAGCCCCCCACCCAATCCTGAACCTCTGCTTTATGCTATTTGTTTCCACAGCTATTGTCCCTCTCAAACAGCGCTGACAGAGCACAAGTTGAATAAAATGGTCCTTTAAATAAGAGAAGGTGGATAAGGCGTAGGGATCTTGAAAACGAAGCTGACCCTGTCACTTCCTAACCCCTGCATCCAGGCAGCCGTGCATTCGCCTTGTCTACAAAGCACTTCTGTGGGATGGTCACTTTTCATCCGATGCTCACGTTCACCTCGCGAGCTGGACGGGCGACATGGCTCCTCCTGAACTAATCTCCAAGTGGATGTCCAGGGTCGGTCTTAGCGACTTGCAGAGGCCACGCCAAGGTCGCTGAACAGACCTGCTGCTCCTCCTCACTCCGCTGCCCGTCCCACCTGTCACGTTGCCTGGACTTGGCGGGCGTCTCTCACTTCCCAAGGCTTTGATTACTGTCATTTTTATTAGTCTGTCTTTCTTTGCCACAATGAAGAAATTCTGGTTCTTCTTTCTGGAAATATCTTCTTCTCGTTTCCTTCACCAAAGATCTTCCAGATTTCCCAGTTATAGTGCCAAACAGCGAGACAATTTATCCTTACTGTAAACTCCGCAGGCTCTGTGGAAAGGGACATCAGAGTAACCCTAGCCCCTTCCATGGGTCAGGGACAGTGGTAAGGCTTGCAGTGTTTTCTCTCATTTAATTCTCCTGACAGCCCTTGGAGATAGATTCCGTCATTTTACAGTTCTTTTTACTAATGAAACTAATGAGCCTTAAGAGAACTGAACCTCACTGAAGGGACCGGGAAGGTGGACTTGACCTGAGGCCATTTGACCTCGGCTGCCTGCGATCACATTCTACTCTTTCATGATCGTTTCATTTCCAAACAACACTTTGCCAAATGTAGTTTGCTTAGCCTCGCCTAAGAAGTAAATAGAAGATCTCCTCCCTCTTCTCAAAAGAACCTAAAGCAGCCCTGGGTTCATAACCAGGTGACTACGGTCATCACTGTGGACTGAATATTCGTGTGCCCGCAAAATTCTTAGACTGACACCTAGGCTGTCACTGTGAGGTGGGACCTTTGGTGGGTGTGACTCGACACGAGGGTGATGCATCCTCAGGAATTGGATTCGTGCCCTTAAAAAGACCAGAAGAGACCAGAATTTGTCCCTGCTGCTAAAAGAGGAAGAAAAATCATTGTCTCTGGACCAGGAAGTGGGCCCCCACCAGACTGCAATCCTACCAGGGTCTTGACTTTGAACTTCCCAGGCTCCAGAACTGTAAGAAACAAATTTCTGGTGTTTAGAAACCATTCAGTTCCTGGTACTTTTTTACAGCAGCCTAAATGGACTAAGACATTAACAGATTTAATATGACAAGAACACACATTTGGTGAATGCTTTCTATTTTGCAAACCAAAAGCTTAGCCAATAAAACTGAAGAGATTTCACCATGAAGCAGATCCAGGTTTATGTGCACTGGTTAACTCTCTGCACGATTCTCTTCTCTGCCAGCCTAGCCCTGCTTTCAATGCTAACCTCTCACACCTATAATATTAGATAGAGTGATTGACATATGCATAGATCAAATAGCTAGGTAATTGATAGATATAATATCAAGAGATACACATTCTCATAGTTCATTTTCGACCAGTTCAGAAATCCATGATAAAGAATAGAAGTGTCTGGATATATCTAAACATGGATAGCTCAGGAATACAAATAAATAAATCAGATTCTACAATCAAAAGTATTCTCAACAGTCTTGCTTACTTCACAAGTCAAAGTTCCAAATTCCTGACTCCCAATGTAACAACTAGGATGAAACTTTGGCCTGAGTTCTTATATCAGTTCAATAGAACCACAGAAACAATAACAACTAAATCAGTATACTACATCAATGTTTATAGCAGTACATCAATGTTTATAGCAGCTCAATTCACAATAGCTAGATTGTGGAACTTACCTAAGATGCACTTCAATGATAAATGGATAAAGAAATTGTGGTATATATATGCAATGGAATATTACTCAACCATAAAAAATAACAAATTATGGCATTTGCAGATAAATGAATGGAATTGGAGAATGCCATGCTAAGTGAAATAAGCCAATTCGAAAAAACCAAAGACTGAATAAGTGTCCCTGATAAGTGGATGATGGTACATAATGGGAGTGGAGGCATGGGGAGGTAAGAGAAGAACGAAGGAACATCAGATTGTATAGAGGGAAATGAGAGGGGGAGCGGGTATGAAAGATGGTAGAATAGACAGATATCATTTACCCTATGTACATGTGTGATTACACAAATGGTATGAATCTACATTGTGTACAACCATGGAAACGAAAAGTTGTACCCCATTTGTTTACAATGAATCAAAATGCAGCCTGTAAAAATAAAAAAAATTAAAAATTAAAAAATAAAAAATAACTACTAGAAGAATAATATGGGATAAAAGAAAGAAACTCATAAGTTAATTATAACCCAATTGGAATTCCCTCTTTCCATTTAACCCTCACACCTTCTTTCCTTCTTCTCCCTGGTAACCATGGTGATATAAGTCTTTAACCCCACATGCCTGGATGATTTGCAACCACCTTCCACCTATTTCTCAGATGCTAATGTCGCTCATTCCAACTAGCCCTGAGGATCGTCGTCTTTTTAGTCATTCTAAAGAGAGAGCAAATTCTAACTCCTCCTAGTTCCTGTCCTCTTGCCTGGTGATCCATCCTTCTAGCTGCCTCCAGAACTATCTTCCCCACATACAAAGCTCCCAGTGCTGCCCCACTTCACAAATAGTGGCAGCCAAACGGCATTTCCGTAGGTCCCTGCACTAGCTCTCTAGACCAAGAGTCTCCTCCCGGCTCCCCCATCTTTCCATCTACATGAACTCTGCTTTTCAGTCTACAGACTTAAAAAAAGAGAGAGGAAGGAGCCAAGGGCAACATTTGCTGAACATCGCCCGTCTACTAAAAGCCCAATTGGCATTAAGGGTCTCAGCCTGCACCCTGGCCTTGAGGCAGGCTGGTTGGGTCAGGTGGCTACCTGCAGAGACTCCAGATGAGTTGCTGCGCGATGCAGTGATAAACGCAGGGACTGACGGGTAGGAGCAAGAAGCAGCGGTGGGACGGCAGGAACCGGCCTCCTGGGAGCACACGGAACCTGTCCGGCTATCCCCTTCCTGGCCCCTCCACGCCTTCTCACCCCCAAGACCCAGGGTCCCTGTCTTCACCTGCTCGCTTCCTGTCTTAGTCATTTTCTGATGCGAAAACAGAATGCTACAAACCCGGTAAATCACATACAATAGAAGTGTATTTGGCTCCTGGGTCTGCAGGAGACTCCAGATCATGGCATCTGATTAGGGTCTCCATGCAAGAAAGTAGAAGGCAGGAGAGTAAACGCAAGGCAGAGAGGGGGCGAGAAGGGGCCAAGCTGATAACCAATCCACTCTGGTGGTAACGAACCCACACCTGCGAAATAGCATCTTCCAACCAGGGAGCAGAGCCCTGTCCGCACGGTTCTGGGAGGGACTTTCAGATCATCCTCTCTGTGGTCACTATTAAACCATCACCTTTCCATTCCAACCAAATCCCTCGCTCTGCTGAGGTCATTTTCCTGCTCTGTCCTCTGCCCCTCTCTCCTGGAAGTCACAGGGCGGCTCCCCTCGACAGCCCTGCCATCTAAGACCAGCTCCCGGTCTTCTGTTTCCTGGACCACCTCGACATCCGTGTCCACAATCCATCCGAAATGCTTTGCTCAGATCCCTGATCGCTGTCATTCCGGCCCTCTGCATAGCCATGGCCACCCCAGCAGGGGTCGTCCAGAACTGCTCTACTGTAGCATCTTCTACCCAGTGTGACCGTGCTTAGCTCCCCAGGCCTCTCAGCTCTCCTTGAGAACCCCAGTTTCTCAGGCCTTTGTGATCTCATGGTATCATACCCTCTTATCCACCCAGACCCCGTGGATCCTCGTCTTAAACCCTTTCTGGCCCACTCTCTCCTCTCTTTCCAAAAGCATTTGACTTCCAACTTCAAAGAGAAAAAACGATGAGACAATTTCTAATCTCTGCAGAGGTTGTATATACTATTCTATTTCCCAGGCCAAAGGGAGACCGGCCCCTCCTCCCGATCAAGGCTGCTTCTCACCCGGGTTCCTCCACCCTGTGCCCTTGCTCCCCTGGTCATTCTCTCTTGCCCTTTTATTCTCAATCTTTCCCTTTCACCTGATTCCTGCTTTACAGACTCCCTGTAGGATCCAGTGCTTCTCTTAAAGAACCAGTCTCACTCTGCTTCCCCCATCTTCGAATCCTCTTTCATTCTATTTCCAGGTCACTTCTTAGAAGGGGTGGCCTAGGCTCCAGCCCAGGGCATCTTGCACTTTACTTACACATGAATCTGGGTATTTTGTTCACCTGAGATTCTGACTTAGTAGGTCTATGGTGGGGAGAGAAAGTCTGGCTTCTAATGAGAGCTCCCAGTGGAACCCACGAAGAGGGTCTCTCCACAATTCACTTCTCAAATTCAACTTTTCTTCAGGCCACAGAGGCCCCCTTGCAAGGTCACAAATGACCTCCTAATTGTTGCACGGAACAGGCATCAAACTTTATGACCTAGGGATGAGGGGACTTTCCAGTTTACTTCTCCCTTGTGAGACTCCTGCCTTGACTTCCAGGACACCACCCTGTCTTGGTGTCTTCCCCGCCTCTCGTTATTCTTGCTTAGGCTGCATCACTGGCTTCTCCTCTGTCTTAGTCTACTGGAGGTGCCATAACACAATGTCATAGACAGGGACGCTTGAACAACAGAAATTTATTTCTCATTGTTCTGGAGGTTACAATTCCAGGTTCAGGTCTGGCAGGCTTGGTTTCTTAGAAGGGTTCTTTTCCTGGTTTGCAGATGGCTGCCTGCTCCTGGGTCCTCACAAGTCCCTTCCTCAGTGTGTACCTGTGCAGAGGAAAATATTCTTCCTCTCTCTCCTTCTCTTTCTCTCTCTCCCTCTCTCTCTCCCTCTCTCTTCCTCTTCACTTAGGGCCGCCCATTCGTATGAGATTTGGGACCCCATCCTTATCACTTCATTGAACTAATTCCCTCCTGGAAGCTCTATCTCCAAACACAGTCGCCTGGGGATTAGGGTTTCGACATACGAATTGTGGGGTGGGAGGGAGGTAACACGGCGCGGTCCATAACATCTTCCCTTGCCCACACCTCCTGTCCTACTCTTTCTCTTCTGATTCCTTAGACCTTCTCTGGATAGTTTCATTCACAGGTCTGGCTTGAGCCACCATGTCGGTGAGAGACAAATCTTATTTCAATTCTAGTCTCCAAACCCATTCTTGATGTTTCCACTTGAATGACTCTCAGGAACCCCAAACTTAACCAAACCTGTTCCTCCTCTGGTTTCTTCATGTCCACAGCGCATCAGATAGAAGTCAGGCCGGGTCTCAGCCAGCCCACTGCTCCCGTCCACTTGGGCTCCCTCTGGGCTCAAGTCATTTGAGCTCCTTCAGGTCTCTCTGTTTGAGACTTCGTGACCTTCCAACCAATAAAATAAAGTGGTTAAGAATGAGCCTGGAGGGCAGCCAGAGAACTCTTCAGGCAGCTCTGCCCACTCCGGCTGCAGGCTCTCTTCATGGGGCGATCCAAGATGGCGGCCTAGAGGGCGACTGCACCCACAGTCGCGCCAGAACCCAGGAGTTAAGAAGGGGAGGCATTGAGAGACTCGGACTGAAATAGAGCCACAGGTGAGTCTGCCCACTGGGTAAAGCTCGGCCCGGGTGGCAGGCCCAGATAGAGGTGGCTTATCGGAGCCGGGCAGGGCAGCTAGAGTCATCCACAGGCAGCCCTGCGCACTCCGGCGGTGGGCCCCGCCCACACAGCCAGCTTCTCCAGGTTCTCCGAACGGAACTGGCCCGCTAGTGAGAGCCTTTCTGACCAGAACAAGCTCCGAGTCCCGGAGCCACTGCAGCGCAACGTACTCCAGCACACAAGCAGCTTCAGGGACCAGGATAGGGCAGCCAGAGACCTCCCCAAGTAGCCTGGACCCCTGCGGTGGGAGGTGCCTTTCAAGGCTAGCTTCTCAGACAAGACCGCCCAGTGAGAGGTTTTCTACATAGAACCAGCCACAAGTCCCCGAACCAACGGAGAGCTTCGATCCACAAGCAGCCTCTGGGATCAGGGCAGGGCAGCCAGAGAACTCTTCGGGCAGCTCTGCCCACTCTGGTCGCAGGCTCTCTTCACAGGGCGATCCAAGATGGCGGCCTAGAGGGTGACTGCACCCCCAGTCGCTCCAGAACCCAGGAGTTAAGAAGGGGAGGCATTGAGAGACTTGGACTGAAATAGAGCCACAGGTGAGTCTGCCCACTGGGTAAAGCTCGGCCCGGGTGGCAGGCCCAGATAGAGGTGGCTTATTGGAGCCAGGCAGGGCAGCTAGAGTCTTCCCAAGGTAGCCTTCCACACTCCGGCAGTGGGCTCCTCCCACACAGCCAGCTGCACGGTGCAGGCCCACAGTGAGAGCATTTCCGCACAGAACCAGTTCCAAACCGTGGAACTAGTAGGGGGCTAGGGGCAGTTTTCTTCGGATGTGCTGCTTTATCAGATTCCTCCAAGACATCAGGCTACTGAAGGCTGGGAGGTGATACACTGGAAATCTATCGGGACACTATAAGCCAATAGAGGAAATCTGCAATATCTCAGATTCCCACTGACATCTGTCCAATATGAGAAAACAAGGGAAGAAAATGTACCAAACAAACCTAGATACTACATCAATAAAACCCAATGACAGCACAGCAGAAGAAATGTCAGAAAGGGAGTTCAGAATGTACGTAATTAAAATGATCAGGGAAGCTAATGAGGAGATGAAAGAGCAAATGCAGGCATTGAAGGAGGAGATGAAAGAGCAAATGCAGGCATTAAATGATCGCACCAATCAACAGTTAAAAGACCAAATACGGGAAGCAAGAGATCATTTCAATAAAGAGTTAGAGATACTGAAAAAAAACAAACTGAAATACTTGAAATGAAGGAAACAATAAATCAAGTTAAAAACTCCATAGAAAGCATAACCAATAGGATAGAACACCTGGAAGACAGAACCTCAGACATTGAAGACAAATTATTTAACCTTGAAAGCAAAGTTGGCCAAACAGAAAAGATGGTAAGAAATCATGAACAGAACCTACAAGAATTATGGGATATCATGAAAAGGCCAAATTTAAGAATTATTGGGATTGAGGAAGGTTTAGAAACAAACCAAAGGAATGAACAATCTATTCAATGAAATAATAACAGAAAATTTCCCAAATCTGAAGAATGAAATGGAAAAACAAGTACAAGAGGCTTATAGAACTCCAAACATACAAAATTACAACAGTCCCACACCAAGGCACATTATTATGAAAATACCTAACATACAAAATAAAGACAGAATTTTAAAGGCCACGAGAGAAAAGAATCAAATTACATTCAGAGGGAAACCAATAAGAATATCAGCAGATTTTTCAATCCAGACCCTAAAAGCTAGAAGGGCCTGGAACAACATATACCAAGCCCTGAAAGAAAACGGATGCCAACCAAGAATCTTATACCCAGCAAAACTTACCTTCAAATTTGACGATGAAATAAGATCCTTCCATGATAAACAAAAGCTAAAGGAATTTACAAAAAGAAAGCCAGCATTACAGAACATTCTCAGCAAAATATTCCATGAGGAAGAGATGAAAAACAACGATGCAAATCAGCAACAGGAGGCGCTAGCCTAAAGGAATAGCCAAATAAAGGAGAAACCAAATCATGTCAAAAACAAATATGAGTCAATTGACTGGGAATACAAATCATATCACAATAATAACCCTGAATGTCAATGGCCTGAATTCATCAATCAAAAGACACAGACTGGCAGATTGGATTAAAAAGAAAAATCCAACAATATGCTGCCTGCAAGAGACTCATCTCATAGAAAGAGACACCCATAGACTAAAGGTGAAAGGATGGGGAAAAACATACCATGCACACGGACACAGCAAAAAAGCTGGAGTATCCATCCTCATTTCAGATAATGTGGACTTCAAACCAAAACTAGTCAGAAGGGATAAAGAAGGACATTACATGCTGCTTAAGGGAAGCATAAATCAGCAAGACTTAACAATCATAAATATCTATGCCCCGAACATTGGCTCATCCACGTATGTCAAACAAATCCTTCTCAATTCCAGAAATCAAATAGACCACAACACAATAATACTAGGCGATTTTAACACACCTTTCTCACCACTGGATAGATCATCCAAACAAAAATTGAATAAAGAAACTATAGATCTCAACAACACAATCAACAATTTAGACTTAACGGACATATATAGAATATACCATCCAACAAAGAACGAGTACACTTTCTTCTCAGCAGCACATGGATCCTTCTCTAAAATAGACCATATTTTATGCCACAAAGCTACTGTTAGCAAATACAAGAAGATAGAGATACTACCTTGTACTCTATCAGATCATAATGGATTGAAATTAGAAATAAATGACAGAATAAAAAACAGAAACTTCTCCAATACCTGGAGATTAAATAATACACTATTATATGATGAATGGATAACAGAAGACATCAGGAGGGAAATAAAAAAATTCTTAGAAGTAAACGAGAACAAAGACACATCATATCAAAATCTCTGGGACACTATGAAAGCAGTACTTAGAGGAAGATTTATTTCATGGGGTGCATTCAAAAAAAGAAGTAGAAATCAACAAATAAACGACTTAACACTACAGCTCAAAGCGCTAGAAAAAGAAGAGCAGACCAATACCAAAAGTAGTAGAAGACAGGAAATAGTTAAAATCAGAGCCGAAATCAACGAAATTGAAACAAAAGAAACAATTGGAAAAATTAACAAAATAAATAGTTGGTTCTTTGAAAAAATAAATAAAATTGATAAACCCTTAGCCACACTAACAAAGAGAAAGAGGGAGAAAACTCAAATTACTAAAATTCGGAATGAACAAGAAAACATCACAACAGACACGAGTGAAATACAAAACATAATTAGAAGCTATTTCGAAAATCTATACTCCAACAAAACAGAAAACCTCGAAGACATCAACAAATTTCTAGAGACATATGAATTACCTAAACTGAACGAGGAGGACATACACAACTTAAATAAACCAATTTCAAGCAATGAAATAGAAGAAGTCATCAAAAGCCTACCAACAAAGAAAAGTCCAGGACCAGATGGGTTCTCAGCCGAGTTCTACAAAACATTTAAAGAAGAGCTCTTTCCAATACTCCTCAAACTATTCCATGAAATAGAAGAGGAGGGAACCCTCCCAAACTCATTCTATGAAGCCAATATCACCCTGATACCTAAACCAGACAGAGACACATCGAGAAAAGAAAATTTCAGACCAATATCCTTAATGAACATCGACGCAAAAATTCTAAACAAAATTTTAGCAAATCACATACAAATATATATTAAAAAGATAGTGCACCACGATCAAGTGGGTTTTATCCCAGGGATGCAAGGTTGGTTCAACATTCAGAAATCAATAAATGTCATTCACCATATCAACAGACTTAAAGTTAAGAATCACATGATTATTTCAATAGATGCAGAAAAAGCATTCGATAAAATACAGCATCCCTTCATGCTCAAAACACTAGAAAAAATTGGGGTAGTGGGAACATTCCTTAACATTATAAAGGCCATCTACGCTAAGCCCATGGCTAATATCATTCTAAATGGTGAAAAACTGAAAGCGTTCCCCCTAAAAACTGGAACAAGGCAGGGATGCCCTCTTTCACCGCTTCTATTCAACATCGTCCTTGAGACTCTAGCCAGAGCAATCAGACAAACCAAAGAAATTAAAGGGATACGAATAGGAAAAGAAGAACTCAAACTATCCCTGTTCGCTGATGACATGATTATATATTTAGAGGAACCTGGAAATTCCACCAGAAAACTTTTAGAACTCATAAGTGAATTCAGTAAAGTAGCAGGTTACAAGATCAATGCTCATAAATCCAATGCATTTTTATACATAAGTGATGAATCTTCAGAAAGATAAATTAGGAAAACTACCCCATTCACAATAGCCTCAAAAAAAAATAAAATACTTGGGAATCAATCTCACAAAAGAGGTGAAAGACCTCTACAATGAGAACTACAGAACACTAAAGAAAGAAATTCAAGAAAACCTTAGAAAATGGAAAGATCTCCCATGTTCCTGGATAGGCAGAATTAATATTGTCAAAATGGCTATACTACCTAAAGTGCTATACAGATTCAATGCAATTCCAATTAAAATCCCAATGATGTACCTTGCAGAAATAGAGCAAGCAATTATGAAATTCATCTGGAAGAATAAAAAACCTAGAATAGCTAAAGCAATCCTCAGTAGCAAGAGCGAAGCAGGGGGTATTGCAATACCAGATCTTCAACTCTACTACAAAGCAATAGTAACAAAAACGGCATGGTATTGGTACCAAAATAGAAAGGTGGATCAATGGTACAGAATAGAGGACACGGACACAAACCCAAATAAATACAATTTTCTCATACTAGACAAAGGTTCCAAAAATATGCAATGGAGAAAAGATAGCCTCTTCAACAAATGGTGCTGGGAAAACTGGAAAACCATATGCAATAGAATGAAATTAAACCCCTATCTCTCACCCTACACAAAACTCAACTCAAAATGGATCAAGGACCTCGGAATCAGACCAGAGACCCTGCATCTTATAGAAGAAAAAGTAGGTCCAAATCTTCAACTTGTTGGCTTAGGATCAGACTTCCTTAACAGGACTCCCATAGCTCAAGAAATAAAAGCAAGAATCAACAACTGGGATAGATTCAAACTAAAAAGCTTTCTCTCAGCAAAGGAAACTATCAGAAATGTGAAGAGAGAGCCTACGGAGTGGGAGAATATCTTTGCCAACCATACCTCAGATAGAGCGCTAATTTCCAGAATCTATAAAGAACTCAAAAAACTCTACACGAAGAATACAAATAATCCAATCAACAAATGGTCTAAGGAAATGAACAGACACTTCACAGAAGAAGATGTACAAGTAATCAACAGATATATGAAGAAATGTTCAACATCCCTAGTAATAAGGGAAATGCAAATCAAAACTACCCTAAGATTTCATCTCACCCCAATTAGAATGGCGATTATCAAGAATACAAGCAACAATAGGTGTTGGCGAGGATGTGGTGAAAAAGGAACACTCATACATTGCTGGTGGGGTTGCAAATTAGTGCAGCCACTCTGGAAAGCAGTGTGGAGATTCCTCAGAAAGCTTGGAATGGAAACACCATTTGACCCAGCTATCCCACTCCTTGGCCTATACCCAAAGGACTTAAAATCAGCATACTACAGAGATACAGCCACATCAATGTTCATTGCTGCTCAATTCACCATAGCCAGATTGTGGGACCAACCTAGATGCCCTTCAGTTGATGAATGGATAAAGAAACTGTGGCATATTTATACAATGGAATATTACTCCGCAATGAAGAATGATAAAATTATGGCATTTGTAGGCAAATGGACGAAATTGGAGAATATCATGCTAAGTGAGATAAGCCAATCTCAAAAAACTAAAGGACGAATGATCTCGCTGATAAGCGGATGAGGACATATAATGGGGGGTGGGAGGGGTTAGCATTAGGTTTAGGGTTAGGTTTAGGGTTAGGGATAAGGAGAGCGGTAAGAATGAAGGAAAGAAGGACTGTATAGAGGGAAAAGAGGAGTGGGAGGGGTGGGGGGGAAGGGAAAAAAATAAACATCATTGCCCTATGTAAACGTATGATTACACAAATGGTATACCTTGACTCTATGTACAAATAGAGAAACAACATGTATCCCATTTGTATACAATTAAAAAAATAAATAAATATATATAAAAAAAAAAAAAAAAAAAAAAGAATGAGCCTGAATTCCAGTTTTGTTCCATCCCTTCTCAATGGTGTGACCTAAAGCAAAATACTCATTGTTTCTGAGATTTCCCATCAGTAGGAAGCGGGTCACAGCCACACTGTCCATCATTACGTTAGTATATGGAAGAAGCTGTGAACAGCTCCAAGCTGAGCACGTAACAAAAATTCTGTTCACATTAGCTAATATTGTAGCTGCTTGGCTCATCACTCACCCTCTTCCTGGAATATCTGTCTCCTCCCTCATCTCTCTACCAGACCTCATTTTGCAAAATCAAACTCAATGGAAATGCTCTTACACTGGTCAGGATTGTACACGTTGGTACGTTTACTGAACAAATCTTCAAATTGGACATTTGACATGAATAAATTATATGATCATAAATTATGACTCAAATAAATCATAATTTTTAAAAATACCTCAAAGTTCACCTCCAACATGAATCCTTTTTATTTTTTATCTAGCTTCTCTAGATTTATGTCCACTCTTTCTTTCTCTATCCCCAGTACTTACTTCTACCCAATTCCTGTACTACTTTGGGGCATCTATTGTTGACAGGTTACCCCACTTCTTGAAGGGTTGACATTCTTAAAAGTAGGAACTATGGATTATGTGTTTGTATCTCCAGCTCCCAGCCCAATTAAGTGAATGACTGAATGATTGAATGTCAATGTCTACAAAAAGAAGTGTTTGCTATCCATGCAGGTACTCTAAAAACAAATTACTTGAGATTATATTAGCTATTCTGCAGTTGAAGCCTCAAAGTTACTGACGTTTTGGGACTGGGTATGAAGAATTCAGCCAGTTAGTCCAACCATATACCTGATCCTGGTACCTATTAGGAAATTACATTGAACATAATCCCTCTCTTGTGCTTACTGTCTACCAGAAACATTTTCAAATGTCTTTAAGATTTTCATTTCCTTACAAGTATTTCAGTATTTTTGTGTGTGTTTCACTGTGTCCCCAATATACTGTAAAAATCCTAAAGAAACAAGACTGACTTTTATTTATTCTTACTATTCATATTTTAATCTATCCTAAACCCTCATATTTTGAGATAAGAAACACAAGTTTACTTTTTAAAGGAAATCTTTGGCCCATAACATTTAACCTTTAAGTACTTCATTATTATTACCAACTAATAAAGATATTTTAAATATTAAAAGCACAAAGCATTATCAACACCTTTAAAATAAACTATTTCTTAACATTATCTTATACTTGATCATACAATGTTTGCTTGAATAATTGTCCAATGTTCATGCATTTCCTTTTATTGAAATTTATCTCTTAAGTTTCTTTACTATACAATAGTTAAAAGAGTTTGTTTCCCACCCTTTTTCTCCATATTATTTATTGGTTAAGAAACCAGATTGTTTATCCTGTAGAATTTTCTACATTCTGTGTTTGGCTGGTTGTTCCTGTGGTATTAGTCAACCTCCTTTTCCCCTTGTTTCCTATAAACTCATGGTTAGATCTAGATTATGTCAACAAATAGGAAGGGTCTGAGCTTTCATCCCACCTGCAAGCTGAAGTCCAGTCTGCCCAGTGTCATGAACGCTGGGAGAAGACGAGACTCCTGTGTCACAGACAAAGGACAACTATCACACAGCAATCGCAATAGCTGGTTCCTCAGCCTTAACTCCCAAATTGTGACACACCAAAAAGGAATGTTATAAGACCCTCAGTTAATTGAAATGGTCAGTGAGTTTTAAGAACCACTAATTTAGAGGCTTTGCTGGATTCAGTAAAGGCTGGCTGTCCCATTATTTATCATTATACCCACAATGCCTAACAGTGGTCCTGGCACAACATAGGTTCTCAGTTAAATCATACATAATATTTATTGAATATCTATTATATATTCTAAGCCTCTTATAATTTTACCACCCAGTCGTCCCAACAATGCTTTGACTTAAGTTAATAGTGTCATTATTCCTCCTTTTATCTAAGATGATAAGGCACAGAGACATTAAGTAACATGACCAAAATCAAGGAAGGAACAGAGTCAGAATTCAAACTCGGGCTCCAGCGTGCATGCTAATACCCACTGCACCATAGGACATGCAGGTGGACGTGCAGATGGTGGAAGGAATGTGAAGGAAGGCGTGGATTTCCTTGCTTCCTTGACCAATGCAGTGTATTTAAGAGATGTGATAACAGCTCATGCAAGAGAGCTGATGCCTATTTCTCTCCTCCATGGTTAGACCTAAAAACACCTTAGTCTATTCCAACTTCTTTTAATTTTTCATAAGTAAAATTAAATTTTTCATAAGTAAGTAAGTTAAGGTCAAGTACAAAATACGATGCATGGATGAGAAGCTGGTAAATGCTGTGATATGGACAAAGACAATGACGATGTTGGAAAACAAATACGACTTTTCTCTGTCCTTTGAAAAAGTGTATTCCAATTTAAGTAAGAAACACACGCTGGAGTTCAGAGCAAGGAAGCTACCTCCAGTGCAAAGGACACCTGCATGTGTCCCTCTGCTCCTCAGAGCGCGTCAGCGTGTAAAGGAAAGGCCTTGGGACAGTCCTGAGACATGGCCACACCACTGGCCTCCGTGGGGCATCTCTGTGGGCTGAGAAGGAGGAAGTAAGGCAACTCCTCAAGGGGAGCAGCATTTACTCATGCCACACACCCGGTGAGTGTTCACAGGGGAGACCAGATGCCTCCTCTTCTATGTATTATTCAAATGTAAAACATGTGCACTTCACATTTGCAGACTGTGATCAAGAGCATCACAGGGCAGAAGAAATTGGGGGAGAAGACTTAAAGAATAAGCCTCTCTGCTGGCTGTATTTTGGCTTCCTGCCATTTCATTTGCCTCCCCTCCATTACTTAGAATTACCTGTTACACGTGGAGCAGATTTTATTTCCTGAATGGATGGAATTGGAGAATACCATGCTAAGTGAGGTAAGCCAATCCTCCCTCCCAAAAAGGTCAAATATTTTCTCTGATAAGTGGATGCTGATCCATAATGGGTGTGGGGCAAGGGAAGAATGGAGGAACTTTGGATAGGGCAGAGGGGAGGGAGGGGAGAGAAGGAGATATGGGTGTGGGGAAGATGGTGGAAGGATACAGACATTATTTGCCTATGTACGTGTATGATTGCACAAATGGTGTGACTCTGTGTGGTGTACAATCAGGGAAATGAAAAGCTGTGCTCCATTTGTGTACAATAAGTCAAAATGCATTCCACCATCATGTATAACTAATTTGAACAAATAAAAAAAAATTACCTGTTGCGCATGAGGCAGATTTTATTTCCTGAAGGAATGTGACTTTAAAAATGTATTTTTTATAAATTGGCCACTGAACCAATGTTTTTTGAACACCGAATATGTTGAACAGCATGTGGGATAAAGGACATCCCAATAATGAACAAAAATAGAGTACCTGTCTTCATGAGATTACAGGTAGAGAAGACTCTCAACAAATAAGCACACAGGTATATGATTGTAAATTGTATTAAGTTCTACAGAAGAAAAAAAGAGAAGATGAAATAGCTTGGTAGAGGAAATCTAATGTATGCTGACACTTATCCTAAGATGAATACAGGGGATCTTAGAATAGATTCACTAAAATGATGAGGTCAGAAATAACATGAGCAAAACTTTGAGTTCGGCAGTCAACCAATGGCAGGCAATCACAAAAATTAAGAGGTTATGAATAAATAAATGTTGAAGTGAGGATAAGGTAAAAATGGAATATAAGATTCATTCATATCACATTGTATCATGTTGAATGACTCAGTTACACATTGGGTTTGTTCTGCCCCTATCATTAAACATATATCCATTGTGCCAAGCCCTATTCTGGATACGTAATGGTGAACTTAACCAATCAGGTTCTCTGAATGTCAGAGTGGCACTGGGTCACCTCTTTAGGACCCATTAAGACCTTTCCATCAACAGTTACCCTAGGAAGGCTACATTGTATGATAGTCCAGATTAATCCCAGGAAAGCTGGTAGAAACTAATACAGATGCCAATTCTGTATAAAATCCAGTGACACCAAACCGTATAATTTCATCATATCATTCACCATAGGAAAATAATAACAAGATGGTTCCCTATGAAGTGCTGATTTGCAATACTAGGAAAGCATGTAACCTGAAACATTAAAATGCAATTATTAAATAACTAAGTTCTTCCAGCCACAGGCATTAATTGATGTCACTACCCCAAAGCATACAACATGATTAAATTGGTTATGGCTGGCTAACACAGGATTTTCAAATGTCTTCAGAAGGAATTTTGTAAAGACAGACCAGACAGTTATCAGACTAGACATTTACTGAGTAGTCTATCTAGGACACATCCCTCATTTTCTGCAAACAGTACCTACTACCTTTGGGGGATCTATTTCTGTCCATTCTCTTATTACCCAGCTCTAATAATAATGAGCAAAGAGTTGCTGCGATCTTCTTTCATGGATCCCCTCCCTAGTCACAGGGACCATCCCTGAGATTGGCTGATAACTCAAACAGCACCATGATCAGTTCTTTTCCTTGCGCTCCCAAGATCATGGTCATTTGTCCAGGAATTGGGCCAGTAATCTCAAATAAGTCAGTCCATCTGATAGTTCTTAGATCATTCAACCATCACTGGGAGAGGAATCCCTTCTTTAGGGATGGCAATGGTAAGATATAATCCCAGGAACTGTTTCAAGATATAATCCCACACTTTCAACTCCACAGAGAAATCCAGTTCACGGAGAGAAAGACAGAAGATGAGATGTGAGGTTCTGGAAGCCCTCAGTTCATGTTCTAGTATGAAGTTCCTTGCAGTAGCCCTGGCTCCTCTCTACCGGAGGCTGGTAAACCAGTTATTCCCCCAGTGCTTGCACATTACTATCAACCTGTATCTACTCATGAATCCCCCACTTTACTTGACTTGGAGTTGAAGGTCAGCCTCTGGAAACCAACAGGGTCCTGCAGATGGCATGATCCATCATTCACTAAGATGACTGAGCTAGCCTCATCCAATATGCTACGCTGGTTTCTACTCGTGTAGATATGAATGAATAACTGAGCACACAACTCCTGCCCTCACCAACCACACTATGCGAGCAAGAACTAGATCTCTGCCCCTCTGAACCACTCAGAAATCTTCGAAATATTTTTTTAATTCATTTTTATTGTAAACAAATGGGATACATGTTGTTTCTGTTTGTACATGGAGTAACAGCATACCATTTGCATAATCATACATTTACATAGGGTATTGATGTTTGATTCATTCTATTATTTTTTTCCTTCCCCCCCACCCCTCCCTCTCCTCTTTTCCCTCTATACAGTCCCTCCTTCCTCCATTCTTGTGCCCCCCACCTCTCATTATGTGTCATCATCCGCTTATCAGCGAGATCATTTCTCCTTTGGTTTTTTTGAGATTGGCTTATCTCACTTAGCATGATATTCTCCAATTTCATCCATTTGCCTGCAAATGCCATAATTTTATTATTTTTATGGGTGAGTAATATTCTATTGTGTATATATAAATATATATATATATATATATATAAATATATATATATCACAGTTTCTTTATCCATTCATCAATTGAAGGACATCTAGGTTGGTTCCACAATCTGGCTATTGTGAATTGAGCAGCTATGAACATTGATGTGGCTGTATCTCTGTAGTATGCTGATTTTAAGTCCTTTGGGTATAGGCCAAGGAGTGGGATAGCTGGGTCAAATGGTGGTTCCATTCCAAGTTTTCTAAGGAATTTCCACACTGCTTTCCAGAGTGGCTGCACTAATTTGCAGCCCTACCAGCAATGTATGAGTGATGAGTGTACCTTTTTACCCACATCCTCTCCAACACCTATTGTTGCTTGTATTCTTGATAATTGCCATTCTAATTGGGGTAAGATGGAATCTTAGTATAGTTTTGATTTGTATTTCTCTTATTACTAAAGATGGTGAACATTTTTTCATATATTTGTTGATTGCTTGTAGATCATCTTCTGTGAAGTGTCTGTTCATATCCTTAGCCATTTGTTGATTGGGTTATTTGTATTCTTCATGTAGAGTTTTTTGAGTTCTTTATACATTCTGGAAATTAGTGCTCTATCTGAAGTATGACTGACAAAGATATTCTCCCACTCTGTAGACTCTCTCTTCACATTGCTGATAGTTTCCTTTGCTGAGAGAAAGCTATTTAGTTTGAATCTATCCCAGTTATTGATTCTTGCTTTTATTTCTTGTGCTATGGGAGTCCTGTTAAGGAAGTCTGGTCCTAAGCTGACATGTTGAAGATCTGGACCTACTTTTTCTTCTATAAGATGCAGGGTCTCTGGTCTGATTTCAAGGTCCTTGATCCATTGTGAGTTGATTTTTGTGCAGGGTGAGAGATAGGGATTTAGTTTCATTCTCTTGCATATGGATTTCCAGTTTTCACAGCACCATTTGTTGAAGAGGCTATCTTTTCTCCATTGCATATTTTTGACACCTTTGTCTAGTATTAGAAAATTGTATTTATTTGGGTTTGTGTCCATGTCCTCTATTCTGTACCATTGACCTACCTGTCTATTTTGGTGCCAATACCATGCTGTTTTTGTTACTATTGCTTTGTAGTAGTTGAAGTTCTGGTATTGCTATACTCCCTGGTTTCATTCTTCCTGCTAAGGATTGCTTTAGCTATTCTGGGTTTCTTATTCTTCCAGATGAATTACATGATTGCTTGGTCTATTTCTGTAAGGTACATCATTGGGATTTTAATTGGAATTGCATTGAATCTGTATAGCACTTTTGGTAGTATGGCCATTTTGACAATATTAATTCTGCCTATCCAAGAACATGGGAGATCTTTCCGTCTTCTAAGGTGTTCCTCAATTTCTTTCTTCAATGTTTTGTAGTTTTCATTGTAGAGACCTTTTACCTCTTTGGTTAGATTGATTCCCAAGTAATTTTTTTTTTGAGGCTATTGCAAATGGAGTTGTTTTCCTCATTTCCCTTTCAGATCTTTCGTCACTTGTGTATAAAAATGCTTTAGATTTATGCATGTTGATTTTATAACCTGCTATTTTGCTGAATTCATTGATGAGGTCTAGAAGTTTTCTGGAGGAGGTTTTTGGATCCTCTAAATATAGAATCATGTCATCAGCAAATAGTGACAGCTTAAGTTCCTCTTTTCCTATTCATATCTCTTTAATTTCTTTAGTCTGCCTAATTGCTCTGGCTAGAGGTTCAAGGACAATGTTGAATAGAAGTGGTGAAAGAGGACGTCCCTGTCTTGTTCCCATTTTTAAAGGGAATGATTTTAGTTTTTCTCCATTAAGAATGATGTTGGCCATGGGCTTAGCATAAATAGCCTTTATAATGTTCAGGTATGTTCCTACTATCCCTATTTTTTTTAGTGTTTTGAGCATGAAGGGGTGTTGTATTTTGTTGAATGCTTTTTCTGTGTCAATTGATATAACCATATGATTCTTGTCCTTAAGTCTATTGACATGATGGATTATGTTTATTGATTTATGGATGTTAAACCATCCTTGCATTCCGGGGATGAACCCCACTTTATCATGGTGCACAATTTTCTTAATATGTTTTTGGATACGGTTTGCCAATATTTTGTTAAGGATCTTTGCATCTATATTCATCAAGGATATTGGTCTACAATTTTCTTTCCTTGATGTGTCTTTGCCTGGTTTGGGTATGAGGGTGATATTAGCTTCATAGAATGAGTTTGGTAGGGTACCCTCCTTTTCTATTTCCTGGAATACTTTGAGAAGTATTAGAATGAGTTCTTCTTTGAAGGTCTTGTAGAACTCGGCTGAGAATCCGTCTGGTCCTGGACTTTTCTTGGATGGTAGGTTTTTAATGGCTTCTTCTATTTCATTGCTTGATATTGATCTGTTTAAATTGTGCATGTCCTTCTGGTTCAGTTTGGGAGGAGCATATGTCTCTAGAAATTTGTCAATGTCTTCGGTAGTTTCTATTTTGTTGGAATATAGATTTTCAAAGTAGCTTCTCATTATGTTATGTATCTCAGTGGTGTCTGTCGTGATATTTCCTTTTTCATCATGAATTTTAGTAATTTGAGTTTTCTCTCTCCTTCTCTTTGTTAGTGTGGCTAAGGGTTTGTCTATTTTGTTTACTTTTTCAAAGAACCAACTTTTTGTTTTGTCAATTTTTTGAATTGCTTCTTTTGTTTCAACTTCATTGATTTCAGCTCTGATTTTAATTATTTCCTGTCTTCTATTACTTTTGCTGTTATTCTGTTCCTCTTTTTCTAGGGCTTTGAGCTGTAATGTTAGGTCATTTAGTTGTTGACTTTTCATTCTTTTCTGGAATGCACTCCATGCAATGAATTTTCCTCTTAGAATGCTTTCATAGTGTCCCAGAGATTTTGATATGTTGTATCGTTGTTCTCATTGACCTCTAAGAATTTTTTTATATCCTCTCTGATGTTTTCTGTTATCCATGTTTCATTCAATAGCATATTATTTAGTCTCCAGGTGTTGAAGTAATTTCTGTTATTTATTTTGTCATTGATTTCTATTCTCAGTCCATTATGATCTGATAGAACACAAGGCAGTATCTCTATTTTTTTGCATTTCCTAAAGGGCTGCTTTGTGGCATAACATATGGTCTATTTTCGAGAAGGTTCCATGTGCTGCTGAGAAGAAAGTGAATCTGCTTGTTGATGGATGGAATATTCTATATATGTCTATTAAGTCTAGGTTATTGATTGTGCTATTGAGTTCTATGGTTTCTTTGGTTGGTTTTTGTTTAGAAGATCTATCTAGTGGTGACAGCGGTGTGTTAAAGTCACCCAGAATTATTGTGTTGTGGTCTATGTGATTCCTGAAATTGAGAAGGATTTGTTTGATGTACAGAGATGCACCATTGTTTGGGGCATAAATATTTACTATCGTTATGTCTTCCTGACTTATGTTTCCCTTAAGCAGTATGAAATGTCCTTCTTTATCCCTTCTGACTAACTTTGGCTTAAAGTCCACTTTATCTGATATAAGGATGGAAACCCCTGCTTTTTTACTGAATCCATGTGCGTGGTAGGTTTTTTCCCATCCTTTCACCTTTTGTCTGTGGATGTCTTTTTCTATGAGATGAGTCTCTTGAAGGCAGCATATTGTTGGGTCTTTCTTTTTAATCCGTTCTGTCAGTCTATGTCTTTTGATTGATGAGTTTAGGCCATTAATGTTCAGGGTTATTATTGATATATGATTCATATTCCCAGTCATTTGGGCTTATTTTTGGTTTTTAAGTTGGCTTGGTTTCTCCTTTGAGTGGTTTTTCTCTAAGGTAGTTCCTCCCTTTGCTGACCTACATTGTTGGTTTTCATTTCCTCCTCATGGAATATTTTGTTGAGAACATTCTGTAGTGCAGGTTTTCTATTTGTAAGTTCTTTTAACTTTTGTTAATCATGGAAGGATTTTATTTCATCTTCAAATCTGAAGGTTAGTTTTGCTGGGTAAAGGATTCTTGGTTGGCAACCATGTTCTTTCAGAGCTTGAAATACGTTGTTCCAGGCCCTTCTAGCTTTTAGAGTCTGGGTTGAGAAGTCGGCTGCTATCCATATTGGTCTCCCCCTATATGTAATCTGATGCTTTCCTCTTGTGGCCTTCAAAATCCTATCTTTATTTCGAATGTTAGGCATTTTCATTATAATGTGCCTTGGTGAGGATCTGTTGTGATTTTTGTGCATTTGGTGTTCTGTAAGCCTCTTGTATTTGATTTTCCATTTCATTCTTCAGGTTTGGGAAATTTTTTGATATTATTTCATTGAATAGGTTGTTCATTCCTTTAGTTTGTATCTCTGTGCCTTCCTCAATCCCAAAAATTCTTAAATTTGGTCTTTTTATGATGTCCCATAGTTCTTGGAGATTCTGTTCATGATTTCTTACCATCTTCTCTGTTTGGGCAACTTTATTTTCAAGATTAAATATTTTGTCTTCATTGTCTGAGGTTCTGTCTTCCAAGTGATCTAGTCTTTTGGTGATGCTTTCCATTGAGTTTTTTATTTGGTTTATTGTTTCCTTCATTTCAAGGATTTCTGGTTTTTTTTTTTTTTTTTTTTTTTGAGAATCTCTACCTCTTTTTTGAAATGAACTTTTGCTTCCTGCAGTTGCTCTGTCAGCTTATTGGTATTATCATTCATTGCCTGCATTTGCTCTCTTATCTCATGCTTTGCTTCATAAATCATCTTAATCATGTATAATCTGAAGTCCTTTTCTGACATTTCTTCTAACATACTGTCATTGGATTCTATTAATATAGAATCTAGATTTGTTTGGATCATTTTCTTCCCTTGTTTTTTCATGTTGTTTATGTATCTTCCCCTCTAGCAGTGCAGATCTGGGGTATTGCAGATTTCCCCCTATAGCCTTATAGTGGCCCTGTAGGTTTCCAAAACCTTTTCTTTAAGGGCAGATCAGTATTAGCAGTGCCCAATTCAGACACTATGCAATCCTAGACCAAATAGCCCCTAAGAGGACAATAACAAAATTGTCATAATAAACAGAATGACAGATATTATCTTCAGTAAAACAACAAGATTTGCAATAAGGTCTGCAGTTTCTAATGGAGGACAAAGAGGATGGAGAGGGATGTAGAATGTAGCTGTTAATGGGATAAGAAAAGAATATACAGAAGTTCTAGATTAAAGAAAGGTTAAGAGTGTAATCAAAATAAATTGAATGTTAGCATGCAAAAAAGGGAGAAAGAGACTCTGAGGGAACAGGCAAACAAAAGGAAAAGAGAGCAAGAAAAGTAAAGAAATAAAAACTTAAAATTCTTCAATAAGAAGAAAAAAGAAAATCTACAGTATAACAGTCATATTGTAATAAAACCTCCCAGTCTTTAGTAGCCTGATGCATGAGAGGTACCTGACATTGTGCTTCTAGTCTCCAGCGGGCGTCTCAGGATGGGATTTGCCCCACCTAAAGATCGGAGCTACGGCTTCCAGGATAACCCAAGATGGCCGCTCTGGTTTCCAAATGTGTTGGCAAATGGGGAGCTGCAGCTCAGGGTGTGGACGTAGTCAGCTGGAGGTCCTGGGGGTGGGGTGCGGTTGGTCAGGCAGGGGTCCTGGAGGTCGGGTGTGTTTGGTGTGATTGTGGGATCCTGGAGGCTGGGTGCAGTTGGTCTGGGGTCCTGGTGATAGGGCGCAGTCAGTTGGTCTGGGGGTCCTGGTGGCAGGGAGCAGTCAGTCGATGTGAGGGCCCCAGAGGCAAGGAGTGATTGGTCGGGCTGAGGGATCCTGGAGATGGGGCTCAGTCAGTCCAGCCAGGGGTCCTATAGGGCCTGGCTATTGTCTCAAAATGGCGGCAGCCACGTGTAATCAAAACTGCAGGTACTGTAACAGTGAACTTCCAGGCAACAGCAGGCAGCTGGTGTTCCACTGGCTGTGGGCGCTCAGTTTGCTGACTGTTTTCGGACGATCGAGAGGTAAACCTCATGCATTGGGTAATGGATAGGTGTAAGGCAGGCGATGGCGAGAGACAGGCAAATGGCGGAATGATAGGCGCCCGACAGTGAGCAATCTGCACTCAAAAAAGGCGTCGATATGCTGGCAGACTGCAGGTGATCACAGCAGACAAATGGGGTAAACAGCAGGGGATCAATAAGCAGCAAAAACTGCCTCACCAAGAAACAGATATCCTCTGCTTGAAACCGGAGTTATGGAGCCACACGGAACGCAGCCTCCCTCTAGTCCACCATCTTGGATCTCTCTTCGAAATATTTTTAATGGAGATCCAAAAAAACAGCAACAAAACAAAACACCTTAAAGAACAATAGAGAGTTCGTAAAATAGCTGTAGTAGATGGAAGGCATTCCATAAAGTCAGGAAGGTGTCTTTTCCATTGTGAAGGATGAGTAGTGTGCCAGGCATGTAGCAATCTGGATAGAAAGTAAAGTACTTTGAAAGCTTAAAGATATTGCTATGGAATTACAAGGAAGCACATGTGACTTAACTTATTTTTATAAATTGTTTTTCTCCAGGGGGTAGAGAAGTCAGAAATCTTTTGTAAATTGATAAGAACGTTTGCATTATAACAGACACTAATACAGGAGCAAACAAAGCTGGGTCCCTTCATTATTGGATGCGATTCTGTATGGAAACAACATCAGGAATTTGATCCAATTCAAACCAGAAAGGATTTGTCCCAAGGATCTCTGATCTCTACCTAAGATGATAAAGATGTGAAAAAGACCCAGGACCTGAAGATCACAAGGGACAGCACTGTAAAGTGAGTACACAAATAGAGTCATAGAGGAGGACGCAGTTCCTTCTACATGGGGAAGTCAGTAAAGGCATCCTGGAGAAGACAGAATTAAAGTAGGAACTTGAAATCTCAGTAGAATGTCCTCTAGCAAGGAAGGTGATTTAGAATGAACATTCTCCAAGTATGGTGTGGAAACCTTTCAGAGGAATCACGAGCTAAGAAATATTTTCAGATAAGTAGTATGACATATGTGCCTTTACTTTCTTCTCATTCATTCATAATACTACAGTGGAGTTTTCAACTATACTTTTGGAAAAATCTGTACAACACAGAGAATCATTATTTTGAAATGACCACTACATGATGTTACAAATTATGCATGGGTAAAAGAATCTTCCAAACTGCAAGATATACCAATGGATTTTGATGCAACAAAAGATGAAAGGTTTATTGATATGATTTCAAGTTCCAGTTAATAGTAAGAACTGCCACTTACCACGTTTTAGTGTAGCATCAAAACAAACTCCCTATAATTAACTGAAATGGCTGTTAAGATGAGATTCCCTTCTCCAACTACAATTATGTGTAAGACCATCTTTTCTCCATATACTCAACCAAGAAAATCTCTCCCAGCAAGTTGGGAAACTCAAAGAGCTACCTCTATTAAGTCAGAGATTAAAGAGATTTATAAAAACTGAAAACAATGTTCATCTTCTTTTACTTTGAAAAATAAAATTATTTTTACAAAAAACGGGGCATCTGCGTTAATATGTGTCATAGGTTGAACTGAATCCCCAAAAAAGATGCCAAAAGCCTAACCATCAGGACCTGTTGATGTGACCTTATTTGAAATTAGTCCTTACAAATGATCGAATTAAGATGAAGTCCTTAGACTATGTCCTAATCCAATGTGACTGGTGTCCTTATAAAAAGGAGAAATTTGGACAGACAGACACAAGGAGAACACCACCTGCAAGCCAAGGAATGCCTGAAACCAGAAGTTTCAGAGAGAGGCCTGAAACAGTCTCCCTTACCATCCTACTGACACTTCGTTTTGGATATGCAGTCTCCAGAACTGCGGAGGCAACTGATTTATGCTGTCTAATCACCTAGTCTGGAATGTTCTGTCACAGCAGCCATGGGAAACTAATAAAACATGTAACTGGCCTATTGTTTTTAACAGATGCACAAAAGTATTTATAAATTTCATGATTTTAATTTCTGATATCATAAAGCCTGATAGATATAAGGCACATAAAGTAAAGCTCTTTAATAAATTTTAAGAGTAGAAAGGGACCCTGAGACTGAAAAGTTTGGAGTTCACAGGATGAGTGGACAACAGGAGCCGAGGTCAAAGATCCCAAATCTAGTCCCTCAGCAGTTCATCAGACTCCAAGGTTTTCTCTGCACCCACTGAAGAAGAATCTCCAGATTTCTGGACCAGGAAATTCTATTTCTAAGAAGTTCTCCACCCCACTCTTATGTGTAACTTAAATCTTGGAGGCAGAAACACCCAAAATGAGCTGACACGCATTTTAGCCGATATGTCTGTTTGTGGGAATAAAGACACTGGAGTTAGCTCAAGTACTTGGGAAGCTGATTGCAAAGATAAACTTGGCATCGCCAGTGAGGGGATCAGTTCTCTCTCGTAACAGGTGCTGAAATAAATCTTTCCTTAGAACTGGGGGGTCCCAGCATCTTCAGGGAGCCAGCAAGCAGAAGTCTGTGGCTCTTCCTACTGCATTCTGCCACCAGTGTGACTAATGGTGACTAAGGGACTCTATACACTCTCCAGGCAGATCTCTGTCCCTCCTCCAACTCTCTGCTTCTCTATACCCCTGGCTGCACATGGCTTTGGCTTCCAGTGCCTCAGATTCACCTCAAGGCAACTTTGCAGTTTCTTCTCTTTTGCCAATTGGCAGATTTCTTTTGTCTTCCTTAATTTCATTCCCAGAGATGGAAAATCTGATTGGTCCAGTTAGTCTGCTAGAGCCAGGTCATGCTCGAATTTGCTGGACAGCCTATGGCTTGGCTACCCTGGAATCAAATGCCCATATCTGATTTAAGAATCTCTGAGCATAGAGCCTAGATCAACAAGGTATGAAACATGCCAGCCAACGTAGCAGGCACTGTGGCAGGGCAAGAGAGGTATGGCAATGGTCCTCTTCAGAACAGTTTTTAGTTTTCCTCTTGTAATTCCAAAATGAACACTTGATTTAAATTTTCTTATTAAGATATCTGATTTGACCAACTCCTTTTTTTTTTTTTTTTTTAGCATAAGCATGATCATGGCTAAACTGATGGACTGAAAGATGATCATAATGATGATAGCACTTAAAGATCCTGAAAATGTAACTCCTGCATTCCTCTCTGACCTCCTGACTACTCATTAGCTAAGTAACATCATTCTAGTTATTCTTTTCCTCCTCCTTCTGTAGCATTCCTTCTTACACAGCCCTCTGTCTTTTCCTCCTCTGGCTCCTTATTCTACCAGCCTTCTAGTCTGAGATTTAAAAAGAAGAAGATCAAGACACTAATTTCCCAAGTTTTACATTAGGTTTGATTTGGTCCTAGAATAATTTTATGTAATGGCTCTGTTCCTTGCCTTTTTTAAAGGAGGAAAAAGCAAGCAAATGTTAAATTATTTATCATAAATTTAACAACCACTGTGTATTTCAATGATGTGGGTTGTCACTGTAGAGCAAGCCGTAGCTATTGAGACAGGACAAATACTCTTTCTTTGTGTATTGGTACCCATGGATTTCAGCATGTGAGACAGTTTAGTTTTGTGTTTGGGTAAATTATTTGTGTGTGTGTCATTGTATAATTTTTTTCTGTGTTTGTGTGTATATGTTTGTAGTTTTCTTGGTGTGTGTGTGTCTTTCAATGGAACAAAATTGCATTGTTTTCTTATGTTGTACTGTATATTTTTCATTTGTTGCTCAAAATTGAAAGAAGACAGTTTCTATTTTGACTAAATTATTGGATTGCTCAGAAAAAAAAAAACAAGCAGAAACATCTCCAAGATTTTGTTGAATCCAATTAGTTATATGCAACTTGTAGTACATCTGATTCTTATTATATGCTTTTGTGTTTTCTCCAGTAAATCATTTGAAACTAAGTGACTATGACATTTGACCTACATAGTGAAGGTGTAGATTCAAATTTGCATGTTTTATTGTTCTCTGTCCTTCACATGTCAATGTTCCTCTTACGAATCTTCTAAGAAGTGAATGTATATATGATGGCATCCAAGAGTAGAGCACATCGGCTCCTCTGCAGGGAGTGGTGTTGATTCAAGTTCATTAATCGACCCGTGCTTCTAACTCAACTGATTCATGTATTCATAACAGAAAAT
This sequence comes from Sciurus carolinensis, assembly GCF_902686445.1. Taxonomy (NCBI): domain Eukaryota; kingdom Metazoa; phylum Chordata; class Mammalia; order Rodentia; family Sciuridae; genus Sciurus; species Sciurus carolinensis. The sequence continues at coordinate 167,397,784 of NC_062215.1, forward strand.
ACTGGCTCACAGCTGAGGAAAGCAAAATACTGCAGGAGAGGTTTGATCAAGGTCTCAGTCTCATTTCTCTGCAGTTGTACAGATTCTGCCTCCCACACATGCTGGATCTGCCCTGGGATCATCTTCCTCCATGGTAGCAAAGTGGCCACTCTTCATCCAGTCTCAGTTCTCCTATCTTACCACCCTAAAGAATTAAGAACTTATGTCCTCCCAACACTGAACAAAGTCATCAGCTTCTGCCTTAACAGACCAAATCTAACCATGTGTTACTTATGAACTAATCCCAGTGCCAGGAAAATAATATGCTTCAATTGTCTTAGTTCAGGTTAGATTAGAGAAATTGTTGTTCCCACCTTCATGGGAGCAGAAATGATTCCAGCAGTCCCAGGTCTGACATCACATCATTGACATGACAGAGACTGCTAATTGGGGAACTACTAAAGAAAAGACCTGAGTTTCATCAGGAACTGAGTTCACAGTGGGATAGAATTACTCTGGGGTCAGACCCTTCAGGGTCCACCCAGGAAGCTACTGCTGGAGATCAGTCTTACTCAAACCAAATGGGACTCTAAAATAGGGAAGAGGGTGTTGAGAAGCCAATCAGCAATGCCCTCCACATGACCACCATATTTAATTTAATCTCACTGCAAGTGGATACCACCATCTTCCTCCAAAAGATGCAAACTCTCTTGAAGAGCACAGATTTTCCAGGTGTACGGGCTTATTTTTCTATCAAACTTACATGACTTTATCTAAGTTGCATTGATTATAAAGAAACCTGCTAGAGAAAGGGCAGTACAGACCCATTTGCACTTCTTTCCTCCTCAGTCTGGTAAATTTCTTTGCAAATTATAAAACATTCCATGACACATTTCCCTATACATCCTATTACCTTTAATTTTTTTATTGTGGCTTCTCAAATATTTGATTTCTACCTATACACAATTCAGTTCAGAACTTTCTATTTACTTCTGGGTCTAAAATGTGGGCCCCACTAAGCATATCATAACACCTTGAAAACATTTCACAATCAGGCAGGACTCCAGCATCCATGTTTAAAAATCAGGCTGTTGTAAATTCTCCACCAAGTCCAAGAACAACTGTGAATGGCTTCCTTGAGCATTCTTGCAGGTGCACAGGAAAGAGTCCTGGCCAGATTCAGGGAGGTGCTGGATCATGGGACAAAAATTCAGTCTTCAATAACAAAGACCTGGGGGGTCTGCTATCACAAATGGCCTGCACAAAGTCTTCCTTGCTCATTTTTCCACCAGAGAAGGCCTCCCTGGCAACTCAGTAGTTTTAGTCTCCTCTTTATTTTCAGTACAGTAAAGTTTTACTGTACTGAAGTACAAGAGAAAAGAAAACACTCTCTCTGTAGGCATATGAAATACTCATGACAAAGCACGAAAGTTTGGAAACTCTTTCTGTTCTTCTGGATCTTCATAATTATAAGAAATACCAAGACATTTGGAAAACAAGTGAAATTTTAGGTGACACTGTGCTTTTGTCCTAAAATAGTTCCAACTTAATAATGGTTAGATTTTCTCAGATCCACTTAAGTTTCCACAGCAGAGAGCTCTTCTAGAGACCCTCATTGGCTGGCATTTTTCCATAAGAGTCAAGAAAAACACAATGCTACTAAAATAAATTATTTTGTGGGAAGGACTTTTACCTCTAATAGACAAACATTCACAACTGAAAGTCAGCACGTATTAAAGGTCATCGTGGAAGAGCGTGGCAGAATGCAGAAGTCAACCTGCTGTCATTCAAGGATGCCATCCATCATCAGTACCTGCCCAGTGGTCAAGGGTCAGTTGTTTTTCCATGTAGTTTTAGAATCCAAAATGCCTCACAAATCCATAACCATTTTAGGTTCTCTCTTCTTTTCCCAGAGGCACCTGCATAGTATCTTTTCATTTTGTTTTGGAAGTTAGACATTTTCTTTCCTCTGTGCTGCTTTTCATGCACATGGTAGGATGTATAAGCTGAAAGTTCCCAACTAATTCCTACTGTTGCACAGGTGAGTGAGAAGCAGAAACTGAAGACTGGAAAACCTGAGCCCCACAGGACATGTTTACGTACCTACATCTTTCTAAACATGGAGGTCAGTCATTGTGCTCATTCTGGTTCCAGCAGAGATGACTAAATCACTCCACCCTGATGATTGTTGTGTTGCTAAGTAAACATCCCTAGAGTCAGTGTTACCAGACTTAGTTATGAAAGGCTGATGTAGTTTCTATTTGTAAAAAAAATTCTGGAAGTTTCTTTTGGTTTCATAGAACATTCCTAAAAGTGGAAAAGTTAGGAGGAAGAAACATTATAGGCTTCCACATTTCAAGACAGAGTCAAGGGGTGAGACCAATCAATGCACCTCTGCAGAATTAAAAAAAAAAAAAAAAAACAGAGAAAAGGAATCAGACATGAGAAGATCAGAATATCAACTTTGCTACTTATGAAGAAGAAAGAGGAGGGGAAGAGTGAAGACTGGTGGGAGGGTGTGGATTTAAATTATGACTGAATCTGTTAATATCTCATCTTTGAATTTAAGCAGGCTCTTCCATTTGCTGGTTACTGTAGCTGTGCAAGAGAAAAATCCAGTTGTAGTCCAGAATGCAGATGGAGAGACATGGAAAACTGAGAGACAGAGGGAAAAGGAGAGGGTTATACCTGTCCTTTCTCTCAAACATCAAATAGCCCCCTCACCTCCTGGAGATGAGTGAAAGTGGAGCAGCCATACTGGGGTCCTCCTCCAATCCCTGACCTCCCACATCATGGAATTCCAAAGCCATGGAAAGACAAGCGACAGGCACCTACCAACAAGTTCGGGATCACTGAAGAGGTGTCAGACCTCAGTACAACCACAGTGTTATCAACACTGGTTTTGTGCTGACTTTGAGAAATTTTCAACGCAACAGAATTATGAGAACAGAAAAGAGACATAAGGGACAGTAGCACAAAATTTCAAAAAGGCAACCAAAGAACTTGGAGAATTCTCTGAATGTTCTCTATAAAACAATGGAACCTGTGTCTAATCACCCACCTGGATAGTCAACCTCAGTGTCTCAGACAGGAGGGTCATGCATTGGCTCCTGAGCAAAGATGGCCCAGAGGATGTTACTCCTGGTGCTTTCCCCCTCCCCACTTACACACACACACACACACACACACACACACACAGGATGCAAAAACACAAGTGTAGATGTTGAGAAAGTGGCAGACATGGAAGTAATCAGGAGAATGTGGGGAAGTAACAGATTAGGCAGGAGTGTGGGCATGCCAGGCACAGAGGGCCTCCCCTGGTGGCTAATGAGATGAGGCTGGCCTTGGAAAAGCCACACTAAGGGAAAGAGACTCCAGTTTCACCAGAAGAGCAGATCAATCCCGATGGCAGTTCACTCTCGTAGATTAAAATCCCATTTTCCTCCATCAGGAACTCAGCAAGAAGGCCATGTGGCCCCAATTTGAAAGAAATGGGTAAAGTAAACCAGCCCCACATCCCATGGAGTGCTGAAAAGAGGGCTGTCCATGGAGGTGGACAAGTACTATCCATGGACATTTCTACAAGGCTTGAAAGTGTGGGAGAGAAGAATCATGAAATAACAATTTGGAGTTTTGGGTTTCTGATTCAAAAAGATGCAAAATTGAATTACAGAAACATGAGACATTTGCCAAAACCAAATTTCTTAATTATGTTTATTTACTTGGACTTGAAGCCATTTAAAGGAACAATAACTTGAAAGTAATTTGGGCATAAAAAAATGTGGACTCACAGAGCTTCCAGGGCTCAAAGCTTCCAGTCACAGAAGGAAAATGCAGCCTGGAGATGTGACATTTCTCCCTCCTAAAGGCTCCTCAGCACCAACTCTGCTGTGGACTTAGAAGGACACCCAGCCTCCCCTCTAAGAAGGCAGCTCTCTGCCAGAGGCCCTGTTGGGGGGACCCCAGCTGTTTACAAGCACTGTTTGAAAAGTGTTGCCTCCAAAATGTCCAAGGCGAAGACCACACACTGACCTTTGCCTCATGCCCTGTGAAAAAAGAGAGCGCGACATTGATTTAGTTAACGGGCTTCTTGTGCATTTCTCTTCTCCTGACAAATTTGCTTGGGGGGTTATTTTATTTTCTCTGGTGTGAGGTACAAGGTAATGAGACCAGTTTCTGAAAATCACATGTGAAAATCAGCACCAGGATTCCTTGGCCTGCCTTATATTTGCTGAAGGTCTAATGGAAGTTGGAACAGGTGGACTTTATTGACATTTTCAGAAGCAGCATTGAGCGGGCAGCAGGCCAAGTCTCAGTTTTGCATTCCATAAATATGCATACATTAGTGTTTAAGATGGCTCTGCATGAATCAGGGATTATTCTACTCTGAAGCACATAAAATTTCATGTGAATTCCATTTTTTTATGTCTTGAAATATATCATTCATAGACAGTACATTTCTCATCGGATAGCCACAGTGGAATTTATTTAGCATTTAACAATGTCATTATGATAGACTCTTTAAAACTATTATATTTCAGATGGGTCATAAATCAGATTGAACTTTAGAAGAGCTGTACAAAAAACTGAGCTAGAATCTTAGTAGAGATGAGAAACTGTATATTTCTCATCTCTATTAATTTTGATCCTTGTAGCTGGCATGTCAAAAACTTGGGAATTACCTCAATGTAAAAAGGGTCTGTTGTCTAATTCTAAATGAAGATAAAATTTCAAACTCTCGATAGGTCTCTTAGTTCCAGGCACTTCGTGCTCCTCCAATGCACAGTGTTCGACACTTTCTGTGATCAATGAGAAACAAATCCCCATGATTTCTGACCGTCTGAAGAGGGACTCATCAATTTATGGAATAGATTACTCCACACTGCTATTTCTCAGGGTGTCGTCTAACATTCTTTGAAAAGCAAACAACCTTCGTGATAAAACATTTTGGTAAATACAGAGTTAAGTGAAGTTAAGGATTTGAAGTATGTCTTTATTGTGGAACTTCTTAGAAATTGTGTGTGTGTATGTGGGGGGGTGGGGTGAGGACGTGGTGCCCAGCGTGCATGTGTGCTGTGTGTCTCCAAGATGAATAGGTGACAGGCAACTCCCAAAGCGATCTAAACATTCCCTTCCTACCCCACTCTTTTGGATGAGCCTCTATCAATCATTTCCATGAAAACCCATGGAGAAAAACAGACATTTTAAACTTAATCCAGGAGTTCCATTTTTGAGTTTTTAAACGATGCTTCCCAGCTGGGGCATAAACTGCCTTGAGAGCAGCCACTGCATTTTTTTAATCTTTTACATCCCATGTGGCTCTGAAGGCCTCGCCGACCTCATTTCTTTGCTCTACTCTCCCCCTCGCTCAACCCTACTGAGGCACCTCCAGCGACCTGCTGGTGTGGGCTACTGAGCTTCTCACTCACGTGCTTCCAACCTTCTACCCAAAGGCCTTCAAGACTCTCTTTCCTGGCTTTCACCCAAGATTCTCCGGAAGGAACGCCCTCTATTACTCTTCCATTATTCTTTTCCCCCATTCTAGTTCTCCTCATGACACACAATGCTACCTGCCGTTCTTTAGTCCACATATTTGATGATGGTCCCCAGCCTCACCTCCACCTATTAAATCATCATCTCCTCGAGCAGAGAGCAGAGACTACACTTGGTTCACTGCTGTATTCCGAGTCCCTAGGGCATGACCTGCTGCATTCCTGCAAATGAACAGATATTTATTGAAAGAATCCATCAAAGAATCCTGCAAGAAAAAGAGGCCATGAGAGAATCTTGTACTCAATTTTTATACTGATGCATTGCAGTTTTACATAATGACAGGATTCGTGGTGATATTTTCATGTAGCACAATTCAGTTTGGTCTGTTTCATTCCCTTGTACCCACTCCCTTTTCTTCCCTCCCTCCTCCCAAGATGCTCTTCCTCTACTCTTCTGGCCTCCCTTCTGCTTTCACGAGATTCCTTTCCTTTCCTTTTTTCTCTCTAGCTTCCATATATGAAAGAAGACATATGACCTTTGACTTTCTCAGTATGACTAACATCACTTAGCATAATGTTCTTCAGTTCCACTTACTTTTCTGCAAATGACATAGTATGTACTCCATTGTGTATATAAACCATATTTTCTTTATTCAGTTGATGGACACCTAGGTTGGTTCCGTAATTTGTCTATTGTGAATCATGCTGCTATAAACATGGAATGCAATTATCACTACAGTATGCTGATTTCAGTTCTTTTGGATAAATACCAAGGAGTGGTTTAGCTAAGTCATATATGATGGTTCCTTTCCCTCTTTTTTTTTTTTTTTTTTTTTGAGAAACATCCATACTGATCTCCATCATGGTTGTACTAATTTACAATCCATGTAACTATGTATAAATGTTCCTTTTTCCTAGCATCTTTATCAACATTTATTATTATTTATATTATCAATGATTGCCATTCTAACTGGGGCAAGATGCTAGGATGAGAGAGTCTTATCTTAGGTGAAGCAGAACTTTGACAAATCTTAGGTGAAGTGCTTTATTTCTGAAGTTGGTCTTTGGTTCTTTCTTGAATATCATTTTACAGAACTCTTACATGTTATTTCCTGAATCAATCTGAATATCAGTTACATACTATAACATTACATCTGAAACAAGAACCAAACAGAAAGGCTGAGAGAAAACTTAAACGAATCACTCTCCTTATTACCTTCCAAAAATATATTCAAATTCCCATCCCAGTGTAAAGAGTAACAAAAAATTATATATAACATTGATAACAGGCTACATTTATCCAGTTATGAAACACTAAATGACATATACCAACCAAATTGGTTATTTCTATATAAATCTGAAAGATACTATTGCTACTGACAATTTTAATTTGGAGAACACCAACTTGATAAGATGCTTTTAAGTTTTACATGTTAAAAGGCTTGTATACTTAAAGAATTTAACTACATCTAATACACACATAAGTCAATAATGGTTAGGGTCATGATTACACAGATTTCTTATTAACTAAGTTTAACTTTCACATTTAAACTTAGACAAAGCTCAAACATTTCTCAGATGTGTGCATAACATTTGTTTATTAACCAGTTATGAAGTAATCATTTAAAAGACTTTAAAACAAGTACAAACCCTAATTCCTTGAAGACTTAGTTTCCCTAAGTAATACAACCTAAATACACAAGAAATTAGGTTGATAGATAAGAGCAAATCAATGTTTTAAGGAGTTCTTGTTGTTTCTAAACAGAGACTAGCTTATTAAAGCTTAACCTTAGGGGGAAAATACCCTTGAATAACTTTCAACTGACTGTGCTGATTGATTATAGCCAACTTAATCACATACACAAACTTTATTTTGTGGGGGTACTAGGGATTGAACCCAGTGGCACTTAACCACTGAGCCATTTTTTATCTTTTATTTAGAGACAGAGTCTCACTGAGTTGCTTAGTGCCTCACTAAGTTGCTGAGGCTGGCTTTGAACTCACAATCCTCCTACCTCAGCCTCCCAAGTCTCTGGGATTACAGGTATGCACCACCATACCTATCTAACATACACAAACTTTTTGAGATTTATCTTCCACAAACCTATTCATCTCTCTTCTGGTTTCAGATCCTTTCTTAAATTTAAATTCTGAAACAATCCTTATGAAATTTCTGAATTTAGACAAACTACTCTTTTTTAATAGGTGGAATGCTTTGTTTCACAGTACTTAAAACATGGCTGGAACTTTTGTACTCTTTGCATATAAATACCTGTCAGAATTTTAACTCTCAGTAACCATGCTTTCAGTGAAGACCCAGAAATAAAACAGTCTCAAACTGTTTTCCCATTTACCAGCAACTATGAAAACACATTTATGAAGATTAATCACTTTTATGTTAAAACTTATTTACACATTTTTAACTTAGGTTATCTATGAAAACCAAGTTATCAGACAAGCCTAGTTGACAGTCAGTTATTACTGCCTAATAAAAAGCCTTAAAAGCAGTTTACATTGTACTTTCAATATTTTGTAGAAATCAATGCTCTCTTGATTGGCTGGCTACCTAGAAAACCTGTGGATTAGCATCTTAAAGATATTTTTACTTATCTAGTTAACCAATTTAAGTTACATGCATTGAAAAGCATTTGGACCTGTTCCTTTTTTTAAAGATCGCTCATTTATCTATATGCTAATTTTGGTACCATGTAACTGATAGAGACAAACACATACGTAGACACAACATACAATACACAGGTGTGCACATATATACATAAAACAGGAAACAAGGATTTTGTAGCTTTTTTGTTTTTCTATTAATTCCCTACAGGTAGGAGAAAAAAGAGAGCTATGAGACTTAACCTTTTAGAAATTAAAATAGAGCCTGTCACAGATTTTTACAGTATGACTCAGACATGGGAAGGGCCTGTGCTTTCCATTTTCCTTCCCTGTCCATAGACCTAAAATTTTTCCTGGAGCTTTCTTGTACACCCCAAACTCCTTGTGTGCTCAGTGAGCCCAAATGAAACAATACTTTATCATCTTTGGTTTCTTTTTCCCTTTCTTCCTAGGACTATCTTTACAGTATTTTAACATAAGCTCTAGAGGACTATCTAGGGGAATTTCAATGTCATCCCCTGCAGCATCCCTTTTCTCTAGACTAGAGTTTTTTTTTTTTTTCCTTTTTTTTTTTTTAGAGGCTCAGCCTCCCCACAGGAGGTTTCTTGTACCACCTTCCCCATCCTGCTTTCCAAGGTGTGGTCCCTTGTTTCTGAATAGAGGCTCAACTCCCATCCATTTTGGAGGTTTCTTGCACTCATGTCTCAGTCACATTCATACAACCTCAGGGATGTGCTGACTACCAAGGAAGTACTTTTTCTTGAGAATAGATTTTTCTACCTTGGTCCAGCATGGAGTTACCTGGCAACAGCAGTGCTTGCTTGGGTCCCTTCCCTGAATTGCAGATCCACTTTTGATTTGGGGTGAATTCTGAAATGCTACAATAAGACAGCAGGCTGTATCTCCTCTCAGGTAGGAGTCCCCGGGAGCCCCTAAGTGACATATTGAACCCCAAGTTGAGCGATAAAATTGTTCAAAATGCTGGGGTGCTGCAAGGAATAAAGTACCTCTCAGAAGTACCTCGGTGAAGCAAACTATGCTGGAGAAAGGTGTGCTACTGAACAAAGTCTAGCAAGCCAGCACCAGTATTTTTTTTTCTATTTCTGTGAAGAAAGTCTTTAGCATCTTGATGGGGATCTTGAATCTATATATCGCTATTGGTAATATCACCATTTGAACAATATTAATTTTGCCCATCCAAGAACATGGGAGGTCTTTCCATCTCCTAGTACATTCCTAAATTTCTTTCTTCCATGTTTTATAATTTTCACAATAGAGGACTTTCACCTACTTGGTTAGATATATTCCTAGGCATTTAATTTTTTGAGGCTACTGTAAATGGAATTATTTTCAAATTGTCTCCATTAGAGCTTTCGACTATGGCCTCTCCAACCCTCCCAAATCAATACCTAATTTTTTAAATTAAATTCAAAATTAGTCTTTGAAAACAAAATGGTAATGGAAAAGAAGCACATTGGTAGAATGAACCTGTATCCTGCCACTTAGGTGCAAAAGAGAAGTTCTTTTGGACATCAAAGTATACCAATCAGATGACTAAAATCGATTGCATACATATAAGCTTTACCTTTTTTCTTTTGTTTCTTAGCAGAAACTGATAGTAACCCAAAGGAGCACTGAATAAATAGGTCTAACGTGGGAATCAAGAGAACTATATTCTCAGCAATGACTTTGTCACTAACTATAACAAATCATTTAAATTCCCTGGTTCTGCTCTTTCATTGTACGTTTATTATGGAAAACAGTTTGAAAAAGTTTTTCTTTACTATACATTAATATCAGTAGTATTAAGTAATTAATTATTAATGTGGTTTATGCTAAGACAGGTTTAGGAGATGCTGGGATAAGGAGCTAGCAGGTTATCATTACAGAATGTCTCAGAGCCTTCAATGTTCACACATAGTAGGACCCTCCACAATGATGACTACAGTAAGCAGAGTTTCCCAAATATTTTTTAACCAAAGAACTGATTTCCTAACTTCTAAAACATTCCTCCTTGGAACACAAGTTTAGGAAATACTAGACATGGTCTCTGAGGTCAGTTAATGTGTTGACAATATCTGACCATGACACCATCACCAATGAGACAATGTTGACGCTATTGAGAAGAAAAGTTACAAAGAAAAGTGGTTTCGAAAAATTATGGTCTAATAAAAAACCAAACGACCCAGTAAAAGTTGATTTTAAATTAAAAAATACTCAAATGGCCAATAAATACATGAAAAGTTTCTCAGCATCATTAATACAAATTAAAATCACAATGAGAAATCATGATCTATACCCACTGGAATGGCTATCATCAAAAAGACTCACAACACCAAGTGCTGGTGAAGATATGAACACTCAGACGTTGCTGGTGCCAGTACTAAATTATATAGCCATTTTGGTGAACAGTCAAATTCTTAAAAAGTAAAACATACACTGACCCTACAACTCAACAATTCCACTACCAGTTATCTACTTAAGAGAAATGAAAATACACATCTGTGGAAAGGCTTTTACACATGCATATTCATAACAACATTATTCATAACAGCTGAAATCTGGAAGCAATCCAACCACCTATTTACTGATGAACAGAAACAAAAGTGGAATACAAAAATAAATACAAGAGAAAGTCACAAACTACTGATACATGCCGCAACATGAATGAATCTTAAACCATCGTACTAACTGAAAGAAACCAAATGGTAAATTAATTAAAATTAAATGTGTAAAAAGCTTAGGAAAGAAAAATTATAGAGACAGACAACAGAACAATCATCCTCTGGAGCTGGGCATGTAATTGGGAGTGGAGAGTTAATAGGAATGAGAACACAGTGGGGTGAAAGAAGTGTTCTAAAGTTGAATTTGAGAATAGTGCCCACTGAATAAATTAAAAATCATTAGGCGTATTCTTATGATGTGTGTTCCATGAAATTACAATGTGTGAGTAGCATGTAAATTATAGCTCAATAAAACTGTTTTAAAAGGACAATTCTGGGACGTCCCTGTGTGATGGTGAAATGAAAATCATGAGAGGGGAATCCGTGGAGAGCTAGAATACCACCCTAGAATGAGGTCACTCCTCCTACAGGCGAGCATGCACACACAATACACCAACACACCCTGGTGTGGTTTGCCTGGTTAAAACTATACATTTTATTAGTCCAAAGCTGTCAAGAGCAAATCTGCAAGACAATCAAGTCACTTCCTAGAAGCATGTATACATGTGTGAGTGCGCACACACACACACATATGTGCACGGGTATTCCCTCTTTTTTGATAAAGTGATAAAACTCTAAAACTAGAGGGAACCACCAAAGACTCATGACCTGGGAGAGACATGATCTGGGTTGTATTTTTACAAAACCACACTGGCTGCTTGGTGGACGGGAAGGGTGACACCACCCAGCCGGAAGAGTTGGGAATATACTGTGAAAGTCCAGGTCGACTATCATAGTGACAGCTTGAATGCATTTAGACTACTAGAATGGTAAAGAGTAAGAATCATGGCATCAAAAAAAAAAAAAAAAATGCAGGTTCGTGTCCCAACCCGTCCAAATGACTTTAAAGAACTTTCTAAATCTGTGTGAGCCCCAGCTTCCTTATTTACCAGAGGGGTGATATTGTCATTTATTTTATATGATTATTAGAATGATTCACCCAAATAACAGAGCACTTGGAATATAGTAAGTGCCTGATGATAGTGCTAATGACACTTCAAAATTCATTCCACCAACTCTGCCATCCACCGTGGAGCAGACTCATCAATGCCCTGATGGCGCCACCTTGAACCACCTGGGCCCAGCAGCAGGTATGGTGGACAGTTCCTAGCACAATCAACTTCCTATCCTAAGCACCAGCCTCTCTGCTCTTTGCCTGAGGATTTCTCTGGCATCAGAAGGACTTGACTTGACCATGAGCAGAAGTTAACTGCACAGTCAGAGGCACCATCAGCCAAGGGAGGTTGGGGGTTCATGGATGGGCTCACCAGTCTCCCTCTCCTTGGCGTGCTTCATGTGGTTTCTTGGAGAGGGACTGAGTCTCAGTTGTTTGTAAAAAAAAAAAAAAAAGCCCACAATCAACTTGCTCTTTGTCTTCTTCCCTCCCTTCCCTGTCACTTTCCCCATTTCCATACATCTGTTTCTAGGGATCACCTCCCAGACCATAGCCATGACCTTGTCTGAGAGTCTGCTTTGGGGCAACCTCAAACTAAAGCAAATTAGCTGTGGGTACTTATGCATCTCACCAGATCCCCTGAACTGAAAAATGAGGTAATTAGGCAGACAATTTCCATGATTCCAAAGGTAACTTATTTTTTGTCCACATACATGATAAGTGTAATGTATGCATTTTTAGTTCAATAATTTGGAGCGAACACAAATCTGGCCACCCATTTGCCTTTTGTGTAAAGAATGCAGGGTCTCTGCACGTGTTACCAAAGGAAATGATATGCTGTTGATTTTTAGTGTTCACATAATATGGTATCATAAACTGGATGCAAAAGTTTGTAACAGCTATTGAAATGAAGGTATGGTAAGCCCATTGAGGTGTGAAGAACACAACAGACTGGATTTTGCAAAGATGGTCACATCAACAGCTCTCATCTCCCTCATGGAGCCTCACCCTGGACCTCACTGCTTCCCCCTCAGTCAGCAGAATCTTGTTCCCTCCCTGGCATGTGTTCAGGTTCTGTGAACACTGTGATAAATACGGTGGAAACAATCTTGCCCCAGTTCTACGTGAAGCATGGCAGTTCCACTTCTTGTCTTTTGGGAGACAGGAAGGGAAAAAAGGTGGGCTGGGGAGAGGATGGCTTCCCTGAGACTTTGATACCCTGAAGCCCAAGCCACATGGAGAGGCCATGAGAAAGAGCCGCATGGACATTCCCGAAGAAGCCCTCTCCAAGGTGCATCCTGCCCACCCAAGGCCCCTGCCAGTGCCGTGCTGCCCAGTGAGCCCTCCCTGAACCCCTGCCCCCCCAAAATCATGAGCAAAATAAACAGTTGTGTAAGTTGCTAAGCGCCAGGGCAGTTCATTTCCCAACAATAGAGAATGGGAATGAAGAATTTTAAGGTAATAATTGCAAATCAAGAATTTGAAAGTTTATGAAATGTTATTTCCTAGGATTAAACGGACTTCAGGAAAAAAAAAGTTATAGATATGGTTTCAGAAAATGTGATGAAGGTCCTTTTGGGGGAAATAGAAACAATAAAAGCAGAATCCTATTTGAAGTCTCACTTTTTTCATTAGCTGCCCAGTAATGAAAAACAGCCACCCTGAATATCCAATTTCCCCCAATACTTTAATTCTTTTCTGAGGCTGGAAGTTTTAACAATTCATTCTTTACTATGAGTTGAAAAAAGACATAATGATTTTTTAAACTTTTTTGTTTCTGGGCAGCAGATTTTGAAGGTGAAGCTTTAATCACGCGCTAGTCTTATAATCACTGCTGGTTTTCAACTAAAGTATTACAAATTGGGCTTTAGTTCAATTTAAATTGCATGGGCCAAATCCTACCCTTGGTTATTACGGGCGACTCCCATTGAAATCATTAGTACTTGTACATGTGTAACTGAGGAGATAATTTGGCCATATGTGCTTTTGTCTCCATGTGTCTCTCCACAAGGACAGGCACGGAGGCTGGGCTACACAGGGGAAACATCTTGTGCAATTTGGAATAAGTTATCTTTTTGCCATACTGAGTCCATGTCGACATGATGAAAAGAAAATGTAAATGTAAGGAGAAGCAGCACTTCTTCCAGAGCTTTCAGTATCCTGGTGGTTCCTGGCAGCTCTGCCTGTAAGCAATTGCTTCTCCTACTGGTAACCATAAGTGGGGTCCCCGGCCCCCTCCCCAGCCCGACTCCTGGGAGATACTGCTCCACTAACAGCTAGTTGAAGGAGCTGTGCCTACACATCATTCTTGTTTACAGGTCTTTGATGGACAACTCTTCCCTGGCCAAGTGTTCCCTTTCAATTCAACGAATGTTCAGTGCACATGCAGCCCAAACCACTGGCCAGAGCTCTCTACGGAGTCCTGGGTGGGGTACAAATGCTCATTCAGTAGTCAGTCCACGCTCCTGAGCTTCTAGAACAGTGGTTCTCAATCTTTAACCATGTTTCAGAACTACCAGCTGGCTTGTCTTAAAAGACAGAGTGCTGGGTTCCACCCCCAGAAATTTTGATTTAGTAGTCCAGGAAAGGGACTCTGAGAATTTATGTACCTAACCCCCAGGTAATTCAAACGCTGCAGGTCCATGCACCAACTGTGTTGAAAATGCCAATGTCCCTTTTTAGCTTCTAATACCAAAAGAACAGTTTTCCTTTGGGGAACTGACTGACCCTGGCTTAATGTATTTTTGTCAACATGAGCAAATGAGTGGGCATATGGTCAAGGCGGGCCAATCAGAGCCTTTTTTGGAAGGAACTGATAATAACCCTGAGAGAGTCTTTCTCTCTCTGAGATCCTGGCGACAAGCATATGTCTGCCTGGAGCTTCTGCCCACCATCTTTGCTACCATGTGCTCAGAACCAGGCTAAGAATAAAACCATGGCTGATTGAATTTTGTGAAGATAACCACAAAAATGTCTCCCACCCCACATACCCTTCTTTGACTGCCTCCTATTAAGGAGGGAGGGGTCTACATTTCCTCTCTTTGAATCTTGCAAGTGACAGAAGTGACAGTGTGATATTTGAAACCAGGGCATACACGTCACTGCCAGTTTACCTGGTTCTTTCAGGACACTTGCTTATGGAACCAAGCAACCATGCCATAAGGAAGCCCAAACAGCCAAGTGGAGCAGATACAGGTGAGTATTCTGTCCAGCTGCTCCTGCTGAGGTCCCAGCCACCCACTAGCATCCGCTGTCACTAACATCAATGAAGGAGCCTTCAGAACTTTCTAACTCCCAGTTACCACTTAAACTTCAGGTCTTTCTAGAGGTCACAACATTGTGTAGCAAAGAAAAGCTATCCCCATTGTAGCCTTTCTGACTCACAGATACCCTGAACATAATGGAAAGTTCAGGACAGTGATGTAGTTTAGATTCAAAATGCGCTCCCCCCCGCCACCGAAAATGCACTTGTGTTAAAAGTTTGATCCCCAGCTGGGTACTATTGGGAGGTAGTGGAAACTTCAAGATGTGGAAACCCAAACTGCGCTGATCAACCTTTTGTCTTTATACATTGATTATCTCAGGGGTTTGTTAGAGTGAAAGAAAGCTGACTAACCTTGACCTAACCTTGACAGTTCTTTATATATATAGCAGTGATAACTGAAAGAGAAGCCAACACAGACATGAACATGGCTGAGAGATGGGAGAGAGTGAGAGAAAAAAAGCGAGAGCCCCAACAACTTTATTTCAATCCCTAGATAAAGTCTTGCCTGAGATAAGATCCTCCTGACCTCAGGCATCCCAGGTACATGAACTAATGAATTCTATTAGTAATTCTATTACTATTTTTGACTAAGTTATTTTGAATTTATGTTTTTGTCACTTCCAGCCTAAAAAATCTGAGTACAACAACCTTTAAACATATAGGTTTTTAGGCAGAATTGAAACTTTCTATAATTTTAAGGAGTAATCTTTCCCATTCTTGCCTCCAGTTCCTAAGCCTTCCAAAAAAAATACTGTTTTTTTTTTTGAGTATGATTATTTATTCTTAACCATATCAACTCTTGAAAAAGAGGCCCAAATAAGAAAAAGGAAGAGTTTTCATTTATTTGAACCGTCAAAGTATCACTATTATTATTCTTTCACAGATGTCCTTAGGGGAAAAAAAATTAAGGAAATCATCTTTTAAATTCAAAAATGAAGATAGAAGACCTACAATGATTATTTTCCCCATAATACAGGAAACATAGAGTTAAGCCAGTCTTCTTAAACATACTGGGTTAATTATTGTGATTAGCCAAAGAAAAACGTGCTGTTACACAGTAAGTCAGCTTAAGGGAATGATGTGGTTCTCAGCAAGTACAAAGAAATAGAAAAAAAAATGAACGTGAAGCAATGGGACCTCCGCCCAGTAGATATATCACTTTGGAAAAATCACTTAACTTCTGGAGCAAAGTTTCTCCATCTACAAAATTCCTCATCCCACCCATGTGGATGCTAAGTGTCTGAAAATAGGTCACATGAAATCTCCTCACCAACCCCAAGTCCTCCACGCTGGGCAGGCCTGCTCAAGTTCAAGTTACACAGGGAAAGTCAAACATATTTAGATTAGATGACCTTAACATTCCCCACAACTGAGTAACTGCAAACTTTCATCAAGGGGAGATGTACGTAAGGTAAATATTCTATAGGTTCAAATACCTAAATGTCACCCTCAACATAAATCCTAAAGTAAGTACCTGGCCCAGAAATCAAGGTTCTGCTAATTTTCTTTAATTCAAATTAAATTTATTTTTAACCAATTTATAAAAACAAAAAAGCGCCTATTTATGGGGCACCCTGTGATATTTCGACATATGTATACCTTGCACAATGTTTAAGGCAAGTTCAACATGTATTTTCTCATTTATCATTTCTTCATGATGAAATACTCAAACTCCTTTCTTTTAGCTTTTTAAAATGTACAGTACATTGTCATTATCTATAGTCACTCTACCATGGGATGAGAGCACACCAGAACTTCTTTCTTTTATCTAAATTTAACTTGGCACCCATCGATCAACCTTCTCCTTCTTTCCTTTCCCCTACTCACCCCAACTTCAGGTAACCATCATTGCATTCATTAACTTTTCTTTTTTAATATTCCACTTATAAATGAGATCAGGCCATATTATCTCTCAACACCAGACTTATTGCACTTTATCTAATGATCTTCAGTTCCATTCATGTCACAAATGAACAGGATTTCATTCTTTTTTATAATTGAATAATATCCCACTGTGTATGTGGATCACATTTTCCTTACTGGGCACTGAGGTTTCCATTTCCTGCTATCGTAAACAGTGTTGTGATAATCACGGGCGTGAGGATGTCCCATTCAATTTTAAGAGTTGGGACCACTAGTAGAAAAGCTATTAGGTACTAAAAGTACCCACCAACAGGCCATTAAATCACTCTCATTTGCAAACTATAAAGTTGATGGGAAATCTCCCTTTATGGCCAAAGGTACACAAATGAGGAGTACAAATAATTTGATGGAACAATTAGTGGGCCATCAGGTTCAATATGGAACTTTCTCCTAAACATGTTTGCCATGGTTGATGAGGGAACATTCTAAGCAGAATTACCAAGGGCAGAGGCTTAGCAAAGAAGAACAGAAAGTGAGCTAGGAATGAACTGGAAATGCTGGCCACTTTCCCTCCAACCTCACACCCAGGAAGCCAAAATATGTTTCTAAAACACGGCAATCATGCTAAGACCTGAATTCCATGATTGCAATGAGCCACTTTATTGGCTCCAGGTGGCATAGAAGTCTGTGACTGGTCTATTGTGATACTTTGTTCCTTCTGGAGTCACCCAAGGATGGGGCTGAGTGTTAGGGGAAAATCTAGAGCACAAAGGTTCAAATTACTACTCTGCTAAGTAGAAATAAAAATTTAAATGAGTTCAACAGCAGCCTTGACTCTGCACTTAACCTTTTTTCTTTATAGCCACAATACAAAGTACTATTATTCAAGCAACCAACATACTTCACAGTATTATCAGCCTCAATAAAACGTCCAAATGTCACAAAACACTCCCCCGTCCATAGTGGGCTGAACTTTGATCCCACCCAAGTACTCGTTTTCTTCAAGAACTAATGCCCAGTTCCTCAGAATATAGCAGTATTTGCAAATATTTGCAAACAGGGTCTTTAGAGAGGTAATTTGGATCGCAGTCCAATATGACTGGTCCAATATTCCTCATAAGAAATGGAAATTAGGACACACAGTACAGAGGGAAGACCATGTGATGATATAGGGAGAATATAGCCAGCTACAACCAAGGGGAGGGGAGGCAGAGGGCACCAACCCTGTCAGTACCTGGATGGCAGAGTCTACCCTAGAACCACAAGACAATAAATGTCTGTTGTTTAAGCCCCCTCCCCCATTGTGATAGCATCCCTAGCGACTATCCATGTGCTTCCCACTGAACCATGATCTAAGGGTACTGTCTAGATTTCTAGAGTTAGAAACCCTATGTTATACCACGTGAACCCTTATTTGCACCTGACCCAGTTTCTCTGCTCACACAGACAGAAGCGAGGTGTTTTCCATTGTCACCAGGTGAATTCGTCCAATGCAGAAACTAATTATGCTCACCTACTTACATCCTATTCTTTTGTCAATTTTCTCCTTTTTCTCAGCTTGAAAAGTATTGCCTAGTGTCATTTCTAAAAAAATCAAACTCTCCTTCTTCAAATTGTTTCCCTGTGATTGAAGACTCAAGTGAGTCCAGGTGAACTCCAAGTGTGTCCATGTCCATTCAATGTTCTCCCAGTGAGAGGAGTTCCAGGACCAAGTTCAGCTTCCTCTCTTAGTCTGGCTTTGCGAATGAAGCCCTGCTAACAATCAGATTCAACATTGCACATGAACATCTGTCTTACTCGAGACAAGAACACCCTTCCCATTCTGGATTTCAACTTCTTGTTCCATCCATAGTCAGAGGACTGAACATGGCTCCTCGGCTTGTCCAGAGGAGGGTAGTGAACTTACCAGTCACGTGGATGCACACAGGTGCTTGGCCTTCTGACTTAGGAGTCACAGATCAGCAAACAGACTAAGGACATTATGAGCAGTTACATAGATTAGAGTTGTTGTTTAGATGTTTAGGAAATGGCATTTAATTTTGTCATTTATCTACTTCAAGCAGGGAAAATCACAAATTATATTTGTAATAATATGATATCCACCTCTGCAGAGTTTATTAGAATGTCACTCAACAAATTTTGTTCAGTAATTGCAATTAAATTACTTCCAATTGCAATCAAGGGCAAGTAACACTTTCTCAGATTTTAGTACCCTGGTGGCAGGTGTCTTCAACTCTTGACTATTCCATGGATTTTAATGATAAATTAGATTAAATCAACAGTTACAGCTCTGAATGTATTTTATCTTTCCTTGTTGAAGTAGAGTGATAAACATCTCTTTGTACCCTAATACGAGGTCCTTTGTTTTCCTGCTTACTTTATGGAATGTGGTGTTTGTTATTAGCATGTTGTATTTAACATACTTTGTTCAGCCTGTAGAATGTTACAAAGGAAAAGCAGTGTCTATAATCCCTTAAAGAATCCATTTCTGAAAAACACCACCATTGCATCAAAGAAACATGCTACATTTGTTTGGATAAGTTCTAACTACAATGCAGTGATTTTTTCTGACAAGAAGTCAGAAAACATTGATAGTTATAAACATTGATAGTTATTAAACAAAAGCAGACAGTGAGAGGTCTACGCTGTACTCAGGGAACAATTTCCTCTTTGTGTGTTTCTGTTTATTACTGACCATGGAATAAATGATTCAATCCTTCTCCAAACTGTTGCAGAGTTAATACATACTTATTCCCAGAAAGATAAATCTGTACCTTGTTTAGCTCTAGGTATAATGTATCTGTTGAGAATTAAAAATGTGTTGGCACTCTTTGGGGAGAAACAAAGAAAGAGTGTTTACTGTGACTTTTAGCCTCATGTTTCCTTTCGCCAGTTGCCAACCCGGTCATTCTTTCTCTGCATCGCCTGGCGAGGGTAGAAAGCTTCATATAAATGCCCCTTTCCTCAGTTAACAGACTTACTCTTCATTTTCTTCCAGCGTTTTTCCTTACTGTGCATCAATCAAGGCTGTTCTGGCGAGAGCTACTGCCAAATGGCCCCACTTCAATTTATAAAGGGTAGTTTAAAAGTTCATAAAGTACTGAAATCTTCAGAAAAAAAGAGATTAACATTAGAATTTTTACTACTGTCTTGCATAGCAGCTGCTGCAGTTGAAGAAATTTACGACTGCAATAGCTTCTACCGTGTTGAAAGGAACCCATAAAAGGGTCTTAACTTTACACGACACCAGACACTAGCATTAATCAAAATCGTGATAGTCTGTTATCAACAGAGCAAGTGTATCACCAAAATTATATCCAAGTTAAAGATAAGTCTTATCTCCATGGCCTTGGGTAAAACACAGTTCTTCCATAAACTTCCATTTCTTAATTTCTTTCAAGTTCACTTCCAGCACAGAATGCTAAGATTCTATGACCTATTGAAGAATTTCTCATTTTCTCTGTATAACCATCAGTGTTGGTATTTTAATTCTGGAATCTGTCTGCTCTTTACTTGGAAGGTAGGAGGTGCAAGTAGATCTGATCAAAATTAGTCACTGCCTGGGAACAAAGAAACAACCAGATGTGTAGCAGAGTCTGCCCTGCCAGGGTTCTTAAACTGAGACTTTATAACCAAAGGCAACCCTCAGAATGGTTTAATGCACATACCATATGCATAAGCGTATAACCAAAATTTACCAAGCATTCAAATTAAGCATATACAACTCATTACAAATCTCTTATACAACCATATCTACAAATAAACTGTGCATATGTGAGTTTCATTTAGATTACCCATACTTCCCCTGACTCGGAATTAGAAACAGAGTTGATAGGGGTCTTTGTTCAGCTCTGCTGTGCTCACAGGAGTCTGGCTCAGCCAAATGTCAGGTTCAGTCACTGAGCACTTTATGTTTGAGACACAGCAAAATGTTGCCTTCCACCAGTTAGCAAAGGTGTGAGTTAGGAGAAGCACAAACACCAATAAAGTAGACACGACCTCTCTATAAAAACGCTTGCCACTGGGGACACATATTTGGAAAACACTGGTAACTCTCATAGACCCAAATACTTCAGAACTATGTTCTGAACTATGATGGGCACAGTTAATGCCATACACCCTGGGCACCCCACCCAGGCTCTGGCTTTCTTTTTGAAAATGAGTGTCATGAATGCCACCAGCACCCTCACCATACCCCACAGCCCACCCTGCAGGTCACCTACAAGGCGGCACACACTTCTGAACATGCTGACAGCTCCTTACCTCCAGCACTCTTGTCCTTCCATCAGGGAACTTTGTGCCATCAAAGCAAGTGTTCAGGGCAGGTGATATGCCCAGAGTTAACGCCTAGTTAAGAGAAGACTTCCAACCAGGAAGGGTGATGGTACAACCTTCACCTGACCTTCACACCTCCTTAGGTCATAATCCCAAGGTCTTCGTCCACAGTCAGCTCATGGACACCCTAGGCATCACGTCTTTTTCCCACAATAGTAGCCACAATCATGAGCATCTTCTCTTTTTTATTTTCCCTCCCAACTGCCTCCCCATCTTCCTGGGATCATCTCCCTAATTAACTTACATACCCAAATCTTTGTCTCAGATCTGCTTTGGGGCAGCTCAAGATAAGCAAAGAGTAATGATAAACTCTACTTGATTAGGAACTTAGAATTTAAGGCAAGGAGGGAAGGAGAAGAAGGTATCTCTCCAGGAGCCAGTTGCTGAGTTAGGACAGGTCAAACTGGTTACCGGTAACTGTCAGGCACAAAGTCGGTCAAGAACACAGATGCAGTGAGTGAAAGAGATGGACCTACCTACCACTTTTCAAGTGATCAAGGATCAAGACTGAGAGTTTGGAAGTCAACCAGTTCCGAGCAGAAGGGCCAGGCAGGAAGAAGCTAGAGGCAGGAAGTAACTGAGGCAGATGAATTTCTGCATGTTATAAATTAATGACATTTCCAGGAACTTATGGTAGAATCTCACTGAAAGTGGGATCATGAAACTGGGTTTCCCACAGAAAGTCTAGTTACACCAGAGAAACTTGGTGTCTAATTCTACCTTGTTAATAAGATGAAATCCATCTGCTTGAGAATCTCCTATCCAATAAGGTACGGGGCAGACCTAGGAACTGGATCTTCTGAGTTCCTAAAACCTTTGTTAACTTACCATAAAACACCTGGCACTCTGCTTTTAAATCAAAATATGCAAATCTGTCATATTTTAGATAATAGGTCCAGATCTGATGATTGAATAAAATGAGATGAAATTAAATTTTTTAAAAATAATAAAGAACAAGACCACCAACGTTCTTTGTCAAATCTCCTCTTTCACACACACACAGAAATTTAGCTTTCACTCTTAAAAGACTACTCATGCTTTTGTTATTGTTGAGTTTAGAAGATAATAAAATGAAAATACTAGTTCCACAAGGGTAGAAACAACACATCAATTCTGCAGATTACATCATGGATTTCTTCCATCTTCCCAAGGCTAGCATTCTTTCTATTGAGTTTGATGTGCCAGGTCCCAAGATTGGGAATTGCATCAAGACAAATATTTTTTAAATAAAGTAAGTATTGTTGGTTTCAAGTATGATTGTTTCAAATATAAACAACTACGCAAATTCAAAACATGTTGGATGAAATGGTAGAAGGAAAACAGAGGAGGAAACAAAGTAAAAATAGAAGCCATATACATAAGGGCATAAAGGATGGAGCAGAGGATTTATTCTGGAATTAAATGAAGCTAGTGAAAAAGATATCATTTGGAACATAGTGTTGTGCAATTCTAGTCACCGTAAGAGGCAATCAGAACGTTTCAAGGGGGCTGAAATGTTTGAAACATGAGGACAAGTATTGGCCCATTCAATACCTTAGAGAAAAGAAAACTATGGGAAAATTTTTTCCAAGAGTATATGCATGAGCCAAATTCTTCACTCACATACTTGTACATGGGACCTAATTCTGCACTTGGATATTTGTGGCAACTCTGCATTCTGCAGACTTAGTGCTTGTGTGAAACAGGAGTTAAGCATATGGCAAACTTCAGTTTGCATGGAAATGTAGCTTCTGTTAGCATTAAACTGCTCATTAGTATGCAATGGAACTTTTTAAAAGGAAAACAACATTAATGACTATGAGCCATTTGTAAGCTATTTTAAAAGTCAGAATTCAAAATAAGATTGAAGAGCATAAAGCAAAGGTGGGCATGATCTCCCATCTCATCCATCAAGTTCCTCTGCTAGAGCAGCTGGTGCAGCCAGGTTAGTTCAATCTAGTAATGTATAAAGCCAATTTAGCATCCTGGGTTATGTTTCTGAGAGGCACAGCAGAGATGTGGGGAGATCCCATGACTCCTAGCCCTATGGTATCAGCTACCTTCCAGGTGGAGAGATCAGAGATGCCCCCTGGTGGGTGGTACTCTGAGTCTCCCACACCTCCAAGGGAGTCAGTACTTCCCATCCACTGGGAAAAGAACTTGAAAATAAGCAAATTTTCTTATTCATGTTTACATGGCCACAATCGCCAAACTACAGATCAGGGAAATAAGTTCTAGGTTTAAAATTTGAAAGGCTTTAAAAATAAAGCAAACCACTTCCATGAACAGACTGGGAAGCACCATGTGTTCCACATCACAATTTATCTAACAGTTGGATAATCCAGGTCACTGCACATTCATGATCTCCTTCTTTGTGTGTTTCAGTGCATTTGACATTAACTGATAAAAACGCATGTATCTGCTGTGGGAATACCTTGGGTCTCTGGGTCTGTTCTTCCCATGCAAAAGTTTGATTCGATAACTCTGGAGTAGGCAGTGAGGGTGGAGCAGAAAAACTTAGAAAAGTGATTTCCTTTAGCCCAGGTCTGTCCAGAGTGGTATGGAACATTATAATGAAACAACAAGATATTTAAAGAGAGAGAGAGAGAGAGAGTAGACTTGAAATGAAAATTAAGGAGACAACTGAAATAAATTAAGGACTGAGGTCTTCAGCTGTCTTCATTTTGTTTGTTTGTTTGTTTTTAACAACAAAAAATAAGAGCACAGAACACGATGCTGTTCAGCAGAGACATACCCCACACAGAGAGTACCAGGGGAATCGCTTTATTTGGCTGAGCCCATGGCTGGCTGTAAGAGGACAGAGTGTGAAATCGGAACAGAAGTCCAGCTTGAGATGCTTACAGAGCAGTAGACATTGTCCACTGGAGGACAATAAAACAAAGCACTCTTAATTCAGAAACTAAAGCAGGAACACATACATACCAAGAACGTGGTCCCCAGAACCCCACAGCCAGAGGGAAAACTTACCAAAGGAGTGCTAAGCTGCTACACAAGCCACAGAAAGGCTAGATTATTTACTCAAGAGAAGGAGCAGAAGAGGGTCCACAGAAAAGGCAGTGGGAACAAAGAAACTCAGTCACTGGACATGCCAAGGGAAATAAGTGGTACCAACAACGTTTTGAAACCCTAATTTAGGGGAGAAAGAAGAAAATTATCAGTCTCAGCCAAGAAAAATAATAGCTCTACATATCTTCAGCGAATAGATTTTTGCATTCCTCAATGCATGTCTGTGGTCTGTGATTCCCAAGTCACTTGGTGAGCATGAAAACTGACCTCCTGCAACTTCTCTCTAAGCCACTTTTCTCCTACCGAATGCGGGCGAGGTATTTACTGTGGTGACCCAGCTAGTGCTCTCAATCACACAACAGTATCATCGTCTCCTGTGGGACTCTGAAAGCTCTCTGGTGGCCCAGTGGACATTTTTCCTGTTGTAAATAAGCCTTCCCGTGGATTCTGAAGGAGGGGAAGTAGTAAGGAAGGGGTCTAAAAGTTTGTCCATTTTTTGACTTTTATCATAACAGAGAACAACCTGAAAATTAAATGAAAGCCCCAAAAGGCATATTTCAACTTTATCTAAAGTGCTTCGCTTCAGTTATTAATCTTAAGAAAAGGACTCAGCAAATTTGATTAAATGTTAACAAGTGTCAGTGCTGGTGGTAGAGACATGGATGTCTTTTAAAGTATTATTCCCTTTATTTTCCTAAATAAAATTTTCGGAAATTTTTTAAAAGAAAAACTAGTTAGAATTTTCTAAAAGACTAATTAGAGATTATATGGTGCAAAATTTAACAAGTATTTGTGGTGTATACTAGCAAGAGTCACAAAGTTAGGAAGAGACATGAAGAGAATATCAGAATTATCTGTTCTACGACACCTAAGGGTTCCGACTCAGCTGCAAATTGCCACCTCGTGAGGGCAGTTTCTATAAAATACTGGCCTTGTGCATGGTTCACCCCAGGCCAATTAAAAGTGAGAATCAGTAAGTGTAGGATCCATGTAACTGTACTTTGCAGAAGCTTCTCCAATAGTTCCAATGCATAGCCAGAGTCAAGAACGACTCATCTTTTGGACATTGCCCTCTGCTAACCTGAGAAGAAATCAAGGAGATAAATGGAAAAAGCACTGGAGCATAAACCAGGAGACACATGTTCTAGACTCAATTTTTTTAAAAGCTGAATAACTTCAAACAATTCATTTTATCTCTTTGGAATCCACTTCCTTTTTCTAGAAAATGAAAGTATTGTCCTAGAAAAATAAAAAAGGTCTGATCCTTGTTCCAAGATTCTATTGGTTAAATATAAAATGAAGAAAAAATTCAGCTTTGGTGTATTAATTGGAAGTGTTTTCTACAGCAGTATTTTCAATAGAACAATAGAGTATGCACTTCTAATTGCAGCTAACTTGGATTCTGCTTTCTTAATTTGTCAAGGAATCCAACCTGTGATTTATTCTGGAGGCTTTTTTAAAACCACTGTAAGAGGAGGAAATTCCATTTTTTCATTATCATGAACCAATGGGATGTATAGCCACAGGTAAATGTGCCTCTCTGGGGAGAGTGTCTTCTGTTAGACGAAGATGGAGTTTGAATTTTCAAATGTCAACAGTCAAGGGTTACATTGATAAAGCAGCTACTGACTCAGCAAATGACCTGGGATGCAACCCTCAAAAAGCCACCCACTCTGCTCCCTCACTTCCCAATCTCCTACCTTCACCTCGAGTCACTACCTCTAAGAAGATGACTAGCTCATCCTATGTCCCTTCTTGGACCTTAAAGCACATGCACAGAGGAGCCTGTGGCAAATTGGCCAGTTCCACTGAATGAAAAGGAAAACGCTTTGATTCACTTGTTCTTTGAAGATCTTAGATGTGGTAAAAGGAATCTCTCTCTCTCTTTTTTTTTTTTTTTTTTTTTTTTTACTTTGCAGGCTACTAATTCAAAGGGTAAAAATAAATAAATATAATAAAATAACCTGAGGATCACACACAAGTCAACATTGTAGTGTCCTGTGACATGACCTGGAACAAATGGATTAGCAGCAAGGAGTGGAGAAAGAGCAAGTTGGGTCCCAAGGACCAGAACTGGACAATGGAGGAGGGAGAGGGCATACGACAGTCTAAGGACCTGTTAGGATGACAATGCCTAACAATCTGCTACCAAACCCAGCTGGAATCCCTAGCAAGTCACTCCTTTCGTTCTGCAGGAATAAAGTAAAGCCTGTCTGCAGAGCCAAGAGAACCAGGCAGAGTCTCACAGTCAGGATTTGTGAATAAGGAAACCTAAAAGGAATCTAGATACCTGGTAGGAGAGGAGAAAAAGCCAGCCAAGAGCCAGCTACAAGCCCAGCATCACAGGGGAAGACACAGCCAGGAGGAAGCTGCCAGTTGTGGATTCACTGGGTGTAGATTTAGAAGCACTAACTTTCACTCCTGCCAAGCTGGGTGCTAGAGCTGACGGCTTGGGTTAAGTCTCTCTCCTCTGGCAACGGGACAATAGAGGGGCATCCAACCAACTGAGTACAAGAAGCAACTAAGAATTAACTTTAGTGATTTTTTTTTCTATTTTGAGGGGGGAAAGATGAGAAAAATTCAAATTGAGTCAATATATAGCAAAAGTAATCATAATTGTGCACCCTAAGAGTGCCATTGAACAGATACTGGAAAAAAGTGACCCAGCAAATAGGAAAATTCCAAGGGATTAGAAAGAGTGAAAGGCATAGAAGTGGCAGGAAGAGAGACAACTCTGAAGGGAAAGGAGAAGGAGTGGGAAGAGAGGACGACACACCTCACCACTGCAACTCAGTCCCTGAAACACAGCAGTGCCCCCTTCACAACTGGTCCTCCTGGATTCTGTTCTTTATTTTTCTTTCTACCTTTCCCACTGAGTGAACTAAACAAGACTTTGGGGGCTATCTCCACTAGAATTCTTCTCCTTGTTACCCTACCTACCACAACACTGCAAGCCAGTAATTCCCACCCATACTTCTAAAACTAGTTTCTACCCTTGGGCTCACTGTTGCTTCTCCTTCACTGTTCCATCCTCCTGCCCAGTCATAATCCCCCAGTTTATTTGACTGTAACAGGGCCTCGTGGTCCCTTTGGCTTCATCCAGCGCCAGTGCCCTCAGAAGTCTAGGCTCATCATGGCAGCCCTGACAGAGGCCATTTCTCCATCACAACACCTTGGAAGGTGTCCCTGCTACAGACCCATGAACCCGACTCTTTGGTTAAATAATTGAAGGACTGCCTGCAACCCAAACTTCACATAGGAAGGACATTTTCTTTGATCTACCACTTCTACAATCTTCTACCACTTGCTTTATATTTATATCTTTCCATTACGTGGGAGAAACTTTGCAGTGAATTACTGTCTTTTGCACTGGTGAGGATTGCAACAGGTCTGGCTTTGAGAAAGCAAAAGCATGTGGTTTTCAACAGGAAGATTTATGGTGGAAACCCTGCTTAAGCTCTCAAAGAAGGATAAAGAGGAGACAAAGCAAGGACTCTTGGCCCACAACCAGCTGCGGTTTCTCCTCAGCAGTCGATATCCGGATGTAGACGTGGAATTAATGGCATTGAGGATAGATGGTCCTTTCATGACCTTTGGTCTTTCTAACAGCTTATAAAGCCCTTGTCTTTGCACCTTAACATGCCCCACTCATTCTTTCACCAAGTTCAGAATCTATTATGTGAAGGTCAGAAAGATGATAAAATCTCCATACGTCTTTATTATTATACAGATTTCAATGTTATATAATAAGTTTAGGTAGTATGGTGGGTAAGAAATGTTGCCTGTTGGTACTCAGAACACAGACTTTTTATCTTGATTCTTCTGGGGATAAATTCATGCCCATAGATCCATTCTGCATAAGGCTATTCCCATAGATGCAACTATGAACATCTACTCACTCTACAGTATATTTTCCAGGAATGGAAACTTGAAATATGACAGACCTCCATCACCTTGAGTAATCATGCTGTCTCCCTTTCCTCCTTTTCTGTGAACATGCAATCCTTCCTTGAGAGAACACTGTGAAAATCTGCTCAAGTTCAGTTGGCATCTTTGCTGACCCCTCCTTAGTAGGGATTAAGCATGTTAACCTTTAACCCCAAATGCTTTCTCCCCAGAACAGAGGAGCCTTCTCTTGTGAGAGAAAGGAAACTTCCTTTCCTTACTGAGTTTAATCAGCAGCCCCAAAAAGAGATGAGTATTTTCCTTCTGTATCCCCACAGTGGTGTGGTTCATCTCTTGACATTTATCACATGAAAAAAATAAAATAAAATTGGCATTGGTTGGAGAAGTCCACAGACACTTTATTTAAAAAAAAAAAAAAACTGAAAGAGACAAAATAGAATTGAGCTGTATTTCAATCCAGTTTTAAAATTTCCTCATCTTAAAATCTTTCTGGGTTTCATAAAACCTGGAGAAAGATTAAAGGATCAAGAGTAAAAATAAACATGTGTGTAGGTACATAGATGTGGATATAAAAGTAGACTGCACAAAAGCAAATGATTAGCAGAAAAAGACAAAATTTGTTATCATGTATGTAGGATTTTCATGAATCAATAAGAAAAAAGATGAACTTTCCTACAGAAAAATGAGCAAGTACTATCAATGGGTAGTTCACAGAAAAGTAAAAACAGCTGAAAATATATGAAAGAGGCTTGATTTCACACTTGATTGAATGCATACAAATTAGAACAAAGAGATTACTTTGTTTTTAAATTGTAAAAATGAGATTTTTCTAAATATTATATTGAAAAGTTGGGTTAAAATCTGATGTGTTTGGTGGTATGACAGAGATGGGTTTTCTCATTTGTCACTGATGAACAAGTCAAATGGTTAAGCAGTTTTGGAAGATGACTTGACAATACCTATCAAAAATTTAAATATACAATTTATTTGACCCAACAAATCCAGTGGCTATGGTCTCTTAATCAACAAATATATGTACAACAAAAAAACTAGAAATGATATTAATTTGCTCCAAGAAATTTTAATACCTTCACACATTACTGAGCAGCTGCTAAAGACATGATTTCAATTCATATATGTTGCTTTAGAGTTATCTCCTAAATGAGAGAAAAGCAAGACCCAAGAAAAAAATATTGTCACTATGGGTGTGGCTCAGTGGAAGAGCATGTGCTTAGCATTCCCAAGGCTCCAAGTTCAATCCCGAGCCGCACAAGGAAGAAGGGGAGGAAGGGGAAGGGAGGATGGAGAAGGAGGAGGAGGGAAATAAGGGAAGAAGAAATACTCTATAATACTATTTGATGAAACAAAGAAAAGAGAAGTATAGAGGAAATACAGCTATACTCATATAGTTTTTTTTTTTTTAATTAAAGCTTTATGGTTATACATAGTAGTTGGTTTCATCCTGACCAACTCATACAGGCATGGAAACCAATTTTAGTTCATGATCTCTCTACTTTTTCTTTTCCCCTTTTCCCTCTTGTTCTCCCTCCCTCTCCCCTTCTCCTTCCTCTACTCTACTAGATTCCCTTTCACTCGTCTATTAATTTGTATTTGCTTGATTCTTTATATACATATAGATGGACAGAGAGAGAGAGATGGAGGTGTGCATATTCACATTTCACATGCACTTGCATGAAACTTTTCAGGAAGAATAAGTGAAAAACAAGAGTGCTTCAGCGCTCTTTCCACTTAAGTTGCTACATTTTCCTTCCGTGTTTGGCAAGATTTTAGTAAAGGGAGGCTGTCCTTGGCTTTTCTAGTTGAGTTTGTCATTCCATGAGCCCAGGAGGTTGGTTAGAAATTCCCCCCACACTTCTGTCCCTTTGCTCATTGTCCGGAGAGAAACCACTGTGGTTTTCACAAGTTCTTTCTGACGGTCCCTTTGTGAGGCTCATTTCTGCCATGACCAACTCTTGGTAGCCAGTGCAGTCCATTTGTATCAGTGTCGCCAGTAAGCCTGACACCTCAGCTGCCACTGCTGTAGTGAGAGGTGGAGGGGAGGCTGTGCCAGCCACCCGTGGCAGACAGTGGGGGTAATGGCATTACCTGCCACGTGTGTGCACAACCATGTCAGGCCAGGGCAGAGGCCTGAACCGTGAGCAGGACGGTATAAGCCAAGCTTCTCTGGCATTAATCATTTGAAATCCCAGACTCTGAGAGTAGGTGCTGAAGGTAAGTAGGCCAGAGAAGCTGTCGCCTTAGCATTTCAGAAGTCCTTCAACAAACAGGAACCATTTCCCTTGTCCTAACTGATTACTCACTTTTCATTCACTGGTTTCTATTTCATCCTTCTCCCTCACCCCACAATCCCATCCCAGGTTTTGATCTTTTAAAAAAGTGTTCTTTCTTCATTTATATGAATAGATGAAGACTTACTGGTATATGGATGAATCTAATGAATATATGTGTATGTGCATATATTATTCATTTATATATATTACTATGCTCATTTTCTTTGAAAAGTATTTTTATATCATGCTTCATCATTATTTTCAACTCCAGAGTTTGTTAATTTTCCATTTGATGGTGTGGGAAAATAATAACAGTTGTTATGTGCATTTTCATTTATGCCCTATAAAAACTCTAATAGATAAAGAATTCTCCAAACTGGAATGGCAATGACTGAATCGAGTTTTTTTTAAAGAGGATTGCTTTCCAAAGAGTTTGCAGAGAAACATTCCTTAAAGGACTGAAGATTTTACACAGCATTAATTTCATTGCACAAGGCTATTTTGGGTGCACATTGTCAACAGATCCTAGTGGCTAGTTTATTTCAAATGCACAGTTAGCATACTTCACATACTAGGAAATAATGCCAAGAGAAATCATAACCAAGTCCGCAGCCTCAAGTCTTGGTACCCAGGACTTGAAGAACTTAAGTAAGAAAGCAGATGTGATATGGTAGGGCTAACGAACATCATTCCAAGTGTCTGGAATTCCAGGGTCTTTCCTCAGCCTTGCCCCTAACCTCCTGTGAGACCAAAGCTGTCCCAGTTAAACACTCGAGGCCTCAACTGGACAATAAAAGAAATGGGCTTGGTGATGTTAGAGGTTCTTCCCATCTTCCAGTTTTGTGAAGGTGGCCAGGAATGTTCTTATTAAACCCCATTTTCCAATAACCTTTGTTTCAGAAAAATTGTCAGTCACTCCTCAGGCAATTAAATTCATTTACCCAGAAAAACAGTTTCCAGGGAAGAGGTTAGTGAAGAAATTCTATTTTAATTTGATTCAATGCACCATCTGACTCAGTCATTTAATATGTCCTGCCTCCTTTGGGTGCAGCATCCGAACTTGCTTGGTTTTATTTCTTTCCCTGAATCTCTCCAAGAGGATTACTGTAGGATGGCTGGTCGGAGCTGTTTTCAGGAGTCATGGATGGTGAGGTGCAGCTGGTATTTTGGGCTTTGTAGCTGAGGTACTGGCATGCATGGGATCCACAGTCCTGACTAATGGGTTATAGTGTGGGTAGAGTGCCGCTTGGTTCATGCCAGGGTGCTGGCCATTGTCTGGCCATTCACTGCCTTTGTCTCCTATTGCCACACAATCTCTGGCCCCACCCATGGATACTACTGGATGAGTGACAGGAGCATATTAGTCTCAGGTTCTTGCCACCTGTAATCAGCTATATCTAAAGCCTTTCTAAAGTTCGGAGGTTGAGCCCTGAGTGAACACCATGGAGGAAGAGAGGGGAACTGTCTGGGACCTTGGAATCTGACTTACTTGCTCTGCCTCTGTCCTTCTTCTCAGAGGGAGGGGTCTGGTTTCTGTTTCTGCTATGCCTTCCTTTCCTTCTACCCCAAGGAAACATATGTCAGGTCTAGACCTCACAGGTGAGGGCAGAAAAGGGCATCTGTGCTAAACTAGGGAAGAAGCTGAGCAGTGGGTCTCTGATCCCCAGGCTTGATCCTGGTACAGGAACAAAACTTACAAGAATTTAGAAAATACTTTCTCTCCAGACAAAGCTTGGATTTCAAGATTATTGGCCTGCTACAAAATCCAATTTGTATCTTTTCTTTGCATTCCTCTGTGGCATTCCTAAACCTCCCCGAAGGCAAATAAATGGGCATGTCTGCAAGCAGGAAGAGGAAATGCAAAAGAGGAAAGTGCATTAATGTATTCACAAAATATTTTTTCCGATTACATTAGCAACATGCTATGTCATAGAGAAAGAGAGACCAGAGAAAAAGGAAACAGGAAAAGAAAGAAAAGATCAGATAATACAGCTTATTGCTCACATTCTGGGAAAGTCAACTCCAGCTTAACTGAGAGAGCTGGGAAAATCTCTCCCTCTCCCTTCTGTCTTCTCCTGGGATCCAACCATAACACACATACAGGTGAAACCGTTAATTCACATCAACAATAAGAAAACAAATAGCCCAATTGAAAAGTGGGCCAAAGACCTTAATAGACACTTCACAAAAAAACACTGACAGATGGCAAATTAGTAGAAGAAAAGACACACCATATCATTTGCCATCCAGGAAATGCAGATTTAAACAATAATAAGATATCACTTCAAATCTGTTATCATGGTCGAAATCCAGAATACTGAAAACACCAAATGCTGCCAAGAATGCAGATTGCAGGGATTCTCATTCATTGATGGTAGGAACATACAATAGTGTAACCACTTTGGAGGATGGTTCAATGGTTTTCTAAAACTCGAACAAACTCTTACCATAAGATTCAGCAATAATGATCCTTGGTATTTACCCAATGGAGAAGGATAAAATACCTGCACATGAGTATTCATGGCAAGTTTATTCCTAATTGCCAAAACCTTGGAAGCAACCAAGATGTTCTTCAGTAAGTGAATAGATACATAACCTGTGCTATGTCAAATAGTAGAATGCTACTCAATGCTCAAAGAAACAAGATTATTAAACCATGAAAAGATATGGAGAAAACTGTAATGCCTATTACTAAGTTAAATAAAAAGGCTATTTACTTTTTGATTTCAACTATACAACAAAAGATCAAGATCAAGATCAAGTGGTTTCCAGGACTTGGAGGAAAAGAGGGATGAGTAAACAGAATACAGAGGATTTTTAAGGCAATAAAAATACTCTGTATCATTCCATACTATCATGATGGATATGCAACATTACACATTTGTCCAAATCCATAAAACGCACACAAAGAATGAGCCCTAAAGCAAACTGTGACCTTGCAGTGATAGCAGTGTGTCACTGTCACAAAGGCACCACTCTGGCAGAGATGTTGATAATGGGGGGTATGGGAGACAGAGGGATATGGAAAATCTCTCTACCTTTCACTTAATTTTTGTTGTGAACCTAAAATGGCTCTAAAAAAACTTTTTTTTTTTTAAAAACATAATTGCATCAAAAGATCAGGGCACACTCTACATGTCTGAACACTATCATTTTTTTGAAACTCTACCTATTGTCATCTTGACCTAATTTCAAAGGCACCAATAATTTTAACAGAATTTCCTGAAATGTAACATATATAGAAAAATGTGCACATGTCCTAAGTACAAGTCCATGAATTTTCCAAGTGTGCACATACTTGGGTAACAAGCAAAAATGTGAACAGCATCCCGAAGCCTCCTTGTGCCCTATTTCAGGCACTGGATGCCCTGCAAGGTAGCTTCTAGCCTGACTTTATGCACCACCGATTATTTCTTCCTGTCTACAAACTTCATATGTTCAGGGTCCTATACCCTATGTACTCATTTGTGTCTGGCTTATTTTATTCAAAACCGTGAGAGTCATCCAGGCTATTGTGTGTACCTGAGCTCACTAATCCCTGTTACTGTAAATTGGCTTATATGAATTCATTTATTTGCTCGTTCCATTTTAGGTCATTCATTTTGTTTTCCAGTTTTCTGCTACAAAACTTTTAGTACACATCTTTTGATAAACCTATGTACCTATTGCTGTTGGGTTTATACTTAGAAGCAGAATTGCTGGGACACAGGGGACATATATTTAGCTCTAATCGATTCCACAAACAACTATCCAAGGTGATTACACAAATCTATACTCTTACCAGCAATAGATAAGGGTCCAGGTGACCCAAAGCCTCACCCATGCTCGATATTGTATTTTTCTTTTATCCATTCCAATGGGTAGGTAAATAGCATTGCCCTGATCTTTAATTTGCACTTAGGAAAGCCGTGTGTGTGTGTGTGTGTGTGTGTGTGTGTGTGTGTGTGAAGTGCTCACCAATACACATTTCTCCATCATAGTGAGCATGACTAAAAATACTGAATGTCATGATGCAAAAAAAATTAAAAAAAAAGAGTCCATTTTCTGGAAATTGGTTACCCTCTCTATATATGTCAGCTCATGTCATTTCCTTATTGTCTTATAGATGACCTCAGATCAAAACTAAAGTTTGGGGAGGGGGGGTCTACCATTGGGGAGGTGATGTCTACCACTGTGTAACACATCCCCGTTCCCATGGGTAAGAGGAGGTGCTTTGGAGATGGATAGAACTAGGTCAGGACCTGGACTCTGGCATTTGCTAGCTGTGGGACCTGGGTAGTTAACAAACGCTCTTTTATATTTTTTTAATTTTTTATTTTTTCATACATGTATATAGGGTAATAATGTCTGTCTCAATCTTCTGTCTCTCCATCCCCACTCACCCCACCCCTTCCCTCACTCCCCTCTGTACAATCCAAATTGTACAAATTCATTCTTCCCTACCCAACCCCCACTATGGATCAGCATCGGTTTATCAAAAAAAGCATTCGGCCTTTGGTTATTTGGGATTGGTTTATTTCATTTAGTATGATCTTCTCCAGTTCCATCCATTTATCTGCAAATGCCATCATTTCATTCTTTTTTAAGACTGAGTAATATTCTATCGTGTATATGTACCACATTTTCTTTATCCATACATCCATTGAAGGGCATCTAGATTGGTTCCATAGTTCTGCTATCATGAATTGAACTGCTATAAACATTGATGTGACTGTGTCACTATAGTATGATGATTTTAAGTCCTTTGGATCCAGACTGAGGAGTGGGATAGCTGGGTCAAATGGTGGGTCCATTCCACAATTTCTGAGGAATCTCCACACTGCTTTCCAAAGTGGTTGCACCAATCTGCAGTCCCAACAACAATACATGAGTGTGCCTTTTTTCCCACATCCTCGCCAACGCTTATTATTTGTTTAACAAACCCTCTAGCTCAGTTTTGACATCTTTAATGTGAGGGAAATGGGTGTGCTATGAGATTTAAATGACATAATCAAGGTGAAGTTTTGCTATGTATTATGACTGCCATTTCTGTCCTAACACCCCCTCACTAACCTTAGTGTTTGCGGTTAGGGCCTTTTTGTATCTCTGTGCCCTTTCCGCTTCAGTGCACACTGGTGTGACTTCCAGCTGCCCCTAGTTTGCTATCTTTGGCCAGCAAAATCTGCTTTACCCACTCATGCAGCAGGCCACAGCTTATGGGGTGAATGACTGTCCTCAGGACCAGTCCTCAACCAAGGATACCGTGAACTACATCTACCTCTTTGGGCCAAAATTACCTGCTATGGCATCTTCCAGGGTTACCAAGGTACCATGCTCTGTGTTCTGTCATCCATGAGACCTTGTCAAAGGTGCTACTGCATCTCAGAGCATTGTGTTCAACCAGAACATATGTTCAGCCTTTGGGGAACACATCACCTTCTCTTTTTCTCTTTGGATCCCCCACATCCTTTAAACACTCCAAATGTAATTCTCTCAGGACAAGACTTTGTCCCATCTGACAGAGCTCTGGCTACTTTTCTGACACAGAAAAGCAGAGAGGAGAAGAAATGCCTCTTTTGTTAATGATGAACCAAAGCAAAAAATGAGCTGTTCATTTCTCCATCAGACAATGTAGCTTTGCTTATTATATCAAAGCCCTTGTTCTTCCCTAATGATGATAGTGAACCATGCAGAGATAGATGCTGATGTTTGCTGCAAAGAATTAAGCCATGGGAAGCAAAATGAATGAGAGACAGTTTGTACCTACTCAACTTTTTTACCAGATTTAAAAAAAAAAAAAAAAAAAAAAAAAAAAAAAACATGGCTTTTGGTTTCAACAGACTCTGATTATCTCAAGCAAAAAATACCACCAAGAGGACATTAAGGATGCAAAACCATCAAAAGACCAGAAGACTCAACCAAGAAATGAACCAAAACCAAAAACTCAGCAACAGGAACCAGTCTTGCAGCAAGAACTGTCTAATCTATACAATGTTCCACTGATGTGACTGTGACTCCTAAGCTTCCCTTTGTCTTTGCTCCCTCAGAGCCCAAGAGAAAAGGGCTAATTAGCCAAGTTTAGGTCATTTGCATTCTTTTAACTTCACAGAAAGGGAAGCAGATCCTGATCCCTCCCAGAAAACTTTATCCATAGGGAAGGTTTTCCCCCATAGAGAATGGGGGTATCAATTTAAAAGAGGAAATTAAGTGGTGGATATTCACCAATGATTGGTCTTTGGTAGGTCTCTCCTTTCCCTGGGCTCAGTATCATCATCTGCAAGTGAGAGGGTTGAACTCAACAATTTTTAAGATACCTTCCAGCCCTAAAATAGTCGATTGCCTGCTGATGCTCTTCTTTCTCTGACAGTTGGTGATATAGTTAGGCAATAATTAGTAATGAACAGTAGCGTGCAATTCAATAACATAGCAGGGTCCCAGAGTTTCTTTAAATTGCCTTTAAGATGAGCAAATAATCAAATAACTTGTAGAAAAACAGCAGGTGTTCCAACCCTGAGAAGAAACACCTGGAAACAAAGGGAGCCAGTTAAGAAATATGTGAGGAAGGAAAGATCAATGAGCTAACTTCTGACCAGGTCTACTGAGAGCATTGTAAAGTTAGGATTTACGGCCACAGGTACTTCACGTACCTCAGAAGGGGAATTCCATTAGGTGTGCCGGTGCACTAGAGTGAATTTTTTCAGGTCATTGATCCCAGTACCCACATTAACATAGGATTGGCTTATAGACAAGGGCCCCCTGCGTCAGATAGTTGCCATGACAGTTCTGGAAAGAACCAATTAGGATCAAAAACTCCCCCACCCACTGTGAAGGAGGCCCTCAGTTCTCCTGGAGAACATCAAGCAGTAGTGCATTTGGAAGCAGCATTACATTTCCTGTGTCAGTCTCTGCTCACGGAGAACCCATTCTCTCTCTCAAGAGTGTTCTTTGCTTGAACCTTTCTTTACTTTCGTTTTCACAAACTTCTCCTGGCTGGCTTTTCATTGTTTGACTGAATTTTCTTTTCTCAGGTCATAAGAACCCAGGTTTGGACTTCAGCTTGCCACTGGCCTGTGAGAGCCTCTATTAAGGTCAGCATGAGAGACTGTATAGACGAGCAGCTTCTAGCCAGAGGAGAAACACTAGGTGTCAAGAGGGCATCATGGGGAAAAACCAGTCTGAGACTCCACTGATGTTTCTCCCTGTGTATCTGTATATTCTCAAAAACTTCCATTTATTTTGCTTAATCACAGGGGGGAATTTCCATTTTCTGCCTCCTTTCAAATGGTCTCCCAATGCTCTTTTTGTTCTTTGGTCTCTACTCCCAACATTTGTTTCTCTGAACCTAAGGAATTTTCCTAAACTTTTCTCTAAATTCCTCTCTTTATGGCCTTATGCACTTGAATCACCCTCTAACCAAATTTAGAAAGCTCAGTATTTGTTAAACTACAACTTCATTCTTCCCAGTTGTTTATGTACTTTTTCCTTTAAAAAGTTAAACTGATTGTTTAAAAATCAATCATTTCAGCTATTTTAGGCTTTCATTATTTTAAGCATGTATTTTCGTTTTAAATTCCTGTTTTATTCCAGACAGAAATCACTTTGCCACCCCCTCAACTACCACCATTGACTAAAAACTACCAACTTTAAAGTTTCCATCTGTTTCTCCAGCAAGGGCTCTGTATCTACTTCTTTTCTACACAACCCTGCCAGGTTTCCCTGTCATTGTGACATAAGCAACAGGACAGTTGCTCAGGAGTGACTTTGCTTTCTCTCCCAGACCTGTGCCTAGCTCATCCTCCCGTCTCACGTGCATACCATTTGGGCTGAATCCTACATTCTTCTCTTTCACGAGAACTGCCATTCTCTGAGCTTTAATTATGGTGCTTGGATTCCTCAGCTGCTTTCATGCTCCTGAATTTTATACTTCCTTGTATTGCACCTTGTTCACCAGATTTCTTAATTCCCCAAAATTTACTTTTTTGAAATATGATAGCTTTGTATAGCTGCATTGTTCCAGCCTACATCTTATTATCCTCAATGTGAGTCACGTGGACACAGAAATCCTGTTGCCTGCATGCCATCTCCAAGTAGTGATTTTTTTAGTTTCCCCTTTATATTTATATATTCCCCTTTATATATATATATATATATATATGTGTGTGTGTGTGTGTGTGTGTGTGTGTGTTTTATATGTATGTGAGCATATATGCATATATATGTGCATGTATATATATAATGTGTGTGTGGTGGGGTGAAGGGGAAACTACATATATACATGAATATATATATGTATATGTATGTGTGTGTAAATATATATATAAGTCAAATTTTTTAAATTTACAATCAAAATCACATGATAATTCCCATCCTTAATCCCTCAGTAAAGTAAACATGTTTGTCAGAAGAATCAGACCAGAACTATCCACAGAGGTCAATTTTTGTTTTCAATAATCAATAATCAATTTCTTAATGAGACATGGGTTGTCTAGAAAGAAGGAAATAGTGCCTATGATCCACTTTCCAAATCAATGGAAAGAATTAAGAAGGCTTCCAGGGTTTCAGACAACTGGAAATATGCATATGAAATGTACAGGCATCTACCTTTGGAAACAGCAAGTTACAGATAAATATAGAATTTGAACATGGAAGAATGAAGGTTAAAACCACTTCCTGGAACCAACTTAGTTCTTGGAATTGTTTTGGCTCTAATGCAGGGTTATTATCGTAAAAGTCGTCATGTGCTGCAACCCTGTACCGACTTCAAAGTGAAGTATCAACAAAGACGATCGCTCTCAGACATGAGAGACGGTATCCTGATGGAAGCCAAGCAAATAACATGAATTCTGGTTGGTTTGAGTAGAAAGAGAACTAGTAATTGAGAAAAGGGGTTTAACCGAAAGGATTTGAGTCCTTTTGATTAAAAGTATTTTTAAAAGTCTCACATAAGCATCCCTGAATATTAGAGTTTCTGAGGTTTATCCATCACTAGTCATTTTCCAATTAACTGTACATCCTAATACCCCCTGATCCCAGTTCAATGGCTTCAGTGCCTGATAATTTTGCTTCTTTTCAGAACAGATATTTAACGCTGAAGCCTTAGGACTGTGATTACCGTCATTTTTTGCCCTGGAGTCTATGGTCCTGAGGAGAAGTTTCATTCCTTCCAGGTCATCATGATGTTGTCCTTGGGTGCTTCTATCAGGTAAGCATGAGCTCAACTCTGTGGATCTACTGGCTGGACTCCCCTCAAAACCTGATAGTTCGACTCAGAATTACTCAGTGACACTCTTGAGTAACGGTGACAAGCAGATACGGGAAAGAATTATTAACTTCTGCATTTGCATCCCTAAATCTAAAATGTTACACACACTATCCAACAAAGAAAATGAAAAACTACAAAAGATACACTATGGATGGATCTTAAACACAGCTTTCCGTCAAACACAAAATGAGGTATATGCTCTCTCCAAGGAAGGGGGATGTGTTCATTTAAAAGATCAGTAACATTTTTAAAAAGGAAGAAAGGATGAGGAAATTTTCTAGATGAAAGTAAGCAAAAGAGACCTAACAAGCAAACACAACAACCAACTCCATGTGGGGTCCTGGGTCAGATAGGAGCCCCTCGCCAAAAGGGTTTTTGGATCAAGTAACCAAACTGGATTTTGGACACTAGATCTCATTGTATCATGTGTCCTATGCAGTTGGT
Source organism: Sciurus carolinensis (assembly GCF_902686445.1). NCBI lineage: Eukaryota > Metazoa > Chordata > Mammalia > Rodentia > Sciuridae > Sciurus > Sciurus carolinensis. The sequence goes on from NC_062215.1 coordinate 167,437,843, forward strand.
AGCTGTACTGTAGCTATATAAGAGAATATCCCCATTCTGAAGTATTTATGGACAAAGGGCCATGATATATGTAACTTACTCTCAGGTGGCTGAAAAAAATTCCATATAGAGAGGGGGAGAGTGTTCATAAAGCATAAGGCAAGAGGGAGACGTGTGAACAACTGGTAAATCTGGGTAAAGCGTCAATGCGTGTTCTTCATACTATTTTATTTTTGTAATTTTTAGTTGAAAATGTTTTCAAATAAAAAGTTCCTCATCTGATTGAAATAAGCCAGATAAACTGAATGCACTCTGTGTAATACCATTCATAAAATGCTCCACACTAAGCAAAATTAAACTATATTCTTAAACCATACATAAACTATGAAGAAAAGCAGGAAAATTAATTTCATAATAGGTATGTGGGCAGCATAATACCAAAACAGGATATCATAATAGGCTCATGGTTATCTCTAGTAGGGAGGGTCATGACATAAGGAAGGGTCATGCTGGGGTCTTTGGAGAGACAGCAACATTCTATTTTTCATACTGGATAAAGAGTGCACGGATATTTGTTTTATAATTATTAGGCTGGACCTTTGTATTTTATAGCTTGTCTGTGTGTTATTCACAGGAAGAATGGAAGGGGAAAAGGAAAGAAGGGAGGGAGAGGAGAAGGGAAGGAAAGAGAGTCAGAAAAGTGGGAGGAAAAAAAGGAAGTTGGGAAGGAAAGTACAAGGCGTGCTTGTGACCTGCCTTTACTCTTGCTGCTGAGTGTTCATGTAACACGACCATCTTTGTCAAAGTGAGGAAAACTGCCCTGAGTCTTATTTTAGAGCAGAAGCCCACCACTGCCCCAGCTCTGAGACTCATGCAAGCCAGCACTGGAAATGGTCCCATTAACCACAGAAACAGGTCACCAACAGGAACAGAACTGCTAAGCATCAACTGCAGACCTGGAGAAGGTTCTAGCCTAGAGGTAGACAATGATACCAAAAGGGTAAGGACAAGAAACCAACTATAACCAGTGGAGCGCGGTGACAGAGGATGGGCGAGCAGCAACTGAGATTAGGGGTCTCCTATGACCTCATGGCTGTGGCATGCCTGGGAATGTTTCTGTGCCAAGGGCACAGCATGCTTAGCTGCTATGGCAAAGCCCTGCATGAGGAGGCTCTGTGCAAGAGTCCTATCACTCTGACCTTGATCTCAGGCACATGGCTCCAGAGAAGGAAGGAATTCTTATGCTAGACAACCACAATGTTTCACCAGCTCTACTTCTCACTTCTCGAGTTCCTGCTGGCTTTACGGTAACTTTAAACAATGGACTTTCTTGAGAGCTACACAAAGCTCCTAACATCGCACTTTGCAACTGTGGATTACAACTGTGGAAAAGCTATTTGGATGTCCTGATTTTTGTAACTTTCCTGAATACAAAGAATAATGGTTGCAGAGTCTCTAACCTGATAGTGAGACATATGTAAATAAAGATTGCTGGCTAACTCTTTAGACCTGCATCTCCATCAGAGAACAGAGCTCCACGTGATCCCAGCTTAATCTTCAAAATCTGTGTTCGTGAATCTTTATTTTCCAACCCCTTTCCATCCCTCACCGGACCTGAGAGTTTGGTCACGCTGGTGGCGGCAATGACCAAAGTCAGTGCTCCTCCACCTGAACTCTTTAGACCCCCTCTTCTCTTGTGGCTTACACCTTGACATGTGCTTGAAGGAGCTTTGAATGACTGCAAGATGCTCTTGACATCCGGGAGCCTATGTGACCACTTCTCCAGCTGCAGCACGGCCCCTGCTCCCACATCCACAGGCTGCAACCACGTTACGTCCTGGGTACCCAGAGTTAGTGGTCCTCTTTCCTGTGCCATCTCACACACATTCCTCTCAATGCCTGATATTCACCACATTATCTTCCAGGTCTCAGTTGAAAGCTTACTTTTTGGAGAATCCTCTCCTAACTCCCCAAACTCAGTCAAGCCCCGTGTAATACTCTCTCCTGACCTCCTACACTTTGCACCTGTCTGGGACACAGCACTCTGATTGGCTGGCTCCTGAAGCATAATCAGCCTGTCCATCAATTCCTACCCTCTCTCCCAAGAGGCAGCAAAATATAAAACAAAACAATGATTATATAATATCATTACCACTCTTCAGTAACCATAGTGAATTTTCAATAGTACTAGCAGATTCAAATGATACCGTGCTTACAAAAGAAGTTCAAATATAAATGTCAATTTATTCTTTGTTGATCATTCGACATGCCATATAGGCAACAAACTCATTTTTCCTTCACTTGGTAATGTCCACCATGGAGTTAGCAACACACTGAGTGTCCAATTAGTCTTTATTGAACAAATAAAATTTTGTCTTCTGAGAGCAATATCTTTAAAGAATATTTTAATTCATATGTGGACCAAAAAAGGAAAATTATATAAGGTAAGTATTATTAGGGTTTGGATGTGAGGCGTACACCAAAAGCTCACGTGTGAGACCATGCAAGAAGGCTCAGAGGGGAAATGATCAGGTTGTGAGAGTTTTAACCCAATGGGTGAATTAATCCCCTGATAGGGATTCACTGAGTGGTAACTGAAGTGGTAGGTGTGGCTGGAGGAGGTGGGAATTTGGGCGTGGCTTTGGGTATGTATTTGTATCTGGCAAGCGGAGACCTCCCTCTCTGCTTTCTGATCACCATGTGAGCTGCTTCCCTCTGCCACACTCTTCCTCCATGATGTTCAGCCTCACCTTGAGCCCCAAGGCATGGAGCCAGCCTTCTATGGACTAAGACCTCTGAAACCGTGAGCCCTCAAATAAACTTTTCTTCCCCATATAATCTTGCTGATCAGGTCCTTTAGTTACAGCAGAGAAAAAGCTGACTAAAACAGTGAGGTAGAGAAAATAACTGAAGAAAACAGAACATACTATTTCCCTTTAAGAAATTCCAAAGAAAACACATCTCTGTTCTTTTTTCCATATTTTTATTGATATGATTGTACATAATGGGGGGATTCATTGTTACATATTCAGATAGACTCATTATGACAATATAATTTGGTCAGTATCAGTCTCTAGTATTTACCCTTTCATATCTCCACTCTTTTTTTAACCATTTTATCCTGCCTTTATTATTAACTCTGGACTCACACACTCTACATCTCCACTCTTAAATGCTATTTTTAGAGGAAATAGAAAGCACAGTAAGAAGGTAACTGATCTAAAGTTCGAAGACTCAGTTTTATAACTAGGTTAACATCCAACTTCACAACCCCTTGACTGATCAATTGTTTGACTGTAACCTGGAGATCAAACTCAGGTCCTCACACATGCCAGGCAAGCCCTCTAAGATTGAGCTACATTCCCAGCCCAACCAAGCCTTCATTTATTTGATTGATTGATTGATTGATTGATTGAATTATTGAGGTCACTGATTCCTTATTGGAAAAATGTTATGAAATCAATAACTTCTTTAAGTTTGTCAAAATATGAAATTAAAACATCCTAACCAAGAATTACTTTAAGAAAAGATTAAAGTTGAGAATCATTTCTTTTACATTTAGATGGAAAAAGTGCCTTTGTCCACACAAAGTTTGGACCTGCTGTTCTTCAATATTTAAAGAAAAAAAAAATCCTACGGAAAGATGTCTCACAATTTTGCAGACTTGGAAATACAGAGCTTATACTGGAACAAAATGCAAAACACAATTAACTTCTAATTCTGGCATTGGTCCTGCCACATTGAGATGCACAACACAAAGGGATCCAACTGTGAGGTATGAACATGGAGAAGAAGCTGGTTTTTTTCTGAAAACTGCTGCCTGATCAGCTCTCAAGAAAAGGGTTCAAGCAAATCAAGTGAGGACTTACATTTTAATTTGTGCAAATGCATATAGAAACCATGAAATTCATCTGTTCTGCATTGGGTGGTGCCCAAATCCCTAAAATTTTAAGTAATACATAGCCAACATTTCTTTAAACTATACAAATATAACAAACAGTTGGATGACAGGTGTTCTGCTTACTGACTAGTTTTGGAAATATTTCTTGACTTCAGTTTAAAGCAATAATTATGCTTATTTTTATGATACAGTCTTCCCTAGAAGGGTGACATATTTCTTCTGGTCCTAAAACTATCCCCACATCTACACAGCAGAGTGTAGGTTGCCATGACGTTGTTCTTTCTGGAACAATGGCTTGGAGTACACTGATCCATGCCCCTTGAAACCAACACATTTGACACTGAGTCACCGCATAAGATCTTGAAGAGAAGTTTGGGGAACCAACCGACTAAGGTTTCTGCCTTGTGTGTTTCCAATACGCAGCCCTTTCAGGTTGAGTTAATGAGATGTGATTCAGAATCCAACGTGAGAAATTTTTTTTAAAAAAAAGGATTTTACAAAGAAATGACGGATTTAGAGCGGCTTGGTCTACCAAATGTGCAAGGTTTGGGCTATTCTTGCCCTGGAAGTCACCCCACCACTCCTATTCTAGGCCTCAAAAAATTCCACCACTGCAAGGAATTGAGCCCCGGAAGGCTGGCACCTAGAAAACCTTGACCCAGGTGTTGCCCTTTATAAGACTGATGCGTTCAACGGTCACCCCTTTAGCACCCGGTATTCACAAAGCCTTGGTTAGACCCGAGGCTTGAAGTATAGGCACGTGTGCACATGTGTGTGCGTGTGTGGATATGTCCTTGACCACTCCTGGAAGTAAAAGAAAAATATGTCACCCTAGCTGAATCATTTGAGAGATGTGAGCAATATTCAATGTAAATTTTTTTAAATGTTGGTTATAAAGATCACACTTGAGGAATAAAAATCATAAGCTTCCTGAAAGACTTTTGAAGTGCAGTAGCACCTAATTAAAGTGTATCTAAGGATTTAAAGTTCAGTTCATTACTTGTCCAACCAAGTCATCTAAGGATATTATCCCTATCGAGTGATCATCTCCAATGAACACAGAGCCTTAAATTCTGTCTCCAACTCCATTATATGGAAGGAGGTTTCTAAGGGACAAGGTCCTTAGAAGAAGTGTTCCTAGTTGTCAAGTATTGAGTTGTGGTTCTACACCTGCATTCTGTTACCATGGAGGCCTGCAAGGGTTCTCCGTGTCTTAACCTCCAGGGGCAACTCTGATGATACCCACTGTATTCTTATGGGAACATTGTAAATATGGTTTAAACTCTCTTGGCAAGGTCTCTTATTATACCAATTGAGGCATCTTCTGATTTCAGTCTTTTCTTAAAAATATAAACATGGTCCATTCATCAGCTAATAATAATAGCTCAATAATAATATTAAGCCTCTACTGTGCTAAGCAGTAAACCATATGCTTTTAAATTCATATTTTTTAATTGTTGCATTATAATTATACGTAATAGTGGGATTCATTGTTATGTATTTGTACATGCACATAACATAACTTGGTCAATTTCATTCCCCAATAAAACAAGATGTTTTTAAAACACCTATTATCTGATTTAATCCTCACAATTGTTGTCACTAAAGTAGATGGTGGGACCCACGTTTTGTATATGAGGAACCTGAGATTTGAAGATATCAAGTAACTTTTTCAAGAACTTACAATTAATTGTGTTGACTGAATTCAAAATGTCTATAGGAAACCAATCATAGAGTTATATCTATTTTGTAAGTATTTTTAAGAATTTTTGATATAATTACAATGCATAGAGAACTTCCATAAAAGTTCTGAGAGAGAGAAAATTACTGGGTTATCTAACTTCATAAAATTAATGATAAAATCAGTAGTGTGTTTGGTATGTGCAGCTGACTCCATATGGTCAGTATTTACAATGTAAAAAAATGATTAAATCTGACCCAACTTATCAAAAAGTCAATTCATTCAGGCAAATTAGGCAATTCCATTAAAAGAGTCAGTCAAATTGTGCTTTTGGTTTAAAATTTTGTAAATCAAAACCACAAGGTTATTCATTTCACCTCTATCTGAATAGAAATAGAGGATGCACTGTCAATCAGGGGTCAGATCTTCCATGTTCTCAAAGGTGGTGATGTAATGGGGTGGCGTGGGGGAGGGGAGAAGGTCCGAGACTATTTTCAGCATTTCAAATACTCTAACATAGCAAATATGTCTCTCAGATAAGGAAGAACAAGCTAACTGTATAATCACATTCCTAAGCTTGTGGCCAGAGTGACTTCAACTCAATGCAGTAGTACTGATGATCTCACCCTGATCAAGAAGACTGATTGGGAGTTTCATGTGCCTTTGGCTAATACAAATGTTTTTGAAGTCATAAAGATTACTTAATGTTATAAAGGTATATGAGCCAGAGTTCTGATGCTTATTATAGCATTGCTATTGCTGTATATGAAGGGGGAAAAGAAACTAGACGCTCATCTGTAAGGGAATAAATGCATTAATTATAGTTTATTCATACAAAAGAATACTATACATCTACAAAAAGGACAGAAGGGATGAACTTCCAGATATATAATAAAATGAGCAGGTTTTCACAGAACAATATGCATTGGGTAGATATGATGTGCTGTGAGCTTTCACCTCACTTAGGAAGTTGTACATGTAAGTGAAGATATGCATTTCTTCCATGTACCTTCTAAATACCTGAATAGAAAAGGAAATGGAAAGGGTATTCAGAACTGACTGCAGCAGTCTACTGGGAAGAGAAAGAGTAGGAGGAAAGGTACTTTTATTTTTTCACTCTGAACATTTACATGCTTTGAATTTGGACCAGGCTCATTCATTGTTTTGCAATTTTCAAAAATGTCTCAGTAAACATAAGAGAGTTTTTTACTTGCTAAAAATTCCCAAACATGGATCCAACATGGACTAAAAAGAAAAGGGCCAAAGTAAAATATGATAGGCAAAAGCTAGAAAGAAGAAAAAGGTGGGTGCTGGCTGGTGCCAGGTGACCTGCTGGTGTGGACACAGCTTTCTAGAACGCAGGCACAGCATGCACACCCTCTCTGCCTAGAGTGTCCAGTGCAAAACATTCATAAAGAGAGCTCTGCTTCTCATTGCCGGAAATTTGCACGGGCAATGGCTCTTTTCTGCAGCCTTGAAAATACTGAAAACTGGTAGCATGGCAGTGTGAACAACTGAGAGGACCAACGTGAAGACCCTTCAGGACCCTGGCACCTTCCCGAGACTTGGAAGTGGTCCTGTTCCCAATTAAAAACAGCCATGCCTCAAAGGGAAGCTGCTGCGAAAACCTACCCACGAGGAACTCAGCCGTCTATGCCATTCCCATCAAGGGGACGTGGATCAGGGCCTGCTCCACCAGCTGTGGGAGAAGCTGCTTTAAAAAAAAAAAAAAAAAAAAATTTGTTCTAAAAAGTTGTACGTGACTATAAAATGCATTTATACATTTTGATAGATCATACATAAATAGAGGCTAACCTCTCATTTTTCTGATTATACATATTGCAGGGTCACATTGGTCATGCAGTCATAAGTGCACATGAAGTAATAATGATGTCTGTGTCACTCTACTATCTTTCCTACCCCATGCCCCTTCCCTCCCTTCACTCCCCTCTACCTAATATAAAGTAACTCTATTCTTCCCTACCCCCACCTTATTGTGAATTATCTTTCATATATCAAAGAAGACATTCAGCCTTTGGTTTTTTGGGTTTGGCTTATTTCACTTAGCATGATATTGTCTAACTCTATTCATTTGCCAGCAAAAGCCAGAATTTCATTCTCCTTTAATGTTCCAACATATATATATATATATAACATATATATATATATCACATTTTCTTTATTCTTTCATCTGTTGAAGGGCATCTATGGGTTGTTTCCATAGTTTAGCTATTATGAATTTAGCTGCTCTAAGATGTGCTGCATCACTGTAGTGTGTTGATTTTAACTCTTTTGGGTGTAAACCAAGGAGTGGGATAGCTGGGTCAAATGGTGGTTCCATTCCAAGTGTTCTGAGGAACCTCCACACTGCCTTCCGTAACAGTTGCACCAATTTGCACTCCTGCCAGCAGTGTATGAGTGCACCTGCTTCCCCACACCCTCGCATGCTGACTGCCCAGCTCCATGTCTGGCACAGCAGTCCAGCCCATAATGTGAACAGAGGAGCCCATAATTCCTGATCTAGTGTGTACCAGAAGTACCCAAAAAGCTCTTCTAAATATTGGTCATCTCCCCTAAAAAGTGACATCTGACCTTCCTCAGATCACATAGAAATGTGCTTCTTGAGAGAGTCCAGCGTGGCTGATGTTGAGTGAGTTCGGAGTGAGTTTCAGCATCAAGTTCAGGCTTTGAGGAAAGAGGAGGCTTAGCAGGGCCTCCCCTCCGTCTCACACTGTCTGCCTTTTATGGGAAGGGGCTGCCGATGCAGTCTGAAAACTCATGCACTACAACAGGGGTGCTGCAGAAAGCCCATGAGCCTGACCTGGAGTCGGCAGCACAGATTTGATTCTAGCACCTCCAGGTTGTCGGTGGAAGGCAACTTTGATTTCCACAGAGTTCTCACGCCCTTGATCCCTGGAAACACACTGCCCACGCCTGTAGCCAACACAGGCTGTTGCACGATGGCTCCTCTGCATCCAGAGGTGCTGCACTCTTTAAAATGTGCCGTCAACCTTGAACCTGAACTTCTTCAGGAAAAAAAAGAGAAGGAAATATAACTCGTTACCCATTCTTATATTGATTACTTGTGAAAATCAAACTCTCTTTAACAGATCAGGTTAAATTAAATGTTACTTAAATTAATTCTACCTGTTTCTCTTTGTTTTTAATAGGCCTACTAGAATATATGAATCACCTAGGTAGCTGGTATTCAACTTCTATTGGACAGCGTTGACCTAACCTTTGCCTGTCACACTTCAGGTGCCCACACTTATTAATAAACACGTGCAAACACAGAGATGTAAATGCTGTGACTCTTTGGTCCCAATATTTAAACTTAAATTTAGATGAGCTTAAAGTAAATATTTAAACTAAATTAAATTCTTTTTATTTTTACTCTTATCATGAGAATAAAAATATCTCATGGGACTTGCGAAGACTAATTGAGGTAGTGCTACCCAAAGGCTAAAATATTACCCAAAGATATGTTACTTTTATTTAAAGTTGGTTGAATGCTTGAAGAATGAGATATGCAGTGTAATTGAATAATCCCCTAATTATTAAGACAGTTCTATTATCGGAACATGCAAACATTGAGAACAACCGCTGTGAAGAGATGGGATTAAGGCTCTGAAACCACATTCATTAACAATCTTACACACTCAGAAAGCAGGCTTCAGCAGAAAATAAAGGGTCTGCCCAAATTATGATGTAAAAATAGACTTCTTTGACAGCTTAGTGAAAACGTAGACACCTAATTATTTTGCATTCTAAATTCAACGTTAGTAGAAGGTTTCCCCCTTGGGGTAATTAACCATTCAGTTGACTGAAGCATTTTCATGTCAAGTCCAAAGTGCCTTCAAATGAACAAAAAAAAAAGGGGGGGATGGGGGAGGGAAAGAATGAAAAAAAGTAAAATTAACTCAGGAAGATGCACTTAGGAAAATCATAGTCATTTTGATAAATGCCACTAGCAGTAGCCATATTCTAAACTCTCACTGTTACAACTGAAGTACCCAACTTAGCGGGTAAGAGAGCCAAAAGATTCTAGGTTTTCTTCTTGCTAACAAACTAGGCTATTCAAACTAAGTGTTTAAGGTAAACAAAATTTATCTAATGTGCAATCCAGGGGATGTCACATAAAGGGAAAAATGGCTTTTGATCATATTCATGCTCTGAATATGATCAAAAGAAACCCATTTCTTAACACTAACATATCCAGGCTTCTTTAAAATGTGCCTTTTAGCTGGGCCTGGTGGTGCGTGCCTGTAATCCCAGTAACTCAGGAGGCTAATGCAGGAGTATCATAAGTTTGAGGCCAGCCTCAGCAACTTAGTGAGGCCCTCAGCAACTTAGTGAGACCCCATCTCAAAATAAAAAATAAAAAAGGACTGGGGATGTGGCTCAGTGCTTAAGCATCCCTGGATTCAGTCCCCAGTACCAAAAGGGAGTGGGGGAGTGGGGGTCTTTTAATAATAAATCTGAGTTTTCTTGTAGAGATAGAAATCTTGGTCTCTCTTGCCTGCTACATTTGTAATATAGTGATTTCCTCCCCAGGAGACCTTTGGCAAAGTCTGGAGACATTCTGAGTTGTCACACGGAGGAAGGGTGCTACTGACTTCTAGTGGGTAGCGGGTACAGATGCTGGTAAACCTCCCTCAATACACAGGACAAACTCCACAATAAATAACTATCTGTCCCAAAAGGTCAATAGTGCCACTATTGGGCAGCCCTATACTGAAAGAACAGGTGCCTAACGAGTGGTTCAGAGTGATTTTTAAGTATCTCAGGCTGCGCACAGCAGATGATCGAAGAAACGTGGGCATACCCTTGATAACCTAAAGCATCTATGAATAATTGAATACGAGGCTGAAGAAGCATAAGCATTTCCCTTGTAGTAAATAAGATAGTCAATTATTTTTTAAAAACTTAGAAGTCATTAGTCTACAAGAATCATTCAAACTGGGTGCAGTGGCACATGCCTGTAATCTCAGCAGCTCAGGAGGCTAAGGCAGGAGGATCTCAAGTTCAAAGTCAGCCTCAGCAAGAAGTGAGGTTATAAGCAACTCAGTAAGACCCTGTCTCCAAATGAAGTACAAAAAAGGGCTGGGGATGTGGCTCAGCGGTTGAGTGCTCCTGAGTTCTATCTCTGGTACCCACCAGCCCCCCCCCCAAAAAAAAAGATCAATCAAGGAAAAGAGCAATGCAGGAAGAGTTCTTAAAATAGTCAAGTCGAAGTTTATAAGGATGATTCATTCCCTTGATGTACTTTATTCAATGCATTTATCAACTCATCGGGCCACTGTTATCTAAAAGGACTGCACCAGGGACATGCAAGGACATAAAAGTGGGAAATCCTATGGTTGCCACCAGCAAACTTACTACAGAGTAAAGCTAAGATAGCCCTTCAAGAAGTATCTGGAATTAAAATCTGGAAGGCACTGTGCACCACAGAGGGTAAGAATCCAGGCTTTGGAATCCTCAAAGGACAAACCAAGATTTGAATCAATACCTACCCTGGGGAGAGTCTCCTAATCCTCACAGCCTCAGATTTCTCAGACAGAAAATGGGGATGATAACACCCATTCGGTGGGGTGGTTGTGAAGATTACCGTTACACGTGATCACCTATGCAAACTGTCTAGTCGGTGACCACGCCACAGCTCGCAGCCTGTCCTGCTTCTTGCCTCCCTAGAGGAGTTGCCTTCTTAGCTTCAGCTAAGAAATCATGGTTAGGCAAGATGGAAGGGGAGGCTTCCTAGAGCTGTCAGAGAAAGGTTTGATTATTATTTTTTTTTTTTAAAGAAAAGAAGTCAACTCAAAGTAAGCAAATTAACCCTTGGCTCCAAAAGACTGCTATGAAAGAAATAATAGGAGAATCTGGAGGCCTGGTTAACAACGCTGGTGGCAAACATTAGTCCACCAAGATGTCGTTCAGTGATGAAATCCCCCTGTTGAAAGGAGCGCTTTCCAGGTTATAATTTATGCTGTTATTTTGATAAAGTAAAACTTGATCTGTAATTTGAAAAATAACTTGACATCCACAGCTAAGCAGAAACCAAGAGTCGATCACTGATGACCTCAGATCAAAATTTACTTGTGAAAAATCTTAATTGGATCTATATTATAATTCAGATATCCAAAGGACTTGAATCATAGACAGATTTAGAAAATGATAAATGTACTTTTTGTATTGGAGATATTTAAAAACATTCCACAGAAACCCTTATTAACATTTTTGGTGTTGTCATCAACAGACATCTGTGGTTAACTTTTTCAAATCCATATTTTAAGTTTTTTTGTTTTGTTTTGCTTTTTGCAGTGCTGGGGATTGAACTCAGGGCCTTATGCTTTTGAGGCAAGCGTTATACCAACTGAGCTACATCCCCAGCCCCTTAACTTTTTATTTGTCACCATCCTACAAGATCACTTGGGCAGGTATTAATATTTCCATTTTGTTGGTAAGCATACAGAGACTATGAGATGAATTTGGAGGACTTCTCTTGAAATTGAAGGCCTAACTGGTTCTAGCATTGTGATTTTCTTCACCCATCTGTTAATGACTGTTCCTTTGTCACATCTGTCATTGCTTTTAGAAAGTATTTTGGGACGTCTTGTCAACTAAAATAAAGAATTCAGGCTGGGGTTATAGCTCAGTGGTAGAGGACTTGCGTAGCATGTGTGAGGCACTGGGTTTCATCCTCAGCACCACATAAAAATAAAGAAATAAAAATAAAAGTATTGTGTCCATTTACAACTAAAAACGTAAAAAAAAAAAAAAAAAAAAAAAAATTCATAGGCGGCTTATATGGACCTAATTATAAAATGGGAGTGATAGGTGACATGACAAAGGTGCAAAATGTAGGCTTTGTGAATTGAAAGGAGGGAGCCATCAGATTCATCAGACAGGAAAGAAGGAGGTAGCGCCCCAAGCGGGTGTTGATGTGTGAGTGACATTTCAACAGGAGACACAGAGAAAGGGGATCTGCAGGAGAGGAGAGAACAGAATACTTGAAGGCAATTTCAGGGATCACAGAGGGAAAATTTGGCTGGAGCATGAGTACCACATTTTCAGGAAAAGTGGTGGATTAACTTGGAAAGTTAGATTGATTCCATATTGTAGAAGCATTTGAATGCCTGAGTGAGAAATTTGCATTTAATCGTATAAATGCTGTGGAAACTTCGTAAAGTGAGGGAGACCAGTTTGAATTTCTACAGCACTCGAAGTGGGACAGCCTTCCATCCCTCTCTCCCATGGAATTCGGAATGCAGCTCTTCATACATTGATCACTCTTCTTTACAGTCTCTAAACTCCTCAAGACTCAAAATCTTACCTAACTCATCTTTCAATGTCAATACCAAGCTCAGTCTGCAAATTGCACACTAAGCACTCTATAAGGGTTTTTAGAATAAATAAGTAAATATGAGGGACACTTTGCTTCAGGGTCATGGGAGAATGGTGGACGTGGAAATCAGGTAAGTTAAGAGATAAGTGATCTAGGGTAGGGGACATCAACGGAGTTCCACAGAGTTGGTCTGAGCAGTCAACAGCTGCATGATTATATTTTGGAGCAAAAGTAATTAGGATTGAATGCTTTGGCAGAAGTATTACAAGGCATATTACATATTCTCTCCATGAAGGAAAAGTGTAGTTGTCTGAAAATATTTCTTTGCCAGAAATGGAGATTTCAAGGGTCACAATAATTAATTATCTGTGACAATAGGGGAACCCAGAGAAGAAAACTAGGTGTCAAATTACTGACTCAGGAAATAAGGCTAATTCATCTTTGTACAAATCCAACACTTGAATACAGAGACTAGCAGAGGTGCACAATAGCACAGTTCAGCAGAGTAAGAGCATCAAAGAGATATAATTACATGGCAGTGAACATAGCACCTTAAACATACTCAAGAGATGCTTCTCAGTGTTTGAATGAAAGAGTGGATAAAATGGTATATTAGTGAATGAATAAATGCTGACTTAGCAAACCCATAGAATGCTAACTTATTTGGTTTATGTATTTGCATTTGATATATTCCATATTAACTGCATTTCTTAAAATACTTCTAAACAACTGAGATAGATACATGAAAACTGTTCATTCATTTCACTTTAACATGACAGGCTTGGACAGCCTTCTTTAAAGAATACCGTAACTGGTAAAGTTGGCAAAGACTGGGTCATTGCCACTAGTGAATGGGTCATTTCTGTACACAGAGCAAATGAACCTCCACAACCACCATGCACACCCATAAACACACACAGACACACGTGTAAACTGGAACCCATGTGGTTCCATTCCAGGGTGGCTGAGCAGAAAGTAGAGCCGAGGGCTGAAACCAACAGAGGAAGCCATGCAGCACTTGGGGAGAGGTATCAAGGCAGAAGGAATTCCAAAAGAAGGAAGATGTCCCCCATCTCAATTACCAATGGGGTTCCCAGCCTCTTGGGTGTGCTGACCAGGTACATGCAAATGAACCAAAGGAGAACAGGTAGAATTACCCTGGTACAAAGTGCAATGTTAGTGGAGGAAATGTTTTAATCGAATGTATAGAATTTCCATCTTTGAAAAACACCACCTGAAAATTTACATAGAATTATTTTCCTAATTTGTCTTCACTATAAAAAGACTTAGGGATTCTTGAACTTTTGAGAGTCTAATGCATTCACACATACATCAGTGAGTATGTGTTGGATGAATACAGTACTAGTAAGAATCAAGAAATATAGAAGGCAATTTAGCATTAACACTTGTCATATGATGGAAATTTCCATTTCTTTGGCTGATATGCACATAAATGGTGCTTACATAATTAAAGATCCTAAATAACAAAATGTATAGCTGTGATTTCATATATTTCACATGTGATTTCATATATAGGGGACTAGTATCTCCACTCATTTTCTTGACCTTATACCATTAGACATGGGCATAGGCTGTGCCACATTCTTGATTAATAGGTAATCTACCATTCTTTAAAAGTTGGCAATTCAACTTCTTAGCCAATAAATACATAGCCTCAGTAGAAACCACAGAGAAACAAAATAAATCCAAGGCAGGCATGTGTATTGTTCAATGGTAAGAATCTATGTTCATCTTATGAAAAGTCTGTGTTGTTATTTGTATTTTATGAAAATATATATTACAAAAATGTAGAGATAAATGGAAAAGAAAGATAAATTATGAAAGAATATAAGAAATGGAGAGTGAATCTGCAAAGGTACTTCATCGGCAGGGTATGGGCTTCAGATGGTAAAGATCTAACACTGAAATGTTGATCCTGGCAAGAACATTTGGAACAAATGCCACTATAACCAATATGAAAGAGATGATTAAATTATTTGGTTAGATTAGAATTTCATTAAATCATAATGTCTAGAAGTCAGTAACATAACCTGAAAATAAAGTTTAAAATCTCATCTAATCTGGATATAGAATCTAACCTAGAAACAGGAAACTCATCCAGCACCCCCTGGGGTTTTGCTCTTCTTTTGGATCATAAAGGGGGAGACAAGCTGATCTCTAGCATGCATTCCATGGCTCTGCAGTGCTGCCCCATATGATCCACAAGACAGACGTCTGTTCTACTCCTAAATGGTCGTCTGCCCTGTAAAGAATTCTTTGTTCCAGGAAAGAGGTTGATCATCCTTACCATTTTATTTCTTAGCACTTAGAATTTTCATGAAAGGTCTAATCAAGGAGACACCAGCTGTCATAGCATCTTAATTGCTGTAGATAATCATCAAGTGCTTAAAGGCGTTGTATGTGCATGTGAAACTTTTGCTGGGGGCCTGATTCCCAGGCAAGAACATGGAAACAGCTGTCTCTCTGGAGTTTAAGTTCTTATGGTTGCTGGAGTATGCTATTACCAAACCAGATCAGATGAATTAACTTTTAAAATAAAAATTTTCCTTCTGTAGTTACACAAAGCAAAGCTTAGTTTTAATCAAACCAAATGTTGGGGACAGAATCTCACTCAAATTAAAGTATGTAAGTGTGTGTGTGTGTGTAACAGAGGAAGGGAGGGACAGGAGGAGGGAAGAGGGGGAAATGTCACTAGTTTTAAGCAATTTGATTGTGATGTGCTTTGATGTAATTTTCTTTATGTTTTTCATGCTTGGAATTTGTTGCTTTTTTTATATGTGTGAATTAAAAGTGTTCATCACATTTGGAAAGTTTCCACTCATTATTTTTTCAACATATAACTTCTTGCCCCCTCATCCCATATCTTTTCCACAGATACTACATTTACCCACATAGTTGTCAGTCTGAAGTTGTCCCTCAGGTCACTGATGGGCGTCTTTCTTTTTTCAGTCTTTTTTCTTGTGTGACATTTTGAAGAGTTTCTCTTACTGTCTTCAAACTCACTATTCGTTTCCTCTGTAATGTCCAGTGTACTTTTCAACTCAGGCACTGTGATGATCTCTGGTCACTTGATTTGGGTTACATGTGTATTTTCCACATCTCTACCTAATACGTTCAATCTTTCTTCTAAAACCCTGAATACTTGGAATATAATCATTGTAATGTTTAAAATTTCTATCATCTGTGTCATTTCTGAGTCACTTTTAGTTTTTTGATTTTCTTCCTCATTATTAGTAGAATTTACCTGCTTCTCTGCATGCCTAAGAATTTTTATTGGGTGCCAAACATTTCGAACTCGACCTTGTTGGGTGCTGTATATTTTTGCATTCCTATTAATATCCTTGAGTTTATTCTGTGAACAGTTGCTTGAAAATGGGTTGAGATTTTCAAATCTTGCTTTGAACCTGCGGTAGAACCAAAGCAGTGTTTAATCTAGGCTGTATTTTCTGGTACTAAGACAAGACCCTTATTAGGACTCTAACTGATGATCCATGTGTTATGAGATTTTTTTATACTCTGCTTTTTGGGAATAAGCATCATTCCTGGTACTGTATGACCCATGGGTACTGTTGCCTCTAATTCCTTTAAGTGGTCCTTCACCAATTTGGTGCATGTGGCTAATTACTACCCAACTGCCAGTCACTGGTAGGGGAGGCTTCCTGCGGACCTCGGCACACCTCTCTCCTTTTTGGAATCTTACCCTTCCAACTCTTGCTGCTTTGTCTTGCCAGGATGATCTCCTTGACTTTAAGACTGGGTGCATCTTTCCGATTTCCCTTCCTTGTGCTACAGTCTGGAAAATTCCAAAAGGAAATACATTGGGTGAAATAAGCTTTCTCCCCTGTCCATCAGAAACTGCATTGATTCACAATGTCCAAATCAGTATCTTGAGTTTTGTAACTTCTTCATCCAGCTTTTCAGTTGTTTCAGGTTAAGAGGGAAAATTCAGCCCCTATTACTCCCTGTTGATTGGAAGCAGAATTCCTCAAGTACAATCATTGCTAACACTAATTAATATTTATAAAATAACAAATATCAAGGTATAATGCAGAATTTGAAGGTGATATTCGTGAGAACAAAAGAAAAAGATGAAGTCCCCAAAACTTAAATCTCTTAAAACATTTGTCATCAACTAAAAAAATCTTTGAGATTAAAAACAAAAACACAAACCAACAAATCTTCATGAAAGAGTAGTTTCAATTCAAAACAATCTCAAATTCTGAGCTTTAGAATTCAGAAGAAGAAATAACATTAATAAAAATTTCAAAATACCTCTTTGAATTGTAAAAAGAATCCTATACTTAAGAATGCCTTCATGAAGAGACGATTCATGAGTGAAACACACACACACACACACACACACACACACACACACACTAAATGCTCATGCAGTGAATAGTGGTTACTATAGAAGAACACAAAAAGAATGATCCCATACGAGAACACAAAAGAGTCTGAGATAATTATGGCACAATACAAGCTATTAGAATACGAAAAGGATGTCTGCTATGCTATATGTGTGTATGTGTAAACATACTGTGTGTATATATTTGACGATGTAGCGTGTGTAGAGATTATGTATTTAAAGGTTACACATGAACATGGGGCTTCTGGGGTGCTTGCAATGTTGTTTCTTGACATGGATTGGGGTTCCACAATATTTATTTGACATTAAATAGTTAAGATGTACCTTTATATTGCATGCACATTTCCATTCATTTACTGTAGTACACAATTGTAAAAGTGTTTTTAAGATCCTATAAGAAACCACAAGAGAATTGGGTTTGGTTGTCATGTTTAGAACTGAGAAGCCAAATGATTATATTCATGATACTATACCAAGCCTATGTACCAGTGTAAATAAAAATTGATAAATGGCTTTCACATACATGATCTTCATAAGACTGACTCCAGGAAATACACGAGACTTTGCCTGTTTTGCAGATGGAAAAACTGAAGCTTGAGAGGCTGTGTCTTTGCCAAGATCATACACAGTTAGAGATTGGTGAAATCACGTGGAAACCACTGTATCACAGTCCTGTATTTTTTCTCTACTGGTGAAGGTAGCAGAGCCCATGCCATCGGTTTTCTCCCAGTATTCATTCCTCCACTTTTTTCTTGTTGATAGAATCAAACTGCTGCTCTGTAATCTAATGTCACCTTCTAAGAGAAGTTGGGGGTAACTCTCTCCAGCCCCAGGAGGTACCACCTGATTGATTTAAGTCAATCATAGAAACCCATCCCCCTTTCTAGTGATTGGGTTGTGAAATGTGCACGTGATACATCTTGACCAATGAAATGCAAAGGAAGCTTGCTGGGGGCACTTTCTGTGTGGACGTGGGTCTGAAGCTGCTCAGACATCTTCAAAAATCCCAGGATGAAGTAAAATAATGAGGAAGGTTGAGGTGAAAGACAGGAAGGAGGAAACCTGGACCCCTGATGATTTAGCAGGAAGCCGTATCCAACGCTTTGTGGCATAATGACAGTGTCCACACTGTTCAGCTGAGTCGTTTCTGTTACCTCCATCTGAGAACATTCATACCAAGTACTAAACTGGCCCTTTTCTTCCATTGTCTTAAATTTCATGAAAGTTCTATGAGACAGATACTACTGCCATTTTTCAGAAGAGGACTCAACGCTTTTAGAATAAATTTTAAGATCAGCCATTGCCACAAGTTCATGGAGTAAACTGTCCTGCTGCTGGGGTTTCTTCTACCCAGGATGCCCGAATCCAGGGCCCAGACAGGTCACAAGACAAACTCCGCAGGAGACTTTCTCAGAAGATGATGACTCAGTCACATGGGATCATTAAAAGTTATTTTGTTGCCACCGTTTTAGCTGTGGCTACAGTGATAATCAATGGCCTTTTCTCTCCAGTTCAGAGCCCTTCAGGGCAAAATTCTTGCCTCCTGGTACTCAGCAAGCCACAGCTTTCCTAGCAAAGGAAGGACAAGCATTTCTCACTCTGGGGAAATCCTCTCTAACAATTAGATGATTTAAATTTAAAAATAAATAAATAACTGTCTTAGGAATAGCCAGTTCTCTGTCATTGGGGCTTTAAAGTAGATGCGAGTTGGCTGTATAGTGAGGGTGTGGCATTAAACTAACAGGTAACTGTGCAAAATAATCCATTCTCAATCAACAATGATAAAGTTTCATCAAATTCACAAGTTTTCTATAGAGGAACTTATCTGTACCCATTCAGTTGTCATCTGTAGCATAAATAAGGTAAACACCCAAGTAACTCCAAACTTCCCTAGAAGATTTGCAATGATGCAGTGTAGCTATTGATATTATATAGCTTGTCTTTTCTTTACATAACTTGTCTTTTTTTTCAATCTGCAAATACTAAATTTCTGCCTTGTGTGTATCACTGTGCTGGGCATTCTCTAAACAGAAAAAAATATTGTGTACTATATATTATTTTTCTTGAGGACTTGGCAACAACTCACGTGGTCAGACACATGCAAATAAAAAGGTAAAAATGTAAGAACTCAAGTGGTACTACTTGATAGAATAAAAGTATGGGTCTGGGAAGTATTTTCTTTGAGAAGAAGATGTATTCATTTTTTTGTACTTTTTAAAGAAATGAGCTTAAATGAAACAAACCATTCATAGTCATTGCTTTTGTGTTGTTAAAACCTCCTTGGAGTAAATACCTGTATGGTAAATACCACTCAGTTTGCTAAGAATACGGAAATTTGTTCAGACAAACTCCTGACCAAAGTCAAGCATGAGTGGCCATGACCTTACATTTTATTTAGATCAAATCTTTCTAACCAGATCCCTAAGGGGTTATTCTACAGATAACAAGGAAGTCTGTGAAAATGTGTGCAAAGAAATCATGTCCTCAGTTTCACTAACCTTAACTGAAATAAAACATTTCCTTCCACAAACCACTGAATTATTAGCAGTGTCTGTGACACTTCCCCCAATAGAAATCACAGACACTTTCATATTGCATTACACCCTGGCAGATATTCCCATCCCCAGAATAGCTAAAGCAATCCTTGGCAGAAAGAGTGAAGCAGGGGGTATCGCAATATCAGATCTTCAACTCTACTACAAACCAATAGTAACAAAAACGGCATGGTATTGGTACCAAAATAGAAAGATGGATCAATGGTACAGAATAGAGGACACGGATACAAACCCAAATAAATACAATTTTCTCATACTAGACAAAGGGGCCAAAAATATGCAATGGAGAAAAGATAGCCTCTTCAACAAATGGTGCTGGGAGAATTGGAAATCCATATGCAACAGAATGAAACTAAACCCATATCTTTCACCATGCTCGAAACTAAACTCAAAATGGGTTAAGGATCTTGGAATCAGACCAGAGACCTTGCATCTTATAGAAGAAAAAGTAGGTCCAGAGCTTCAACATGTCGGCTTAGGACCAGATTTCCTCAACAGGACTCCCATAGCACAAGAAATAAAAGCAAGAATTAATAACTGGGATAGATTCAAACTAAAAAGCTTTCTCTCAGCAAAGGAAACTATCAGCAATGCGAAAAAAGAGCCTACAGAGTGGGAGAAAATCTTTGCCAATGATACTTCAGATAGAACACTAATCTCCAGAATCTATAAAGAACTCAAAAAACTCTACACCAAGAATGCAAATAATCCAATCGACAAATGGGCTAAGGAAATGAATAGGCACTTCACAGAAGAAGATCTACAAGCAATCAACAAACATATGGAAAAATGTTCAACATCTCTAGTAATAAGAGAAATGCAAATCAAAACCACCCTAAGATTCCATCTCACCCCAATTAGAATGGCGATTATCAAGAATACAAGCAACAACAGGCGTTGGCGAGGATGTGGGGAGAAAGGTACACTCATACATTGCTGGTGGGGCTGCAAATTAGTGTAGCCACTCTGGAAAGCAGTGTGGAGACTCCTTAGAAAACTTGGAATGGAACCACCATTTGACCCAGCTATCCCACTCCTTGGCCTATACCCAAAGGACTTAAAATCAGCATATTACAGAGATACAGCCACATCAATGTTCATAGCTGCTCAGTTTACAATAGCCAGATTGTGGAACCAACCTAGATGTCCTTCAATTGATGAATGGATAAAGAAACTGTGGTATATATATACAATGGAATATTACTCAGCCATAAAGAATGATAAAATTATGGCATTTGCAGGCAAGTGGATGAAACTGGAGAATATCATGCTAAGTGAGATAAGCCAATCTCAAAAAACCAAAGGACGAATGATATCGCTAATAAGTGAATGATGACACATAATGGGGGGTGGGAGAGGTTAGTGTTAGGGTTAGAGTTAGGGTTAGGGAGGGGGGCAAGAATGGAGGAAGGAAGGACTGTATAGAGGGAAAAGAGGGGTGGGAGGGGTGGGGGGGGAAGGGAAAAAATAACAGAATGAATCAAACAACATTACCCTATGTAAATTTATGATTACACAAATGGTATGCCTTTACACCATGTACAGAGAAACAACATGTATCCCATTTGTTTACAATAAAAAAAAAAGTTTGCTAAAAATAAATAAATAAATAGCAGTCATCATCAAGCACCCTGCTAGTTCAAGTTTTTAATGTGCTAGTAAAGGCACAATTATATTTAAAAATAGTATTTGTTCTATATTTGAATCAGTATTGTATACAGTTGGTTTTCTTTGTAATCCTAAGTATTTTGTTTTACACATTTAGACTATTAACCAGACTGCTGAAGGATCCAGTCAGCAGACAGCCAAAGGCATGCCAATACCGTGGCATGAACAAGCTTCCGGAACCATGGCCTGGTACCTTCCCCTGCTGCCTGGGCTTAGTAAGTGGTTTGCTTTTGGCTCAGCAGCTATTCATCCATGCTCTGGGTTTCTTGGTTTGTCACTCATTTAAGTTTTGGATTTCCAAGGTTTGAAAGGTTGACTACATAAAAAGAGATTGCTAGTGCTAAGCAGAAGAGAAGTTTTAAAGTATATTTTTAAATTTGTCTCTTGCATATCCTTTGGGCATTTTTATTCCCATTCAGTAAATACAAGAAAACTAGTCCCAAGTCTCTCTCTATGGCAAAAGTGTCCAGATATGATGCATGAACTCATCAGGGCTTGGATCTGGAACATATTTTATGGGTTTCAGGAGTCTCTAGCCTGGAAATGAGCTTCTTCCTGCCATAAGAAGAGGTATAATCTCTTTTTTCTTTCTTTTTTACCTTAAACTCCCTAAGCACAATTTAACCTCAATGAACTCAGTTCTTAAAGATCAGATAGATGCTTGCTCTTTGAAGAATTATGGTTCTTTTATATACAAAGCAAGTTAATGCATATTATATAAACACCTTTTAAAACATTCATGTAAAATCTTTTTGGTAAGGCATATAAGTTTGCATTATTTCTTTAAATTACATTTGTTTGCTCTGCAATTATATGTGAGGTACATTTTCTTTCAAAGAAATAACATCAAAAGATGACTGGCTGGCCACTTAAACTCAGATGGCCAATTTAGTATGCTGTATTCACAATGTTACCTAGTATTTAGGTAAAAAGCAACAAAATTAAATACAAGAATATTAAAAGGAGTTGGTTATTATGCTGACTTATTTTATGGGATTTTGGGAAAAGAACTTTAAGATGACACATTCAGAAAGAATTTTGTATGTGTGGGGTGTTTTAAATTTATGAATTTCTTAAAATTCTCCCATTACAAACAGCCTCTGGGTATATGTACGCATTGAAGAAAGAAAAACAAGAAACTGACCGTGAAGAGCAGCCCCATAGGAAGTCATGGTCCAACCATGACGGTTTAGGCCCAAACCTTGATCTGCAGACTGCTAACTCCAAGCCAGATTTTGGCCATTTCTCTGTTACGTTGATTTGCCCCTCTAGTCATTTGAAAGCATGTTTTTCAAGTACTGATCAGGACAAGAGAGGATACCCAACAAAACTCACTATCCTTTTTGTTTTCCATGTGATAAGTCACATGAATCTCAACATAGGACAGTGCTATTTCAAGTACTTAACTATTTAAAACAAATGAATGGTTTTAGCCTCAAGCAAATTTCACAGATGTGTCCTTGAAACATTTGCTCCAATGTGATCATTTTTATCACTCATACCGTTTCCCAACTACAATTAAATAACATTATTTCTTTTTCAAAGACTCCTATGCCACAACTTAAGGTATTTTGGTCTGGTGTCCCTTCACAGGGCAACAGGAAATGTAGGGCAAGTCCCTTGGCTCCAGGGTGAAGATCTATGAGTGAGGTAGTTTTGTGTCTTCTTCAGGTTTTTAACCACAAATATGTAGAAACACACACACAAAAAAATTAATTTCCATTTTTAAACCCTATATAACCATCTAGAAAGATTATGATTATGAAGTTGTCGTGGCTTCTCGTTCCAAGAACAAAAGCCAGGGTTGCCTTGAAATCTCCTGGGCCTGGTGGAGGAGTGTCTCCCTCTGGATTAAGGAAGATTGTGACATCTGATATGCTAATGACACACAGGCAACAGTGTAAGGTGCAGAGGGAGCAGAGCTTCCAGGCTGCAGTAATTCATGCACACTTAATTTATCTGGAATGTGGCTCTAGTTATTACCATGAAATTCTCTAAGGATGAGTAATTTCCACAACGACACTCTTAAAGCTTACAGAAGATTTCACATTTTGAGGAGGTGAAGGATAGAGAAAAGACCTAAGGATTTTGTTTTTCAAAATAAGAAACTCTTTATATTGAAAATTGAGATGAAAGGCAGTCTTCTGAGCGAGAAAATAGCCAAAAATTTATTATTTTGTGAAAACGTTGTAGCACAAGAAATGATTCTATGAAAAAGCTCATACTCAGAGACTGAAAAAAAATTTTTTTTTCCTCAGATTTGGAGCATCCAACTAAATGTGTACTGATAGAGAAAGTCCCAGTAAAATAGTACTTAATGTCATTTCAAAAACCTTCATCTTGCTTTATGATCCCTTCCTACCAGGTCAATGGAGCCTCCATTCAATTCACACATCAAATTAAAGATGAATTTATGCTTTCCCACACTATGAAGATATGCACTATGTAAAGGAGACTAACTATGAAATATTTCCCAAGGAATATTAATGAATTGTTTTTGCAGATATATAAAAATTCAAATTAAATAATCAGACCAAATATAATCTAGGTAGTCTATTATATTTCCCTGCGTTCCCCAAATGCAGGGAAAATCTTAAAATGCATTTCAAAACAATGAAGTCAAGAAGACTTAGACTGTCAGGCAAACATGGATTTGAAAGGCAACAAAGAAGTCTCATTTTATCCTCTCCCCACCAAAAAAAATTTTAAGTGACTTATTTCACATCAATTGCAAACACTCTACAAGAATAAGCTCTAGAAAGAAGTAGATCCGAATTAAGATTTCAGTGTGACTTAAAGCAAGTTACTTAACTTTTCCAAGTCTCTTTTTGCTGCAGAATGGAACTAGTAATACCTACCTTGTGGGGTTATGTGAGAAATAAGCAAATATCTGTGAAGTACTAGGCAAAACTCCTAACACTCAATAGCACATAAACACACTGCAAAAGATAACTGCAATTATGATAATATGTGCCATCTTGCTGGTATGATCATATTGAAAGACAATATGATCAGATAAATAACAAGAAACACAAGTAAATCAGGGCAGAAGAAACACAAGGGTAGAAAAGATAATTCAAGCCAGTAAAGAGACAAAGACACAAAATGTGGATTGCTTATTCTTTCCTGCATTCACTCCTTCAACATTTATTGAATGCCTACTGTGTGCATGCCTCAAAGCTGTGGGACACAGCAATGAACAACATATGTATTTCTGCTTTGGTGGGACATTCGATCCCACAAATTTGTAAAGATGAGGGACATAAAAATTATTGCTGGTATTAAGACATTTTCTCCATAGTTGTGGTATGTTGTTTTCAAATCACAGATATATCAGTAAAACTCTTGGGATGTTTTAATTTATTATAAATCTGCAATGCTACTAGGATGCAGTGCTGTTTCTACCAGCATGATTAAGATGATGGAAAAGCTTGAGAGTTGGCACACACATACGCACATGCACATGCACGCACACACACACGCACGGACTGTAGAATGCTTTATGCCAAGTGTCTCAGCATGTCCTCACAGCCCCAGGGCTCCAGTGGGTCATAGCTGGAAACTTCCATCCTCTGTCCTGCCCTCGTGAACACTGTGCCCAGTTAGCCTCATCTCCAGCATGGTACTCACCTCAGGAGATGCTCAAAGTGATTGCTGGAATGAAGGAAGATGATTTGGGACATTCTATTTATATATTGCAGAAATTGAAAAGTGCAGTTATGCTTTCTTATCATATCTAATGCATGAGTTGACACCAGTGCCCTCGCTCAGTCTGCAGGCCCTGCAGTGTGGCTGGGTAACCTGAGAGAAGGGTAGAAGCCCCTGGCACAGTGAGCCCCTGCTCGCCTCCATTTCCTGCATTCACGTGCAGTGTACCGGGAAATTCGGTAGTTCACAGGGGTCACAGTAAACAGTATTAGACATTTTATCATCTGGTTTCAGCTGAACCAAGTAACAAATTGAGTAAGTGAATCGAGAAGAGTCTGGCAAAGAAAACACACATTTAAGATAATACAAATAAAAGAAAGAGCGGAGACTTCTGTCCCCAGTACAAGCTCTTTGGAGTCACATCAGCAAAAACAATGACAATATAATCAGATCTGACAAAGGTGTGACCAACGAAAGCAGACATTATCAGAACTGTTTATTTTTATCCACTATCCCAAACAATGATCTCACTCAAAGTGTACAATGTATCCTAAGCTTATTTAATATCTCAGACATTATTTAATGATAGATTTCAGTCATCATAATTAGCAAGACATTTAAAACCTTAGCACTAAGAACATGAAAAGCAACTGATTTTTTTCCAGCCGTTTTTTAAGTCATGTAATAAAGATTTCCAAAATTTTTCTGAAACTTAATGAAAAATATTCTGAAATCATTTTGGAGTTTTCTTGCATATAATGAAAGACAAAAAAAAAAAAAATCTTTCTCTGGCACAAACAATTCCAGCCTAAGATTACAGAGATATCATTGCACTTAAAACTTCTTCCATCTCACTCAGAGATATTGCAACACAGAATTAAAAGCCAGACGTGCACAAAGCCTTTCAGGATGCTATGAAAGTGCTAACTTTTCCCCCAAAATAGCTCTTTTTGAATGAATATCTTGCTGTATTATGAGGTAGGAGTATCAGAGGAAAACTTGGGTACCGCAGAAGTTCTTTCCACTATCCCGTAAGTAATTTAATCAAGTAATTTTAAATGTTTCCCAACTTAGAAAGAAATTACATGCTTTCCTTTCACTATAACAAACGTAAGCATTCCAAGTTTGTCAATATTTTCTGTGACAACTAGTAGCTCTCTGTTGTTTGTTGTCTAATAGGTCATTATCTATGTATCTCTTATCTATCATCTATCTGTATATCTATCCCCATGTCATCTAACATTTCAAAGGAAAGGTAATAATTTAACAATAAGTGAAACATGATTTTGCTCTCCATAAATTTCAAACATTTGAAAACAGAAGTTGAGGAATATTTTCATTGATACATGATTGTAGAAGGAAAAACTGTATGTTACTGTAAAAATTCAGACCTGTGTACTTAGATCTGGAATCTTCAATCTATTTTAAATTCTTCCAAATGGAGAGTGTCAGTACTTTGAAACTATTTATTAGAAATATAAAAAACAGCACATTCAATTAATTTGAAAAGAAAATTAAATAACATCAGGGATTATGAAAGCTGACCAAATTTCAATAAAAATGTTGCATGATCACAGACAGAATTTTAAAATGACTCTCATAGTTTAAGAAGCACACCCATAGATGCATCTTCCCTATGAATTTACAAATCTTTGAGAGGTATTCCTTTCAGCTATGAAATTCATTACAACTCTCAAAATAAAATAAACTTTGAGATAAACTTTCAAATAACTGTTTCATGATAGATTTAACCTACATAATCACAATGTTCTTATTTAAACATAACCAGTAATAATTAATAAGAGTAAATTATGTTAATAATATTTTAACGAGTGAAAAAGTATATAAAATAATGAATCAAATAAGGTTCTAATATCTTTGTTTATTTTTTTTTGATACTGGGGATTGAACCAGGATCTCATGCATGCTAAGTATGTGCTACTCTGCTGAGCTATATCCCAGGTTCCAGGTTTCTAATAACTATAAAATATTATGTTTCTTCTTGAGAGCATCCCAAAATCTTTAACTTCCATTCTTACATCTAATTTGAAATGTATATAATGTATGAGAGTATAAAATATTAGATCAGATATGTAGTTTACATATGAATATGTTTATAAATCAATGTTGGGGATAGGTACAAAAGTATTTACTAGTGGGGTTTTAAGTAAAATAAGAGACTGAGGTAAATAACACTACTCCAGATGAGTAGTTCTTAAAATGCAGTCCATGCACTACTTGTCTCTGGTTACTTGAGGGTACTCCTTAAAAAAAATGAAAATTCCTAAATTTCACCAAAGAATGGCCATTCAGAATCTCTAGAGGTACAGTCCAGGATTTTGCATTTTTAGCAAATTCTTCAGTTTAATCTTATGCATGTTATGATTTGCAAACAAGGGGCCGTAGTCAAGAATATCATGCCCAAACCCAGGCCATCGAACTCTCTGTTCCCAGAGACCACCGGTGTGAAGGGTGCATTGCCCCAATCGACGAGGGCAAGGCCATTCCCCCATTCTCGGACTTAGAAGAATGGCTGGGGAAGGCAGCAGAGCATGCCTGGAGAGAGAAGACGTTGCCCATCTCGCCCACTCCAGCAAGGCATTCAGTTTATTAACAAATTGTAAACTTTTCTAGGACTTTTCATCCCCAGAGTTCATGGTAATTTGTGGATATTAACTTCTTTAGCCACACGAATCCCTAAGGGACAGTCAAAGAGGTAAAACTATGAAATCCCGAATATAAAAATAATATAGAATAATGTACTAAAAAATAATGTGCTAATGGACTTATTTAAATATGCATTTAAAAAATAAATACTAGTCTATCTCCAAGTAAAATTATCAGGGGAAAAAAATGTCTATTATATCAAAATTTCTGAGAATTCATAAATACTTGTCTTTACCCATTTTAAAGATAGAGAGGACTTGGCTTCAGTAACACAAACTCAGGCAATAGCAGTTCTGCTGCTTTGAGTCCCTCCCTGGCTGCGTAACCACAAAGTCATATGCTCTTTGGATCTTACCTTGCAATCGGAGGGACCATCTCAGTTTTCCTCATGGAGCAAGAGCTTTCTGCATTTCCTAGTCCTGCGTTGTGTCATCTGCCTGTCAAGAAGGCAGTTGCTTGTTTGATTGTTAATTGCCCTTGTTTTTTATTATAGAATGCATTCAAATTTTGGTAAGTAACATGTTCTTCTTTGTAATTAGATATAGTGGTTAAAATATCTTTCAATTCACCATGCCATTTTCCTTTAATCAACACACCAGCCAGGCTTTACGACGATGCTGGAACCGTATCTGTAGTTTTACCACAGCAGTACTGCTCAAAGAAAATTGTGTTGCCAATACATTGTGCAATAGAAATGAAATTCAAAGGTAGGGAGCTTTTTTTGCAGGCCTGAAATGTGTAAAGAAAATGAAAGTAAAATGTGAAAGTTTCGGGTATGTGTACCACCAAGATCCAAAGGTTTTCTATGGCTTTTAGGACATCTGTGTCTAAAATCGCTCGTGACCTGTTATGGAGCCCAGTTTCAGGACACATCGATCAGAATCCTCCAGAGTCTGCCCTGCCGGGAAGACAGGCAGGCTGAAAACCATTGCCTAAATTAGTGGGTGATTAAATCACCAGGTACAGTACCTAGCGAGATGACCCAGGAAACTAAGCATCAGGGAAACAAGAACAGTTTAAACACTTTTTCATTAGCTTCTCTTCAGGGAAAGTTTTATTGACTCCATTCTACAGAAAAGGAAATTGAGGATCAGAGAGGTGAAGTGATTTGCTGAAGATCAACCGGGAAATGTGAGCCAACCTCGACAGATCAGCCCAGGCTCTGTCCAGGGAGCAGGACCCATCCTGTGGAACCCTCCCTTTGCTCCATCTGCTGGGAAAACCCACGTGGACACAGGGCTCTATACCCCACCTCCAGTGCAGTCTCCTGATAAACCAACCTGCCTAACTTCCTCTACCTCAGAACCAATTCTTTCACCTCTGACAGATCAGCTCCAGACAAGTCAGAAGGCGGGGGCCCTGGAGGATACAGGCGAAGAAGAAGAGGCCTGGAGTCAGACCCCTAAAGTTCAAAGCCAGGTTTTGGCATTTACTGCTTGTGTGTTCTAGGGCGCAAATCTCTCTAAGATGAACAGTCGCATAATGTTCAGCACCTGGAGCACAGATGGCCTGGGTTTGAATCCCAGCCCTGCCTCTCATCCCCTGAGCAGCTCTGGCAGCTCCTTGTCTCTCTATGCCTCAGTTTTTACCTCTATAAAATGAGGACAGTAGTGCCACCTGCATCAGGTAAGGGTAAAATAAGACAATTTATGTCAAGCACTTAGAGTGGAGTCTTGCACACAATAGGTGCCTGAGTATCATTAGCTATTACTCTAACACTATCTCCTAGCTATGAATCCTGAGAAGGATGTCAGGGTTATTGTGGGAACCATCCCCAGAGTTCATGGTAATTCATCAAGAGTTCAGAGCACTTTGCTTAGTGCAGGTAGATGTCAAGTCAAGAGGAGCTGTCCATTCAAAGGCAAGTCCATGTAAGAGTGCGTATCTGTCACACAGTGACGCAAGAGGCTGAGGCAAGAGGATCACAAGTTCAAAGTCAGCCTGGGCAGCTTAGCCAGACTCTGACTCAAAATAAAAAATAAAAAAGACTGGGAATGTAGCTCTGTGGTGGAGCGACCCCTGGGTTCAAGCCCAGTAACATGGGAAAAAAGAAAGGAAGAAAAAGAGTAGGACCTTCCTTACCATTGTCTCAGCATGTGGTGGGCAATTTGAACGCTAAGAGCCTTAGTATTATCTGTAACCACAGGCCGCATCTCCCAGCATGGTTCTGATGTCCCCTTGGAAGGAAAGGCAGCTAGCTTCTGTGTGAGCATGAGCAGAGCCTTGTAAATTCACAGACCAAAAAAATGAAGATAAACTTGCACTTCATTTCATACATACGTACTTTTTGAATATGTGCATTTCTGGGCCTTTAGTATACCTTCTCAGACAGAGAAATAAACCCTGGTGACGGGAGCTGAGTTTTTCTTAGCATGCAGCACACAGAGAAAGCGCACCTGTGGCTGCTTCCCTCCTGTCCTCCAGCTGAGCAGGGCTTTCGCAAATAAACCACTGAGCTGGTGAGGAGTTACCTGGAACCCCAGCTGAGTGAAACCTTATCTACCCCCCAAAGAAATTCCATTCCTCTCACTTGTAGACCTGCATTACAAACACTGTTCACAGTGGTCATTGTTC
This sequence comes from Sciurus carolinensis, assembly GCF_902686445.1. Lineage (NCBI taxonomy): Eukaryota > Metazoa > Chordata > Mammalia > Rodentia > Sciuridae > Sciurus > Sciurus carolinensis. The sequence goes on from NC_062215.1 coordinate 167,468,245, forward strand.
TTATTATATATGTGAGTATCTGCATAATAGTCTCAGTTTTGCCTCTTGGCTGAAAAACCTAAAATATTTACTCAGTGCCCTTTTACAGAACAAAGTTCTGATTTAAGGTGTCTAGTGTGTGACTTTCTGTTCTCAACAGCTGGCTGCTGTGAACTCTTGGGCCCTTCACTGAAGAGCACATTTGCAGAGGGGGAGGATATGATATCTCAGAACACTTCTCAAACCACAGGAGAAAGCAAATTCTGTGCCTTGCCAGTTTTAAATGAGGAAAATTGCATCCACCAAATCCAGTCCCACACACTTAGCCGTGAAATATATTTATGAAGGCATGTGATCACAAACACTGCGGAGTCTTTTTCTGGTCGTGGGAAACAGGATCCTCGTGTTGCCTGAATGGACCTATTCTTTGGGAAGAAGTTGTCTCATACCACATGATCAAAGTTAACTTCTAGGAACCACTGTTAAGGTTCTGGAGATAACCATCTTATCATTTATTGCACTTACTTATTTGCTAAAAAGCCACCTGAGAAGTACACGCTATACCTAGGTTTCATGCTGGGGTTCTTGGTGTCTCCTAAAGGATGATTGCTTTTAATTTCAAGTAAATTCAAGCATTAAAAGTCAATTAAAGAAAATATGAGTTGATTCCCTATGAGGGAAGACAGCTCCTGCCCAATCAGGGAAGTTTAAACTCTTTGGACGTCGGAAGCCTGAAGGGAAAAGATGCCTTTTATCAAGAGCCTTGTGATTCAAACAAGGTTCTCTCTGGAAATTTGAAGATCAGGATTGGGGTCAAATGGAAATAAAAGGAAGAGCCACCAAAATGAGCTGGACATTTCCAGAAGTCTCCAGTGAAAAGGCATGTGTGTCAACCAAATATCCTAAAACACATCCGCATGCAGGAACCGGGAATGCACTAGTGCAGAAGCAAGGCAGTACCCACAGGCTTTGCCTGTGTTTTATCTTGAGAAACCCTGCAAGAAAATGGCGCGGGATGCCAATCACGACACCCGGGCTGTCGGGTCCACAGATAATTAGGGAACATGGCAAACACCACCCTCCCAAAATAGAAGCTCTTCAGTTATAGAAGCCACAGGTTGTGACCTCCTGGGATTTGGCCTCCTTATATATCACCCACTTCTAAAATTACCCTCTGCTATCTGCCTGCAGGGTCCCTGCTGGGAAAGGAAACAAAGAGGTTTTGACAATTCTTTAAAAGTTGAAAGATGGAAGAAGCGACGCCTTGGCCTATGCTGTTTTTCTTTTTATCCATTTGGATTGGGGTCATCGGATTCCACAAGCAGTGAATCATAAGTAAGTGATGAATCCTTTCAAGTAGTAAAAAGGTTTGGGGCTTAGGCATCCATATGACATCTTAAAAAGGTAATTGTATAATTTTTTACCACAAAAAATAATAAAATATACATTTGCACTAATAATGTAAACTGTCAAAAGACATTCAATGGTACTGTTCCTGAGATGTCATTGACTTGAAGTTCTGATAAAAGGGTCCATTCTACTCCATCACTTCTCTATCAGGTTTTACTAAAGAAAGAAACAAAATTAAAGAGAACCCGAAGAACTGTGAATCTGAAAGATGAAATGAACCTCAAGATATTAATCAGCTCCTCACTCAGCTGCTCCAACTACCTCCACACTCCTCCTATATCCTAATATCTTAAATTTTAAGCCTAAATCACAAATTTCTGGAACGAACAATTGCCTCTTGAAGAAAACTTGTTTGCAAATGACCCTCAACTATAAAAGTCCACTTCCTCCCCCTTGTGATTCCAGGCCCACAGGTACCAGGCCTAGTCTGCTATACATTCTTAAGGAAATGCTGTCTCCCCACCCCTTACCCGGGAGGACTCAGATCCACAGTCCATCCCAGCGGTAAAGATGCAGTTCTCACAGGAGCATCTTCCTGGCCAGAGCCGCAGGGTCCACAGATCCCATTCCCTGAGGTTGCCCCTCTCCGAGTCTACCTGACTACCCATCCACACCCCGACCTTGTGTAAATGAAGCCAAAGTACAAAGGAAAAGCACTGAAGTTAAGTGACACACCACTACAAGCACACAAGCGTACAAACACAACATGGATACATTTTGTGATTATTCACATATGCATACATGCAGGGGTCCTCCCGCACACCCGTATGTGGATGACAGGAAAGAGGCAGATCTTATGGAATCCAAGGAGAAGCTGAACTACCAACCTGAAGAAGAATGTGGAAGAGACTGCTGAACCAGGACTTCAGCAGAAAGCTGTGGACATTCCCTTCCACGGGCCACCAGACTCTCTGCCTGTCCCCTCTAATAATACCTGACTTGGGTGTTTGAATAAACTTCTCAGATGGAATTCTGGGAAGATAGCAGAGGTGATAGCAGCCGAGTTGGGACTTTCCTGAATCTTTACACAAGAACTTATGGAACAACTAGAGAACAGAATCCGAAAATCCTGGATAACGTTTACAATAAATCTAAGTAGTAAAAATAAGTGAATAAACAAATTATGGGCAAATTGTTGTATGTACATACATGGAATATTACTCAGCCATAATAAGGAATGAAGTACAAATACATGGTACAAATTGTATGAACTTAAAAAGCACTCTGCTAAGTGAGAGAAGCCAGGCACAAAAGGTGACATATTATACGATTTTGTTTATATGAAATGTCTAAAATAGATGTAAAGCCAGTTGGTGGTTGCCAGAGGCAGGGATTAAAAGGGAACAGGTAGTGACTGCTTAATGGCTATTGGGTTTTCTTTGAGAGTGAAGAAATGCCTTAGAACTAGATAAGAGAACTTTCAGCAGATGAACTCCCTTAAAACTGGATAACACAGTGAGTGTGCTAAATGATGCTGAGTCCCACACTTCAAAGTGATTACTTTTATTTGTATGAATTACAGACTAAGTTTGCAGGTGATCGTGTATAATCCAAAATATAAATAGATGGGACCAAAGCACTGCAAGCCCCTGGACCCACTTCTTACCAGGATCTGGGTCAATGAAGAGGAAACTGTGGAACCTCATGTGACAAACCCGAGAAGAGGCAAAGCGAGGATCAGAGAAGGACTCCCTGGAACCTGTGGAGGGCCCATGGGAAAGTCAGCAGCTGGAATGGTCGTGCGCCCTCGGGGGTCAGTATGGGCAGGAGGTTGTCTGAGGAGTCCTGAAGAGGCTGAAGCTGTGTGGCCCCAGGGCACCTGAGGCCTGGCCCACCAGGTTGCCCTTGAGGACAGAGCCCCACACTGAAGAGAAACTGCTAGGCAGAGAACCAAAGTCGGACAGAACAGGGACAACAGAAAGGAAGAAAGAGAGAATTCAGATAAAAAGGGAGGAGGAGGAGCAGCCAGGAAATCCCGAAAGGGAGCCACCGTTTTACTGAACGTGTGGAAAACTGAAGGAGAGGGAGTTCTGTGACGGTGACGAGTTCTCCAACCCAGTTTTTTTTTTTTTTTTCGGTGCTGGGGCCCAGTTGTTTTCTGAAATCTCAGGAAAACTAAATTCACACAAAAAGTTGTACTAAAAAAGCAGGAGGGTCAAATCCATACAAAAGTGCCACAAGAAAAAATAGGAAAGGAGCCCAGGAGCAACCAGGACAGAAAGGCACGCTCAAAACAGATCAAAACAACCCACGACACGAAAGCCCAACGTAAATCAGGACTTGAAATCTCAAAAGAAGGGCAACCAGATCCAAGGAAGATGGTAAAATAAGGAGAAAAAATTGTTTAAGAAAGGAAGGTTGAACCAGACCATAAAAAGGCACAAGTGCAACAATAATGCTTATGAGAAATAGAGGGAAAGAAGGAGAAATGTTTCTAGCTGCAGAAGTAAACAATTAAAAAAAAAAAAAAAGGTTTTAGAGACCCTCACAAATATTGAAGGCAGGCAGATAAAAGCCAATTAACAGGTAAAGGAAGAAGAAAGCCAAAATAAAGAGCTGGAACAAATATTTTTAAACCATCATTCTAGAAAACTTTCCTGAAATGGAAGATTTGACTAATTCTCAGAAGCACAAAAATATTAAATGGGAACGAACAACACTAAAATATTTTCTAGTAAAAATCACTGGGCTTACAAAACAAAGACGTTTTGAGGGGTCACTAAGGAAGAGCACATGACTCACTAAGGAAAAAGAGATGGTCTTCGGAGTTTCAACAAAGACATTTATGGAAAAAGAAAATGGACTGATATATTTAACGTTTCCAAAGAAAGAAAATGTGAGCTAAGGATTTTATATTCTGCATATTTTCTTTTCAAGTATAAAAAAGAACAACAACAATAACAAAAAAAATACTGACAAGTGAGAGAATATCCTTCCCATGATCCCTTTCTAAGGAATCCATTTGAAATGAACTGGAGAAAACCAAAGTGACTGGAGAGACACCCCACGAGGCTGCGGGGTCACTGCACACAGGCACTGACGCAGAGCTCAGACTAGCGAGCACCAAAAGGGAGACAGCCTGTGGGTAAAGGGCTGTGCCAGCTGCCAGCGCAGACCCTGGGCCACGTGGAAAAGTGGCAGTGAGCACAGGCCTGAGCTGCAGCTCCTCTCGGTGATCAGGTCTGCTGCAGATATTATTAGTCTCACTCTTCTGAGGTCATTGCATGAGAAAGGTGGGTTAAAGCAAATGAGAACTTATGGGATTTGAATTCTATCATTCCCCTGTCCTGTGACAGAGAAAAGGGATAAAGGCAATCTTGGGGTTGTGGGCGTAGCTTAGTGGTAAGTACAGGCCAGTTGTGTCCAAGGCCCTACGTTTGACACCTTGCATAGCAAAAAGGAGAGAGAGAAAGATTTAATAAATATAGGGTAAGTCAAGTAAAGAGTCTACTTCTAAATTTGTATGGTAAATTTAACAAGATTATTTTTATATATGTATGCATTTTATATATTATGTATGCATGTAATGTATATATATATGCACTGTGTATGTGTGTATATATATATCTAAAACACACGTCTTAATTTATATATTTGCTTGTATAGGTGCGTGTGAAATTTAGAAATATACATACACATATATATTTACACACATATATATTTACTTCACAAATTTATTTTTTTCTCTCTTCTTTCACTTCGATCACTTGAAAGACCTAGAAACCATGACGTAACTCAAGGACAATGAGGATACCCAGCACTCAGATTATGGTCTTTAAATACCACTTCACACTGAAAGAAACCAGGGATTCCTGGAGAAATTGCCCACTCCTGGCCCTAGGCAAGAAATAAACCTAGGAGATCTTGCCACCCTAGACAGGGAAGAGCTCCAAAGGCTGCTACAGTCATTGGAAGGCAGGAACCTACTTTACTGTCTCAAAAAACTGAGCACATAAAAGGAACAAAATATCACATATTTACCTTGTATTTTCTGTGCATACTAGACCACTGGATATATGAGGACAAGTATCTTTTTATAAAATTATTCCATCTGATAAGAGAAACTAAAATAATAAAATTAACATAGCACCACTTTTTGACCCCCAATGAACTTATGCAGTAGGCATGGAGTAACATAGCTCCTGACATCAAAAGAGCAAAATAAATATCACGGGCCATCTTGGGCCTGAAACACCACCACCTATGGTCTTTTCAAAGAAATGGAACCAGAGTCTGATCCATCCCCTGTTTTGGAGCCGCTAATTTTCAAAGAAGACAGGATAGGAGAGCATACTGAACTGGTCCCAGGAGCTTGCAATCAGCAAAATCCAGACGGGGGGAAGCTGCAGATCAAACAGCCTGGGGTCTTCAAAAGATAAATTGAGGGGTTCCTTGGAAACAGCCTCTGAGTCGGCGATTTGTATACAGAAGGTCCATTGGGGAATGAACTATGGAACAACATCTGTAAGAAAGTCAGAGAAGCGCAGTGGGAAAGGGGAAGCTGAACTACCATTTAGTTACCGTAAGGACACATCTGGCCCCACGAGGGGGACTGGAGCTGGGCCACTGGAGCTGGGGGCTGCTTCACAGTTACTCAAGCTGTCAGAAGAGAGCCATGTCAGTCAGGCTTGGCATCCCCTGGCAGTGGAAGTGGGCTTTCCCCAGAAAAAGGGTATAGGAGACCTAGAGGCCCCAGCGCGCCTGGCCATTGGGCCTTCTCAGCGTGGCCAAGTAATCCATCAAACCAGGGCAAGTCTGCTGGCCACATTATCACATGACCTCTGATGCAGCATGACCTTGGAAGTGGCCTGCCATCTCCTCTGCCATATTCTGTGGGTCAAAAGCATGTTGTGGGTCTATGCTCAAAAGCAGGGGACTACACAAAGGCATAAGCACGGGAGGCAGAGGTCACCCAGCCCCGGAGAGAGACCTCCTGACAGAGGGGGATGAATGGGTGGTCCTGCGTGGTGCACCACCATCCCCTCCCTACAGAGCGATCGTAGGTTAGATTAGAAGCGATGCATAGGTCTCAGGGACGGCTGAGGCTGTTTTTTTTAATAGTCAAGACATAGCATCTAGGGACACACAGTACAGTGATAAAATTACAGAGAAGCTTCAGGAGGATACAAATAAGAAAAGTCCAGACAGAGACTGAGATGTGACCTAGAGGGCTTCAGAGTTGGTGGGCAAAGTTCAATTCATTTGTTCTGTGTTCAATTTTGTTTCTGTATTTTATTTTAAAGCTTAAAGTTTAAAAAACAAAAAAGTGCCAATATAGGAAAATTATTGCTCTAGCTGAGACAATTACTCTTAAATAACTGAGTGCCATAGAATATGGTAATAACAGTGCCTGTCAACATATGTCCTCCCAAATCCCGTCTGCCTTTCTAGCAGGACTATAGCAGGTGAGGAATTTCAAGGAAGAATGAGTGAACAGTAAAAAATAAACAGGACCTTCTCCAATTCCTAATGTTATTTTCCTGGTAGAGGCAAATTGAAAAAGATGGTGGCCAGTACTAGCACTTCCAACTAGAAGCCCTGTTCATTTGGGGTAATTGAGGTCAAAAATGTGTAGCTATTTCCTATTAGCCAACCAGTCATGTGGCTTATGGAATAAAGCTGTGTCAAAAGATTTTTGGCACCATGGAGATAATAGTATACTACTTCAGTGAGAATGTTTTGGACTGTAAGCAACAGAACCAAACTCAAAAAAAGGAACTTAAATCACTGGCTTAAGCAAAAAGGAACTTTAATCACTTACATAACAGAAAGTTCATAGCTGAATAAAGTTTCAGGGTCAGTAACTCAGCAGATTGGTGTTGTCAAGAGAAGCCCAGATTCTTTCCTCTCTTCTATTCTGCCCACATCAGATACCTACCAAAGTTGGATCAAAATGGACAAATTAATACCAAACATCACATCATGAAACAATGAAGCAGCAGTTCCTTGACTTTTTCTTGGGAGGAAGAACTTTTGCCAGAAACCAGTTTGTAACCTCCCCTACCTGTGAATCACACAGTCCATTTTTTGTTGCTATAACAGAATACCTGAGGCAGGCTAATTAATAAGGGAAAGAGGTTTATTTTGGCTCATGGCTCCAGAGGCTGGGAAGTCCAAGAGCCTGGGCACCTCTGGTTCTGGTGAGGGTGTCATGCTGCTTCAACTCATGATGGAAAACGACAGGGAAACTGGAAAGTGCAGAAGATATGAAACACGGGGAGGGGGTGGACTTGCTTTAGAACAACCCACTCTCACAGTAACCAGTCCAGTCCCAAGAGGGCGAGAACTCACAGCACCCCCAAAGAATCAGCCCAGTCCCTCAAGAAGCACCGTAAGCCCCCTTTACAACATCAATCACCTGGTCAAGGACCCCACCTCCCAACACCACCCTGATGGTTGTCAAGTTGCAGTGTGAGTTTCAGAGGGGACGAACGATAGGGCCAGCTTAGCGGGTCATGTGCCTGTTTTCCAACAACCCTCCGCCTCCGGGAGTGTGATTCTTTGACAGGTCATCTCTGCTCCTGGAGCTGGGGGAAAGGATTCCAGTGCCCCGAGACCACCGACTGGGCTGGCTGACTACCTGAGTAATCTCAAAGTTCCGTTAGGCAGGAGGAGGCAGGAGAGGGTGCTGGGAAGTCATCAGCGATGTCACTAACAAGGCCACAGCACCGTGCACCTCCTGGGTAGGTGGTCCACCCAGGGGCTTTGCTTCTCAGACGCCCCCTTACTGACTGTAGAGCCCTGTGGTTTTCTTACATGTAGACTAGAAGTCTGAGAAGAAAAAGAAAATAGGAAAATGGAGTCGGTGGCTCACGTTCTCTCTGCTTGGTTTTTATTCCCAGGAAACTACCTGTAGGGCAGAATGTCCAGCAGAGTGGACACTGAAAAAATCCAGTGGTTTGCTAACCCTATGAGGCCCTTACCTCCACGGCCTCCCTTCACATCCATCGGTCAATTGTGCCTTCAACTCTGTCACTCTCGTCCCCTTTCATATGCACATTCTGCCTCAGCGCCTGGAAGGTACCAGACCCGGGAGTCAGGGGGAATTTGAGGACCACAGCACAAGCCCGAGCTTAGCCAAACTTGTCCTTCCTCAGGCATTCTCTGAACCAAGCTTCCCACCTCAGGAAGTCCTAACAAGGCAGACATAAGGTCCTGTAACCATGATTTAAAAATGCGAGCTTTGGGAGCCGGGTACAGCCAGGCACGCCTACAATCCCAGCAACTCAGGAGGCTGATGCAGGACGATCACTAGTTCAAAGTCGACCTCAGCAACTTAGCAAGGCGCTAAGCAACAGTGAGACCCTGTCTCAAAATTAAAAAGTAAAAAAGACTGAGGATGTGGCTTAGTGGTTGAGCACTCTTGGGTTCGATCCCCAGTAACTACCCCCCAAAACAGTAAACTTTGGAGCCAAACTGATCTGGGTTCAACATCCAACTAATTTTTATTTACCATCTATATAACATGGGGCAAGTTTCTTAACCTCTATTTGACTCTGCAAAATTGTAGATAATAAGAATATCTGCTTCCTCCTAGAATCTTTATGATAGGTAAAACAATACAAGAAGCATTTGACAATAGCAAATTTTTTTCCTAACTTTTTCCTATGAATTTGATCTGGGCTAATAAAATCATGTTGTCATTTCCAGGTGAAAGCATTTCCCTCTGTATATTGCTGGCTGCAGTTGGGGAGATTTTTTTTTTTTTTTTTTTCCTAAAATAGCAATGATTTAATCCATTGATGGTGAACTTTTGTGTTAAATTGGTTTTTTGCTATTTATTCATCACAGCTTATCTCAGTTTTATCCATCGTTATAGTTCTTTCTTCCCTAAATGAGTTCTCGACATCTGAAAAATGAACATTTAAATTATGAGACGCCAAAGATCCAACTCATTATTACACTCAAGAAACAGATAATGATTTCATGCACTAAAATTATACTTCTCATTAATGTTAATGACTAATTATGTACAGCTCAAGTTCAAACTAAAATTCAACAAAACTGAATTTTGGATCAGGAGCAGAGTTGACCCACAGAGGGCCAACTGTGTTTTCTAGTCCTAAGCCGGGCCCACCCTGTGCAGGGGAGGGCAAGCCTGGTCTGAGACCACATGGCGGCTCACCTGGACCATCGCAGCAGCTTCCTGACTGACCGCCCCAAATCCACTGTGCCTTCCTAGAGACTGTTCTTGACACAACAGCCAGAGCAATTCCTTAAACACAGAAACCAACATGCTCCAGCGCTCTCTTTTCATGATTAGAATAAGATCTAATGCTCTGGTTGGCCAACAAGGCTTTGCAGCACTTTCCTGACTCTCCAGACCCATGTCCCTCCCACCTCCCGTCCTTTGTCTCCCAGCAAGCCACACTCTTCCCTCAAGACCTCTGATCCCTCCCCCAGAATCTCCTTCCCCCACATCACAGTGTAGCCAACTCCTGTCCATTCATATCTCTTCCCATCTCGCCTCCCCAGACCTCCGAGGTCCAACCACCCCAGTGAAACAGCACTGCCTACCCCAACCTCTTGTCCTGCTTTACCTTTCTTCCTACTGTTACAACCTGACCTGGCATTTATTTCTTCCATGTCACCTCCTTTAAAAGGTAGGTTCTGTGAGAGTAAGCGTGTTGTCTGTTTTGCACATCTCTATGTCTCTGGCTCCTAGGCAAGTGTTTGTCACATAGTAAATGCTCGATTAATGAATTATAGGACAGTGATGAAAGTCAGCCACAATAGAATAAGTGTGGCACTTTCGTAGGCAGGAGGAGCCATTGTAATGTTTGTTGGTACAAATAGTGCTGTTACTGTTAGGACTCTTTCAAGAATACCATCCAAAATTCTGATATTGGAAACAACCACAGAGGATCTCTGAACTGGTCTGCAAACTCAAATAGTTGTCTGAGTCTGTTCCAGTTCCCACAACAAAATGCCAGAAACTGAGTGGCTTATAAACAATAAGGGTTTATTTCTTACAGTTTGGAAAGTGGGAAGTCTGAGATCAAGGCACAAGCAGATTCCATATCTGGCGAGGGCCCACTGCTTGGTTGATAGACAGCAGGGTAGAAGGGGCAAGGGATTTCTCTGGGGTTCCTTTTATAAGGGCACCAATCCCACTCATGAAGGCTCTTCCTTTATGACCTAAATGCCTCCCAGTGATCCCACCTTTTCATATCATCACCTTGGGGGTTTGGATTTCAATATATGAATTTTAAGGGGAAATAAATATCTAGTCCATTGCAATCACTGACAAAAATAGCCAGATACATGGTGGAAAAGAATGCACTAAATATATTATGCCTTTGCATTGACTGTATTTGTATTCAAAGTATACATTTTTTTACTCAAGGGACTACCTTATGTAATTATATGACCATTAATGGCCACCAATGAAAATTAGAGCAACACTTGTGTTATAAGATTTACAAATGTTTCCTAATCACAGAAAGGAAAAATGTCAGCCCTCAATGCATAGCTTTCCAGCCCCGAGATGTAAAACAGCCTGTAATTATGTTGTGCAGATGTTGTGCTAATAATTTTCCCATTGCATATGAATTCAATTGGGGGCCAGGGGGGCCAGGAGGGAACTGATACATTTCCATATTCAGTGGTATTAGTTCCTAAGGAAGGTTAAAACAGGCTTTGCCACAGATACTCAGAGTTAATTCCCAATGAAAGCAAAAGCCCATGGTCTTTGTGGCCAGATGATATCACAAGTGATAAATTCCTTTAAACTATTCACACTCTTGATTTAAGCCATTTTGCTTCTTTTCCTGCCTATAATTTAAAAGAACATAAGCCCCCCAAAATATTGTTGGTGTCCCATGATAAATTAGCAGCATGTTAACACTAACTCAGCCTTCTCCGACTTACAAAGGGGAAAAGTCTGTGTAAGAATCGAGCTGCTTCTTAAAGTGCCTTTTGCAAATAATTTTTTTTAAGTTGTTCATTGTTTCTTTGCTTCATATATTGCCTGTGTTTAGGCAATAATTCTGCCTTATCAAGCTGGGCGTAGCTGTGTTGTCCACATCCCCTGTGATAGGAACCTTCTAGAAGTATTTAGCCCCGTATCCTTGTTTTAGTGTTCAAAGAATATTTCTGACTTTAAAGTCATACTCCTCCACCGTGCACAGTCACATTCTTGTTTCATGCTCACTCTCATTGAACTCCTGGTAAAGATCTTTCTTTGAAATGACTTTCTTGGAGCAACTATAACCCAAAAAGACAGTTAATGCCAGGAAAGAGTAAAACAACATGACAAAGAAAACGAAAAAATAGGCACTGTCATATGGTTTGGATTTTGGATTTTTTTCTCCTCTGCAGCCCTTTTTACTTTGCTTTCCAGTTTTCTTTCCAGTAGTTTAAAAGCACCGAGAGATGCAAGAGTCTCGTTTTCTTGATTCATACTGTAGCTTTTCTCAAAAAAAAAAAAAAAGGCAGCTTCATTTTGAGACTCCTCTTTGTAAGGCAGTCTTCCCTACTCCCTAAATCCTAACTGCCTGCTTAGGGGTAAGGGTTTGCTCCCAATCCATAAAAACTCAATTCTAAAACTGAAACTAAAATTCCTTGCAGACTGAATGGAAATTTAAATGTTCATGGCAACTTCAGTTAAGACAAGCTTTGCCATTCAGGTGACACGCAGACTTGACTTTGTATGTTTTCCCAGGCAAACAAAAACAAAGTTTAAAAGAACAGATTGGTTTCGTGTATCTTATTTTCAAACAAAAATCTGAATCTTAACTCTCATTTTATGTTTGCCCTTGAAAAACTAAAAAGTAGAAAAAGCATATTCTAAAATATTCAGAAGAGACTTAACATTGAATATTTCCATTTCAGTTCTCAAACAAGACCATGTTCTAACTTCACTTCCAAGATAGAGAAATCCTTCTCTAAATTTCTCAGAAGATAAAATCCTTCACCATCCTGGACAGATTGACAACATGGGGAAATGTCAGATTTTTTTTTTTTTTTTTTTTTGGCAGTTTCTTCTAAATCATGTCCCCTTGCTTGATATTAGGCACCCGGTCTCCTGTGGCTTCTAACTTCTACGGTGTTTTACCAGCAAAGACATTCTAAAGTAAACTGTTGTTTTACAAAGTAGTGAAACCCTATCGCAGCTACAAACACACTCAGGCACATACAAACCCTCCATCTCTGAGCCAACGACAATCCCAGCTGTTCCCGCCTGTGATCCCGGTCCTGGGGACCACGCACGCCCCCTTTGAAGTGGAGCGCACCTCTGCCGACCTGCATCTTGCTAACTTTGCACTGTTTCTCTAAGCCTGACCCCTGAACTGATTGTCTGATGACTAATTCACATGCTAAGAGCAAGGTATATCAGTATCACTGACCTGCCTGCGTTTATCATTAGGGCTTTGTAGTAAAAAGAAAGATGAAAGAGAAAGGTGTAATATTAAACCGGTCACCAAGCATCTTATGAGTGTGTTTTGAAAATGTGACTTATAAGAGGAATAGGCAACTTGTTTTAAATCAGTCTTTCAAGTTATGTAGAAGTGGGTGTGTGTTTTTATTTATAACTTCCCTAACTTTTCTTTCTTTCCAAACTATTAGCTGTTGTTCAAAGTCTACGTCAAAATCATATGAGAAGAATGCAAAGATGAACTCTTCCACAGTGCCTGCATCAAAGGCAACCTCTCCTGCCTCTGTTAACATCCCCATGCTAGCTAGCAAAAATTAAATGTCTGTGTGATGCTTCCAACTGAAAAAGCTCAGTGGCTTGTTAAATCCATCGCCAATTTGTCTGAGTTTAGATGACCTTGTATCTTACTCGAATATGTAGAAGACAAAAAAGCTTGTTGCAAGAAGCAATTTAGTTAAGCATCACTTTTTGACAACATTTATGTTCTATGAATACTATGAAATATAGCCAGTTGGAACATCTTAGCAAATGCTGGAATGAACTTCTTTAAAGAAGTAGTGAGGCCTTCTAAATGTGGATAATGGGTCTTTGAACAGACTCTCAAGACCCATTTTCATAGACTGGACCAATTCTTTTAAAGCAATCCATAATGAGAAGTCAAATAAAAGGGGTGGAGCAAAGCGAGAAGATTAAAAAGAGAGTAAAAGATTAAAAGAGGGAAAGAATATAAGGAAAATTCAAAAGGAAAAAAAGATCAAAAGGGGATTAACTATGTTACTTGTTGTTTTTCAGAAATTAAAAAAGTATGGTGGATAAGGAATTTGTTTCCTTTTGGCCCAAGAAAAATGCCAATTATGGTAGCTAAACTGCCCAGATCACATATCAGCATGCTTTGGAAATGTGAGAAATGGATGGGAAATATAAACACAGGGCAATAGCTTACAGTTATGTTATGAATTAAGTCAGAAAAATATCAAGATTTAGTCACTGAATAAGCTGCCAAGGTTAATTTTCCCTGATGAACTTGAGCAAGATCAGAATAGAAGCGATAGCGCTGTAGTTGAAGGCTTGTGCAACACCGCACTGCTTTCTAGAATCAAATTCTTCATTTTCTCAAAAGAAAAAAAAAATCAGGCTAAGAGAACATCGTCAACAATAATGAAGTCAGGAAATTCCCTTTCATTTCTTGAATTTATTTACTCAGTAGCCCGGGTTCTCAGTGTAGATCTCTCAAATGTTAAAACCAGCTTAGCCAACTCTGCTGTGCGGTCATTTAATGATGGTCTTTGAAGATGATTAACTTTTGACTTTCCTTATTCACATTTTGATATTAGGAAACAAACATTCAACTATTCTATAAAATATAGAAACTGTTTCAGGCTGCATAGGTCAATTGACTTGGTAAAATCAATTTTGCACATCTTAAGATGGATATACACTTTATCAACAAATACGTGCAGTTTTTATTTGTTCTATCCCTGGTGAGTTTATAGCAACTTTTTCTCCATGTGTTTTCTGGTTCACCTATTTTCTTTGGGGTTTGACTTTCTTGATGTTGTCTTCATTCCAGTTAATCTAAACCTAAGTTTGTTTTGTTTTGCTTTTACCAAAGATCTTTTAATTGTCAAGTATTTATTGCTTAAAAAATAATAAAAATCAAATAACTTCGAAATGCTAAAAGATAAAGCAGGGAAATAATAAAGCATGAAAGAGGAGGATGAATTACAATAACGCTAAATGAAGTCTACCAAAAATATAGGTTTCCATCCTAAATTATCTCATAGAATTGTGCAAAAATTTGTCCGTTGTCGGTGACATTTAGGTGCCCTGGTGATAGAGTTAGCATGTGGTTTTAAGGCATTCAGGAGTCTACACTTAGCCATATACTTTCTTGGGACTTTGGATAGCACTCGGCAGCATCTCATTTTTTTCCTTCTCTTTCACGAACGGTGTTATTTTTTTCCTAGATCCAAGATGATTTTAGTTTTATTCAGATTCCTCTTTAAGGAAAGTATCATGGAATACAACCCAGAAGAACACATGAATTTGATATTAATCTCCCTGGCTGTCAGCAGTCCAAAGAAGCGGGCTGTCTGCCTCCAAGACTGGGTCACTCTAAACAAACAACTTAGGACAGACGCCACTTTACCTCCTACTGTCCCCATCTTGTATGCACTTTGGTGACATGGTCAGGGGTAGGAGCCAATATGGCCAGATGCTAAAGGAAGAAGAATGGTAGGGTACTGAAGGGCATGGGAAGTTGAATGAAAATAAAGTTGCTTCCTGCAGCAATTCCATTTCCGGGGATCTGTCTCATGGAAATAAAAGCACCAACATGCAAGGACCTATTTACAAAAGGTTTGCTGCAACCTATTTATATCCATCCATAAAGAAATGGCAGAGTGAATTCTGACAGATTCACCCTCTGCAATATTATGCAGAAGGATGCACATGATCTACTCTTCATGTGAAGAAATAAAGCACAGAATAATATGTAAAAAGAAAACTTCACCGCATATGTAAATATAAGTTTGTATATGTTTTTATGAACATTAAAAATAAGTGGAAGGATACTTTTAACTTTGAGAAAACACAGGGAGATGTTCAGACTCTTAACTTTTTATTATATGCCTCTTTGGGTTTGGTTACAAGTAGTATAGAATCAAATTTTTACATAAAATAAAGGGCCATATGGAGACAATACGTAAGTTCTGTCCCCTATCCAATTTTTTTTTTTTTTTTTTTTTGGTTCTTTGTTCTAGAATCTCACTTTTTGAACCAAGTCTTGGGGTTTCTGAAGAATTTAAAAAAAAAGAATTGGGAGGTTTCCAAGAAGGGAAAAGAAGTGGCAGGGTATCTGGAGATGAATGTTTCAGGAAGGAGGTGCACACAGTGCAAAGGTCCTGAGGTTGATGGAGGGAGACTGAGGTTCTCAGAGCAGCAAAGAGGTCAGTGTGACTAGAGCTGGATAAGGAGACGTGGAAACAGCAGAGGTTACAAAGACCCCCAGGGACCACATGACACAAGGTAGTATTTTCAATTGTTTTTACTGCAATTCAACAAACACTTTTGTGTCTCAAACCAACACCAAAACAAACATATGATCAAATGCTGAATTTTATTCTAAGAATGAGAAGTAGTTGTTGAAGGCAGAGGATTGTAAACTCTGACTTGGACTTAAAAGCATCCGTCTGGCCGCTGTGTGGGAAAAAGACTGGGGGTGTGGTGGCAAGAGTGGAAGCAAAGACTGCATTTGGGAGTCAGCAAGGTCATGGTCCAGGCAGAGAGACTTGTGACTTGACAAGAAAGTTAACATTTCAGATGAAATGTTAGCACGTAGCCACTAGAAGGTGCTGGTCATTTGCATGGTGATGCGATGGAAAACAAGTGAGTCTTGGGGCAAGACCAACGGGATCAGTGCTGATGCATCTACTGGGACAAGGAGCAGATTCTCCCGAAGAGGGAACAGAGCACACTCGAGATCCATTAAGCTTGTATTGCCTTTCCAATATCCACTTGGAGAAGCTGAGGGGCTCCTTCGAATTTAGAAGGGCCCTGTGGCTTGCGTTGGTTAGGGAAGCATGAGCAGAAGTCACGTGTGTCACTCTGGTAGACATATGATAGTGACATCTCCACCCACACAGATATCTAGGAAAGCCACAGAAGAAAAGGAAAACTTCCAGGAAGAGATTTTTCAAATTGTGCCTCTTGGCCTGTTTAAGGGGTCATGAAATTAATGCAGGGTCATGACCAGAATTCTTTAATGAAACAGACAGGATAGGATAGGACAGAAGAGATAGAATAGAACAGAAAGCATCAAAGGACACCACTTACACACTTGGAAAAATTTACACACTTGAAGAAAAAAACCCAAAGCCAAATATGAAGTATGTGCCAGTCAGTAAAGATTGGAGGGGTGCATGCACCGACAAACCATACCAGTCTTTTGCCAATCTGTGTTCCCCTGGGCTCCCTGGTAGGTCATTTTCAGTTAGGACATAGGAAGTGAAAGCAAATTGATGAGAAAATCCCTGGGTCATAACCTAAAGCTCAACCTTCCCCCACTGACCCTTTTCTGCCTTGATCTCTTTGTGTGCAGCACTTTATCACCCTTGTGGGACACTCGATACTGCAAGGACCAAAGGACCCTGCCACCACCTCTCCTTCGGTGGGTGGTTACTTTTGCTTGGACTCAGGATGATATCATCATGTGTGCTCATGGCCCCGCCTCCAGCCACACTTGTGTGCTTTGTTAACTTAAGATCGTAAAATCAATAAATCCTAATTTTCCTTCTCTGCTTTAAATTTCAGATTTTATAAGTTAGAATAGAAAAATAAACCAAAGGATCTCCATGGTTTGCATACATTGAAGTACTTACAATTATTTCCTATGATAATAAGTTTCATATGACGAGGACTTATATTCAAGTTCAGGGACTTGAAACAGTCACCCAACAAATATTTATTGAACAGCCATTAGATTGCAGAAAAACAATCCCATCTCTTTCCCATGACAACCCTGGGGGGGATGAATTAATATCTCCATTTTATTATTGAGGGAAACCAAGACTTGTAAGGTTTAATGGGTTTCTTATTCAACTAATCAGTGGGGTTTTTATTGCAAACAGGATCATCCTGAAGCTAACCCAAACTGGTTCTTGTTTCAGGAGACCACAACAGCTTCATCTAAGTGTGCTGTGCTGTTGGCGTTGCTCATCAAAGGAAAAGACTGGAAGCACCCTGCTTCTCTCTCAAAAAAGAAGTGGTTAAGTGATTTACACATAATGCAGAAGAACTATACAATACAATAAAGTCCCCCAAATATATTACACATAAACAAAAGAGTAAAACAATTCAGAGGCCAAGAAAAGATAGTGTTTGTTGAATATTCTTATGAGTAGCTAAAAAACAGATGCATACATATATCCACATATGTTTACATATGAAGAGAATATTTCGAGAGATAGATTGATGGATAGAGCACAGATAGTTAGAGTAGCCACCCATGTACAGAAAAACTGGTGGTCTAGGATAAGAAAGAAAATTACCTTTCATTGTTTTTTAAATGTGCTGTTAACGTGTGTGCTAGTCATGAGTACTATTGTTCAAAAAAATTCCAGATCTCCCCAGGCACCTGGTGAGAATTCATTGCCCCAGTCCTCATTAAGGTTAGCCTGCATGGCTTGCTTTGTTCAATAAAATGTGAGCAGATGTGAAATGTGCCATGTCTGGGTTGAAAGATTAAGAGCCAGGCCCACTCAACACATTCTCCTGTCCCAGCCATACTGAAAGCATGTGTAGAGATTAAAAGCTCCACCACCAGGGTCCCTGGCTGACTATGATGAGCAAGTTCTCCTTGCAGCTCCCATCAGACCTGTAGAAAGAGCAAGAAATAATCCATTGTTGTCTTAAGTCATTAAAATTGGGGTTGTTTGTCGTGGCAGCATGGACCAGCCTATCCTGACTGATAGAACATAGAAAAGAAATGCCACATAGAAAGAAAAACATAAAGTTAGCCATTATGTTAGAACTTTTCACATTTTTTAATATGAGAGGGGAAACTGCTTTAAAACAATAAATTAGTTTCTTCTTTCATTAAACAAATACTGAGTAAGCACCAAATATGTCCCAAGCAGGTATAGGTTCAGAAGAAGTTCTAAGAAACAGGACAGACAAGACCCAATTCTCACAATTAACACAAAGGAATAAATGAACAAGAAAGATTATCAAGTGCTCATGCACATGCTCACGAAAATAAAGCCTCATGACACTATTGGGAAAGACCAGATGACTGGTTTGGGTGGCCAGAGAGGCCTCTGGGAAGAAATCAATTCAGCTGATGATTGCAGTGGTAATGATAGCTCTAAAACCACAAAGAACTTTCTTTAAGCTTTCTTGTAGTCTTCAAATTTTCACAAGTAGGTCTATATTTCATTTTAAATCAGAATAACACCATAAAATAAATAAGTAACAGCGGGTAAAATGGTGGGGTAACCGAGTCCTCAGTTAGAAAACCCAGGAGGCCCAGTCTTCCTCCAGAAAGTGAATGACCATATTCAGTTACACCTGCAGATGGAACCGATAGAAGCGTAAGTGGATACAGAAGCAAAAGTTGGCACCTCTCTAAGTGGAAGAGGCCACCCATTGAAAATGTATCCCATAAAACATCCATCAAGATAGCGGTAAAAGGGGTGAAATGTGTACACACGTAAAAGCAATTGGAAACATATTTGCCTAATTATGCAGACAAAGATATCAAGATGAGTGCTGAAAGGAGTTGGAAAACCAGGCGAGGCAGACTCTCTATTCTCACGGAACCCAACCCAGGGCTGGTATTACGGCCTCCGGGAGAAACGCCACCAATTACAAAAGCATTAAAGAGTTAATAAAGCCTGTGAAGTATTTCCAAAGAAAGGAGGGTTTGAAAGAAGGAAGTCACAATTCTGCTTTTGTCAGCAATTGCTCTTTCATATTTTTGTGTCAACTTTATTAAATCATTGCAAAGGTCAAGTGGGATGTGTCCTTCCTGGACTATTTTCATATTTCATGACACAGACTGAGTAACTGGATGATATACACTATATTTCCAAAGACTGGAAGACATTTATGCCCAGATGCCGATTTCCTGTGGTGTGATATTAGTCACTTGGACAATGGGGTTTTATATGATTCTGGGCATATGAAGACTCTAAGTCAACCTCTCCCTTTGATGCCTGAACATCTTCCAGATACCAGCACTTTTTAACGATTTATCATTAAAAGAAGAAACTGACACCAGTCCATCGCAATAGCAATAGGGCGTAATAGGCTCAGGTTGCCATGGGCAACCCTTTCGTTAAGTGAAATTGTTTATTCGAAACACAAAATGCAGTGAGCTACAAGGATAATAATTCTTGAGCTGCCAAAGTTCTCATAGCCAATATGTCTTCTTTTCCCTAATATTTGGGCAAAGAATTTAGGACCCTGAATGGCTGACCAATCCAAAAGAGGACCCCATTTTGACAATTTTTATGGCATCACTGTTATGATCATTTTGAAAATGGCAGTGAGATAAGGGTGCACTATGTTTATGCAGCATCTTTTATTCAAAAATTATAAAACTTTTCACACATACGACCTCATTTCTCCTTCAGTATTCCTAGCAGGCAGGCAATGTCAGGTGTTTCTTTGCAAAGATGCAAAGAAAACCAAAATATTATCAATGATTCTGAATGGATCGTGACTCCTCAGATAGATTTTTTCACATCTTTCTACTTTTCTGTATTTTCCAGTTTTTCTTGAATGAGTTTTTATTTTTTTTTCTGTGAAAACAGAATTTTTAACATTTTGAAGTAATTGCTAACAGGTATTTCTCCCCTGTCACATACTTCTCAGGGCAAGGATTAATGATGTTTCTCTGTCTTACTGTCACCACACATTAGTGTCTATGCCACACACTCTTCCTCATTAAGAAGCACAGTGTCATGCCTTTTATTTATACCCTGTGGGAAGAAAAGAGAAGTAAGCTTTTTGACCACTCACCTGTGTGTAATTTCATGTGTTCTAAGATTCAAAAAATTAACCCGATCAATATCACCATTCTATGAGCTAAGTACAACTTCATTCCCACCTGATTTCAAAGTGAGCATTCAGAGAAGCTACTAAAGGTCATTGGAGATTAAGTCAAGATCCAACCCGCATCTGACCACCCTAAAGCCAGTCCTCTTTCCAGTTCCATTGGCACATTCAAGTCTCATTACACTGCCCTCCTGGCACTTCCAATCCTGCTGTCCTCCAACACAGCCTCCATGGAGGATGGAAAGCAGATAATGTACCAATTCTATTGAAAGGTTTCAGTCGGCATGTAGACTCAAACCCAAGCTCCTCGCTGTGGCCTAGAGAGAGGCCAGGCATGACCTGATCCAGCCGGTCTCATTATTTTTGGAACTCTCAGTAGTAAAAAGGAGTCATTTAAAAACTGTACCCATCTAGGGCAAAAAAAATATATATATATATACATACATATATATATATATATATATATATATATATATATATATATATGAATATGATGTCTCCAAAAGTGCATTCACATGAAAGAGCTATTTTGACTTCTCTACTCATGATCGTTAAAAGGAATCCCTCCATTAATGCAGTAACACAGATATAATAATATGCAAGCTTCAAAGTCCAGAAACATTTTCTAATCACATTTTTATTAATATGATTAAATATAATATAAAACTAACTTGTATTGGTTGATCACCATAGGATAGATGAATTCAAGATCTCATTTCATCTTCTCTGGAATCTCTAAAGGAAACACTATTGTTTTTCTCTCTTTATGGAACTGGAAGTCAGTTTGGAGAAATGAAATAACTTCCCCAAAATCGCACAGGTAGCAAAAAATAATTTATAAACTGCTGATCTGGAAGTTAAAATCTAGGCTTGTGGTTCCCAAAGTATTTGCTCCCCAGCTCTAGGCCAGGCAGACTTCAGAATATTATTTTCAGCGCCATATGCCATTTTTAAGATTTTGGAAGAAAAAAAGGAATGGGAAGGAGAATGGTCTCCACAGAGCATTCCAGAGCTTGGCATCCTGCCAAGCCCAGGTCTTGGGGTTCCTTTCAACCTGTTTGTCTTTCTTCTAACAACTGCAGGATCTCAGTTGATTCCCTGCCTCCAGTTAGTCCATTGACTCTGCTCTGCACTGTGACTTTAGCTTCACATTAAAGACAAGTGTGTCCTGCAGATCCGCAAGCACGCCCCTAACTCAGGAGCTTTGAGCTTTGAATCTTCCTCAGTGCTAATTGTTTTTGTTAACTAAGGTGAAGATCAGGAGGAGGGGAACACGTGCAGAGGGGCATGTGATGGTGTGTCTTCAGGCTGCCGAGAAGTGAGGGCGGCTTGGAAGAGTGCATCTCACTGACCAGCAAAGCTTGCCACAGGGTTCCAGGAAAGTTACCTAAACTCTGAGTGTCAGATGACCTTACTAGATTGTCAAGTGGCTGTGAGGATTTCTCGATCATACTTAAAGTCTCCTTCACAATGCTGAGGAAGCCATTGTTTATAAAAGCTCAATAAAAATAGAAGCATTATAACTGTAAATTCCCAAATCACTTAGTCAATCTTCCACGTGGAGTGCTTCAGTGGTGGCCTTCGCCTTTGCAATGAAATCCAAATGTGTCAACATGGTGTGGTAGAAGGTGATCTAGGCATGGCCTGGTTAGCTCTCCACACTCACCTTTCCCCACTTCTCCACAGTCTTACCCAAAGGCAGTTCCCAGGGTGGATGCTCACGTACGAGAACCCAATCAACCCAAGCTCCTATCCCTGGAATTTTTATTTTTCCCACATTTCAAACCCAAACTGAGGTACCTTCTTCCAGACCTTCTTGGATCATGCTGCCCAGGCCTGGCTCCTAAGCTGTTCTTCCATGTCCAGTCCTGCTCCAGGTGTGGTATAAGTATTTACTTACTCATATCTTTCTAATTCTGCTGTGCTGTGTTCCTTTCTAATTTTTTTTTTGTTTTTAAAAAATCTTTTAATTTAATGTAATTGAATGGCCATGAAAATTCATAAAAACTGAAAGGACAAAAGTGTAAAACTGAAATTGTCTCTCGAACACTGGTGGAATAATGTACTTGGTAAGCCTATTCAAGCTAGATTGTTGTCTTTACTTTTAACATTGGAATCAAATTGAATTGCTAGAACATTTTTAAGAAAAGCAGTTTTAGTATTATCAAATATGTATAGTAATTAAGCTATCAACTAATTAGATATTGCCAAGTATACATTTCTCTAAGTCCTTTAAATAAAGACATTTTTCTCTGAAATATAATTATCATGTAACTTTGCTCACTCATAAATGGTTCTTTTTGTGATTTTGGAAACCTGATTTTAAGTAGTCTCATAATTACCTGTGTAATCAGATTTATACCATCATTTCCTTGTCAAATTCCTTCTTCATTTCTACTGCAAAGGTAGAATAAAATTTGGTTTTTATCTAATAGTCTTATAAATGACATTATAAATCCATTCATAGGTTAGAGGTTCTGGAAGGTAGGAATTATGGTTTGTTTAGTCCTTTTCTCTCCCCAGCGTCTGGGACCTAGCCCAGACATGCTGAATTCACCAATGCCCTCTGGATTTTCTTAGTCCAGTTGTGAGGAACCCTCCATGTTACATTATCAGAAGGCCTTTAAGACTAAAGCACACAATTATCAAACTTAGTTTAAATCAATTACAGCTGAAACCAAATAAGCCTATTATATTTAAAGTATAAAGATTTTTGTGCTGCATAAGAACCAAACATAAATGGTCACCGACTGTCTGATACCATTCAATAAATCTGTCAGGCAAATTGACAATAAAGTTGGAAATGAAGGAATTTGGGGATGGGGGGACACAAATATTCAGACCAAGCAGTCTTCGAAAGGGAAAGCCTAGACAGGAGGGTGGGCCTCCCAGACCCCTCTGTGGAGGGACTGCTGGGTGGAACACTTGCTTGGCTCCTGGTTTCTAAGTGGGCTTGGCAATCAGGACTCCCAGTAGTTCTGAGAAGGGAGGAAAATGAAGTCAGGATGTGTGTCCCCTGGACACCCCTGTGAGGTTTCCTCTGGCCCTCTGCACCTCTCCATCAGAGCCTCCTGCTCTGCAAAGCTCTCTTTCCAGGCTCCAGGGAGTCCACCTCCCTACTCCACGGCAGCTCTCTGCTCTCACAGGTTGGTACATAATCCTTGGTGCTTCCACTGTGCCCCTTCCAGTTTGCAAGTAATCTCTTTATTCAAAATCCTTCTCTAAATTTCCAATCCAAGTGCGGCATCTATTTTTGATTTGATGGATCACTCAGAACTGATACAAAAACCATGAATGCCAGAAAGGACAGACCCACATGCTTCTACAGGGGCTGCCAGGCTGCCGCGGTGTTTCTAGGAACAGTTCACTTCCTGCAAGCAGGTCTCTTCTCTTCCAAGCCCAGGAAGAAGTGATTGCTTTCCTCTAAGTAAATATAATCTGCAAACAAACCTCCACCTCCAAGATACCCTAGCTGCTGGGCTTCCCACCACCTGTATGCACATCCATGTGCACTTGACTCTACACCCAAGAAGAGGATGTTTGCTTTCCTTCTGCACGGCCAAGAGACCACTGGAGTGTGTTTGCAGAGGGGGAGCAGCTCAAAAGACCCCAAAGAAGAATTTAAACTTTGAGTTCAAGAAGAAAGAACAACTGATTTTTTTTTCCATTTTTACCCATTGAGATTGAATTAAATGGTGGAGGACCCAATCATACTCAATTACTAGAGATGAAGCAGTTTCCAGACCTTCAACGAGAAGCCCTCAGCCCAAGAAAGTGCAGCTGACCCACTAAGAGTTGGAATTACACCCCTGCCAAGCATTCTGGGATTTGCTTAGGAAGATGGTAAGAACAGATACATGTTCCTTCTTTCACCAGTTTCTTTCCTTTTTCAGGTACAGTGAATTGAACCCCAGGGCACTTAATCACTGAGCCACATAACCAGCCCTTTTTTACATTTTAATTTAGAGGCAGGGTCTCAATAAGTTGCTTAGGGCCTTGATAAGTTGCTGAGGTTGACTTTCAACTCATGATCCTCCTGCCTCAGCCTCATGAGCTGCTGGGATTACAGGCGTGCACCACAGTACCGTGCTCTTCCAAGAGTTTCTTCATTGGAAAGACAGAGTTGTCCCCTGTGCCTCATCTAGGATCCTCTGAATCCTCTCCACCGGGGATTCTCAGAATGTTCTGGTCGCAGACTCTTCCTACTAAAGAATCCGGGAGGCCCCACTCCTCTCTGGTTTCCCTGACTTCTTTTGTCTGGCAACACAACAGCTGACCTGATATAAAAATGGGATGAGCCTCTTCTGAAAGTGCTCTTTGCCACTGCTTCTTCCAGCTAGATTTCTATTTATCCTTCAACATTCAGCCCCAGGACCACTATCTCTGAAAAACTTTCCAGTGTTGGTGGAGTTATGCCTTCTCCTTGGGTCCCCATACTAACTCTTGCTACATCTTACTTTGTGTTGTAACTGAGTATTTAATGATCTGGTTCATTTACCTTGCCTGGGGTCTTTTGGCAGCAGAAACTTTGTCTTACCCCTCAATGAAAACCTAGTGCTCAGCTTACAGCAGAAACAGTAAGCACCCAATGCATGAATCAATTAATCTGGAAATAAATCACTGCCTACCTCCCTCACTTTGCAGGCAGTGAGAAGAGACTGTGTTTGTAGAGATATTTTCCAGGCTCAGGAGCTGTAGGCAGAATGATGGGAAGGTTCTTACAATGATGTTCTGGAATGTTCTACAGCAATGTTACCCAATATAGCAGCTCCTGGCCATATGTCGCTATTCTGTACTTAAAACGTAGCTAGTGCAGCTGAAGAACTAACTTGAAAATTTTATTTGCTTTTAATTGCTTCAAATTTAAATAACCATGCATGGCTAGCAGTTACCAAATTGGCCAGCTCTCTTCTAGATCTTCTGAGTATAGAGTCCCTCCCACATCAGGCTAGACTGAAGGAAGCAGAAGAATGTGAGTTTAGCACCTAGGTTCTGAAACTGACCTGCCACTGGGTGATTCACATAAGCCCCCAATGCCTCCGTTTCTTCCTCCTACGTAAAAGAGGCGTGCTGGCGACATCACATGAAGTAATGGAGGCCTGAGTTGGGAGGTCCAAGATCTTATGTCTGTTTTCCCTATGATGGGCCTCACACTAAACAGTGCATTTGGTCCCCTTATCCACTAAGCTAGGTTCCCTGCAGCAACACCAGTGTCCAACACCGTGCCTGGCACATTTAGACTCTCACCACATTAAGTGTGGGAAGGAAGAGAGAAGGAGAGAAGGAGGGAGGCAGACACCAAGAGAGAAGGATGAGAAGAAAGAAAAGTGAAGGAAATGGGTGGTGGTTTTCTTATGAAGACTGAAATGAGCTGCCAAAATAAAATACAAGAGCTTCAAATAAAAATTTCAGTGGAGGGGACAGCTGGGGATGAAGATGGAGCCTGGCACACGGGGGAAAACACTCTTCCAAGTGACAAAAAAAAAAGGGATGTGACAGCTCTGAACGGACCAAGGGGAGAGGAAGGACCACAGGCGGGAGGGTCTCCCTGCATCCCACAGCCTCAAACAGGCTTCCACCCCAGGGCCTCCACGGAACACGACTGCAGGGGGCACATCCTTATCTGTCCTAAAAGGTTCTCATCAACAAGGACATCAGGAAGTGAGGTCTGCTTCACTGGCCTCCCGAGGTTTCTATGACACTACCTTTACCAGTTCCCCCCAAAAAAGCAGCATTGGGCAAGTTTTCATAACTGTTTATTCATTATAAATAGTAAATATTTACTGCACTTTTTACATGAAAGACATTTTTACAACACTTTGTTGTTGGCTGAGGCTGCAACACAAAGATCCTCGTTCTCTCTTTCCAACGCCCTTGTCCAATGCAGGAACGAACCTCAGTTCCATGCCTCGTCTCGTCTTGCTAACTCACTACGTCACCATTCTTAACTCTAAAAGGAATGTATTTGTGCCTACCTCATTCATGACTCCAAGAACAGAGAGAAATAAATAACACTGCCTTCCACCTTTCTTGTTCCTCTTAACATCTCAAAAAAAAAAAAAAAAAAACTTTTATTGACATTCTAAAATGTCACGACATAATCGTATGTAAACCTCAGTTCCTATAATCTTTTAATATTGGATAGCATTGTATAATTTAAAAGTACATGAGAGCCACGTGGACATTTCTGCTCTTGCCCTGCCTTTCATAGAAAAGAGAAGAATGTAAACGTCATCATTTTAAAAAGCATTATTCTCTGACATGGTCTCTAATCAAAAGGAGCAAGCCTGGTGTGGGTTGTTCAGCAAATAGCAAACATCGCTGCATTCTACCACAATGGGTTCCGGGCTGCAAAAATAAAAGCACCTGCAAAAATAAGAGTTCTGCTTTCATTTCTATCACTCTGGCCATGGCCAAAGCGTCTGTGAGGTACACAGTATTGCACACGGATTAGCAGGTATGTGACGCACGTCACTTGGCCGTGCCCTCCCCCTGCCCAGGCTGGCTTCCGAATGAATGTGAACTAGGAAAATGTCATACACCTCTCCCCACACCGGAAAAGAAAAACAAGCTTTTCTTCCTATTATCCCACATCCTGTTGGCAAAACGTGTCCGGGACAATGATTGACAACTAGATTCTAAATGAGGATACAATAACAAATAATTTATTATTCGGGAGGTCTTTTACATCTAGTCTAGCTTCCTAAAATACGGTGGCATTTATTTTTATATCAATTTCCAGTGTGTACAAGTCAGGGATTCCTCCATTCCTGCTTCATTATGTGAGCAGTTTTAAAGTTGCAGAAGGGTCAGCCTTGGACATCAAACAGGTTATACTTTAGAGTTTCCTCCTACTATATTTTAGAACATTCTACTTGCTTGAAACAGTTCAGGTAAGTCTCAGATAAACACACATACACACAAATGGAATGTTTTAGCTCCTTGATCATCAGCAATAAAGAGTTGGGATATTTTAATTTGTAGCCAGGTTAAGCCATTGTTTGAAAATGTTGCTTGTGTCCGTTGTCACTCCAGGTCATTGTCTTCTCCACCGCTGTCATCCAGCCTGTTCAAAAGAAGCCGAAACCAACTTTTGCAGAAAGAAAATCAATTGCTGCTCTTTGTCTCCACCTCCCCCAAAGGATGATTTTTTTTTTTTTTTTCTGAGAAGATTCTTCATGTCCAGGCTGTGGAGACCAGAAGCAGGGCCAGTTTTAGCTCCAAGTGGACAGTTCGTTTATGCAATATCTGGCTTGAGATAATGAAAGGCACCTGTGAGGAAACACGCAGCTTTTTAGGTCAGGCTGGGACAATTCACAGTAAGGGGCAGTATCAGCTACAGGCTGACAATGTCATACTTAATACCGTGGTATCAAAGGATTGAGACTAATATTTTTATTCCTGAGACAAGTTTGACATAACTCTGTGTCCCTGGGATTATACCCCATGTGATCCTTGAGCTGACCTCATTAAGAACATGTGTTTGTAATGCCAGGGGTTATTTCATGTTGGCCAACCCTCATGTTTTACCTACTGGCAATCAGGTTTTATGTCTCAGCAATTAATAACCACAAGATGTTGTGGGCCTCAGTTAAGAAAATAATTATATAAGGGAGCCCTTACTGGAACAATCAGCTGGTCTTGCCACAAAATTGGTACTGGGATGTAAGGCTTAATGATTCCTCAAGCTCCCCCTTCTTAAGCAAAAGGTGAATTTATCTCCCTTCCAGGAGAGATCACCCCCTAGAAAGTCCAAGGCTTACTTTGTCCGTACTGCCCATATTGGTAGCCTGTGACAGGGTCCATACTGTAGCCTGTGGTGCTATAGGTGGGTGGACAATAGGACTGAGATGTTGGCAGACTGTCCAAGCTCTTCATATGGTCTAGTCTCTGACTGCAGCTGGCCGACACCGTGGTGGTAGGTTCCAGGCCCCCAGTGAGAGGGGAGAGCGCATAATCGGTCTGAGGCTGATGAGGTACCCCACCATGGTTGGTCAGGAGTCCCATTACCTAAAAGAGACAGTCAGGTTAGAAGACGTTAGCATGCAGGCAGGACCAGACGGTAGCCCAAGCTGAAAGAATAACTTGCACGTCCAATGTTTCTTTCTTTGGAAATCTGTTAAAGAGCTATTCCTGAGACTGTGACCTCGATTCAAAGTGGCAGCAATATTACATCATACCCAATGATAACATCTGATTGCAGTTTCAGAAAACAGGGGATGAGGGGGAGAAGGGAGGGAAAAGGAAAAGAAGGAAGGAGAGGAGGAAGAGAGACGGGGGAGATTACACCATATCCCCGTGATAAAATCAGACTGGAATTTCAAAGGAAAGAAAAGAAGGGACAGAGACAGAGAGAAATTATGTCTGTTCCTATACAGAAGTGTCTAACCATATATCACATCTGGAGGTTTCCCATGTAAGTTGAAATAGGCATTAACTTGTATTTTTTTAAAAAGTTGGGGGTTGGGGTGTCACTCAGTGTTACGGCACTTGCCTAGCATGTGCCAGGCTCTGGATTTGATCCCCAGCACTTCAGAAATGAAAGTTCAAAAAGTTAGGGCTGGGGGTGCAGCTCAGTGGTAGAGTGCTTGCTTAGCTTGCACAGGACCCTGGGTTCAATCCCTTCCAGCACAAAAGAAAAAAAAAAAATACATGAATCGAAATCAGGGTTTTGTGTATGTGTGTTTGAGACCCTTGTGTCCTCCCCTCTCAAGAAAGTTCCTCTCCTTGTTTTGACTATGCTTCTGCAATCAGAAACCCTTTGCCCTTCCCGGAGGCTTCCTTAAGCATTCCTCATCTCTCCCACTAGGTCTTGGTTGCTGAGCCACCTACTCTAGCTGGGGAGACCTCCGAGGGGTGCAGCCTGCTGCCTCTCCACACCACACCCAGCACCAACTGAACCAGCGGGTCAAGGACTCTCCAAGCAGCATCCTCCGTTACTTAAACATTCCGTTCTTCTCTAACCAACCTTTCCCATATAAGATGCGTTAAAAGACAAGCCAGAAAAGCAAACATGGTCTTTAAAGTTCAGTGTTTTAAATGACCCTGGTGAATACAACAACATAAAAGTCAAAAGCAGAAAACAGTGATCACAGAAGAACAGCTTTCAGATCCGCTGGGCAAAGTGTTCCCAAACTCACTGACCCTTGCAACACCTCATGTTGTAGAAGTAAGTGGGTAATTAATTTTGCAGCTGGAAAGTGACCACACAAGAGAGGAAGTGATTTTTTTTTCCCCATAAAAGCAACAGCAAAAGAAATCTGCTGAGTGAAGAGCCCTCAGAAAGCACAGAGACTGCAAAATTTTTAACTACAGGGGCCACAACTGCATGACAGGTCCGTAACAGTGCTGCAGCAATGAAAACTGAGTCCTGACTGCAGGCGCTGGTGCTGACTGCAAAGGCAATTCAGGCAACAGAGCTCTGGATGCAAGAGCCCCAGCGAGGTGGAGGTGTGGGAGCCAGTCTCGCATCCCAGAAAGCATTCTAGCTCAAATTCAAAATCAAGGACTCCATAGCTTCTTTTGGGAAAGGTTTGCATAATCTTATAGCTAAATAACTTCTTCTTGAACTAAAGCTTTTAACTGATCCATTTTCAATGAGCCCCCAGAGGCCAGGGGAGGGGGAGATAGTCACCAACTTCTGCAGGTTATCCTCTAGCAGGTCCCTGCCCCCTGCGACCCTCTCTTTCACTGGCATGACTGCATGGGTCCACAGGTGGGAGGGTGGGAGCAGATGATATAGCAACAGTGTGTCCAAATTTTGAAAGATACTCCAGGGATTTACATTTTCTTGAGATAGGTGGTAAAAGAGCTCTTTTGAAATCTCTGAAAATTAGTTATAGTCTCAAAATTAATGATTGGTAGCAAAGCATAGTTTCATGCAATTGCAGGAAAGTGAAAGTCACACCATAAAGTATCAACTGGCTGCACAGCTCCAGGAAGAAGAATGACTTCCTGGATGTTCTCTCCACTACCTGGTTCCTGCTCCTCCTCTTCCACCACCCCCACTCCCACTGCCTTCCTTGAACTTCTACAGATAATTTTATAGTGTATACTTGGAAAATTCACAGACTTCCCTAAGTGGGGTTTTATATGATGCTGGGCATGTATAGGCACCAAGCCAAATCCGTCAATGCCTGAAAATCTTCAGTTAGCAGCTATAAGAAATCCACTTTTTAACTATTTATCATTAAAAGAAGAACTTAATGCCAGATCGTCTCAAGAGCAATACAGACAATTATACATTGTACAGTTAAAAGATGCACAAACTTCACTTGCTATATTAATTTACTAAACACTTTATCTTGACTCAGCCTTGGTACATCTATTTTTAAAGTCTTTAAAACCAAGGTCGTTGAATGCCAAACAGACTCCTTTCAAATCAAGGAGCACATCTTTGTGTGTTGGTCTGGTGAGCAAGAATGGACAGGAAAATTAAGAACACAGAAAATGTGAGTTTTTAATGAAAGTAGATAATGACAAAGGGGGATATGGTGCTGTAAATAAGCTGTATTGAGTAAAATGCAAGCACTTAGAAAAAGCAGTTTTGTAACTCCATCAGTCCAAAGAGGAGGGTACCGTGGATTAAACTCAGGGGCACTCGACCACTGAGCCACATCCCCAGCCCTACGTTGTATTTTATTTAGAGACAGGGTCTCACTAAGTTGCTTAGTGCCCCACTTTTGCTGAGGCTGGTTTTGAACTCACAATCCTCCAGCCTCACCCCCTCCTTGGGTCACTGGGATTACAGGCATATGCCACCACACCTGGAGAGAAATATTATAGCTGTACAGCACAAAGCAGGATTTTATTCAGAACATGCACACTCTTCCATGAGCTATACATGTACATTGTGATACATCTTTTAATCCCCTGCCACACAGTTCTCATTTGCATAATTTCGAATGCAGCAATAACTTTGTCCATGGGGAGAAAACAAAAACAGGAGGGTCCTAAAAGAGAAGAAATAAGCTCTTCCCATAGGCCAAAAAAGTCACCTGATGGTGATGTTCACTTAGCAACCTTTTGCAGTTGTTGCATTTGAAAACTTTTTAGAACAGAATTTAACCTTGAAATATGTCTTTTGGAGGATGGTGGAGACACAGTACTATCTTCAAGGCCATATTTGGTAGTTCCTCAGAGGTTCCCAGGCAAAGTGATTTTAGAACCCAGCAAAGGTTCCCACTTCAGTGAGAGACTTCAGTTCCATAGCCCAGAATCTGCAGCAGCTGATCCCAGGGGAGAAAGAAGATCTGGGACCAGGCATCTTTGATCCCCATGACTTCCTCGGACAGCCCAGAGACAAGACATTCTCCCACAAATGTCTGCCTATACTATGACTGTCACATATTGTATATAATCACTATCTTAAAATTTGTTTAGGAAGAAGGGAGGGGACATTAATACCTCCCCACATTTGGTCTGAAATTGAAATTAATAAAACTATCATGTGATTTATTTCAATATTTCACACCAAAATAAACTTGAGAAATATTCCATTTTCATAATCTGTCATTTAAAAGTTAAAAAGGAAATCTGTGTGAGGGACAGAGAGTGAATATATCAATAAAAAAAATGCATTACTTTCCCTTAACATAATTTAAAACCTCAAATCTCTATGGAAGGGTTCCATTACACTTTTATGTATGTTTCTTTAAAAGCTAATTCATATTTCATGTGGTTCAAGGGAAGCTATGGAAATTTCTTTTTGCCCACAAAGTCTGTAAATGAGTTTCTTAGAACTCCACGATATGGTTTTGGAGTGTCACCCCGTCATATTTTCTTCTAGGAATATTGTCAGGATTTCTTTCATACAAGCTTTTCCTGAAGCAATTGGTTATTCAAATCCTAGAATAAAATCTTCATCTGTTGTAAAGTGGACTTTTTCCCCTCTCAAATCATCAGCAAGATATTTCTACTACAGGGCTGGCATTTTTTCTGTTTTTTGTTTTCTTGTTTTTTTTTAATTGGGGGTGGGAGGAAAGCACAATTGCCTGGTTTTCATAAACAATTTCAAAGGAAATGAAACAAATTCAAGGCTACTCAGTTCTGCCTCTTGAAGGCTGACCACATCCTTATGACATGCCAGGGAGATCTACAAGATGCAGCAGACACAAAGAGCTTCCCTTTAAATAAAGATCTCTGGTGTCCCACCAGAAGTGGACCAGGAGACTCTTTGGCTATTTTCACTTTTAGTTGTGTACAGCCCTTAATCAAGGCATATAAAAAAAAAAATCTATTAGGCAGTTTTCTAAACTGTTACCTCCAAAATGCATCCCAGACACAGCTAATTGTTACATGGATGAAAGTGAAAAATAAAGTGAATGCCTTGGTCTCTTGTGCTCACACTTCTTCTGCCAGTTCCTCTGTCGTTTCCATTATTAGAGACATTTCCCGATGATCTCTTTAAAACTCATTCTCAAGTTTCAGAATTCCAAATAGGTTGTTTATATCTTGATTGGAAGATTATATGGTTCAGGAAAAACTAACTCTTTACAATTGTTTCATGCCGTATTTCTCTTGAATTAATTTTCCTATTGTGAGATTAAATATAAAAGATAAAAAAAAAAAACTACGGACTGAATTAAGATCTACATTGAAAATGATGTGTCTGGAAAATATTTGTCTTGGCACAAGCATTATGGTTTTGCCATCCGTTGAAAGTGCTCAGAGTTTATCCGAAATCTAACATGACTTAGCAAATTAGGGTGTGTTTCAGGACGCTTCTTTCCCCTTTGCCAGAATCTTGGTCCGTGTCTTTATTCTCTTCCTTGTTCTTGAATGAGCCGTTGTTCTTCTGGCTTAACATTTGGTAGCAGGAGCAGGGGTCATGGCTCAGTGGTAGAAAGCTTGCCTAGCAGGCACTGGGTTCGAGTCTCAGCACCACATACAAATAAATAGATGTCCACTGACAACTTAAAAAAAAAAGGGTACTGGAAAAAGTTTTTTAAAAATTTAATAGCAGTATCTCTTTAAAACACCATCGTGCATAACAGCTTTGCATGATGTAAAGAGATTTTTTTTTTTTTAGCCCTCTGCCCTTCCCTCCAAAAGTTTACTGACTACATATTTTTCTCTTTAGATATAATTTATTCCCACAACCAGAGGAAAAAGTCAAATGTTTAACAAGTGCTTTTTGCCAATATGGGTATTACTGGAGTCAATGGTTAAATTTCATGGACTATGTCTTTGGAACTGAAAAGTCTCCATTTAAACAGCTGAGACTTTCCCAAAATGTCTTCAGGTTCAAATGCCTTAGGAATTATCCTGCAGTTGATTAGCATCAAAATAATTAGATTTTTGGTTCTGTCTGTCTGAAAGCTGTAAGAGGGAAGTTGCCTGAAGGCAGAACTTTTCTCTTAAGGTATGTATGGTGACCTTCTAACCCATCCTCAGAGTTAGGCAGAGCTGACCTTTACCTAACTAGAAAGAAAGTCAGTGCATGCAAAGCACGCAGCCGAGTCGGTCCTTAGTCCCCATTTTAGGAGTAGCTTGTTTGATGCATGGTGAAAGGGAATGCGTACCAGACAAGTGTGGTTCATACGCAGCATACATTTCCAAGCTGCATTTGTGAACAGTACAGTAAGAATTTTCTCAGTTAAACGCCACCAAATACATATGCATTCATCTCCGTCCTCTGGAAATAAATTTTATTTTATCAATTTCTTAGAGATGCATAAGAGAGCTAAAATGTTAAATTTTTAGCAATATTCTTTTTTGGTTGTTATTTTTCTGGGTTTTTGTTTGGTTTGGGTTTTCGTTTTTGTGGTACTAGGGATGAAACCTGGGGGCTTATGAATAGCAGGTAGGTGCTCTACCACTGAGCTACGTCCCCAGCCCAGCAATATTCTTCAGAGTCCAATGACTGGAATATAAATCTTGGCAAATAATTAGCAAAGAAGTGACTTGCGAGAGATGTTTGACTGTATGTATATGTGTGTGTGTATACATATATATATAAAAAAGTACACGTATATATGTACACATATATATATACTTATTAAGTTCACTTCCAGTAAGTGATGAACACATCTACCTATTATCAATACAACAAAGCCCACCAAGAAAAAGCTCATTCCACCTAAATAAAAAAGTATGCCAGTTAATACAATGGGTATTTGACTATGTTAAACACATCATGGTCATAATAAAATTCTCATGTGTTTTAATTCATTTACGCATGCCTGCATTTAATATGCTTTGAGACCATGTCTACAATTAATATGATTTATGAGAAAAGAACATGTGCAATTTTGGGGGTACACCATACACAATTTTTTCTCCTATGAATGGAAAAATATAAGAAAATGGCTCAAGGAAAAATCGTTGGCCCATAGCACATTAAGATGGACTGACAGAGCCCTGAGTAAACTTGGGGGAGTTAATGATATCCTCTTATCTGACCCTGACACATTTGCAGCATGTAATTTACAGAAGCTCTGTCCAGGGAATCTTGACAAATGCTCCTAAGGACGTCAGGGCAATGTTCCATGCTAATGTAAAACAGATGTGGGTCAGATACCCCCATTCATCACTTAAGCAGAGTCTCAAACTCTTTCTGGGAGGAATGACATTACCTGCTGTTAACTCTTCTCCTTTCAGGAAATTTCTCACAAACACAGTAGCCCTCTAAAGTCTATATACTCAAACCCATCACCGTTTCAAAAACCCATCTGAGAACATGACTGTGGAAAATCAAACATATCTTGCTTTCATTTCATGACTACTTCAGGACATGTTTGCTCACTATTAACTGACCCTTTGGAACTTAGGATGCTAAATACAGAAAGAAACAGGTTCTATGCTTGGGCATCCCATAAGACTTTAATGAGTTGGTATTTGAAAATTTCTAATTGTCCATAAACTAAACCTGCATTTAAGAAAATGCAGAACTGATTCACCTTAATGATCATCCTTAATGCAAACCTTGTTGAATGTTAACTGTGAAGCTCTGGCTGAGGCTCACAAGTAGCCTAATAAACCTGAAACACACGTCACCTTTTAGTAAGAAGGGCTTCCGTTCTGTCCCTCCCAGGCTGAGAATTTTGGGCCACGCTATATTCCTTTTCCCCTAAAACATTCCCCTCCACCCAACACCCAACGGCATGGAGGGCAGACACTCTGAGCTACTAAAGAAGGAAACTAGTTTTCCAGTTCAACAAGGAAATTTCTTCTTTCATCCAGACCATGTATAACGTAGGCAAAGATTTCTGCGGTGCTCCCAAGTCAGTGACACAAGATTCCTTCTACCAAACACCTGAAGACTACCAAAAAGATACCCTGCAACCCTTCTCTTCATGGGAAGGAAGGTGCATCCTTTAGATAAAGAAAAGAATCCACTAAAGAGATGCTGATTTACGGATACTACCAATCAGTAGATGTCAGGAAAAAAAAAAAAATTCTAACCAGGGAAGGTAGAGGATAGTCTTGCTAAAGTCTAAGAGTGAACTTGCTCTTTAGGAAATGCACTGGGGTCTGAAGGTGGAATGAGCATTCACTTAAGATGCCTGGAACCTGTAGCAACTCTACAAATGTGAGCCCACATCTGAGAACTCGGTCTTCCAGGAGCCAGAAGCAACTGTGCAACCAAGTGAAAATCCTGTCTGCCTCAATTCCACCCCACACCTGACTGAACCAAGAATGCCGCTCTGTTGTCTTTGGCCACTCAAAAACCTGCTGGTGTTCCTGAGCCTAAATTCAGTGGGAGCTGTGTCTACTGCTGCACAGGCAACTCCACAGGGCCCTCAGCAAAGTCACTTATGTAGTTCTGTGATCTGCAGAAAATGAAGTCTGCTCCTGCCGATCTTAATGAAATAAAATTTTCATAATCTTGTGATTAAAAGAATGATCCCCAACTGTTAAGTCAAAATCACTTAGATGATCCCTTCCTTTCCAAAACCGTTCTATTGCACCTGTCATTTCAGCCGCCTTTGTCCTTCTCTGGTGAGAGGGAAGCATCGCTGGGCCCCACATTCTCTTGTCTGTAAGTTACATTCAATTCAAATGCAGTATCTTGTATTACAGAAGATGGATGGCATATTTTAATGTCTCTGTCAATATTATATTTCAATAAAAACAAGAATTAGACCAAGAACACAATACGCCAGTCGGCTCCCTTCCCACTCTTGGCCCGTGCCATGGAGGATGGTCGGCTCTTGTTTTTGTTGTGGTGGGTCCTCGTGTTATTATTATCCCAGGTGCTCAAACATAACCAGTTTTAGAGCATTGTTTTTCCACGGACTATCTCATCTAAGCACACTAAAATTACTGCATTCTGAATGAACATCAGTTGGAGTCTTTAAACTGCCGAGGTGGAATTCTTGAAAACACCCCTATTCACCAAGAATCTGCCTTTCCTTCTAGGTCACTGTTTCCACATTTGCTTTATTTGTCAGAGACAAACAGAAGAGTAATTTTTGTCAGAGGTCTGCATGATCATTTTAAATAAACAACAATAAAATCCCTACTTTACCAAAAAAACACTTAAATTTGCTAGGTCCTATGTTCCTCAATAGTGTTCTATGGGACAGTTCCTTTTTAAGATTTTCCAGGTTAAGCAAGAAAGTGAAACAGAAGGTAAGATAGTTTGAACAACTCACCTGAGCTAGTGGGTAGCCTGGAATCCAGTGCTTTGGACCTTGGGGCTCTCTTCAAGATGACTCGCACCCAGGCTGCAGCCAATTCACCACTAAAGAATTTCTCTCTCTCTCTCTCTCTCTCTCTCTCTCTCTCTCTCTCTCTCTCTCTCTCTCTCTGTCGCCCTCCCTCTCCCTCTCTCTCTCTCTCTCCCTATCTCTCTCTCTCTTTGGTGCCAGAATTGAACCAGGGGCACCTTATCACTGAGCTGCATTCCCAGTTCTTTGTATTTTCTATTATTTTGAGACAGGGTGTCACTAAGTTGCCCAGGCTGGCCTGGAACATGCAATCCTTCTGCTTCAGCCTCCTGAGTCCCTGGGATTACAGGCATGTGCCACTGCATCCAACAAAAATTCTCTTTTTTTTACCTTATTTGCCTTATCTGAAGTTAAATGCCTTATCTAAGGCAAAACTTGAGAGTGTGGTATTCAACAAAGGGGCTCCACAATCAAGTTGGAGAACACTGAGTTAAACAAAAGTAAACAGTTTTCCATAACTTCAGGACTTGTCAGAGCCTTTAGTAGGCACCAGGACCCTGATAGATAAAGGCATATGATTTGTGACTTTCATCTAATTGTGCATTCAGAATACTTTTCCCCAAAACCACTATTCCAAGGAGCCCACTTTGGGGAATAAGCCTTTATTATGAGGTTCAGCTTGGCTTCTGGGTGTCCAAAAATGATGACGATACAATTCTATTCCTCCTGAACCTCATTATCAATGGGAATGGGAATGAAGGCATTATAATAGAGTATCATGTAGAGTATATTTTAACAGATGTCAAGACAGTCGTGTGGCATCTACAGAAGCTAAAACAAGAAACTCCGCCTGCAAGAGCTGGGGAAGGAAGGACTGACCCCAAGCTGGAATTTTTCCCATGGAGTCACACAAATAGAGGATCAGTTCCAGAGGGGGCATTTATGAATCTCAGAACAGATGCAATCGTTTAACTGAATTTTTTAAGTGCAAACTGCCCCAAATGAGACATTAGGATTTTGTGAGAAAAAAAATAGTCATTTCTTGAAATAATACTTGCCTCCTTCATTAGCTCAACCTGAGAGTTAGCTGCACAGCCATCTCACAGTGATGTATAAATACCACCTGGGATCCTACAGAAGGCACTGGCTCTAATATTAAGTTAGGAACAGAAAGACAAAGAATACAACTTTCACTTATATGTAGGAGCTCAAAAGTTGATCTCAAAGAGGTAGAGAATAGAATAGGGGTTAGCAGAGACTTGGGAGGGCATTTGGGAGGGAGGAATGGAGAGAGGACAGTTAATGGGGACAGGAGTGCAGCTGGATAGAAGGAATAACTTCCAGTGTTCCACAGCACAACTATGATTGACAACACTTTGTTGAGTATTTTAAACTAGCTGGTAGAGAGGATTTTGAATGTTTGCAACCCAAGAAATGATATAGCTTGAGATGATCGACCCTCCAGTTACCCTGTTTGGATCATTACATGTATTGTAACGTCACACCATACCCATGTGCCAATTAAAAGCAAACATAGTTTTCAAACAGCACTATCTCAAAGGCCTCCCAGTTTGCCATTTTTTCCATTGATCAGCAAGGACAATGGAATTGCTAATCCAAGAAACTCTTGTTTACTGACCTCAAGCTAAACGTCAAGAGTAATTTTTAAGTATTCTACTGTACTTTGAAAAATATACACCTCTGATGAAACCCAGACTGTTTTGCAGAGGCAGATTCTTTAGAGGGGAAAAAAACACAACAAAAAATAGTACACAACTAATGACCGAATCAAGTCTCCTGTGTCCACAGTACAAAGCACACATTCAACCCCTAATTGAATAAATATGCAAGTATTCAGATTTCTGTAGATATTGCCATTTTGCAAATGCAGTAAAAAATTAAAAGCTTTACATTGCATTCCAACCACATATAAAGGGTTGATTCAGACCATTGACCTTGCCGTAGAATCTACCACAATTTTTCTGTATATTACTGACTACAAAGAAAAACTTTTTATTCTAGTAGCTTAGTTATAAACTAAGCAATCATACTCAATTTTTTTCTGCTCAATGGCTAGAGGAATTCAAATGAGCCTAAACACCATGGGGTTGTAGCAGTTGATTTGTCCAACATACAGAAGAGCAGAGCTGACACCATTTCTATTTAAATAAACTCAGCAGACACACACAAAAAAGTTAATTCAGCAGGAAAGATTTTCTTGTGGCTCTCTTCAGCAGCATGATGTAACATGCAGTGATTGGTTGCTGCTTCCTTCCTTTCTGCAAAAAGGAGATCGGATCCAAGTCACTGCTACTCTTAAAATCCTCCAGATCCAACTGACTCAAGAGGCTACAGTCAAAGCCTACAGAAAGGGGGCTCCCTCATATTCTTTAAGGGTAGCAACCCCAGCCTTCAGAACAAACCAAAGGCTCTAGGTCAATCCAGCCTACACAGATTCAACAAATGGAAAAGCAAGGCTTTTCAAGCAAGGTTTGTTCCGTTTCAAGAATAGAACATCTTGAAAGAGCAGTATGGCAGACTGGGCGTGCAAATGGCCCAGGGTTCTTCTGATGTAGCTGGCACGGGCTCATTTTTGTTTGTAAACATCCTTGAACCTTTGTGAACATGTGAGATTCCTCAAGTCCTGGAAATGAGCTCATATGCTGCTCTAGGAAAGGAACAAAATGACCCTGGAGCTTTTGAGAAGCTGCTGCTTTGGTACGGAATGTCTGACCCAGCTTTGTTTGACACCCAACAAATCTCTTTAATCAAAATCACTCCTCTTTCTTCCACAGATGAATCTCTGGAAAGTGTAAAGGGAAGGAAGTGCCTCCTTTGGGAAATAGGTTGGTGGCCGGCCACCTGCTCGTCTGGCTCTTCGCAATGATAAAAGGTGGGCAGAGGGCATGGGATTTGTCAAATGGACAAAACAAATGGCTGACCCACAAGACCAGCAGCAAACAGCTCCTGGATGTGTGCCCGAAGATGTCAGTAAAATTTCTCTGTTGAAACAGGAGCTGGCCGTACCACCAGAGTAAACCTTACTGCTTTTACCTGAATCGACAGCACAAGAGGACAATGGATTTACATGCAGAGTGAAAAAGACCTTCACTGAAACATATGAAATGGAAAAGTACCCATGGCAACCATTTTTAATCGTCCTTTTTTAATGAATGTCTCCCTTGTTCACATCGTCCATGGACAAACAACCATCATCTTGCCTTGCAGCTAAAGAATTTGAGATCATTTGTTAACACTGTGGTCCAAAAAATGACAAGGAAAATCAAAAGCAGTCTTGAGTTTTGTGTACACATATTAACACTTAACTGCTTCACCCTAATAAGTTTCAGGATTAACAAATGTTTGTCAAAAGAAACTGTGCTGAGCAACTGAAATCTAATTTGAAATGGAACCAGGAGAGTCTAATACATATATGCATGAAAT
This sequence comes from Sciurus carolinensis, assembly GCF_902686445.1. Lineage (NCBI taxonomy): Eukaryota > Metazoa > Chordata > Mammalia > Rodentia > Sciuridae > Sciurus > Sciurus carolinensis. The sequence continues at coordinate 167,508,625 of NC_062215.1, forward strand.
GGAGAAGCAGCCTAATAAGCGTAGCTGACACCAAATATGCAATTTACATACATTACACACTAATAATCTCAATTTTAATATTATTCTTTAAAGGCAACTGGATGGGTGGTTGAGTTAAAGGTTTCCTTTTGTAAGATGTGAATAAGAACAGAAGTTGATCCTGGCGTCTTCTGCCATTAACCACCATCTCGTTAGTACAAAGGGTCTGTTCCAGGGAGGGCATCTCAACACTACAAGGTCATGAGCATTCAACCAGACTTAGACGAATGGTCAATAAACTTGATGAGATCTGCAGACCTACTCTTTGTTCCTGAGGTGCTGAGTGGCAAGCAAACATTCAAGCATCTTCAAGCCTGGTACACAAATCTTTATGAGACTTTTTTCTTTCCTCAGTAGATTATCCATGAAATAGGACAGGTGTACTGGTTATTCAATTACATCTTATCCAAGACCTGGACAAAATTTGAAACGAGGCCTCTGAGCATAGCTCTTACCATGGGGATTTATTAATAACAGTTAAACATTCTCTAAAACAAAAGCCTTTTTTTTGTAATTTAAGCCTATTTTCTTATATTTTCATTGGTTTCACTCATAAACCAGAAACTAAAATCTGCCCATCTGCTCGAAACACAAAATGTGTTCATAATAATCCAGATTTATACCAAATGTATTTTTAAGTATTGCTGAATGGAGAGGTACTCAAAATTTACAGCCTCTGAGGTTGCAAACAGGACTTCCTCTTTCTGAGAAGGAAAAGGCTTAAAATGAGTGTAGGAAGGGATCCGAAGGCTTCTTGGGTATCAAATGGCTCCGTTGGAAAAAAAAAATGTCAACGATAGAAGAGTAAATGAATCAAAACCATATGGACCAAATTTTCCCTAAAATACACAGTTTGAAAAATTAAGGAGGAAAAGTGCTTGGCAAAAATGTGTTTTAGGTTTTACCAAACCCAAAACATTTGAAGAGTCATTTGCAATGGTTGACGAACCCTAAATTCAGCCAAGTGGCCCCATTTTTGTACACTATAGAACAATAGAAAGGCTTCCCAGGAGCATGGAATCCACTAGTACTATATTTCACTTGGGAAATCACTGGAAGCTGTCACCAAAGAACTGTGGAGTTTGTAGAAGGGTGTAGAGGGTAGAGGTGGGGCGTGAAATGATAAAAGTTTGTTAATTTCATTGGCTTTGTTTTAAGGGTTTGGCTATGTGTGTTTGGGGGTAGGAAGCAGTGTGGGTCATATTTCTTGCCTAGGAAAGTTAATTAGAAGAACATGGGCCAAATGTTAATTGGTCTCATGTCTTAAGCATGTGGTAGCTTTTCCTGGCACTCCATATTCAAAGACCGCTCCCTGTCCCTCCTGCACAGGCTGGAAGGTACTGGTAACACACTGTCTACGGATCAAGGAGAAATAGGTCTTTATTTCCCCCACATTTTGTGTTGTCCCTGCAATAAGAGAACATGTAGTTCAGACAGCTAATCTGAGAAAATAGAAAATATTGGGGTTTTATAGCCAATCCCCCTACCTTGCCCATCACTAAAGATCTCATCTCAGAGAGTCCCTGTTGAATCCAGCCTTTAGTGGAACTGGAAGCCCAGCCCTCCATTCGTGAAGCTCTTCCACCATGATTGCAAGAAAAGCAGGCCAAACAGCAGTACTAGAACCCACAGAAGCTTCTCAGGACATTATGCAACCCCTGGCAGAGACGAGGAACTAAAAATATGTAATTTGTGTTCACAGAAGAATTAGTAGCAACTAGGAGATAGGTTTAGCTCTTAACCCTGCCAGGAACTCATTCTGTCATTTAGATGAGTGTCTTGTCTTGACCTCAATTTTCCCACAAGTAAAATGGGAATGTTCCCCAGATAGTTGCTGATTAATTGATAACAAAGAAAAACTGCCAACAATTAAGTTGCCCTCTTATTACTTTCAGCAATTCAGAGGAAGGATATGACCCAAGTTTCTTGTCATTTCTTGTTTTTCTGTCCTGCTTTGCTTTGTTTTTGGTATTCTGAGATTTAGCCTGTCACAGATACAGGACAAGGGGTGGCTACACTCTTTGACCATCTGGACAGGTGTGAACTCTCCAAATCATTGTTTCCCACCGACGTCCATGAAGCAGAGGCCTTCCCTGAGGAAAGGCCTAGAGATGTCTAGGAAGCATCATTTGGCAAAGGACTCTGTTTCTGAGCTTTAAGAGAATCTTTGCCAGAGGGACATGTTAGAGACACCAAATGAAAACCAACTATTATCCACGCACACACACAGAGGAATCATCTGACTATCTTTATGGTATGTATTATTCCATGACCCCCCACACACACACAAAAAAAACCAACTAGAAGGTCAAGTCTATGATGGTTCACACACAGTCTAGCTCATGATTTCCAAGTGATCAACAATACATCAATTTCAATGATGCCAGAGAATGCATCAAATAAAATGCACAAATATTTTTAACATATCAGGTAGCTTAGCTTCCATTGAAGAGATCTGCAATGAACAGACCATCATGACTCATGAAACTTCATATTCACTTCTGTGACAAACTGTAAAGGCAGAGAAAAGGCAAGACATAACATTACATACACTACCACCTCAATCATGTTTTTTGAAAAGGTGCAAGGACCCCAGAAAGTTAGAAGTTGATATGCAAAAATATTAACAGTGCCCTCTGTTAATTCTCTGGGAGAATTTTTTTCTGCTCTAAGGATATTTTAAATTTTTTTCCCATTTTTATGAAAAAGCATGCAATGTTTTTATTACTGGAAGAAGTTAAGAGATTAATGGAAATGAGATTTAGCAAAATATAGTCTAGCCAGGCACACTGGCACACACCTGTAATCTCAGCGACTCGGGAGGCTGAGGCAGGAGGATTTCGAGTTTAAAGCCAGCTTTAGCAACGGCAAGGTGCTAAACAACTCAGTGAGACCCTGTCTAAATAAAATACAAATAGGGCTGTGGATGTGGCTCAGTGGTCAAGTGACCCTGAGTTCAATACCTGGAACGAAAAGAGAAAAAGAGAAAGAAATTGTATAAAGTAACCTGAACCTAAAAATTTAGAAAAGTACTCTCTACTAAATTATTTTAAAATATAACTAAAATCCTCTGCCCCTGTTTTGTCATAAAACCTGTTTCCTCTTCACTGAGTATGTGCTGTAATGAATGAGATCTTAGACCAATCACCAGGAATCCTGGAATCTCGTTCCAATTCCCTCCCTATTAGTCCGTGGCTGGCAGAGGGTCACAATCTCTTTGGGCCTTAGTTGAACCGTCTGCATAACAGATGACCAGAGAGAAGTGGAGCAGGTAGAAGAGGAGGTGGAGAAGAAAAGGAGAAGCCACGATCACAACACAAATTCCTTGTTGGCATCTTCTGATCCAACGTGTTAATCAGCACTTCTCTATAATAAGCAGTAACAAAAGAGTCACCGCTCTTTTTTATTTTCTTTTATTTTTTTTCCTTTAGTCCCCCCTTCTTCAGCTAACAGGTAAACCATGTTATGAGACATAGGTTCTTGCTTCCAATTTTTCTTTACACTATTTTTAAGAAAGCCTAAATCAAAACTAGTACAGGCACCGCTGGTCTACACGGAGGCATTTGGGAGAAGTGATAAACTCCAACAGCTACAGAAACCTGAGTTCCAATCCCAATTTTTCTACACCATTAACTTGTAACTACTTTCGGTGAGATAGACTCCTTCCTTGTCTTGTTTTCCAAATTCGCCTGAAGAAATAAGAAGAAAATTTATCTTGTTTATCTCTTTCCTTACTCATTGGCAATGCTACCAGAACTAAAACAACACAGGATCCTAGTGGTGATTTTAGGCAGAAATATGTAGTAGAAACACAAAAAATCCTGGAGAGTTGCAAGGTAAGAAGTAAGGAATTAATGTAATATGTAAGATATAGTAAGGAAAAGTTGCCTGTAGAATTTTCCATTGCTTCCATCAAATGATTCTACCCTACCACCAACTCTGATCTCTGCCAATCTTCTTGAAGTCAAGGATTAGCAGCTGGAAGTTCAGGTTCTAGTAATTCCACTTACATAATACCTATTTAATACACTTATCATTGCATCCAAGATGATATAATACAAGAAACTAGCTGTGTCCACTTACAGAATCCAAATTCTTATTCTCTTCCTTATGACCCACTAAAATGAGTTCTAAGAAATGCCAGTGGATTCCTACCTCTCACCTTACAGAAGCAGCTAGGGTCAGAGTTCACTTCCATGAAAACTTTCAACCAAATCACATTCATAAGAAACTTTTCTCTGGCCCCAGAAGACTAATGTTAAAAATCACAGACACAACTGCTTCCCGTGTTACTTCTAACCAGTGGAAGAATCTTCTGTGTGATGAATCTGGGCACATTAAAGATGACTGTTAATATAAGCCCATGATTGTCATGCAAAATCACATTCACAAATGCCAGTCCTCTAACATGAAATGTAGTCAGTGCTTAGGAAGCACTTTGGTTGTTGTTTTCATGTTGTTATTTTTCGGTTGAGGTTTAAAGCCCCCTCTTACTTTTTTTTTTTTTTTTTTAATCCCAGGATGTGCTATAGGAATCTATGAAACTTAATTACATTTACTGTTACAAAAAAGGATTTATGAACTTTTGCCTTTAGGCAGAAATGTTTATTTCATTGCCTTTGCTGTCCATTCTTTTCAACTCCCACGGCTTTGAACTTTTCAGCTGCTCAGAGTTATCACCGTTGTGCAGAGCTCAAGAGCTCCACTCTAAGACACACACACCACGAGCTGAAGAGAACGAAGGAGGCAAAGATATATGAGTCGTGATTTTGGCCACCCTTTGTGCCATTAAAATCTCATTTTCTGCCTATTAGAATGCCCTCTCCCTGCTTAGGCGGCGGTGATAGTCCGTGATTAGTGTGTAATTGAGTATAATTGTCTTTTCACTTTTCATTTGTGTCATTCTGAGCTTCTCTCTGTTTTTCTAACCACCGGGAGGAAAAAAAGAGGTCGAGAAAAGATAAAGCTGTTAAAACTCTCACTCTCAGCCCTGAAGAGATTCTCGATTGCAATTATAGATTGCAACCCCTTTGTGACACTTCTCCAAATTTTGTGGGCAGCTATCCTTGCCACCTGGACCAACTGCTCTCTAATAAAATCAAGTGATCTGTATTTAAACAACTGCTAATAATGTCAACCTCAGACAGATGCCACATGTAGGAAATTTAACCATCCCTCTGACATGCAATTATCGAGGCAATTTATTAATGTGATCTCCCAAGAAAAACTCATAGTCCAATGCAAATTAGAAAAACAATTACAACATTCAAATATTTATATATTCCCAAAGAGCAGTAATTCTCCTAATTTGCGCATTTATAACTCATTTATTCCAGAGTTCCGTAGTTATCAGCTGGGTCTCTCTCCACCCGACTTGTCTGCATGCTCTCCGATGGTTTTGTCAAAGCCTTGGTGTTTTCTTACGAGTTAGGTTTGCTCAAAACCCTGTCAGCTCAAAACCCATTTTAGGCAAAAAACAAACAAAAAGATCCACGATGTTTGGGAGGTTCTTAACCAACGCAGAGCTGGGAGAGAGGGGACACGTGACAAATGTCTTCACAACTAAGTACAAACACAAAGTCTCTGAGATTACATTAAAAGTTGCTTGAACTTTAAGGCTAAGCTACAACTTTGGATGCAGCAGTAGGAAGGGTAGAGAGAAAGGAAACTGGAAAACTGAAATCATGTGGCTTGTATAAAGAATACATTATGGTTTAAATTTGGTAATTCATTATACGACTGCCTGGGGGAATCGACTCCTTGGTTCTGGTACACAGCAAATCGTCTGTCTAGAACCGTGGGACTGACCTGAGGTGAAAGGCCATTGCCAATGGCGGGGTTCATGGGGTTGGAGGGCCCCGACGGAGGCACAAAGCTGTCTGAGTAGCTGGAAAATCCGTGCCTGGTGCTGGGGAGGCAGTAAGCAGAGCCACTGTCTGGGTTCGAAGGAAGAGGGCTTTGGTGTACAGTGCTCGGAGGAAGCGGTTGAGGTCTGTGAACGGTGCTGCTGGGATCCGACACGGCTGAAATGAAAAAGACTGTCAGTGCTAAGGCTTCTCTGGAGGCCAGCAAAACAGGATCAGTGCAGAAGTTCCCAAGTCACTAAGCCAGTGGTAGTAACTATGGGTCAGATGGAATGCTAACTTCAAACTGCACTTCCTAACACGCTGCTGCAGAATCACCCAACAAATAGTCACAGCTATCTTTGAGCAGATTCGCAGAACCATAACTTTGGTATATATGCTCACGACATATTCACCTGGAATATGAATGCAGAAATCACATGAATGCTAGCCTCTTTTGGTAGTGAAAACTACGAATCGATGTGAGAATTAACCAATATCATGACTGCGAGTCTCAAATTTCCCATCAAAATATACTTTTTGACACATTTAGGTACTAATATTAGGTACTAATAGCTAAATATCAGTATGGTTTTAAGTGCCTGGCATGCTATGTATTCTTAATCCAAAATCAATTTAGTCTTAGAATTCAACATTATTGGGTTCACTTTTACCTATTTGCTAACACATAGTAACTTTATTAACCTTTCCCTTCCCTTCCCTATGTTACTGCTGCAGTTAGTAACCATCAGAGAGCTTCAGGTAATTGCAAACTGAAGCAGTAACATTTTAACCAAAAAAAAAAAGCAAATTCCATGTTTATTGAGGAAAGTTGTTTCCTTTTAAAACACTGAAATAGTATTCCATTACAACAGAGTTTATCTAAAGAGATTCAGATATGTCCTAGAACAAACTATGTTTCTGAAATGTGACAGGAACATTTAGGACAACCCAATGGCACATAATTGACACACAAACAGCATCGAGGTCAACCTGTGGAAAGAATTCACAGTATAAAGTATCCACCGGACAGAGCAGTTGGAAGTTCCCTCTAATCTCGGTGACTCCCTTTCCGTGTACCTTGTGGAATAGCTGTGGGCTGGTACGAGGTCTCCGACAGCTGGTATGTTGGCAGGGTCGGCATGGCAGTGGGAGGGAATCCCCCCGGAATGAGATGGTTGAAAGCCATCAGCTGATTAGCTCCAGCTTGCTTCCTCCATCTCGCACGGCGGTTGCTAAACCAGACCTATGGATTTAATTTAAAATTTGAGGATTTCACTGATGAAATAATAGTACATCCTTAATGAACTTTTCATGCTAAAACAGATTAAAGGCCCCTTACTGACAGGGCACATAGATGCAGGAGTCCTCCCTCTTCAGTGTTATTTGGAAGTATTGTCAGGGGTGAAAGCAGAGTGGAAATGTCAGGGTCAGCAGAGGGCTTTGAGGACCCTCTATGGTCTTGTAGCAGCCCCCATAATCCATGTGATAACTTAGAGTGGAGACAGCTGTGTAGGAGCTGGGACTAAACTAACTTCCAACTATGACCATTGATACCCACCCAGCTTCTTACTGTTGGTGTGCTGGGGAGCTCTGGAACCCACACAGGACAACTGTTCTAAACTTGACCTTGCTTATTACATACACCAAGCCTTGTGTTTTATGCCCCTATCAGTCTTTCTCTGTAATCCCATAGTCTTTATAGGCACATCTCCCAGAGAGTCAGATCAATTGAACAGGAGGCCAAGCAAAAGGAGTCTTTTGAGCAACCCTTTGAAAGTGAGATCTTGCAATGATCTCCATAGAAATAAATGTCAAAGTGTTTCCAAAAATGAAAATATTTTTCATTTAAAATAGCTTATTTATCATTTCTTTTGACAGTCTTAAAGCACCTATGATATTCTGTGCTGGCGGTCTCTGTGCTAATAAGATATATACAGAAAGAATCTGATATAATAAAATACTTCCAGGAATTCAAAGCCCAAGTATTTTGTGTGTGTGTGTGTGTGTGTGTGTGTGTATCAGTGGAGAGAAAGAGCAAAAATGTCAACAAGAAATGTAACTGAACATCTAAACTGCTGAGAAAATGTAATATAAGGTTTTCAATGGGCTGCATGACCTTATCCAATGCTTTTAGCTGCAGAATGTAAATGTAGAACCTGGGCTAATTTTTCCAAGGTACACACATGATGATTACCCCAAAAGAGGATTTCTATCAATTAAAGAAATGCTTTTTTATTTTTTAATCAAAATTCACTGAAGCTGGGTGTGGTGGTGCACACCTGTGATCCCAGCAACTCAGGAGCCTGAAGCAGGAGGATCACAAGTTCAAGAACAGCCTGAATAACTTAATAAGATCCTGTCAAAAAATTTTAAAAAAGGTATAGGGTGTGGCTCAGTGGAAGAGCACCCCTGGGTTCAACCCCAGTACTGCCAAAAAGAAAAGAAAAGAAAAAAAAAAGTTCATTGAAACTTAACAGGGGAAAGCATTTCACTTGAGGTTGGAGGGATAAGGGTGGGTGAGGCAGGACCCCTGGACTTGAGTAGCTTCCAGCCTGGTCCTCATGGAATTCACAGAGAAGTCAGGGAAACCAATATAAGTGCTCACTAGAGAGCTCAGAATCAGGACATCTTTAGAATGGAGGCAAAATCTCAGCTCATTTTAAAGTTTGGATATGACTTCCACAAAGGATCTTTCCAGTGGAGGTCACAGTACAGAATAGAAAGACTTGACCAGACTAAGAAAAAAGCAAAATTTGATTTCCTTCTAGGACAATGCTGGCAATTATAAGACTTAATTGGAATTATTTAAAGTCATATAGTTTAAGAAAGATAAAAGGAAAAGATTTTTTCTTCCATCTGGAGCATAAGACCCAATTTAGCAAACTTTGCCCAGGCACTTGCTCAAACTTCTATCACTCATCCAACATGTCTGAAAAGAGATTTTCTTCTCCAGTCATTGTTGCAACACTGGCAAGAAAGGCAGTTTGAACTTAAGCAAAATATTACCATTTAATACTCCTTATGTTTCCAACAGGAAGAGAAGGTAAATCAATATTTTCCCATGTTGATACATAATTGAATCAGAGCTTTTACTTAACCTAATAAATTGCCACCTGGGGTAACAGAACCACCAATAGCTCATCCTTTTGGGCCTGCCTTCGCTGTTTTCTCTTTGCAAGTCTGAGCGCCCGTCACCCAGATTCCCAGAGGTATTGTGGTAAGAAAACCATTGGCAAGGAAGAGCTTGAAACAAACTGTTTTGGGGTCCCATTCATCCTTGAGTGTACTGTACCGTACCACCCAATGTGGTCAGAGCTTCGCATTATAAACCCTCAGGGTAAAAGAGGCACTTCTGCTCAGGCAAGGTGGCCCCACACACCTTGCTAGACCAACTATGCAGATCTCCAGCTCTGTGTGCCAGGCCGGGAGGAAAAAGGAACTCCCCAAAGTTTAGGTGTGACCTTGCTCATGTGTATCTACCATCCTCAATGCCAGTGGTGAGACCCTCCATGAGTGCCTCAAACGCCTACACTTAGATTCTTATCAGAGCCTGCTGCCAAGCTCTCTGTGCCAACTTCCTTCTGTGACCTTTAGATAAGTAAACCAGGTTAGATTTACCCCAGGGTGGTGGTGCCTGATCTCCCCACCCATCTCACCTACTATTCTAGCCACACCATAACTCAGTTTTAAAAAGCAAAAAAGGTCATTGCTTGAATAACAAAGAAGAAATATCATAACTTTCTACAAATTCCTTCAAAAGATAGAATCCAGACTAGGGGTTTAAAGGTTCGGGGTTTGTTTTCATTTTTTTTTTTTCAAAATAACACAAATAAGTTTTAAAGGTATTAAGTAAACCCACCAGGAGCTGGTTTGGAAAATTAAAAAAAACAAAAAAATGATAAAGAGTTTTATTTAAAAATTCATATTTGTGATATAATATTTTATATCTACAGAAAAGGATGATAATAAGTAGTTGAGAAGCAAATCTTTACTGAAAAATGAACCTTCAGCAAGAGTTTTCCAAAAGAAAGAATTTAAATGTTCCTTAAGTTTAGGCTAAATAGATACAAAGGGCTATTCTTGAGAGAACCAGGGCATGGTAAAGACGGGCCTGCCTGTCTGTGGCCATTTAACTAAAATTTTTATCATCCTACCAATGCCAACCTTCTGCATTTCCTAGAACAAGCCAAGTCTGCAAAAAAGCATTAAAGGAAAAATATACTAAAGTTGAATACTGAGAAGTGGTCTTTGCCCTCTCTATGCTTTGAAACTCAGAGAAGATATATCTTCTCTTTTTAGCAGAAAAAAGAAAAATGAGACCCTTGAAATACTCATCATTTTAAATACTCAAATGGACAGAGCACAGTGATCCTGGGATACTGTTATCTTCCTATATTTAACTGAAAAAAAATCTCTTGATACCCAGAAGTCTTCAGTGACTCAATACAGAATCACTAATTCCTAAGAGATCATCAATGACACATGTAAATGACATATGTGAGTGTAAAATACTAAATAAGAACATCTAAAGTAAATGGAGAGTATTCATTATTCAATTTCAATTACTATAAACTTTTCCTGGTTTTGAAAAAAACAACAATAACAAGAGAAACAAACTGGCCTTTGATTGATATTCTAAGAGAGAATATGAGTTTTCCAACAATGTCTTTGCTAGTAAGGCAGAAGGAACAAGTTTTACAAAGTCAGCTACATACCCGATAATATGATTCTATGATCTGTGATTCAGTGCAGTGTTATTCTCTGCATCACACATGACCTGGCCTTCCAGATCATTCTTGGCATGGTAAGGAAGTAAAAGCAGGGTCACACACTGGTTGGTAACCTATTCTTAGGCACAATTAATTGCCTATAATTGCACTGTAACATCACAATGCACTTGAACACCCTCAAAGCAAGTTTGTATTTCATTTGATGAACTAGAACCTGGTGCATTTTTATCTACCCCCTGGACCTTTCTCTCCCTATATGTCTTTGAACTGAGTCCAGTCATGAAACTATACCATTTTGGAAAATGACCTCCACATGACCTTCTGGAACACTCTAACATCCAATAATTGTTCAAGGCAAAATTTAAATTGGTTGAAAGATTCCCCCAAACATCATAATAACCAGGAAAAAAAAAATGATAATGAATTGTAAACAGGAATATCACTTTCATGAGCAAAGTAGCCAACTTGTCCAGACCCTGAACAATAGAAATTGGGGAAAACTTAGTACTCCCCACAGTAAAGACACAAATGGGTTCAATGCAGACCAGCAAAAGTAGAGTTCCAGCTCCTGCCTTACGACTTCTGTGACCTTGAACAATTTGCTCATCAATGGTGGGCCTCTGTTTTTGGATCTGCTAAAAGGAAAATATTTTAAAAAAACTATCTTGCAAGATGGTTGTAGTAATTAAAAAGGTAGAATCAGAGCACTTAAAAGAATAGGTAGGAGATGTTATGTGTTCAATAAATGCCAGCCGTTGGCTAGGGAGGTAGCTCAGCAGTGGAGTGTTTGCCTGGCCTGCACAAGGCTCCCAGTTCTACGCCCAGCACTGCCAAACAAAACCAAAATATAAAATGTTAGCTCTGAACTCAAAGTCTCATATTGACACTCCTGTCGGAGAAAACCAGCAATTAAACCTTGCTTTGTTTTCCACAGCCAAAGCCTTGCATGCCAGTAAGTGAATGGGAAAGGGCCCGAAGAACACCCTAAATACTGGAAAACCAGTTTGACTTGAATGGAGGCTCAGGTCAAGCTGGCTTCCAGATTTCACAGACTAGCGCTAATTATCTCATCGTGTGAGCTTATTTTGCCCATCAATAAATTACTGGTTCATATTTTTTGGTGTTGTCCTCAAAGGCAATCTAACTGACATTACTCCAGATGGGTTACTTCAAATGTTAATTGAAAAAAAAAATGGAGAGAGAATGTAACACTTCTTCCTTAGGAAGAGAATTCACAAAGAGATCATAAAGTGCTTTTTAAACACCTGTCTTGGTGACCGTCTGATGCAACAAGGCCAAGCACTGTGGGAAACGTGGGACAGGCTGCTGCTTTCTCTGGACGCTCTTTCATTCCCACCAGCTTTCTCTCCCCAGCCTCTTATCACTACTACAATCCCGCCTTCACCAGGCTATGGACAACAGGTTGCTGAGGAGAAAGGCCATGTTCCCAAGCATCTCCGAAGACCATGGTCACGTGCAAAAGCACATTCAACTGCATCTGAAGCATCGGGAACAATCTCCCACCAAAAGCTGTGGGATGACCACATTTTTGCTTCATTATGAAGTTTGGAGTATTTCTAGACCTATCTTAACTTCTGGACTACACAGAGCCGCTAGGTGGCTTTAAATCACCACTGGGTTTCCTTGAGAATCCCAAATTATTGATGCAGAAGAGTCCAGAGAGATCACACATCCTAGTCATTCTAGTAGTTTTTCACTTGTGATGTGAGAGAGGTGGCAATTGAGAATACCCTGAAATCCAGCTTCCCTAATAACACTAGTGTACACACACACACTCATGCAACCTTGTGTACATATCTCAAGCTCTTCTAAAATTTATCCATGATTATTCTGGTAGTCCATGGACCTGGGTTAAGATCATTTGATCTAATTTACCCATATAAGTTTAAAAAAAAAAAGTCAAAAATTAAAGCCCAGCAAGATTAAGCAACTTGCTCAACAAAACACTTTCGCAAGCTAGGATGAAAACTCACATCTTCTGACTCCTGGTTAAATGCTATTTCCACAAGTAGCTTCCCTTCCTATCTTCCACCATCATGGTGACAAAAGGGAAAAATTGCTTTCTACATGAACTTCTTAATTGAAATAGTTACTAAACCTTTTGCAAATCATAGATATTTGCAAATAATTCTGTCCAAGAAAAAATTAATGTTTGTCATTATTTACATATGAACAGTTATCCCAGTAAATTCAACGAAGTCTTTTTTTTCTTACTTCTAATGTTGTTATTACTAGGCAAATAGTCCTTGTTGAAATAGTTCTTAGATTATATACTCAGATTTGGCCATGAGAAACACAACATAGCTACTGTCGAAATAAATTTTTATGAAACACTGACAAAAACCTATGTTTTTACAGCTTTAGTCTCATCTCTGTCCAGAAGAGTCTAGAAATATTTTTCCTTTGGGTGGGGGAAGGGGTGGAGAACAGAATGTAGACGTGGTTTGCGGTTTTGGGTGTTTGGGGCTTGGTTTTCCCAGGTGCCCCAAATTAAACTAACTCACACTTTCTGGCTATCACTCAAAGTGAGTCCACTTACTTACTGCTTTCCCAGATCCTTCTAAAAACTACAAGATTTTCTTTTGGCATTTTAATCAGTGATTAACTACTCCCTTCTTTTTCCTGCTGGGTTAAGTAAAAGGTCCATATGCTGGGTGTTCTAGGGAATTTGTTAGGCCGTAGATCATAGCCTGTTGCAAGACATGATGTGTCTCAAGGGAACTAGCAAAGCCATAAGGAATGTAAAGAGTCACTGGGTTAAAGCCACATTAAGACAGCTGTTACGTTAATGAGGACCCCGCTTTGGAAAGGAGGTCACTGTACAGAAAAATATGAACTACTCTTTATTGGTTTGATCCCATGTCCTCTGGAAGTTAATGGGCAATTATTATTATCCTTTGACATTCATTGAGCCACCTAAGAATGCTGGGTACTGTACAAGCAACAGGGGTTTGAAATTTAGTCTGTCCCCATCCTTATTTCTGACGAAGATCCCTCAGTTCCCATCACCCACCTCATCTCATCTCCTTAAAAAAAAAGTTTGTCTTTTGATTTAGTGAGTTCAGAATTGCCCTTCAACCTGTCTCAAGAACCACAGACCCAGGGTATGGGCTTGACCAGCCATGGAGTATAGGAGCTAAATCCTGAAATAGACACTCCATGTTCACGCTTAATGTGTCCCTTCACATTTAAACCAGGTAATCACAGAGCTACAATCAAAGCAAAATAGGTCTCACATATTTATTTTTATAACACCCTTACATGGTATTTTAATATTGCAGTATGACAGAACTATTAAATCCCTCCACCCAGGTCACTGGGATACAGAGTGTGTCTCCCCACTGTCCAGGACAGAAGTGACCTCCGTTAACCACACATCATAATGACTGTACTCTGGAACAGTGGGCAGAGAATTCAACAGTTCCAACTTTAAATCAGCAGCCCCATGACCCCTGGTGACTCTTCCTTCACCTCCTACCCACCTGCACCTTACACCACCAGCCGCCTGCACTCCGCCCCTACCTCCCCAACCCACTACCACCACTGACTTCATGCCACAGCCCCTACTGCCTGTCGCACCAAGTGTGAGCTGCCGGATGACTCTCTAGCCTCCACAGGACGTCCTCAGTTGGCTGCCCAGGCATATGTTGCTTGTCCCCACTACAGCCAGGTACTCTAAGCAAAGTGATTATTCACTGCTCCCTCCAGATGAATGGTGATCTCACATGGAGCCCAAGCACTGCCAATCTCTGTACCTTTGTTCCTGGGGTTCCCTGTTACTAATATACCCTCTCCACCCTCGACCAACAGCCATCTAGCCTCAGCCTCTCTCTGTACTCCAGGATCTTGTCCTGTCCTTGTCTCCACTCACACTGCTCTCTCTCTCTCTCTCTCTCTCTCTCTGGCACTTAGCGCATCCACTTTGCTTTTCAATTGCTGGTGTTAACCCAGCTACCCACGAGGCTGTGGCTCCTCCGGAGAACGGTTTCAGTTCCTCTCAGCACTCCCTGAGTTTCTTAGCACTGTGATGATCATTCCCAAAGTTGAATAAAACAACCCCTCTTACTAGACTCTTCAAGCTGGAAGAGTCTTCTGTAAAGAGCTGCCATCAGAGAAGTAACGCACTGTGAATGTGAAAGCAGTGCCCAATCCACGGACCATGTCCACTGACTGGTTCATTGCCATGGGGTCACCAGGATTTGGACTCTGACAATCGGATGGCTGGGAGAATCACACAACGCTCCTGGGTACTTAAGGTAACTCAGGTTCTGGGCCAGGGAGGGGTTCCAGGTTTCTGTCTTTTATAATCTACCAAACTACCTTGAGGGCAAAGCTCACGGTTGATGATGAAAATATTCTACATTCAGTAGATTCATCTAAGTAGCCTTTTCTAGAAGGCTCAGAGCACTTCCAAGAGTTCAAAAGATAATTCAGCATAGTATTAAAATTATATACGTACTTGAAAGGCTTGCAGACTATGGTCTTTAAAGGAAAGACTTCACCTCATGCACCTTTGCATGTGTTCCTAGTGGAAAGGTCACAGAGATGAAGTGCGCGGGACCGTGTCCCTCTGCACGAGGTGTGCAGCTGCGTAAACATGGGTAGTCAACTAGTCCACGTTTCCTCTTCCTTATTTACATACATATATAGTAGCCACTTAGTGACGATTGATGGGTTAATTCAATAGTGCCTGAAACTGAATATTCACTCAAAAACTGTTTGCTATTATCTTGGTCCTAACCCCCAAATCCGCATAGTGCCTGGTGCACAGTAAGGATCCCAGAAGTGATGAGCAAACATGAATAAGATGAATTTCTGTGCATCCTAAATAAAGTCAGCACCCTTCCTTAGTAATAAGCAAAGTCTGAAGGCACGCGTCCACACTCAGCGCATTTATTTTCCAGGTCTAAAGCGTGTTTCAGGAGAGGACCCTCACAGGTGTCCTACTCGCACTGAAGTGGGCCAGGGAGTCTAGGTGCCGGTACCTGCACTCGGGCCTCCGTGAGCTTCGCCCTCTGGGCCAGTTCCTCCCTGGTGTAAATGTCAGGGTAGTGGGTTCTCTCGAAAGCACGCTCCAGCTCTTCCAGCTGCTCTGCCGTGAAGGTGGTTCGGCTCCTGCGCTGTTTCCTCTTTAGTGGCAAATCGGGTTCAGAGTCAATATCGGAGCCTTCATCTGATTGAGGTGCTGAGGCTAAAAGCACAGGAGGGGGGAAACGTGATGAAATATGAATCAAAAAGCAAGTCTGACCAGGCCACAGTGACTGCAGTCCTAAGTACACCCCCAAGGCCTCCCACAAACACCACACCACTCCAGAGCGTGCTACCTTCATAAATAACATGCAGTCGCTTCCCTTACTGGATCACCCTGCTCCCTGTACAGAACTCACTGCTCTGGGTGCTGTCATTCTGAACTCTTAGGAAACAAAAGTGGGCCTTATTCCATTTTTATAGCCTTGTACTTAGTACTTAATAGGTACTCGAAATGTGTCTAATCAATGAGTCACATTTAATTTGGTTTCTGATAAATTTTCACCAGTCTTTACACTGGAAAATCTGTTAACAAATATGTTTTTTCAAAGAAAAATTTCTGAAATTGACTTGATATCTAAAAAGTCAATAACTGTGAACTATTGCAGGATTCCTATATATTTATAGACTCTACTGATCTTATAAAAAAAAAACATTCTGTTGGAATTTAGTATCTCATTGCCAGATATTAGAAAATCTTCTAAGGAGAATTTTTATTTTATGAATATGAATCTGAACAACTACTTTAAAAGGGAAAGAGACATTGCCTAGCAAATTGTCCCTAAAGTGAAGTTCAGAATCCCGGTGGGTCTCTGCTTAGTGGATGGATGGCTGCCCAGGACAGCTGCCTGATTTGAGAAACCACACACAGAAAGAAAATGTGAGGTATCTTGTTATAAAATTATCACAAAGTCCAAGGCAGAGCATCAGAGCATAACCAGTGTACAGGGCCCTACTCAGGGTGGGGCCCTGGGTGACCACATAGGACCAATGCCTCAAAAGCTGGCCCTGTTGGGCTTGTGTTTGCCTGGGTTCCCATGGGGAAGGGAAACTTCAAATTTTAGTGTGTGGGTACCTAGAAAGGAGAAGTGGGAACTGGGGAATGGGATGGAATTTGCATGAATAATACAAGAGGTGTCTACTCCCATTAAGAACAAGGACTGAGTCCTGGGGGCACAAGAGGTGCTATTTCCAGGCCCAGGTCTGATGGAGAGGGATGGAGTCATAATCTCACTGTTTCTAATGGGGGTTCAGAATTATGGCTTCCCCAGCAAAGGAAGTCCATAATAAGTACCTGTCGTTCTAAGGTTTGAGGACACATCAGACAGGGGCTCTGGACAGGGGACCAGCCCTCCCCAGACCCTGGAGCAGTCAGGAACACACCCTGCGACTAGCAGAGGAACCATAGCAGCCTTGCTCCCAAGTCATCTGAACATGCTCTGGAAACTCCCCAAAGAACAGGGGCATCCTCCAGAGAAGGGGCTGTGTTATGCTGTCAGCAAATGGGGACAACAAGCCAGAAAATTGTAGATTATTTATGTAAATGTTAAGGTAACTCATTTGTACCCTCAGGCTGGTAGGAGCCGGGCAAGCACAGGTGGTACTAGCAGCAGTATGTCCTATACTTCTAATTTCTTCAACCCAGACTTAACTCTGCCCTATAGAAATATAAATCTTCATTCTATTTCAGAATAAATTACATTCAAAAAGGTGCACATCCAAAATGAACAAACAGAAATGATTCTAAGTTTCTAATATACCAATATTTCTACATTCAATGTACCACTTAAACACTGTGCAATGAAGTAGTAGAGAGAACTAAAATATGTAATGTATCTGACTTGTGTTAGTATGCTTGATTTTTCAAATATGTTGTCTGATTTAATACAAAATTATCTCATTCAATATAAATCTTATTTTAGGTATTAACTTAAAAATAGACTTCCTTTAAATATAAGAAAATTTTAAAGGAATATGAACATGCTAAACATATGCCATGTTACATTATAAACTTCAAAAGCTCCTGATATGATTTACATGCATATATATTTGATAAGTATGAACTAAGTAATGAGCAATAATTTGGACACAATTGTAAACCAATGGTTCTCAAACTTTTGGAGCATCAAAATCACCAGAATCATCATCCAGAAGGGTTTAGTAAAACGTAGATTACTGGTTCCCTTTCAAGGTTTCCCATTCAGTGTGTTCATGATGGGCTTCTTGAATTTCCATTTCTAACACATTCCCAGGTGGTGGACAGTGCTTCTACTGGTGCTGGAGATCACCTGGAGGACCATCTCTATTGAATGTTCTAGATTTATTCTTTACCCTCTCCAAATTCCCAATAAATAAAATACTTCCTACAGCACTTTATCAAAAAAATCACTTCTATATATTTTTTAATTATAAATATTATGCTTCCTGAGAAGCGAATTACTCATTCCCCTAAGAAGACAATATATTTCTATAAAATGTTTAGCTTCATACTTCAAGTGTCTATTGCTCTGACTTTTCTTTCCAAAGTAAATTCAGATTAAAAAGAAAAAAAAAAAAAAAAAAAACTTGAACAGCATTAAAAATCTGACCGAAAGCTTCCTCTGCCTGTGAGAACTCTCAATCTTTGCTTGCACATTCTCTTACTATGATCCCATTAGGATAATAGTATGTGGAAATTTTCATGTTTCCTTTGGGAGTCTCTGGGGTTATTAAATTCTCCCAAGTAAATATGATGTGCCATGCACTGTCAGGTCAATTAATCAAAATCATCTCTGGTTTCTGAAGAAAAAGACTGGTTAGGTTTACAAGCACCAGCAAGAATTAATCCTGAGGGTCAAGACACTGTGTTGCACCCTAACAATCATCATCCCCCAGAAAATAAGCTCTGAGAAAATAAAGCCCCTTTGTGCCTTGTTCACTGCTGGAACCCTCGGAAAACAGTAGGTGCCTAACAAGTACACGTTCTAATGAAAAAAGTACATAGTATAATTTCAGTTTACTCTAACGATTACTTCTCCACCACTATTTTACATCTTCATAAAGAGGAATTCTGCTCCTCCAAGTCAGTCTCTCAACAACTATGTAGATGAGCTTTGGGGATCTCTGAACTCTCAAAAATTATTTGCAAAGTTTTGTGAGTATTTGTATCCTGCATTTTTCTAGGGAATAATTACCAATTTTTTTCAAAGAGGATTGTGTGTGTGTGTGTGTGTGTTTTAAAGAGGAAGAAATACCACAAGATGACTTTAAAAGACTCAGAATTTTTGAGTTCAATTGGACAGCCCTTTCCACTACAAATACAATTTTCTAGCAAGCTAGCAAATAACTACTTTTATTGCTACGCTGCTCATCTCAAAGCAATGGAAAAGTTGCATCTAACCAGGAAAACCTCCAGGCAGCATCATTTCAAAGAAAACTAAGGAAATAATTTGCCCAATTTTTCTGCTAGAAAAATTATTTGAACCAACTGATCATTTTGGCAATATGAAGCCACAATCTTACAAGTTAATTCTATCTTTTCCCCATCTGTAAACCCCCAAAGGATGTGGGCTTTAAAATATGTAAAGTCAGCAACCCCAGGTCAATTTACCAGCTAGGAAAAACTAACTCTTTCTAAAGATGAAAATACTACTCCTTCTCATATCATTCAATAGAAATAAAATTTATTATTTGTACAGAACTTAATTCACCTGAACTTGTCTGAATTTAAATCATTCAGTTTTTTCCAGAACAAATCTAAAACTTAAGTCACACTTTAATAGCACATAGAAGCCATTTTATTGGAGTTCATCTATTTCACATATTCAGTTTATTCAAGCTACTAGAACAAATTCAATACAAAATCTTAAATATTATATGACAGTAAAAACAAACCTTCCTTTCAAGCAGCTTAATAGAAAGAAATTATATCTTTTCTCTTTCTTTCTTTCTGTACAGAATACCAAATGCTATGACTTGGAACCTACAGTCAAGTTAACAAGACAGTTGTCTATATGAGTTGATAAAATGCTAGGATTGCAACTAGATTCTACTTAACCTCTTTGGTCAGTTATTGCTATACAACTTTAATATTAAAAGTTGATATTCAATTGTATTGAAGTTGTTCAGTCATATATTCCATGAATGCCTTGGCAAACAAAATTTGCTTTATTATTCACTGTTCCCAAATTTGAAATTCTAGTATAGCTCTCATAAGAAAACACACATCAATGCATAATGCACAGATTACTTTATATTGCAATCAATTGTCAGATTTTATCCCAATCCTTATTGGATGCAATTTTGAAAGTCTGGACTTATTATCAAAACCCCCTTTCAAAATCTATTCTCTAACTTAAAGAGTAGGACTTACCACAACACAGGAAAAAGAAACTGAGGTTCTGAGAGTTATTCAGACACATAGTTAAGGAAGTCAGTCCTGTGTGACATCAGAGAATAAGCTTTCTCTTCTAGCTTGGCATATTCTAAATGATGTTGAGTTCCTTTCATGTGTGTGTATACACACACACACACACACATACTGCCTTTTGAAAGAACAGCAGAAATGAACAGAAATAGGAATTCTAATGTCTCAGTGATCAATCTATCACCACCATTTCTCCCAAATTTTCAAAAACTCCCAGAATCAAATGAACTTTACAGAAAATAGTATAGTTGGATTAATATTATATGACAAATCAAAAAATTTTCTCATGGAATCCAATTTAGTTCAATGAAAATTTATTGAACTCCATGTTCAAGGTCTAATTTTTAAACAATAATAAAGTGCCAAGAAATTAATTGGTTTTGCTAAGATAATGAATTGATGTAAGAAATCCACACAGGCTGATCATCTTCAGCCTCTACTAAGAACCACTGTTCACCATTCACTGGTCCAGGGTCAGTCCAGAATGTGACACTAACCACAGCAGTTGACTAATTTTATATCTTGATTAAAGTCTTCTTTGGGGGATTTTTATTTTTAGAATGCACATGGTGGAAGGTTATCAAGAGCTATAAAAGTCTTAAACAAAAGTGCAGGAATAAGTAACTTGAAACGTATTGGGATATTCATAGGTTATCCCGCAAAAAACTGCAGAGCGATCCCTAGAAAGCATCATTTCCTGCTGTGTGGCTGAGTGTTTCCACTCTGTATTCTACAAGAAAGTCCCATCCCTTTTTCTACCGAAAGCTAATTTTAGATTTTAGGAGTCAGTTTTTCAGCCATCCCAAGCTTTCACATCAACTCCCCAAATTAAACCTGGGAAATGGGACACTGTCGGCAAAAGAGAATCCAGCATCAGACAACCTTCTTACCCACAGGATTAAAACTCTTCCTTCAGAAACAAGGCCAACCGGGAGGAAGAGGCAAAAGCCCTACCACCAGCGGACTAAGCATGAAGCTTAATTAAAGGAGGAATTACAGAATTAGAGAGTATGTCTTTGTCCGTTGGCCCCTTGCGACATCTTCTGTAGCCTCGGGAAATATTTCATCCTAGTTAACACTATTACACATGAAATCTTGCCTCAATTTTATAGGGATTTAGTCACGTGGAATTCTGTAATTATTGGTTTCCAGACAAATATAATTCAGAGAAGGGAGACAGGCAAAAAATGGAGAAACAGAATAATTCACAAGCATGAATCTGGCACATTGTCTTTCTTCTCAGCAAGACCTTTCATTTGAATAATTAAAGAATCAAAACATGACAACCATTTAAACTCTGCGTTTGCCCTGGATATAACACAATGCGATTTACAGACCCGGGAGGAGGTGGGGGATCTCTGGAGGCCAAACTTCCTAGTCATCCTTCATTTTCTCTAAGATGGCCCCATACCAAACCCGACAGTCTTTTCGTCTGTTTTCATCTTTCTGAGCTAGACCTGTCAGCTGGGTGTCACTGATAAAGGAACACGATAAAAATGAGAGTCTCTCCAAGAGCTCCAGAAGTCCTCTCAGGCTGCGTCTCACCACTTACAGGTATCTCAGAAGTACATTCTAGAAGGTCCTTAGCAGGTCAACTCAAAGTTCGATGCTCCCACTTGGCTGACTGCAGAACTGTCTCCTGTGCTTGTGAGTTTTACCATCAACACGAAGGGCACAATAGGGCTAACTGCGTGCTGATCCGAAGTCGCCCTTTTACACTGAGAAAGATGTGAATGACCTGTCTTGTGTTCACTCGGGTGAAAGTCAGGAACGAAGCAAGACTGATATTCCCTCACAGACCCAGAGTAAATGACAAATGACATTTTCCCTTTGTGATCTTTGGGATTTTTGTTGACTTATTTGGAGGCTTTTGTTGGATCCCAAGAAATGGCCTGTGGCTGCAGCCTATTCTACCGATTTCCACGCTCCATCTGTGGAATCCATCAATGGGGCATTTACCCTCATTCAGGGTTCTGACACCTGCCTGGCAGGGTGCAGGAGACACAAAGAAAGCCAGAGTGGAGGAGAAAGGGGAGGTTGGGTGTTTCTTTTTTTTTTTTTCTAGAGAAGGGGGGGCGGTTGAAATGGAAGCACAGTAGGGGTTAATCCACGCCAGTCCAGAGACCAGCACCTGCAAACTTCTCTTCCATATTAATTCACAAGCTAAGGAAGTAAGGCAACATTTTAAAACTGTACATATGTCAAGAAAAGAAAAGAGATACACCTCTTAGAGGAACTTCCACAAAATCCTAAGGTATGGCTAGAACTTGTGTCAATCAATAAACTGATCTGCCCAGAATTCCGGACCCAGAACTAAGCTTCAAGTACCTGTGATTTAGTTAGCTGCTAAGCCAGGAGAGATGGTTTCTAACCTGATCAGTCCTTTATTTGGGGGTGGGGTAGAAAGATCTTGTTTGAATTCCCTCTAAAATTTCTCCCCCAAATGTACCAGGAAAAAGATTTTGTAGCAAGTGCAAAAAAAGAAAGAAAGAAAGAAAGAAAGAAAGAAAGAAAGAAAGAAAGAAAGAAAGAAAGAGAGAAAAGAAAGAAAAAGAGGACAAAATTTTTTGTCAAGGCAATAGCTCTGCCTTCTGGAGAAAAGGTTCTTTCGAGAACACCAAATCGAATTAAGACTCTCCAGCCATCCACCTACTCCAGTCCCTGGCCAGCAGTCCCTGTTTTTGGCTGGAGAAATGTAACGCTATTCCCCTCCCCTCTGACCCAAGCCCTTCCCTCGGAAGCTGCAGTCTCACAGCACGAGGTCATTAGAAGGAAAATAAGCTCCTGCCAGGTTGGGGCTAATCAAAATAACACAAATAAACCCTGACACTCAACAACTCCCCGAGTGCCGCTGCCCTGGGAGGAGAGTACAGATTGGTTATGAAAATGGCCAGCCCACGGCCAGAGAGGTCCAGGAGGGCTGCGGGGTGCTTGGTCGCCCGGGAGTCACTTTAAATGCACAACATGGACTGTTGGGTGTTTGTTTAAGGTGAGGGCTGACAAACAGAAACTGGCATAACGGCCAAGCTGCCTTGGAGGTGCTGAGCCACGTGGCTCCAGAGACCTCTCCCCACCCCTCCCCGCATCCGAAGGTGGGGATAACTTTGACTTTCAGGTGCCTACAAGATGTCTGTCTGCATCGCTGTGAGACAACGTCCTTTAGAGGAAGTCCTTTCCCATCAGCTACCACCTTGGCCATTAGTCATTTTAAAAGCCCTCCTCTGCGACAACCATCTGGAGAGAAAGGCTGATTTCTCCATTCATTCATTCAGGACGCTGGTGATTAGTTCTAGTGACTATATTCAGCAGAATATTTAAATAAAAACCTGTTTGCTACCTTTCTTATCCCCTGATACAAGCTACATTTTGCTTAAGGGAGCCACAAAATGCCTACCAAGCTGTACCTGTTTCAGCTCCTTCTTTCAAGGGCGTAATGCCCTGGAGAAATCCCTTCCTGGTTTAGGAACCCTGACACTTACCCAAATTAACCCAATGGCTTCTGAAACCCTTTGTTTTCAGGGTGTTGTGTGTGTAGTGTGTGTGTGAACAAGAATTCCTTTTAGGACATGAATCTCTCTCATCCCACAAGGCTGAGATCACCCTTCCCCAACGCACCCCACGAAAGACTCCCAACTATAATTTTTTTTTGAATGGCTTTTTCAATTCCACGATCATTGCCACCACAGCATTTCAAAGAGAAAAGGAGACTATAGAACCAGGAAAATGTGTTGCTATTCAATTAGGAAAACTGGTTAGTTAACTAATTAATCGGCTAACTGCTTTCTAAGAAGAGTCTCCTGTGATAAGAACTTTCCCCTTCAAGAGCTTAAAAGTCATTCATAATTAAAATTAAGACTCAGGGCTTTTTCTGCGTCTCTAGAAGCAGCAATCGAAGTTCTGGTTTACTGGGTTTGGATTGCATGGAGCAAGGAGAGGTAATTTGCACACTGAAGGGGAACAGGAAAACAGTAGTTCTCCTGTGAAAGGCAGAGGGCCAAGTGGCTTTTATTTACAATTGCCAAGAGAGAGGCCATTATGGACCATATGTGCCACAATTGCCCTCTTATCACGGGCTGGCCATCATGTCCATTGGGAGCTGTTAATGAACTGGGTAATTGAGCCGCTGACATGTGTTACCAAAACAAAACAATAGGAAGAAGAGACAAATGAACATTTTATTTGCCAATCAGAGTAGGTTCAGCCTTTCACCGAGCTGCAGCTAAGTGACTGACTGTATACATAAAACAGTGCATTGAAAGCCAGCAGATGTAGGCACAATAATAGTTAACTGACAGCTTATGGCCCATCTGTGCTTAACATTTTGTTAAAGAAATTACTTGACTTGCTAAAGAGACGAATCATACAGCTGCCCAAGTGCTGCATTATAAGAGATAAATCATTAGCTAAACTGTTTCATGCTTAAAATGACAATGCTTATTAACAGTTATGTTGGGACATTTTGTCAGCACAGCTTGACACAGTTATTACTTATTAAAAATGTGACAAGTCATAGATATTCAGCAGAATTGGGTTGGGGGGAAACAGAACAATGCAATCCATTTGAAAGAACAATAGGCATTTTCAATCTCTCCTGAAGAAATATGCCCTTCTAAGATGAATGAAAAAAATAAACTCTCTGAAAAGGAACATAAGATCACGTTCCATAAAATAATTATTATGTAACTTGCTTCCATTTACCACTTTCTTCAAAACTGAAAAAAATATGAGAAATGCACTCATTCTAGGTTGATTGCCACTAATTTAATCAATGATAGACCCTAAAGCAAGCAGGTTAAAATAATCATTTCTAGACACTTCATTTTCCCAAACATACTCACCTTTTTTCCTTTGGGAAAAATATTTCTTTCATAGGAAAAGAAAAAAAAAAGCCAATGTTGCAAAGACTAGTTTTATAAGGGGATTTAGCGTGTGTTTTTGTTACTGCAGCTAAATTGAAACCACATTTTTTGGTCTAAGTGTGGTTTATTCCTTACCATGTACAAAAATTTATTCCTGAAGTCATATCAACATGAACTGATTCATCAGAGGCAGAACAGAGGTCTCTCAACACTCTTCCAGTGACAGTTTCTTCACCAAGATGGGCCATATTAACTTAATAATGGTAAAGACAATATTTTAAAAGATGCTGTTTATTGACCACTGACAGCTTACGCCACCCAGCCCCTCTGGGGCCTGTGCACACATTCTTCATCTCTACCAACACCCTATTTGAAGGGTGATTGTCATCCCCAACTTACGATGGAAAAAATGAGATCAAGAGTGATCTGACCTGGTTGATTTTATGAGGACACAGACCAACGCAAGCTCTTGTTAGGTTTGCCATTTGAGGAGTAGGACTGCTGTGAGTTGGAAGAAAAATTGTAGCCAATATCTTCAATATTTTTTTTCTTCCTGGTCTACTGAGCCAGGACTCAAATATCACAGTCAATCCTGTAAATCAGTTGGGAAAACATGAGCGTGAAAGGTGAGTAATATTTTCAGTGGTGGTTGGGGTACATGAAAATTATGTTACGTACAGTTACTAAGAAAGAACTCTTGCTGTGAAACCTAAACCTCAGCTATAGTTACAGAGCTTAAACAAGAGACAATGTGCTCGGTAGGGCTCATGGCGTATCTGATGAACACAAAGGAGGGTCTTACCTTCATCTGTATTTTCCATTAGCAAATGTTTTTGCTGTTGTGTGCACAAGTTGTTCTAAAGTCAACAAATATACTAAGGCTCCATATATGGAAGAAGTAATAGGTTTCACAGAGCTTTTCAGGGGGTAGAAAACAAAAGGGTGCCTTTGCCAGCACTTATTAAGACCAAACTTCCCAAAGACACATGAAACCCAAACAGCCTTATCCACAACTAAGCTTTGCCAGGACTAGCATGGCACGAGATGTTTGAAGACAAGAAGAAAGGCAGAGTTAAGAAGAAAGTCAAATACTGGACTTTGTGTGACAGAAACCTATAAAAGGAGGTAAGAAGGTAAATGACCAGGAGAACTGAGATGCCAAGTCAAATATCATCTATGAAACTACAGGATCACTGGAAGAGGCCAATCCCTTCATTTTACAGACGAAGCCCCGAGAAAGCAAATAGGGTTATGCAGAGTCCCACATCCTTCAAAAGAATTGAGCTAGGAAAGAAAAAAGAAAGAAAGAAAGAACACTGCCTAATATCTACAGGATGCCTAAGAGGCAGCTGATGTTGTCCCTGTTATCAAGGACGCAAACGTGAATAATATATGGGACTCAAACTCAAAAGGTAAAACACCCTCCAAGTACTCTCTCTACCCATGCAAAGGCAAGTGTCCAAATGTATAATAGATAACATGGCCATGCCCTGGGGCAACAGAGAGATGGAGAGCCTCTGAAGGCTGAAGGACCTAGATACGTTATTTACTAAAGAACAGAGCCATCGATTTGGTCAGCTTATGATCTTTAATACAGAGATCAAAATATGTGCAAACGCTTTAACTGACACTTCCCATATGGCATTTCAAGATTGTTTTTTTGCTTCCCATTTTATCCTGGGTTCTCTAAGGGGAAAGGGGTGGTGGGCAGGGGGTGGGCAACACAGGAAGCTTGTTTTGAAAATCCAAATCTTATCTGGGTCAATTTTTGCTTGTTGGAAGATAGAAAGAGCTAATAACTGAACATAAATGAAAGAGGAAATAGTTTTCCTGGAGGCAACAGAGAAGGCTCAGCTTAATCCTGGCTGGCAAAGGAATTAGTAGCAACATCGTCAGAAATGCTGCATGGGATACCTACTGTGTGAGGAGTGCTTCCCTGGGGCTGGGAGGAAGGGGATAATGAATCCGAAGAGTGATTCCCTCCTTCATCCTGCGGAAGTGTAAGGTTCCAATCCAGAAGGTGGACTTTCAGATCAGTGTGACACCCCACCAGAGGACCCAGGGAAGAAGAGGTACCATCAAATTACTGAATAGATGATGCGTTTCCCCGAGGTAGGGACAGCTGCTTTTTGAAATTTTGTTTTCTTTTGGTGTCTAAGCAACAGAAGAGGGGATTCAAAGGTTTGGGCAAAAGTTTGGCATCACAGTGGAAGTTCAATAACGTAGGAGGCAGGCCAACTACTTCAGTACCCACTTGGCCTCTTCCTGTCTGATTTCAGCAAGCTTCATAGCCCTCTGAACTAGTTTTCTTATCAACAGATTTAAGACATCTGCTTCAAAAGCTGGTTTTAAGGAGAGAATAATTTGTAAAACATACACAGTTCCTTCCCATGACATAGCCTCAGCCAATCCCCACATCCCTTCTTGTTGCCTAGCCCTATGTATGACAAAATGTTCTCCATATTCTGTGAGAAAAAAAATGACCGCCAAAACTTTGAAGGCATTGTAGTTCTTAAATGTGTGAAATAAGAAAATCATCCAATCTCCCATCTGCTTCCTCTTCAGACGGCCCTACCCACAGTCAGCCAGTCCATGTGCCCACTCTGAAGAAAAATCAGCTTTTGCTGCATACCCAATTGACTTAAGAATCCAACATGGAAGCCAAGGATACTCAAACCCACCACAACTTAGGACACACCCCCGTACCATGAGATCAATGGTTACAGTAGTTATGAAAGTGAATAGACTCTGTGCTCTCAAAGCCTAAATAAGAAGACTGAGCTGACCAAAACTCAAGCAACCAGCCTAAAATAAATTAAGTACCATTTATGTGGGCTCTCCTTAATGCCAACATTGATTTTGATTTTCCTGAGGAGGAACTTTGACTGCTTGGAAGAAAATTCTTGTCTTACATTGACAGGAATTTACAGAGGCAAAAACGAAGTCGTTTTGAGCAATTCATTATCTGATCATTTTGATGAGTGTCTACAGCCACTATGAATAAATAAGCAGGTATCTAATTCCAAGAAAATATGTCAAGACTTTCTTAAGAAACGGCTGTCAACACATTTGATCAGACAAATGCCCTTCACCTCCACATTGCTTTCCAGAAGTAATCTTGAAGATGGAAGGAAATTAATAAGAAATTACTAGATAGGATAGAATATAGGAGGAGAAAGAAGGGAAAGGAAGGAGAAGAGAAGGAACAATTTTTCCAGCAAAGAAGAGGAATAAGGCAATAAGGAGTTCAAGAGTCAATGAGTTGGCTCCAGTCACATTTTTCTCTAGAAGTTTCTGGCAATAAGTCTTTCTGAGCTATCAAAGACTAGGTGGGGAACTAGATGGGGAGGTGAAGACCTGATATGTGTCCTGGTCCCTTGCAGTTTTGAATAAATTAAGGACTGTCCTTGGTAAAGACCAAACAGTCCCACCCATTCCTCCCATCCATACCATCCAGTGATTTTTATCCAGAAATCAGCAATTTGTCAGGATAGATGCTGACATTCAAAAAAACACAGTTGCCAGTTCAATTAAAACTCAAATTCTACCTATGCTTCATCACCCTTTCCTAAAAGCTTCTTGGACAAAACAATACATTATTTTACTTACTTCATTGTGAGTTTTTGTTTTCACATTATAAAAAACACATTGCATTATAAAATAAAAATTGGGTAATATCTAAAAATAAGAAACAATGATAGTTTCAGAATCCAAAACAATACTGATTTTTAATTAGACAATTAGAGTATATAGGTGAATGGTTGGGTGGATGAAAAGATGAATGCATGGATGAATAATAGATCAATACACAAAGATAGATCATAGGCCTTTACTGCATGGTTTTCCATTTTTGGTTCTATGCAATATATATTATATTATATTTATTTTACATTATTAACAAATTTTAAGTTTTTAAAATTTTTCTTAACTGGCTTTAACTTAAAAAATATTTGAATGAAGGCATCCTTGTTGTTTTAGCAATAATAGAATACTGACTGATAAGATCATTTACACTTGAGAATTTAACCTGAGTTCTGAGATTATATAGCTTTGTTCCTTCTAGAGTGCTCCTAAACACCTATAGATGCATTTGAATGTGCAAATAAGAACATTTACCCATCTCTTTCTATGAGGGCTGAGAAAAATGCCCATATGTTTCATTGCATTCATATAATGCAGCTACATAATTCATTTGAGAACCACTGAATCCTCTCTTACGTATCTCTTTCTACTTTCACCATAGATAGCCCACAGTTTTAAGAAAACTTGTCAAAGGCCTAGGGCATCAGAGGTGACTGTCCTTAATGACCACTCCTCCCAAATCTCCATCCTTGGGCTGGGACTGTAGCTCAGTGGTAGAGTGCTTGTCTAGCACATGTGAGGCACTGGGTTTGATCCTCAGCATCACATAAAATAAGCAAATAAATAAAACAAATCCCCATCCTTATTTCTATTCAGGCTGCAATTAAGTGGGAGGGTGTTCTTAAGATGCCTTCCTCTTCCTAACAGAAGTCAGAGCAGGAAGGATGTGTGTGAGCCTGTCATAAAGAGTGTGGCTAGAGAAGAAAACCGACTGAAGCACAGGGTGGTCCATCCCAGGTAGGTAACAGTGTCATGAAACTGTAGGGGAAAAATCAGAGTACATCATGATTTAAAATGGTCTCCCACTACTAGAGATGCTCATGTTTTGTATAAATGTGCTGCTTTAGCTAGAATTTTGAAAACTAAAAATCACCTATACATTTAAAGAGTTGACTGAGATGGATCAAATGTTACCTGGCTTATTAGTGGCAGAGTTAAAGCTCAGACCCAGATCGTCTGAATTCTAGCTCTTCCCACTGTGTTACATAATCAACTCTTTTTTTTTTTTTGGATCCGTGGGTGAACTGACTTCTATTTTCCAATCAGCTATGGTAACTAAGTCCTTCTCCTACCAGAAGAATCACTGGGTACAAATATTAATGAAGTAAAGCACCTTGACTTGATACTGGGCTCAGAGGGGGGGAAAGTTTGTTTGTTTGTTTTTTTTTTTAGTACCTCAATCATTTAATTTCATTTAACAATTATATAAAACTGGTTTTGTTTCTGAGTTTTAAAGTCCGGTCCCTTGTTATACCTCTATAAGTTTCTGTACGTTAGGCATCTTACCTTTGTTTTTTTAAAAGAAGTTGATTCTTAGAGTGTTTAAAAGAACTTGCCCAAAATCTCAGCAAGTCAATTAGATGACAAAGCTACAAGGAAAACCACCAACCCTCGCTCTAAATATGCATGGAAATGATTCCTGGATCATCTATTACTTAGTATCATTCACAAATTTTTTTCACTCAAATAACATATGTATTCAAATACTGATCATTGATAATCCATGTTTAGAAGAAATAATATTTTCCTGAGTAAATCGGCTTTAAAATATAGAAAACCAGGAATTAATGTAAAATTGAGCATGTTTAAAAAAAAAAAAACTTGGCACAATTTAAAATTTTCATTGGACTGAAACAACCATTCCCAGAACCCCACAGGCTCATAGAAGGATCTAGTGGGTTGGTGGTATCTTGACTCCTACCTGGCTCACCATCTGTTTTTCTGCCTTTCTGTGTACCTTCCATGAAACCTCCCCTCAAACTCCCAGCCCCTCCCTTCTCTGCACCATAAGAGCATTTTGGACTTTCCATACACACAGCAACTTTGCTTCCCAACTGGACGATTGACTAAAACTTACAGTTCAATTTTTGTTGTCTCCATGCTTATTCCTCAGATTGACCACTTCCTTGAATTTCTATAAATTAACTGTGTGCCCCAGTGGGTTTTTTCATTTCAACAGGTCAAACACTCAGGTCAGCCAAGCAACTAGTAAGTTCATGGAGACAAATGGAGCGCCACACTGCCTTCCTAAAACCAGGTGTGGAAGGAGCTTGGGTCTTTGCTTGCTGGTACCATAGCTTTGCAAGTGAAAACTTAGAGGCCCTTCTAAGAGGGATGGCTTTGCATGCCAGAGTTCCATAGTGATTTTGACTGCCTTGATGCTGGACACCTCAGAGAAGAGGACCAACTGACTGATGGCATCAAAGAGCATCATCACAAAACTAGAACAGCAAAGTGAGGTGCGTGCAGACCATTCTACTTGAGTCTCTCATAAGAGTCCGTTAATTGGAAAGGACTCCAGGCCTTGGTTTCATGAGAAAAGATGTGTGAAGGAGTTTCCTAAACCCTAACACTCATGAAACACATATTTCACCATCGCCATCACCATCACCACAACCAGATGATTATGTAATTTTCGTAGATACTGGAGCACCAACTCAACAAACTTCATTTAGCTAGAATTAAATCAAAGAAGCATTATTTTAAACCTTTCACAGTCTACACAAAATGGAAACATGAGGGAATGAGGTCCTCCTGTGATCAACTAAAGACATTTGCCCCTTCTTCTCGGACTTCTTGGTTCTTGCTTTGAATACAGGGAACACCAACAGCATCACTGCCGTCTTGGCCCAGCTACTCTCCTTGAGTCAATCCTTCCTTTTCTGTCTTTCATCTTCAGCTGCAGGCCTGAGGGAAGGTCTGCACTTCAACTTCCAGAATCCTACGTATCTGTCAACAAAGACATTTTTCTTCTCTTCTTTCAAGAGAGAAGTGAGTCCCAGTCCAAAAATAGTCAGAAGCAGATCCAATTTTTGTGGGGACCTGAAACTTTTACAGTTCGGGGAGTTCTCTTTAAGCACACAAAACTAGTTTCCTTTGACATATTTTACAAAATCATATGGCCCTGTGACACATTGTGAGAGCCCTTTGCAGCAATCAGGAAGGAGCCCTTACCTGAGAGGGCCCTGGCCTGCCTTTATTATAAACCCACTTGGGCTCATCAACCTCTGGTGAAGACAGAGCCACATGAAAGACCCTCTCCTTCTGCATCAGCTCATCCTGCCATGAACACAGTGCACACGCTCCCTAAACAACAGTAATGACGGCCACTACATCCACCACCAAAACAGCAGGGACAAGCAAGTCAACCCATACTGATGAGTGTAAACTACCCAGAGTCTCCAATGGGTGAAGGTTTCTTCCCCAGTGACCACTGAAATTAACCCTTGGAGTAGCCACCACCTTGACCTAAGAGTAAATGAAAGCATGTGATCATAATCATTCAGAAAGTTCAGGATAAATCCAGAAGGCCATTTTGCTTTGTGTTCTGAACTTACAGAAACATCTCGGGAACCTGAACATATCATAGGTAGAAAGATCTCATGAGCATCATGGTACCCTCTCCAAGGACTCCCATGAGCCCAGATTCTCCCTGTATACTTGCCCTGCACTCATAGGCCTCAAAAGAAATTCAGCTGAGTCAGGTATGGTGGGGCATACCTGCA
The DNA here is from genome assembly GCF_902686445.1 of Sciurus carolinensis. Classification (NCBI taxonomy): domain Eukaryota; kingdom Metazoa; phylum Chordata; class Mammalia; order Rodentia; family Sciuridae; genus Sciurus; species Sciurus carolinensis. Next base: position 167,540,920 of record NC_062215.1, read on the forward strand.
GTGCCAGGTGCAAGGGACAAGGGAGGCTGAGGCAGGAGAATTCCAAGTTTGAGGCCAGCCTCGGCAACTCAGCAAGACCCTATCTCAAAATAAAATGGGCTAGGCATGAATCTCAGTGGTGAAGCACCCCTGGGTTCAATTCCTACTACCCCCTCAAAAAAAAAAGAAAAAAAAAAAGGAAAGGAAGGAAGGAGCTGACCTATGAACTCGTATTTTAAATATTTTTTTCTATAATAAATGTGTATTTTTTAAATAATAGAAGTAGTTCCGTTATTGGGAAATACTCCCCAGATAAGCTTGGTGGGGGCATATTTCTTGAATAAGAATTTCCAAACAACCTTAAGTGAGTTCAACATGTTAGTTAGCTGTGTAATATTTTGGTATCTAAAAGATGATCCTGCTAGCATGGGCTAAAGCAGAAAACAAATGAGGGCTGGGCCCGAGTTGAGGACTGGATTCTAAGCCCAGCACTGCAAAATAAATAAATAGACAGATAAAGAAATCAGAGGGACAAGAACACATTCCACTTAAAATTCAACAAATGTTAATGAACTGTGACTTCTTGTACAGGAAACATTTACCCCATGGAAACCTAGGAAATTATCATGCAAAGGGGAACATAGACCCAACACACTGCCCTAGAGGTGAAGGAAAAGGGGCAGTGAGAAAGTTCAGAGACAAAATGATGCTTGGGGTTAAATCAGTTGGTTGTTTCAGGACCAGGAGCTTTAGAATTTTACCCACCTAAAAATTACCTTACATGTCTTTTTTACTTTCCTCTGAAAATATGGCCTTATTTTCATCAGATCAGAGGTTCCTTAAATTCTGACCATCATGCAGGTTTTGCCCCAGTGAATCATTAGGAACTAAGTTTCTTTACATTTCTTCACACCTTTAAATTGCTAGAACACTAATTTTCACTTCCTTCAGCAGTTTTTAAACCTTCCAAAAGTATTAAAGAAACATTTATTAAGTGTGGAAATTTTTTTTTTTTTTTTGTATTGGGAAGTGAACCCAGGGGTGTTCTACCCCTGAGCTACATCCTTAGCCCTTTTATTTTTTATCTTCAGACAGGGTCTTGCTAAATTGCTGAGGGCCTCACGAATTTGCTGAGATTGACTTTGAACTTGCAATCCTCCTACCTTCGCTTCCCAAGTTTCTGGGATTACAGGTGGGCACCACCACACTCAGCTAAACATAAAAATTTGGAGGCAAAAATTTTTAAAACTCCTGGACTTAAAACAATATTAAAAATGCACACTGAGCCAGGCATGGTGGCACACACCTGTAATCCCAGCAGCTCCAGAAGCTAAGGTAGGAGGATTGCAAGTTCAAGACCAGAAAACTAGTAAGGATCTAAGCAACTTACTGAGACCCTATTTCAAAATAAAGAATAAAAAGGGCTGAGTATGTGGTCCAGTGGTTGAGTGCCCCTGGGTTCAATCCCTGGTACCAAAAAAGAGAGAAAAAAAAGAGAAGAAAATACACACTGGTGTTTCATTAGGAACCACCACCCCCAATATGCCCATTGTCCTCCAGAAGTGCCCACTGTGTATGCCCCATCTCAGATGAAGGAGGAAGACTGCCAACACTCCAGCACAATTTCACAGTGGTTTTCTGAGACTGCGCACTATGTTGCCAGAGGTTGCCAAGAAAACCCTAATATAAAGAATCACCGCAAACTTAGATGAGGTTAAATAATACCTCCAAGTTGAACATGTGAAGATTTATACTGCGTTCAGCTAAACAGGCCCCACTGCCTGTTTTTATATGCCCCATGGACTAAGAAAATTTTTTGACATTTTTAATGGTGGGAAAAGAAGAGTAACATTGACACACAAAATCGACAAGAAATCTTAGTGCTCACAAAGTTGTCTTGGGAACATAGCCATGCCCATTGATGTGTGTATTTCCTTTTTTTTTAATTTTTAATTTTTTTTAGATGTTAATAGAACTTTCATTCATTTATTTATATGCAGTGCTGAGAATTGAACCCAGTGCCTCACACAAGCTAGGCAAGTGCTCTACCACAGAGCCACAACCCCAGCCCGATGTGTGTATTTTCTAACACAGCCTGGCTAAGTAGCTATGACGGAGACCGGCGGTCCACAAAGTCAAAAGTATTCACTCTATGGACCTTGATGGAAAATTTTTACCTAGTTTATATGTTAGTTGATATTTTATGGGTGCTAACTATGCACCAGGAACCATGTCATGCAACTTTACTCGCTTTCCTTTATCCAATCTTTCAAATCCACCTTATCATTACCCCCCAATTTACAGATGCAAGCATGAGACTCAGAGGTTATACAGTTAGTGTGAGCGGAGGTGGGAACTGTTAAATCTCTCTCACGTAGATGTCCGTGAATTCTGTGCCCAACTTCATCCCTGAATCCCCTGGCGCCACCAAAACCCATCACCACTACCGTTAAGGTTTCAATCTGAAATGTCTCATGTGTTGAAGGCTCAGTCCCCAGTGCAGCCATGTTCCAAGGTGGGGCTTTGGGGAAGTGACTGGTCATGAAGGCCCTGACCTCTGACCTCATCATGGATTAATGCATCCATAGCTGAATGGACTACCGAGACGTGGTGGAAACTGTAGGCTGTGGGACATGGGTTGGAGGAAATAGGTCCCTGGGGGAATACTCTGGAAGGATATTTTTTGTTCCTCGTCCCTGACCCTTTCTCTCTCTCTCTGTCTCCTTTCTGGCTGCCACCAGCTGAGAAGCTTTCCTTCACAACACCCTTCCACCATGATGTTCTGCCTCACCTCAGTCCAGCTAATCCTGAACTGAAACCATAAGCCAAAATAAATATTTCCTCCTTTAAGTTGTTTTTCTTAGGTGTTCGTTACAATGACAAAAAGTTGACTTGAGAGACTACCGTCATCCAAGAGCAGGCAAAACACAGACTCAAAGCTCCCAGTGTCTACAGCGTGACGCAGGCCCCAAACCCCTGGCAGCCTGCATGGAGGGGTGCCCTGTTGCGGTGGTTCCCCGGTGCCAGGCACCAATGAAGCCAGAGCTGTGTGAGGTTTTTTCCTCATGAGAGCTCAGGTCTCTGTCCTGTCACTCAACTTTATTAGGCAGGTGCAAAACTTAATTCAAGAATTAACTATCCCAAAGAATTGAGCTACTACTGCTCAGTTCACAAGGAAGAGAGACACCAGGTAACTCTTTCAAATGGATAAGTTTTCCAGGAGGTCTGGAATCTTGGTGCCGTGATTACTTTAGCTTAATGCTGACTCCTATTTTGACTTAAGACTCTTGATCATCTTGCAGCTCTGAGCTACAAACCCAAGGACCCCTGACACAGGGCACTGACCACATCTCCAGAAATGTTAGAACCAGAATCGGTGCTGCATGCCCCAGTCCTATGCCCCGATGTCCCAGAGACTACCTCCATCATATCTAACCGAAGGGCCATCATCACCGCAGAAGTTTACCTATTCAGTTAACAAGAAGGCTAGAGGAAGCAAGCCAGAAAGAACTGTTATTCTATTCCCAGGATTCTATTCTCCCCCAGTCAGTTGGGCAAGTTGCCTAAACTATATGACTCTCAGATTCTCCAAACGTAAAGGAGTAATAACAATCCACAGGTGGGAAACCAGTCTTCAGGTATGAATAGACTTTGCAAAATGTACAGTACTATAGCAAGTAAAATAAAAGCAAATTATAGAATTGAAGTATAAAATGTATATTTTGGATTGATATTAGTAAGTTAACTTTGTTAAACCCTTAAGACATTTTAGAGTGTGATTAGGATCCTAAATGTCACACTAACCAAGAATCTGTGCACTTGGATAAATCCAGAAATAGCAACAAACAAGATCTCAACAATGTAACCAACGTCCAGCTAACAGGATGTAGCAACCTACATCAGACATAAGCCTAGGCACATATTTTCACTCCCAGGGGTGGAGGGGGTAGGGGGGAAGTTGAAGTTTCTAATAACCTCACTCTAAAACATTTTTCTGAATTCATATGTATTTATTCACCTAACGCTTATTTAGTGTCCACTTTATGTCCAGTTCTCTGCAAAGCAACACATTCGATGCTGAACAGAACAGAACTCACAGTCTAGTAAATACCAAATTCTTTCAAATGTCTGACATCCAATCTCCAGGAAATGCCAATTGCAATTTTTTTTTTAATGGGGAGTTTTGCTTTAAGTTTTCAGTCAGACATATTAGATGGTTAAACAGATAATGCTTGGACTTCTAATCCCATTTCATGTTCAGTGGATATGTTCTTTGCCCGGGGGAAGGAGGTTGATCTTATATGTTGTCAGTCTTTTCTCACCTTACATGTAGGCTGGCTCTGTTGTACCCAAACATGCTTGTCTGTTCTGACATGCTTCCTCTTACATTCAGTACTGCCCAATGCTTCAGACAGGAAGGCTACCTGAGGATCTGGGATTCAGGGTTCTCTCAGATGACCAGGATTCCCACACTTGGACCCTTCTTCGGACCTTTCGCTAAACTGACATCTCCATCGATGTCACAATTCCTTAGGATGCAAGAGAGATCTATAGCTGACTGGGGTTTCTAGAAGATCCATTAAAATTAGTGAGCACCTATTTTAATTATCACATACTGTTTTGGGTGACACCCTCTAGTATAAACACATTCAAAAAAATCCCAGTTAATATCAACACCGTATTTCTCATAACCTCTCACATTCTGGAGGGTTACTATCCAGCATTCTATTCTCAAAGCACACAGTCAGCTGGGCACGTTGCAACATTAATGGAAACGGTCATAGCCAGACTCATTTGCGGATGTTCTTCAAAAGCACGAAATGTAGGATCTGATGGTAACACTGAGGTTGAGTGCAGTAGTCCCACTGTGGCGGTGTGTGGTAGAAAATGTGGGACCTGCCTTAATAAGATCCAGGCCTCAGGAGAGGAGGAAAGGTGTACTGGGACACCTAGCTGGGGAGTCCCCTTTAGTGACACTATACAGATAGTCTACCAGTCCCTCCAGCAGATTCCCTGAAGTGTTTGTTAAAAATGACGATTTCTGGGCCACAAGCCAGACCCGTGAAAGCAAGGCACTTCAAACCAGTTTCAGAAATATTCTTTTTAAACAAGGACCTCAGAAGTGAAGCAGAATAGCACCAACTCTTATCTAGCATCTACCTGTCAATATTCTGACCATTTTATGTATCCACATTCAGGTTCTTTCTGCATGACTCTTGGGTCCGTCCCCTGAAGTTAGGAGACCACTGGCCTATTCAGATTTGGGAGGCCTATGCTGGATCTGGAGTTGGGGGTGTAGCTCAGTGGGAGAGAGCTGGCTAAGCCTGTATGAGGTCAGTCCCCAGCATCAACAAGACAACAACAACAGTTCTGGATCTGTCCTTTTCTAGCACTGTGGCCACAGCCGTGGGTGTTTGCCTGCATTTAAGAAAACACCTGGGACTCCAAGTACAAATAGAGAAACAACATGTATCCCATTTGTATACAATAATAATAAAAAAAAAAAAAAGAAAACACCTATAAAAAAATAGCAATGGCATGCCCAATCGCAGTCTCCACACGCTGTTTTCGTGCCTACCTTGAGAATGCGCAATCAGTTCTCTTTTGGGCTTGTACCAGACCCTGTGCTTGGAAACCTCAGCACTCATGGACTCTGGTCTTCCTCTGGTATTTGGAATGTGCCAGAATCAATCACATTCCAAGGAGGCAAACAGGCTGGCAAGCAGATCCTCTTAAGCGTTTTCAGAGTTTGCACGAAGGACTTGCTGTGCTCACAGTAAACCATTCTTCCCTCCAGCCAGCCGAGGACTGTTCCACTCTCCCCTGGCTGATTCCTTGATGCTGAGCAGGACCTCCTCCCTCTTGGAGACCCCCAGGGTCCTTCCTTGATCCCTCAGGCTCACACTGAGCCAGGCGCTTCCTGATCCTTCCCTCTCCCTCTCCACTCCCACTGAGACAATCCCTCGGGCACAAAGACCCCCTAACCTCCTCCAAGTCCTTCAGCCCAAGAGATTCGGAAACTGCCCTTTGATTTCTCCACTGCAAGGAATTAACTTTTCTTTAGGAGTAGCCTGGAAGTCTCATTTTCTCATGAATACAAAATTACATGCTGTATATGACAGTGATTTTTAAACTAACCCTCTTTTTCGTTTTCTTTTCCTAAAAGTCGCCAAGCAAATACTGATAGGGTATTTCGAATACTAGGCTTCAACCGCACAACTTGGTAACCTGATTTCACCTCAGCACGGCGTTGAATCTGACAGCTGGTTTTCCATTTTGAAATTTGACAGGCTGTCCCAAGACCTATTCTACCTCTAAAAGTAGACACACGGCCATGCGACGTGACACTAGAATAGCCCCCACAGTCATGAGATAGTTTTGTTTAATAAGGCTGATTGGAGATAGTACTTATAATCAGTGTGTCGGTAAAATCTGGAAAGTATTCATAGGCACACTATGCCACGGGTCCTATTATAGTAAGGAAAAAATAGTAGAAAAGATAGAGGGGCACTGGGGACAAAACAGACCCTTGAAATTACAGTGCAGTTTGCATGCTGCAGCTAACGCCAGGTGTACTTTTTTAGCTCACAGAGCCAAACGTAAAGGGTCAATTAATAAATACGCTTTTATGTTTTAAAAGGTCACTGTCATATACAGTTCTAGAACAGTTATTTTTATACCTCAACAGTTACTTTTAAAAAATTAAAACTCTGCAGCTTGCACATGTTTAAAAAAATTAGTTAAGGTTTTCTCATGCTATGGAAACGGTTCTTCGTGACTTCCACTGAGAAATTGCCTATTTTTCAGTGTTTCAAAAATCCTGAATTATGTGCAAAAAAAAGTCCTCTTAATGAACTACCCCTCTGGATTCAGTTTTTCTAATGCCAATAAGGATGTGCACAGGTTAAGTGCCCCTAGGTCCTACCAGACGATTATCAAAAGGAGAAGAGGAAGGGGTAGAGGCCTGAAGATTGCAGAGCTCTTTGCGTCTGAGAGCACCACAGGAGTCGGAAGTCGGGGATGGGGGGCTGCCTGAGGCGTCCTTGTCCCCCCCTCCCCAAGTTCCCACACCACCTCTGTGGGAAGACCCAGGCAAGGGTACAGAGGAGCTTTGTCACCGGGTATATAGCAAACCCTGCTGGAAAAAAGCACAACTTTAGGGAAGAGGACTATTCAAATGAAGATCCGAATCCTAAAACTAAGGTGATTTTGCAGAGTGTGTGCAAACACATCTATATTACAAACCAAATCAAATTAATTCCTAACACACTATGCATGTTTGAGGGGAGACACTCTAGTGGTGGAAAGAACAGTGTCTGTCTGCTTCTTACTATGACCTTAGAAGAGGTAGTTGTGCTTCAAAGCCTCAGTTATTTCATCTGCAAAGTGGGAATATTACTTACCTCACACCTTGTAGTGAAGATTAAGCTACATAACCCCTGTAACACTCATGATTATTATCATCATCATTACCATCAACACCCCACATAAAATTACTGTAAGAATTTCTGATCCCATTATTAAATAATATTTAATAAACCTAATAGGGTAATAATTTGTTTCAAAAAAATCTGAATATCTAGCTGCAAACTTATTTAAATACAAAGCTTACATTCAGAACTGGAACCATAACCCCCACACACTCCTCTACACTGCCCTAGAGATAAACTTTGACCTGTTGTTTGGTAGTCACACTTTCTCTGAAGATGCTTTGTTCCTTTCAAGAACAACAGCCTGACCCCGAATCTGGAGACTGACATGCCTCAGGGTACCTCTCCCTCCCTCCTGGGTTGGTTAGCAAGAACCTTTAACCTCTGGACTTGATTTCTCAGCTTTGCATATTGTTTGCAATTAGACAATATTTGGGGCAGATGGAGAATTTCTTTAGTCTGAGTTTTGTTTGTTTAGTATTCACAGTACTGGGGATGGAACCCCCTCAGCACTTTTTTATTTTTATTTTGAAGCAAGGTCTCCTTAAATTGCTGAGACTGGCCTCAAATTTGCAATCCTCCTGCTTCAGCCTCACCCCAAGTAGCTGGGATTACAGGCATGTGCCACCACGCCCAGTCTAGTCTGAGTTTTAGTGGATGCTGACCAATCGTATCTAAAATATGGATCTGAAATTCAATTCTGTGAAAAAAATAATCTTACTGATACTGCTGAGATTTTTTTTCTTTAGTGTTATTTTCTAGGGTCAAACGTGGCACTGACTACCATAGAGATCTCAACCCCAGGTACGCTGTGAAGAGAGCCAGTATAGCGGCCCCACAAGAGAACTAGAATAAGGATACTTCTTCCTGAGGAGCTATACCTTTAGAGTTTCTGAATTAAAAAAAAAAAAAAAAAAAAAAAAAGTTAATTTTAAAATGTCAAGTTTCTTAAACTGAACATACTTTGTATTTTAACCTCATCTAGAGCAGCTGAGATCTACCTTCCAAAAGTAGTTCCTTGTGAGAGGAAAAATCTGCTCTTACTGCTTAGAAATGAACACGCTCGTGTGTGCAGCACGTGTACATGCACACGCACACATGCACACACAGAAGTGACCAACACAACCTATTCAACAGAACATCATTGTTTGAATAAACCCCGGTCCCCACTTCCTGATACACTCTGAGATGGGAATTCCTAATTCCTGGAATCATATTACATGAGCAGCAGGAATCACATTGCTTCTGTCTGTTTTATATCTAGATCAAAAGGGAGGACGTGGAGGTCGAACAAAGCAAATAAGCACTTTGCAGGTAACATGTGATATATCAAATATAAAGAGGAGGTATAGCATTCTACCAATCAACATCTATTAAGAACCTCAAAATAGAAGGGGTTTATAACCACTAGTCCCAACAGAGAAATCACATTGGAAAATAGCATTGATCGTGTTTAGAAATGGAAAAGTGCAAGTCTTTATATTTTGGGAGCATTTCAAGACCAAAACTAAAACTATAGAAGTTAGCATTTTTGTCCTCTGAATTTCACTTTAATAGAAAAAAAAAAATTAAACAGCAAGTAACTTTTGCCTTGGAATCAGAAATCCAGCACTTTGAAGTCTTCCTTTCCCTTTCTTGCACACAGAAGGCAGGATTTGCTTCCCTTAAAAGTAAAATGCTACTTCAGATTGGCCTCCAGCGGACGAGGCTGACATCTTGAAGCTGCTGCCCACGAGTTCCAGAACCCTGGGCCAGTCACTTCACTCCCAATGCCCACTTTCTCCATCCTGAAGACAGGCCACACCAGATCAAAGTGGCAAAGGAAAGCTACACGTGAAAGAGCTACAGAAAAAGGAGAGCATGATAATCATCACTGCTGGATTGGGTTGCTCTTGAACTCCTTTCCCATGCGTTTTTCAAGAAATCAAACAACTACCTTTAATTTACACGTGTTTATATTTGAACACTGTAAGGTCATGGTTGAGGAATGAAAAACTTATTTCTGGCAACATAAAATTTAAAAATAATGTCATCCTTGGAACCATTGAAAATTCACCTAGAGCCAACCAGACTCTGTGTAAATAATTAAAACAGGCTCAAGTTGTAGCCAGAAACATTCAGCACCACATCTTTCAAGACAGGGCCGTCTCGATACAGAATTTCTAAATTCATTACCAATAAACTTTACCTTAGATACTCAATTCAATACACAGTTTTGAAGGAGTAACCTGGAATGCAGACTTTAACCCAAAACTTATAAAATTATATCAACATAAACCTATCCTGGAGAGCCGGGTACCTGGTAAGCTGCCAGGGTGCCAAGGGCAACTGGCTAAGGAAGAAATCCTCCCTCAAAGAGCCGAGGGTCTCACAGGCAGTGACTGCCACACTTGGGACTCAGTGCAGAATCCTCGACTCTATTCTAAACTCATTTTCATAATGCTCACATGGACTCTGTGGGTGTTAAATTTTAATCCTATTCAAAATTTAGAAAATTCATTGGACAGGAATAAAATACTAAATACCTAGCATACAGATCAATTTTTTTATAAAACATGGTCCCCAAAGCCCTCTGGAACTCTGTAGTGAAATTCAAGACTAGAAGGAAAATACACCAACATCACTGTAACATCCCTCTGATTGTCCCCTTCTGGGCAGAACAGGGGGTGGATTTCTTTCTGAAAAAAGAAAGCAAAATGTCTTACCTTCTACTTCCCTTCCTGAGGTCCATGCTAGTTTTTAATTCATGGGCCAGAACATGGGCCCAGAAACCCTATGATACTGTGCATTCATTTGCAAAAGGTTTTGAGAGAATCCACATGCTTAAAACTATATAAATTAAGTAAATGATATAAAAGCCACAAGCAAGTGGCCCTGTTCTTTAAGAGCATATATTTAGTGTTCCCTGTATGCCTTCCTTGTTCTCTGAGAGGGACTTTGAAGGTTGCCTGACAAATGAGGAACGTAGCTTAAATGTGCCTGGTAATCCAAAGCTTTTCTCTGTGCAGATACCGTGATTTTGTTAAACCTCTCTGACTTACAGCCAAACATTTCACCAAAATAGAGCACTCCTAGAGAGGAAATATCTGCGATAGAATGACATCCCCAATTTGGAAGAAAATTTTATTAACTTTGTATGTCATAGAAATAGATTCATTTTACCATCACTCTCAGGTTTCCAAAACTCTTTAAAACCAAACAAAAACACTTAGAAAAAATTAAATGTTCTCAGAAGGACTTTTTGCAGATATGAGCAAAATAATTCTAAAAGGTAGACAGAAAAGCAAAGGACTTAGAACAGCTAAAAATGTTTTGAAAAAGAAGAAGAAAGAAGAATCACATTTTCAGATTGTTATTACTATAAGCTGTTGTGACCAAGACCCTGTGTGTAGGTAAAGGAATAGAGACATGTGTCAGGAAAACAGAACACAGAGCTCAGAAATAGACCCACCCAAAAAAAAAAAAAAATGACCAGTTGATTTGCACAAAGGTACAAATGCAATTCTATGAAGAAAGGCTAGCATTTTCAGTAAGTGGTGTGGCATCAATTGGACATCCACACGAAAAACAAACTTTGTCCTAAACTAAGAATGCAGGCAAAAATTAACAGGAAATGGGTCATAGATTTATAGGAAAAAATATTCAGGGCCACAAGAGGCGAAAGGCTCTAAGATATGTAAAAAACACAGCACATAAATTTAAAAATTGACTTCTATTCTACAAAGGCTTCATCAAAATAGAACTTCTATTCTACAAAGACACTGTTAAAAAATGGAAAGACTAGGTACAGAGTAAGAGAAAATATTTGCACATTACGTATCTGGTCAAGGACTTGTGTTAGCAATAAAAAAAAAAACCTCTCAGAACTGAACAACGTAAACAATTTTATAAAGAGCAAGAGAGTTGAACTGAAGTGTCACCAAAAAAAATAAATGGATGGCAAAGAAGCACATGAAATGATGTTCAAGATCATTACTTATTTGGGAAATGTGAATTACAACTATGATTAAATATCACCACACACATATTAGAATAGCTAAAATAAAAATATTGACACATACAAGGGTTTGCATTGACACAAAGCCCTTGGAACTTTTGTGCATTGCTGGTGGAACACAAATGGCATACAACTGGCAAGTTGGAGGTTTCTTATAACAGCAAGTGACTCAGAAATCCCACTCCTAGGTAGTTTGACATAGGAAAACACACAAAACCTCTACGCAAACATTTAAGGCAGTTCTACTTCTAATGACCCAACACTGGGAATAACCCAAATGTCCCTCAATAGGTGAATCAGTAAAGAAACCCATAGCACATCCATTCAATGGAATACTACTCAGTCATAAAAAGGAATGAAAGAGTGAGACTTGCAATGACTTAGGTGAACCTCAAAGTGATCACACTGAGTGAAAGAAGTCAGTCTCAAAAAGTCACATACTATCCAACTGCACTTCTATGAGATTCTTTAAAGAACAGAACTACACTGATGGGGAAAGGGTCTTCAATGTCTGAGTGTTAAGGGTAAAGGAGGATGAAATTGCCAAGAGACCATTTTGGGGTGATGTAACTGTTCTCTGGTTTGATTGGGATGATGGTTCAGGAATTAATATATGCTGATATTTTTTAAAATGCATGTTCAAACTCATATTCACAGCACTCTCTTCATAATATAGCCCAAACTAGAAGCAGCCCACGTATCTGCCAAGGGATAAAATTGGGATATAGAAATACAATGCAAAGGACCATTAGCCATAAAATGTAACGTAGGACTGAGAGATGCCACGGCATGAGTGAACCTCTGAAACACTGTGTCAAGAGAAGAAGTCAGACGGGAAAGATCACACACTGTACGACTCCCTTCCTGTGACACCATCAGAACAGTTAAATGCACAGAGACAGAACCCAGGTTGGCAGTGGCCCAAGCATGGATGGGGAATTGAGATGCAGTTGTTTTTTCTTTGGGGGTGATGAAAATGTTTTAGACCTAGATCGAGCTGTTGGTTGTATTACATTGTGAATGTAGGAAATGCCACGGAGCGTTCATTTTAAAGTGGTTAATTGTATGTTGGGGATTTCACATCAATACAAAATATTTCAAAAAATTCAATTTACTATAAGAATTTCGAAAAGAATTCACAGCTGCAAAAATAAAAGTAGAAAAAAATTAATAACCGTTCATAACTTTGTGCTTGGATGACCACTTTGAACACAGCACAAAGGAAGGGAGTGGTTACGTTGTAAAATCAAGGGGACTTTCATTTCTGTGCATCAGACTCTCTTTCCATTGTCCCCCCAAAATGCTTTTGCAGTAGCAAGAGTCTCCCCAGAGTGGGAGAAGTTTTTTGTCCCAATTTTTCAAAAGTGTATGAATTTTACTTTGTTTTCAAGTGACATTTGCTTAGTTAAAACTGTTTAAAGTGACCTACACGGCTGTGTTTTAGAAGATATCACAGAACAGAGTCAAACCAGTGGGACCTGCTTTGCCCCTGATGACTGAGACACTCTGGCGACAGACCCTGGTCCTCAGCGTCTTGCCGTACCTGCCTTTGCTGGGTGCTCCCCTCGGTCTGCAGTACCTTTGCTCGGCAGCCCCTCCGGGACTGCTTAACTCCTAATTATCCTGGCGCGCTCTGCTCTGAGTCCTCTTCCTCCAAGGAAGCCTTCCCTGATCCCGCGGGTGCCACACAACAGCCCCTGCATTCCCATGATGTCCTGCACTTTAATAGCACACAAACACATGTGGTCGCATGACCTGCTCATGAGACCGTCTTCCCCTCTAGTCTACAAGCTCCTGGAAAGACAGGCCATGTCTCATTAACCATTTCTCTCTCCAGTAACTGGCGTGTAGTCTGAAATGGTTTCTGAACAGGCCTGTCTTAATATATACAGGTTGTTTGTTCTTGCTTTAAAACACACTCTTAAAGGTTGAGGATATAGCTCAGTTGGTAGAGTGTTTGCCTCGCATGTACAAGGCCCTGGGTTCAATCCCCAGCACCAAAAAAAAAAAAAAAAAAAAAAAGTCCTAAAATACACTCTTATTCTCAGGGTTCTCTGCTTTCTCTTTAGTTCTTTCTTTCTTTATTATATTTATTTATTTTGTTTTTAATTTTTGTGGTACTAAGGATTGAACCCAGGGCCCCCCAATGCTAGACAAACACTCCTCCACTGAGCTACTATGTTGCCCAGACTGGCAATTTGCATCCTCCTGCCTCATCCTCCTCACCCTCTGGGATTGCAGGTACTTGTAACCACACCTGACTTCTCAGTAGTGCTAAGTTAGCCTCCTGAGAATCCTTGATGCAGCAAGATTTTTTTCTGTCTTTCAGGATACTGAGAACATTTAGCAAGCCAGACCTTCCCAAAGAGGATGGTCGCTTTAATTCTTGCACACACATGCACAGAATCTGACAAAACAACAAACAGCTGGAAGTCACAGTCCATGCCTGTGAGTGAATCAGACTCTGATCCAGTCAATCAGCAAAGTAGCTGCTCTTCTACCTCCTGCCAGAACCTGCCTTGCTGACACCTTGGAAGGCTTAAAGGCGGAGCCAACCCAGAGTAACCGGAAGAGCCAGCAGTGGATCTAGGAGTTGTGTTACTTGGAGCTTGTAAAATGTGGGGGATTCTTATAAATTATATATATTTACAAATACAAATCAAGTATGAACAGTGAATATTTGCTTAAAATGAGGGAAAAAATCACAATAAATAACTGGAACTCCATTTTGTGTGTATCTCTTGAGACATGTACTAGAATACTAAACAGGAACACATCCTGATAGCATCCGGGCCTCCCCTGCCCACCTTGAACACTCTACAAAGCTAGGACATTCCGAGAACTCTCAGGGGTTCATGTTTATAAGACTCCAATGTTAAGTTTTGTTAACATTCTGAAAAATCTACCTTTGGACCACACCTTGCAAATTAGATTAAAAAGGACAATATCTGAGGCATACTGAGAGGCACTTGATGTCCCTGTGAATTATCTCATATAATCTGCTGTGTGTGTGTGTGTGTGTGTATGTGTGTGTGTGTGTTGCTAAGGATTGAACCCAGGGATACTCTACCACTGAACTACTCCCCTAGTCATTTTTCTTTTTTCTTTTATTTTGAGACAGGTCTCACTAAGTTATGCAGATCGACCTCGAACTTATGATCCTCCTGCCTCAGCCTCCTAAATTGCTGGGATTACAGGCATGTGCCACTGCCCCTGGTTCTCATATAATCTTTATGGTGATTTTATAAGGCAAATGCTATTATTGGTCCCATTTCATACACCTACAATCTTCAGAGGAACTTGGCACCCTCTCAGAAATAGCCCTCTCCTCAGTACTTTCTTAACACCACTGGTCTTCCCAGAAGCCATGGGCCAATTACACAGTGGCAGGGAGGAGCCTAAGTCCTGCAGTTGGGCAAGCCCGCAGTCTGAGCCCCTGACTAGCTGTGTTAGTCCACCTCTCTAAACTTCTGCTTCCTTAGCTACAAAATAAGAAATAGGTGATTATTGTTGCTTTGTGTTTATCTGCCTGGCCCTCTAAGGGCTGCCTGTCAGATGGAAGAATAAATTTAGATCCCAGGGAGGTAAGAGAGAGAGAAAATTCTCTCCCTCTATGATTTGGGGGAACCACTAAAATCCCTTGGGATCTCATGGGTCACACAGATGCCAGGAATTTCTTTTTCTTATACTTCCAGGAAGCAGCCTAGAGAATGACAGACTCGGTTTGCTATCTTTGAACCCCATGAAAGCAAATGGCATTGAACCTGCAGGTAACAAGAACCAAAAGTGTAATAACTGCAACTCTACTCTATAAGCTGGGCTTGGCCTCTCCCATCAGACTCACCAGCGCTGAAGCAGAGCAAAATGACAAAATTCATCTGGACTTCAGGACCTTATTCTTGTCAAGAGATTGCACAGGCCTGTAGCTCAGGAAGGCAGCCAAGGACCAAATGGGAGACAGAAAGGAACCCGAAGGTTCTTGCTTACTCCTGTTTCCGAGCCTTCACACCTGGCAAGAAACCATTTTGGTTTGTGTGGGGAAATAAGTACGAAAAGAGACTAGAAGGAAAAAAGTTAGTAGAAATTAGCAGATTGCCCAGGAGGGAGAAGCAGAAGACACCTGATGAAAAGAAAAATGCTCCAGATCCTCCTTTCTGCTTGGTCCATTGTGGTCCACAAGGTTCTTCGACATTTCAGTCCTCTTAAGACAATGGACACATCCTGATCTTCCCAAATATTAGGGCTTTCAGTTATATTTAAAAGCGTTCTGGGAGAACAGTTCAATGGCAAACCTGCCGGGCACATGCAAGAACCTGAGTTGGATCCCCAGAATTGCAAAATGGTGGTGGCAGGGTCACCAAAGAGAGCTACCTATTTTTAAAACTAAAATAAAACATTTTTTTTTTTAATTACCAAGAAAAATATACTCTTTCTAAAACTGGAAATTTCCATGGCTATTCTCAGTAATAATGTCCTAGCATATGCCCTTTCTATTACCTGAATTGCCCCTTATGTTACAATTTATTGCTTAATTAAGTTCTTACTAGTATTTGGGGCATTTTGCAGTACTTTTCTCCCAAGACACCTAAGGAAATTTGCAATGTCACTCCATGGCTCCCTGTTGAGTTAAGCAGCTACAGCTCTATTAACTGTTTCTGTGACAGTAGCATTTCCTAACCTCCTAAACGTTGTTATCTTAGCTCTGATGGGAGAATCATAATTATTGGTTGACTCTATAAAAAAAGAAAAAAGAAAAAAGCTGAAGTTGCTAATATGTTACAAAATCATAAAATTTGTTTTCACAGTTTTATACCCAATTCAGCCTTGCTGACCGTAAAATCGGAGTTTTCTTTTTAAGAAAAGAAAAATTTCAAGCACTGGTGTAAAACTGGTGTGTTAAAATGGTTCGGTAATGGCCATTTTACAAAGGCAGTAACTTTTATATTAATAGCTACATTCTGGAACAGTATGTCAAAAAGCTGCATAACAGATCCTTCAGATCTATAACTGTTCCTCCAAACAAAACCCATTATGCACAAACACAGCATCAAACAAAAATCTGTAACAGCCATGTTGCAAGTAATCCGAACAGAGTTAGCCCTGCTGCAGAGACATATTCGACCTATCTGCAGACATTTGTTTGGGGTTTTGCCCCCTGTCTTACCCACACACCCCTGGGGGAATCTGGAAATCAGTTCTTAAAATCAGTTTGCTCACACTTTCCAAGAAGTGCTTTGTTGACGCTGTTCTTTTGTTTTCTATAATGACATCCTCACCACACGAATAGAAACCGATGGGATCTCCAATCAGCCCCTGCCCTACCTCCCCCACCCCGCTCCAGGTCACATATGCATTGGCTGCTCTGTCACCACAAGGACTTTTCCAGTCGCCTCTCCCCAAGGGCATTTCAATAGCCAGGCACAATGGGGAAAGCTAAGAGCTGAATTTCCGCTTCACTCTGAGTCTCCTCTTTTCCAACAAGGATTGAAGGGGTGCTCTCCAAATCCTTGGCAGTAGTGGAGACAGTTCTTGTAGGCTCATATATATATATTTTTTCCCAAATAAAGAACTTCCCTGGATGGGTAAACGTGTTTGTCTTTAAGGGTTGTTCTAGGACAGATCATGCACATACTTCAGCCAGCTCCAGATGAAACGAGTTAAGTGACTCTCCAGCATGCTGATGTTTGAAAATGACATATTTGTGCCATATTCGGACCTTTGACTAGGAACTCCACTTCAATGCAGCCTCGGCGCTCCCCAGTGCCCTCCCACCCCCTCCTACTCCTTTATGTATATATGTTGCATAATTACGGAGCAGTGAGTATTTATCACCTTTTCTGGGCAGTAAGCAGAAAGAAATACAATACCATTACTTCCAGTTACTGCCTTTCCCAAGATAATTAGGTAACACGGTGGAAGGAGCCTTGGTAGCCTAATGCTGTTCAAGTTAAGTGATTGACATGGCTCTGTCTGGCTGCTCTATTAACTGTTTCATTTTGTTGCTATTTGCAGTTTGCTTGGCTAATACTCCGAACAAATACAGACTGTTTCTTTAGCCCCTTTTTTCTCTTTGACCTTCTCCTGCCCATTTTCTTTGACTCACTTCAAACTGCCTTGAAAAGGCCTGTTGAATGGTGCAGTCCATCAGAGACCCAGGTTCGTCCCTACCCTTGCCCTGAATGCCTTACTTCAAAGATGGGCCGCATTCTTTAATTGCCCTTTGAATTAATATCAAAGGGTCACAATGCGAGTGCCAAAAGAGAAAGGGGCTTTAATGAAGCAAAGAGCTGCCATTCATTTGCAGATAAGCACGTTTTTATGCCTGAGTGGTCACTGTGGCTAAAGGCTTGGTGAAGAGGAGGCTGGTCTGAGAGGACTTTTCCTTAAGTAGTGATCAGTGCAAACAAACAAGAGTAAACAAATAAAAAAAAAGTCTACAAACAGCGACAACAGAAAATAAATAATAAGGCTAAATTCGTGAGCCGCACATCCCCCTCTCCCACTTCCATTCAGAAAGAAAAGAAGAAAGAAAAAAAGCTGCACTTAATTAGCAAATCCATTCACCATTTTTAATCCCATATTTCAACATTGAAATGCCAAAGACAGAGTTCAACATGGAGCCTGAGAGAACGTATATTCAATCTGAAATTCTGTGCCACGGGTAACACAAGAGGGGAAAATGTTATGACTTCAAAGTGTAGGGGCAAAAAATGTAACTTTTCACACACACACACACACACACACACACAAAGTTCCATGCTCCAGATTTAGTTACTTTTGATAAGAACATTAGTTCTTAAATTATTGACCCTTGGTCCTTTAATGCAGAGAATTTAGCATGAGGCTAAAATAGTGGAACTTCATCTGTCTTCTGTCTTCTACCTTCTACCTACCTACCTACCTAAGCCCATATTTTCCATTTCTCCCAAAGAAATTGAGACCATTTAATGCCACTGTCTTCATCGTCCCCTCCCTCGTAACATTGGAGCTACAACCACATCATGCATGTACAAACCCGCAGCACCAGAGGTCAACATAAGGTAAAATACAGTTCAAATCATCAATGATTACAGAGTGAAATAGTAATCCAGCCTTCCCTCTCCCTCATGCTCCTGTTAGAGACTTTGGTGATTAAGGAAGGAATTCAGTCCTGGTGAATTATCCTCTTAGCTACAGTTCTGACTAGCATCCTGGGTAACCAGCTACAAACTGCATGGCGATCTCTGGTGGACATAGCATTCAGACCATCGCCCGGACCTTTGTTCCTCCCCTGGATGCCTCAGAAAACAGAGTTTATGTTCCTCTCCATGATGTACAAGGGAGGTCCTTGTTCAGATGCTTCAGTCAGTCTCCAAAAGTGAGTTGCCAATTTTAAATTTGGGCACATAAAATTGCCAATGCTGTGTTAAAAGGGAGAGAAAGAGAGGTCTCCCTTATCTCTGGGGAAATCAAAGGCATCTTTTCCTCACTGGCCTTATTTTCCATGAGCTTGTCCATCTGGTTCAGAGTTGCCAAAACAGAGTGAGGAAAGAGCAGCAAATAAATGTCAGAGTCGGCCAATCTGCATAAATCTCCAATTCCTTCCAGAGAAACTCCTTCCTGCCCTGCTGGGCCCTCCAATCTTGTGACATGAGCCAACAGGCATCAGAACAATGTGGAAATCAAAAGACTTATTTTGCCCAAACCCAGACCCCTAAAAGCAGTTTCTCTCATACCCGTTTTCCACTAGCTATGCCACAGTGTGCTGCTTTGCAATAAAGCAATGTCATCGCAGCAACCAGGTCCTATGTGTCCTGGATACAGAGTTGGTTCAGTATAGTTCAAACTGATCACAGGAAGATTCACTCAGTCCTTGTTATACTGTACTCTGGGAAAGCCAGAAGGCAAATTCATCAGTGGCCAAACCTTGTTTCAATGAGCGCGAAGTAATCAGCAGATTATAAGTAAACAGTGTATTTGCTCAGAGCTTCTAATGTGTCTGTGGTCACGATAATCCGTGTGACAGTGGAGCAAATACTGCCATCTCCATTTAAGGGGAATCTGGCTGAAAATGGAGAGTGACCTTTCCCTGATCGCACTCCTCGTCAGAGGGTGAACTAGGACAAAACCCAAGTCTCAACCCCAAGACCTTTCATAAAGCTAGTTACATCTGATGCAGAACTAAATTTGGCAGTCCAAAGCTCTGTGGTTTCTTTACCAAAATCCACAAGTGGAATAAACTTCAAGACACTGCAAATCCAGCTTAATGAGACACAAGAAAAGTGTTTGGACCACATATTTCAAGGCTTCCCCTGGATGTCACACTCATACAAACACGATCCATAGACTGCATCCCAAACGGCAGCCACAGAGAGGCTGCTGATAATGATGACATCTTGAATTCGTCTAGGCCTTCACATTTCTTAAAGTGTTTTTCATACCCACTCTCTGGTGTGATTATGATTCTGTAGTTGAGAAAAAAAAATTTTTGTTTCACTTTAACTTCAAGACAACCAGCCCTGATGTCAGATGAAGACATGAATTTTTAAGGTTTTAAATCTAAACAGCATAGTCATCGAAGCTACCCAAGTAATGCATTTCTTATTTCCTATGTAACTCTCAGTACAACTGCAGGGCATTTGATATCCAAGTAAAATTTATACTCCCCAAGGACAAATCGTTCATGATAGCATTCTCTTCTCTTGCCACCTTCCCATTACAAGCTCAGAAAGGTACTTCTGAAATCCAGTTCCATATGAAAGACCTCTCACTAAGGCTTAACGTGCGAACAGCAAAACTGCAAAACTGCAAGAAAGAAGTTTCATCTTTCCAAGTCGCTGTTTTATTAAGAGGCTTCTGAGGCAAGCCTGGCCTAGATACCAACCATACCTCTCTCCTGTAGGTTTTCACTTTCTGCTTGAAGCAGGCCTCTGTCCTACCAAGCCACATGAACCCAGGATCTGATGAGGATTAGTTCGGGAAACTGCATAGTGATCCCCCCTGTTCATCCCTACCAGGGATGGGAGAAGCTCTGACCTTTAAGGGAAAAAAAAAACCCAAGAACAACAACCAAAAAAAAAAAAAAAAAAAAAGGCGGGAGGAGCAAAAGCTCCCGAAGTTTGCAGAGTTGGATCAGACTCACTTCTTGAAAACTCTAAGTGCAGCTCCTCTAATCTTCCACCACTTCCTGCAAGCACCAACGAGCTGCTCAAGCCTGGAGTGAGTGTTATGTCAACCAAAGAGGCTTAAGGGGAAGAAAAAGCGGTCTAAACAAACCTCTAGGAGCAGACGCACTGCTGTAAGCTTCCAGGGGTAACATTTGTTATGAAGTAATAAGAATTTGCATAATTTGGGGGAAGACTTTGTTTTCAAAGTAATTCTCTCTTTCACCTGCTTAGGTCTTCCCCGTGTATGGCTTTGGTTAAGTTTTGTTGATGGAGGCTCATGTTTAACCAACTGTTTTTAATTTACAAATTAAACTTGTCAGAAGTAGAAATCCTTCCCTTGGAACTCTTCCAATATGTCAAGAATTAATTCTAATGAAAACGGCATTGCCTAAATGCAGGATGGCCAGTCACTTATTTTATTTACACAAAGTCCTTCTCAGTTTCTTTGATAAAAGCAGCTAAATCTTTTTCCTCTTTCATGTTTTGTCAGCACTTGATTCCTTTTGTCCCTTGGCTATTTGCCTAGCTGTGGACAATAAGGCAGGAAGAATAGAAGCAGATTGTTGGAATGGCCCTCAATAAACCTAATTATGACATGTTGAGTGCCCTCACCATGACACAGTCAGGGGACCCAGGCTTATTCAATTACCCTCGCCAGGTTTCTCTTTCAGACCTAAAGTTATCCTTTGACTGTTTGTATTTCTGAACAGTATTCATGTTCATTGTGAAAGAAAATCCCCTGGACTTTGAGGGGTTTTAAAGTTGATGCTGTTATTGTTGCTAATTTTTATTAACTGAATGATAACATGATAAAGAAATAGACTTTTGTTATGTAATAAGAACAAATCAGTGCGCGCTTAAAGTTACACCTTTCTTTCCTTTCTCTTCCAGCCAGTCTAGCAGGCCATGTAACCAGAATTAATAAACAAAATAATTTCTTCAACCTACGTGTCCTTTACAACATGATATGGAGTCTAGCGGCTCAGGACAGGGCTGTTGCATTATGATTCTTCTTAACTTCAAAAATAATAATAACCACCTGATTTTGCTCTGTGTGTGTGTGTGTGTGTGTGTGTGTGTGTGTGTGTGTTTTAACCACCAAGAAGGTTCCTTGCCCTATTAACACCAGAGAACATAAGTTCATTGGTACCTTTACGCCAACAGCTATTTCTTCAGCTGCTCGAGGTAGGCAGGATGGACAGTATTTAATTAAAACTCTGGCTGCTGGTTGAAGGAGCCCTCTGCTCCCTGAACAGATCGTTCAGAGATGGTGCCAGGGGTTCCCGCAAAGCCAGTGTATAAAAGCTGTGTGTCAAGTGAACAAAAGAATGGGGGAAAAAATGAAGGAATGCCAAAAATCAGCTCCTAATACATCCTAGCCTGTAAGTCAACCAGGTCCAATAAAATTAATATTCAGTCATCTTTACATGCGCACATGGCTTAGCAGGACAATTATTTTGTAGTTGTAGCATCTCTGGATAATTTTCTTTTTCTTCTTCATCTTCTACTTTTTTTTTTTTTTTTTTTTTTTTTTTTTCTGTTGAGAAACTCATTGTTCCCTTTAGGTAATTTAACAGATCTGGGTACTATAAAATAACAAACATTCAACTACCATATACCTTATTGTATTCAACTATAATATTGATCCATATTCTTCATTAGAAAACCCCCACCATTCTAACAAAAGCGGATATAAATTGCAATCTGTTCTGCAAGTGAATCTGGAGTTTGGTATTTATTTGGTTCCTTGGGAAATTGCTTTTTAATCCTAATGTGAGAAATCCAGCTCACAAAAGACTTGTGAAATAAAATACACAGAATCCTCAGGTCTTAAAGAAAGTTAGGAGTAAGGACCCTCCACAACACTGGAACTTACTCTGTTGGTGCCTCTCCTCTCAGAGAGGAACAATTTCATTTTCTCCAAATCTTAAGGGGAAATTTTTAATCTCAAGCATCCAAAATGACTTGTATAACAAAGTCTTTAAGCATTATTAATATATGTAATTTGGGCGAAATGTTTATCTTACAGAACATCATTTAGTTTCACTTCAGACATTTGTGGATTTCAACTCCCTTAGTGTTACGTTTCTGCTCACATGAACTTAAAATCCCTTTGAACAATTGCAAAAATAATCAGAATAGCACTCTGCTTATTAATGGAAAACACCTCTTTTCATAGCACGATGGAAAACAGTAAATGTCTCACTACTGTGGAGTTAGTGTTCTTCCAACGTATTCAAATTACTTTAATCAGCAAATGTAACCCTCCTGCATAAGGGAAGCTTAAAAAAAAAAAAAAAAAAAAGTCTTCTTGCACTACTTTAGAGTGGAAATGTTATTAAAATATCCAAGTTGTCTCAATATTTTAACCTGAAGCATATGTATTTTTGCATTCCCTAAAATGTTTTAATGTTTTTATAGAGTTAAACAGAATAACAACTCTTCTTCGAATCTCAACTAGCACTTCCCTAAGAAAACACGAGGAAAAAAAAAAATAAGTCAAGGAAATCAAATCCTCGGATTGAAAACTGCTTGCCACCCTAAACTTGGCAAAGCATTATAAATGCCTGCTGTTTTAAAAGTTATACGGTTATCTTGCTATTCAAACTATACTAAACAAATTTATGCCATAACTCTCGCAAATTTAACTTCTTACAACCTGTTGGAACCCAATGCATGTGGCAGCGTAAGTCAGAGGTTTGCCTATGGATACGGAAAGGGGAGTTGATAATTTGGATTGTTTTGATTTGTATGGAGTTACTCAACAAAAAAATCTCATGTTGGCTAAAAGTGGCTAAGATCAGATTTCTTCTTTAATCTAAAGGTCAAGTACTGCCTCTCTCTCTTATCAAATAAAAATTTTAATTTGCAATTCAAAGTTCAAATTGCAATATATTTGATCTGAGTACAGGATAATCACTAAGAAAAATAGAAATAAACTCTTTCATATGGTAAACAGTAGTGCTTATTGTTCTGGGTGTATAAGAGGTCTAGTTTCTCTTTCTAATGTTCTCATTTTATAGTTTTCAGACTCTATTTTAAATGATCAGTAAATATTTTATAGTAATATTTGCTTACACATGTTTCCATGAACCTATTTAAGATAAAAAGGACAACAAAATTTGAGACATAGATATCAGGTACATAAAAAAAAATATGCAGCATACAAATATGCCACATTGGGGAGACAAAAATAAATGTGAAATAAATTCAGTATTTCAATAAAGTAAAAAAAATGCATGCAAATGTTAGTTTGGATATTTTATATGCTCTAGAAATTCCTCAAACAAAAAACATTTCCACAATGCATTTTATATTATTAACTTTAGCATTCAGTCATTGCAACCAAGGATAGAAATATTTGAATGATTGTCTGTTTTCAGAATATATACTTTAAAAGTCAGTATGTTGTAGATGTCAACTCTTGAAATAATTTTCTTCTACAAACATACAATAATAAATAAGCGGGGGGAAATTAATAAACTCTCCTCTAGTTAAGCTATGCCATGAATTATTTTCAATGACAAAAAATACTTTTTACTTGCTTTTCCAGGTTCTAAAGTGCTTTATAGCAAAGTCCTCAAAAAACAACATGTTTTCAGACTTGAAGTGATCTCCTGTTTACTCTGTTCAAGTTTTTTCCCAAATTTTATTTTGTGCAGAAATTTTTGATTGAATTTAATTCTTAATAAGACTTTTTTGTTTTGCTTTTTAGTAACTTTTGTGTGGTTGTGTATGTCTTTTAACTCAGAGGCAAAAAGTGAAAAAAAAAAAATTTTCTTTGCTGGATTCAGTTTCTGACAACTGCGTGTGAGACATGAGGGCGGAAGTTCATGAAGAGATGACTGAGAATCAGGTGAAGTGGCTGTATCCCTGTCCTATTCTCACTCTCTTCCAGCCCGGAGCATTGCTGGCGTTGACTTGGTCTCTCTGGGCACAGGAAGAAGTCGTGTAGGTGCAGAGGACTGGAGAGAGGACTGTTGCCACCCTGCAAAAGGCACTGACACTTTTTCTCTCACACAAAAATTCCTGTGCAAGAAAGTTGGGGGAAAGTCCTCTAAACAATACCCCAGACCTTCCCAGCCTCTCTGAAAGCCACAGTTTGACAAGAAGAGAAAGAAAACGTGCACTCCCTGTGTGGATGGGACAGAGCAGCTCAGCCACCTGTGCGGTCACGGTCGCCCAACCGACCTCAGCACTGAGAGCATCTGCCCCCGCCCCAAAGACAAGGCAAGGCAGGAGTCACTCACCTAAGACTCCGAGTGGCCAAGGACCCTCTCCAGCCTTGTGCTGCTTGCCTGGCTGCCCGGAGGCCCCAGTGTCTCCCGGAGGCTGCTTGGGCTGCGGAGAGTACTGACAGCAGGCCTTGGCACCACCGCCTGCCGGAGCTGTGGGTGCAGCCTTCACCTTGCCCAATGCCTCCGGTTTTCAGAGCAGGGGAAAACGAGGTCCAGAGAGGGAAAGCAACCTGATCACAGGTACATTTTCAGAGACCTCGAAGAAATATCTACAATCGCCTAATTCCAGCTGGACAGCTGAAGGAACTAAGCCCCCTGCCCCAAAGCAAGGGTTTTGCCCACCTGCCCTCCTGCAGAGACTAGGTGTTCATCTTCTTGTGAGGAGTAGGTTCCAGATCACTGTAAGGGACTCCCTGCAAGGACCAGGGATGCCACGTAGTGCTCAGGACCACACAGGGAAGTTGTCAGACCCAGACTTTGGCTTCCTCGGTAAACAAGATAAGGCAGAGAAAGTGAGGAGCTGTCCTGGAAACTCTAAAATCCAAGACACACGTGAGGGTGACTGAGAATTGCTTCTATTCCGCTGTCACCCACCACGTTGTGCCAGACTCAGTCCACCCGCAGAAATGCTCCGTCTCTCCCCAACTCTGCTGAACGAGGATGTTAGATGTGGTTTCGTGAGACCTGCAGTGCTTACAACTTAGGGAGTCCCTCTTGAGAAATGAATAGCAGCTGATCTTCATTTTGCAACACTTACAAAAATCTAAGAAAATAACGACATTGCTCAGCTCTCTAACGACATTGCTCGGGTCCCTTCCAGAGCCTGGAGACCACACAGGGTAATTCCACAGGTTCATCAGTTCTGCAGTGAATCCACTTCTGACAACGGCCCCATCAGGTGAGATGTGGGCTCTTTCTAGGCTCTTGCTTCTGCTGTCATAAACCTAATAGTCATAAAATACCCATTGAGTCTAAGACCCAACTTTGGGGTCCCCTAGGAATCCACAATCATTTAAATAGTCCTCCAATACAATAGGTCTCTTCTAAACCCCAGCTGTGGTGGAGTCAGTTCCAGTCATCCCGCTAAAAGTCCTCCAAAGCACTGTTTCTGAGGTTATCAAGGATCCCAAAATCCAGAGTCTAGGAGGCTCAAGAGACGGAAGCCCCTGGTATTCCCTCCACAGAAGCCCTCCCGGCAAATGGGAGGATGCTCCTGGGGCCCTAGTCCTCTGGAGGAAGGCAGTTTCATTTATGAAGACCTCTGACAATTGTCCTGGGGCCATTGAAAGGGTGAGAGCTTAGATCAGAGGTCTAGAGGTCCCTTAGGGAAGGTTTTGAGTCCTGAGGCAAGATGAGGTCCACAGGGTCCTCTGGTCTATGGCTCTGAGCCAGAAAGACCTTTCATGTCCTTCTCTGATGCTGCTCTTCACCAAGGAGCCCCAAGGACACAAGTCAAGGCCTTTTCTAACCCAAAGAAGTTGTTGGGGCAGAACGGGGAGAAAAATTCACTTGTGATGGAGGGGGCTCCTGGCCCAACCTGGGCCTGCCTCTTCCTGGATAGCTCAGTGGGCCATCATGTCCCTGAAGGTCTTGCTCAGCAGCAAGGAGGGCCCCGACAGCAGAATTAATCCTGTTGATTTACAGGCAAGACAGAATCCACTGGGATGTGAAGTAAGGGGTTTCAGAAACCTGTCCCTTGCCCCCACCAAAAGCTTTCCTCTGTGCATCCTCCAGATCCCACCCTCAGGGATCCTTTCCACCAAGCCACTCTGTCAGTTCCCAGGATCCCTTTGGAAAATGTCAACACCTCTAGGAAGTGAAACTGGTTGAGTTTCAGTGAGAACAGGTGGAGCTGAGCGGAGGTGTGAGGTATGGGGAGTGAGGGTGCCCAGGGACAGGGATGGAGGGAGCGAGGCAGGGGGCGAGGAGGAGGGGGGGGACACCCAGGATGGCTTCACCCCTGCCACCTAAGGGCGGATCACATGCCAGCTGAGGAAGGAAAGTGGGGAACCATCATCAAAAAACTTGGAGAGGAGAGTTAGAGGGTGTGGGTGCTTTCAAACACGCCTGTGAAAAGGCTAAACTTGCTCTGGTAACATCATTTCTTGTAAAGAACAGTTTGAGTGGCAGTTCTTTTTATGTTTCCTAAAATGTTTTTTCCAAAAGGATTTTCTAAGTACCAGAAATTTCAATGTTGAAAGATAGTCATTGTCTTTTCTTTTCTAATGAATTTCATTTGGGTTTTCATTTCTAAAAAAAAAAAAAAAAAAAAAAAATAGAAAGGATTCATTTCAGGGGAAAATTGTTAAAACTAGTAACATTAAATTACAGTAATTCAATAAAATGATGAAAGTGAGCCAACAATTATTCAGACCAAATTCAGTTCTGTATGTCATTTGTATTTTATAATGAAGAAATTACTCCTTATCAGACTAAGGTATATGCTGGCATCCCATTAGAAATAGAGGGATTGTGCTGTGGCTAAGTTTTAATTTTCCTAAAAGAAACAGACAATATGCAACAAGGGTGTGCCAGACAATGAGCACCTGCTCTCACCTACACAAGAGCTCTGTTCCTCTACACCCTACTGACCACTTAGGAGACTTTTACATTCCAATTATCAACAGCCTGTTTATTCAGGAACACAAGATCTGCTGACACTGTCCAGAGGCGAGGAGAAGACACAGAGATGCCAAGTTCTGAAAAGCTCATTGAGAAAAGTCCAGAAACTGAATCCCAAATAAATCAGGTCTTGTGTTTCCATCCTGGTCTTAGACCTTGAGCTCATTCCCTGTCTAGGAGGGACTTGCCCAAGACCCAGGCATCCCTGTAGCCCCTGCCCCTGCACACTTAAGTCTGACTCTTTGCAGTTTCTGACCCAAGTCTGCCATTTGCTTTCTTCTTCCAGACAAAAACTCAGCAAGTATTCAGAGCTTGGCAGGTCCAGTGACCACAAGCAGACACTGGCTTCCAGGAAGTAACTATAGAAGTTGGCTTTCTACTGCCCTCTGATAAATATGTGTTGTGCATACACATGCCATGGATGTGCCCTGTCTATTAAAATCCAAGCAGATCTACCACCTGGAAAGTTTCCACTCTGGACAGGTTCCCAGGTCACATTTTGCCCTGGCAGATCACTAGTCCACCAGAGGCACTGGAGGAGACCTCCATTTATTTGCTCCACTTCCTGAAATGGATTTCCAGCCCCCTTTAGAAACAGTCCAAGAGGATGTGAGAAGGCCCAAAATTTTCCAAAATATAGCAGACAATTCCTGACACTGAGGTCCCATGTACTTGGTAATCATGAAATGGAAAATTGAAGCATTTCCCCCAGACGAATTCATCAGTCCTTCCTATTTTAAAGAAGAGTAAGTTTACAAATCAGAAGCCAAGGGGCAGCTCTCCCAACAGAACACCTGTTCACTGACATTATCCAGTTCCCTAGGGAATGGCTGTGCTTGTCACTGCCCTGTACCTGTCTGGATAACAGCAACGTGATGGTTTGTCCTGCACACCAAGTTTGGTCACTCTGCTGACATTAGGCCAGGAAGAGACTTATTTTGCACGGCCTAAATTTCTGTTGGGAACATCACAGCAACTTGGCAAACAAATCAAAATTTTCCTCAACAGGATTAACCCTCCCTAGACCTTTCTCCCGATGTGCAGAGCTGGATACATTTACAGGTAGTAATCAGACGCCACAAATTACGGGGCTGATTCAATCCAAATTACGCACAGAGCCAGGAGAGAGAGAGAGAGCAAAGCTGCTTTTGATTCTTCCTGGCTCTTTGCAGATGCACTTAACGCCAGGCCTGTTTACATCCCCTAACTGACTTCTTTAGATTTCTATAAGCAAGTCAGAGGGAAAGGGAGGGGATCCAGGGCACACAACTAAGCACAAAGAAAACTTCCAGCATTAGGAAAACTTTCCTGCCTGGTCCTGCAGGCTGTGTGCTGGGTGTTCTGAGGCTGCTCTAAGAACAGTCGAGAAAGAAGAGTTGTTTTTGTTTTTCTGTTATTTTTTTAAACCAAGTTAAGATTTTGATGTTCAAAAATAAATCCTGAGCCTCTAACTCGTTCTCCTATTTCTGAACCACCCACTCCCAAGGAGGGATGACTTGAAACACTTCCTTTGTAATATTTATTGGCATCCACATCTCCCATTTTCTCAGGAGGTATGGAGAGTCTTGTTTTTCTCAGATGGTTGGAGTGCTGTTCTTTCTGGTCCATTTTAGACTGACTCCCAGCATAGGTATGCCAGTTACTAAGCAGTATCAACAACTGAATTTCTGAGCATCAGATTTAAGAGAAAATAGGCCAGAATGATTTGAAGGAGGCAAGGTATGTGAAAAAACATAAAAAGTCTTTTGTTCATAGAAGGGAATGGATACATACTCCCTAAAATGGATACATATTCCCTAAGAATTCATAACATTAAAAATCAGCCATTACCAAGCCCAAGAAATCCCTGGAACATCAGATCAGCACTTCTAAAAATTTAGAAATTTAAAACAATGTTCTATTACTTACCAGTTCAAACTTAATTTGGTGACCTTAGAAGACAATTTCTTTTCTGTAGCTAAATAAGTTGCCTCTAAATTGTTATAAAATTATCCATAATTTCTACATTATAAGAAGCAAAGTAAGCTTAACATAGACTATTTTTGATGAGAGTAAAAATAAACAAACAAAAAAGACTAAAAGAGGAACCAATAAGTAGAAGAAAAAGCTTTCCTTAGATCTAGAAAATGGGCCATTTGGAGAAACGATAGAATATTGGAGGAGTTTCCAGAAGGCAGTCATTGTTGATGGAACAAGTCTGAGTAGCAACTTCAAAACGTCTACTTAGGTATAGTGGGTAAAGAACAATCCTGTTTTTCTAGCCCAAGTGCCCATCAGTAAACATGCTCTTGCTCTGAGCTTTTCAATGACTCCACCATTTGTTCTCAATGCAGACCCCAAATTCCACCAACACTATCAAAATTGCAAATGGTATTCCCTTATTTTACAAATAAACTCACATATGTGCCAAATGGTGCTGTTAGATTGGAAACTATCTAAACATTATGAAATAAATCATCTTTTGCCAATACAAGCAAGGCTGAGGAGGAACAATGTGAAGAATCATTGCTGAGATGTAATCTAAAGTTCAAAAAACATAGTAAAAACCTAGGCACTGGCACACGCCTGTAATCCCAGTGTCTTGGGAGGCACAGGCAGGAGGATGGCAAGTTCAAAGCCAGCCTCGGCAACTTACCAAGACCCTCAGCAACTGAGCAAGACTCTGCCTCAAAATAAAAAATATACACAGGACTGAGGATGTAGCTTAGTGGTCAAGAATCCCTGGATTCAATCCCCAGTATCAAAAGAAAAAGAAAAAGAAAAGAAAAATGCAACAAGGTGCAAAATGTTTTATCTACTTTATCTTTGCTACAAAAGGAGTAAAGTTTTTTTGTTGTTGTTTTGTTTTGTTTTTGATTTCTTCAGTGCTGGAGATTGAATGCAGAGTCCTGCATGAATTAGGCAAGTGCTTTACCACTGAGCCACACCCTGCCCATGAGATTTTGGGGTTGGTTTTTTTTGTTGTTGTTGTCTGTTTGGGGGGATTTTTGTGTTGTTTTTAATAAGAGGAGAGAGAGAAAGGGAGATGTAATTCTAAGATTATGGCAGTCTCCAGAAAGACACGCTCCTGGACAAAAGTGGAAAGAAATGTATCATTGCATATTCATTTATATCATCTGAACTTTGTATAAAGTGAATATTTTAACCACTCAAAAATAAAGGATTTGAAAACTAAATCCTGACAAAGAATATATTTCACTTGAGTGTTAGGGCCGATGAGAGAATACAATCCTTAGAATAAAAGAACATTTCCCTTTGGAGGCTGAGGTTTGGCTCACATAATCCAGGAGTCCCCCTGCATCTCTAAGCCTTCAGGGGGCCAGGACTGTCCAGAGGAGGGTTCCATGCTCTGCAGCGAATTTTTATCAGTTCACTGGGGGCCGGCAGGCCAAGGAGCCCCGGCTGCCTGCTGTGACGCCTAAGCCGCGACAGCTGCATAAACTGGCCGTGCCCCAGCCTGACCTATTTCGGAGACAGGTCAGCCCAGTGCATGCGGGGATAAGAAAACAACCTTCTTGCAGCCAGTGGCTGTACTGTCAAGCTGCTCCTGCAGGAGAAAAATGGGGGCAGGAGCTCTCCAGCCCCGAGAGCCTTTCCAGCAAGCTATTTTCTTCTCACTCATGTTGTGCCCCAATAACACAGGAGCTCCCAACCTTTGGAGGGTGGGGGAAGGAGGGGAGTGGAAGGAGGGGACTGAACGTAGGGAAACTAAATAGAAAAGTCGTTGAAATTTGCCCACTAGTTTAAAGAATGCTATTTTGGAAAGTTTCCTTAAAATTTCTGAGCTGCAGTTTTAAAGGAAAGGGAATTAAGAAGAATCATGCACAAAGAATGGAGAATGCACGCAATCTCACGTGCGGAACTCTGAAGGCATTTAAGAACCACGCAGCAGGCTGCAGAGGGGACAGATGTAATGAGGAATTGCAGAGTGGGAAGGAGGCCGGGGGAGACGTCACAAGATGAAGGAGTTTCAGGAAGAAAGATGTGAGACCTATTTTCAAAAAATCAACTTGTCAAAACTTTGATTCAGGAAAAAAAAAAAAAAAGGCATGAAACCCAAAGAAAGGTTTAATTTGAAGGAGTTTTGCAAAAGCCAAGTTTGTCTAAGAGAGAAAAACAATCTTGATAGACCAGAGGAAAAATAATTAAGAAATATCCGTTGACATCTCTGCAAAAGGTTTTAGAATTTTATTACTTTTTGTAATAAAATCTTTTTTTGTACCCATTGAAGTCAATGAGGTCTTTTACACTAAACGGTAAACTTAATTTTTTGATATTGTAAAAGTGGACTTTGTGGTGTTTGTGTGTGTGTGTGTGTGTGTGTGTGTGTGTTTGGTCCACATTGTTGCTGCTAAGCCCTGAATTAAGCTCTTATCTGCCCTTGGGCAGAGCCCATCTGTTAGTTTATAGGCTCCTCACTTTCTGCAAGTTCAGAGATTTCCCCCCCCCAAGACTTTGAGTTTTGCTAGGGTAGATGTAATTTGCACATAACATGCATTTTCTCATTACAGAACACTGGGAAGTTGGTATGACGTACCCATCTTACAGATGTCAAAACTGAAGTTCTAGAGTTCACACCTGAAAGGTGCTTGGTCTCAATTTCAGAGCAATGTTAGTGATGCAAGAACAAGTCACTTTCACCTTAGGTATCAAGCTCTTATAAGACAAGAAAAGATGTAGAAAAGTACTTTAGAGTATGTTTAAATCAGACAGAACAAGAGACACTCTTTGCTCTAGTGACCCTCAATCAGGAAACCAGTCAAGTGGGGATTCAGAAATATGAAACCTATTTGCTTTTGTTATAATAGAATAAATTGGACCAATTAACTCTCTTTAGTTCAAGTTATGCTCGACAATAACAACTGAGACACATACCCTCAAATCATGATAATATATTTGAACATTGAACTTAAAAAAATGTTTGAGGCTAGAGATACAGCTCAGTGGATAAAATACACTCAAGGCCCTGAGTTACATTCACACCACAAAAATAAATAAGTAGGTTCCATCTACAGCACAAAAATAAATAAATAACGTAAAAGTAAACAAATATAAAAATATATTTGGAAGGCAGACTCCATGTCTATACTAGAATTTACAAAAAAAAAAAAAAAAGAGGGCTATGGTAGCTGTACTTTAAATATGTCTGTGTGCCTGTAAAAATCTCAAAATACAAATGTAGATATTTTGTTAAAAATGTAAATGTGTATGTGATCAGATCAGCATTTACTATGAAAGTACACAATAAACTAAACCAATTTCAAGTTGCCATACAAATTGCACAGAAATTAACTTTCTTTCCTTAACTACACAACATTAACTTACTTACAGTGTCCATCTAAAGACACAAGACCATATTCCCTTAATTCTGCAGTTGTTTCCAGAAATACATCTTATAACTGATTATAAAAAATGTTTAAATGCATTTAAGTCTACATATAACTATACTATTTGAATGCTCAATATGATCCTATAAGTTGTTAAATGCTAAAATTCAATTGTAGATGGAACCTATTTATTTTTCCCTCAGTCTTGTCTTCATTAACCAAGATGAGTCTTGCTTTTTTGCAAAGCATTTTGATCAGCTACTTTTAAATGGAATCCACTGAATTAGGTCCAGGATGAGTGGGGAATTAGCTCCTAGAATCGAAAGTTGACATTAATATACTCTTAAAGAGCTGGGGATGTAGTTCTGTGGTCCAGTCACTTGCCTAGCATGTACAAGGCTCTAAATTCAGTCCTCGGTACAAAAAAAAAAAAAAAAAAAAAAAAAGGCAGTAAAACTGTTCAACTAAGAGTACAAAAGAAAGCTCAGTCAAGAAATTACTGAATGGGTTTAAGGATACAAACACATAACTATATTGATATTGCCTGTCATAAATTCTAATCTGTATTACTAGGGGAGGTCATTCTCAATTACCACAAAAAGAAGAGGACATAAAAACTCAGATAACTTTGATCAAGTCACCTTACACCAAAAGAGGTGTTTTATTCTATTTCACCTTATTTAAAATCCTGCAGCAAAATTTAAAATGTTATATACAATGTTCAAGGTAAAAATGTTTTCTTAAGATTTACCTTTTTAGGAGGGAAGTGCATCAAAGCAAATTCTAAAATTTATACTGATACACTCTGTTAAAATGCAATTTGTTTTTAAAACAGAAGTGTCCATGTCCATAGAATATAATCTATTGGTCTTTTGTTCGTTTTTATCAAGAAAAAAAAAAAGGAAAATGAGACATTGTGGGTAAGTAAGAATTCATAAAACCTACTCACTTGTCCTCAACAATTACCTCTTTGACAATGGTGAACTTTGTAACTCATCTCACTTACATAGATGTTTTATAAAGCTAACAGGAATTTTGATAACTATGCATGTCCCAAGTAAGAACTGAAAATTATATATCTTTTCCTTAATTCAAAGTGCAGTCCCAGCACTGATAACTTGAAAGAAGATGTCTTAGAGGACAGGTGCTCTCGTTCCACCTGAAACTCACACTACTGGAGCTCAGTACCTAACACCACAGGTGAACACAACTGAAAGCTGAGCTACTATACTGGTGTGAATGGGACAAAAATATCTTTCCCCACAAGGTAGGGGAAGGCCGTAAGGTGACTCTGTCTCCACTCTGGGGTTCATCTTCTAAGGAGAATGGCAAAGGCTGAAGTTCCTTTTCACTTTCTCAGCACCCTTCAAGATCACTGCTCCCCCACTAGAGGCAGCCAGTTCTTGGGTCAGCAATTTTCATCTTGGTACTAAGATCAGGCCTAACTTGGATCTGCTGTCTCGCTGGCAATGTAGGAACACTTAGCCTAGTACTCAAGGATGAAAGTCATTTTTAACCCCATGTGTATGTAAAGTATGCATGTGTATGTAAAAAGATGCAACAAAGGACTCTCTAACGTTGCATCTGCTCCCAGGACAGGGACCACATCAGATCTGAGCTGATTTTCACTCCTGCAGCTTAATCTACCTCAGGCAGTTGTTCTACACTGAAATGATTGGTACTAAACATTATATATCAGAAAGCACTTAAACATAGATGATTATTAATTACTTGGGGAATTGAAATAGAAAATACATTAAAATATTTACTAACATTCTCCTCTGCATATCAAGATTCATCTTGTTCCAGAGCAAACAAGTAAGACTAAAAACTAAAATTAAAAAAAACAATTATTTAGTAATGAGATGCACACAGAGAAGGGCATCAAAAAATAAATAAATAAGCCCATACACAGACAGATCCATGATACACAGTTAAATAACCAAAGTTTGAATCTGGCATAAATTTTCCATCCTTAGAGTGATTTGTTGGAATTTACAAATTAAGCACAGAGATGACATTTTCAAAAGAGTCCATGCAAGAATTTTTACTTTCAAAATAAAAGAAAAAGCAATGCAAATATACTGAGTTCTTAAAGAAACAAACAAAAGTCTAATAGTTCATCTAAAAATCAACAGCCAGAAAAGTCATAAAATGATTCAGGGCAGTATTGCTCCTGGCACTCAACAGCTGAGCATGAACTGAGAGACTATACTGCACCTTAGATTCTGATGACTGGAAAGTGCAATTTGTGGGGCAAATAAATCTTGACTTCATGCAACTGGATATAATTTAGTGCCAGCATAATTCTTAGTGACCAATATATAAATAAACCCCAATGATGCACATACTGTACACACAAACAAACACATATCTATTCCTATATTATAGGGAGTTTAAAATATACCAGAGAATCATCTAACCAACTATAAACACAAAAATTACGGAAACATATGTAGAGAGATGTAGTCAATATAACTTCCAGTTTCCTGTGCGTTTAATCATTTCTCCACCTAGTTTTACAATAAAAATCTGACATCTTTTCTCCATGTCTGTCCAGCTTAGAAGACAACTTTTGAGAAACTTCCTTATTTAGAAATTTAGCAACAGGCAGATACTAATTCCTATGCCTTCCCCGGCAAAATATGAATTGATTTGACAAAAAAATCACCATCTTAGCCTCAGTTCTAAACAAGAAATCACCATAGGATAATTAAAAACACCCCATGAGTCTTCTCTACAAGTCAACAAACTTGTAACTGGTTTCAGTTCCTATTTCTTAAAGAGAATTTGGTCAATTCCTCCTTAGAGGTTTCAGAGGAAAAGGAGGATTTTCCAAGACTGATAAATTGAAATGATCCTGCTTTGATCTCTGTGGTTAAGAATCTCTCACAATAGAAGATGACCACCGAGGGGCCGCTCTCCCAGCCCTTTAATGCGTAACAATGGTATCAACAAACAGCTACTTAATCAATATTTGGCCAGAGCTGCTGAAAACTTCCTTTTCAGATTTTAATTCCTAGTTGTAAAACAACCCCAGAGCAGCCAGTGAGATAAGACATTAAACTGACTGCTTAATTGCCTTTTAGTGTCTCGTTAGTTATATATGTACATTCCTAATGGTTCTTTAATCTTTATTTACCCGCATAAATAAATTATGCCGTAGAATCTCACCGAACTTAACTGGTCCAGTCGCAACTCGCTCTCACACCGTTTGCTGCTACCGTTTTGATTTTTATTGGCCATTTACATATGCACAACTTCAACACTGAATCTGATGGTGAGGAAAGGTTTTTGCTTTATCCTCAAAATAGACGTGTTCGTGGATGTTGAAACCACCCAGATTTAGTGGCCACGCTCCTGTTCACGTGATTGATCTGTATATTCCAGTCGCCCGAAACGCACACTTACTGGTTCCGCCTCGCCGCCCGGGTGGGTTTTATTGCTCAGCCCTGGGGACTCTTAAATGACCCTTCAGTAATTATTACACACTTGAAGCCCATACCTCCCGTTCCGGTGCTATCAACAATCACATCAAACCTCAACATAAACATACGATTTCAAGCATTAATTAGAAAATCGGCATGTTTTCTATAAGGCTAGAAAGTAAGCATACCGCGGTCAACCAAGTCAAAGGGACAACCACACAGAAAACACTACCAGCCGAACTCTGCCGTCTCCTCTCACATTGTTCCAGCAGGGAAATCCTTGCCCCTAGATTGACAAAAAGGACACAGCATGGTGTTCTAATTTAATGCAAGTTCTTGAATCTCCAGGACCTTTTTAAGTGGGTGGGATTTTCTTTTTGAGATTTGTAAGGTCTTCAGCAAATACGAAATGTACCTTAATGGTTAGAGACGGTTTTGAGGTCAAATTCCTGATCCTGACAAACGGACTTGGAGAGGGCGACATGCCCCCTTTAATAAAGGTTCGGATCCCACAAACCTGTGATCCCATGCCCCATTATTTTAATCTGTGGGAAAGTTTCCTCCGCCTTCAGTCCCAACCTTACGCCAAAAGTCTGTTCCTTGCTAACTGGGGGAAACACATGGCCTTGCTTTTCTCTCGATTACAGCACTCTCTCCCTGATCAGAGTGTTCTTTTCAGGCATCCTCTGGAGGTGAAGTATTCCAAAGAATTTAGAACACTTTCCGAGGTTTTAATTGGCTTATCTTTTTAAAAATCGGAAGTCGTTTGTCTTTTTTAATCCGTTAAGATCACAAGTTTACAAACAAAATAGGAGCTCGAGCAAAGCTTTTGTGACTTCTACTTTCTCAAATTAAATTTTCAAAACACTCTTTTTTACCCACGTCAATTGGAGGGGGAGAGATGAAGGGAATATAAACCCTCAACCAACCTACACTTGAAGCCTCTGAGGTTCATCTTTGCAATTGTTACAAACTTCCCAGGCTCACTTGTGATTCTTAATAGGGACGGGGTGGGGGGAGTCCTAGGAAAGTGTATCTGCAGTCCCAATCAAAACATCAATTTGGCAATCTGGCCTCTTTCCCCTTGCACTCCCGAACTGCCACTTCAAAGCCGCTACAACAAGTCAGTAATTGTAACGTTGCATCTAAATATTTAAGCGAGAGTCTTGCAGTCGCGTGTCCATTTACAGTCCTCATCTGTCCTCTAATTCCATTACGGCACAAAGCAAAAATGTTGCCCAAAACTCACAAACAGGAAAAGCGTCACCCTGCTGGAGGAGGAGGAGGAGGAGAAGGAGGAGGAGGAGGAGGAAGAGGAGGAGGAGGAGGAGGAGAGGAGGAGGAGAGGAGGAGGAAGAGGAGGAGGAGGAGATAATGAAGGAGCAGTTTCTATTGATTAGTCACCGCTTTTGTGTTAAGGGCTTTCTTTAAAATAAGAAAAAAAAATGGGGGGAGGTTGCAGAAATTTCACTAATGTGAGCCTCAGGCAAGGGAGGGAAAAAAAGAGGAGAAGAAGGGGGAGGCGGGCCGTGTCTAGATGAAAGTGAGAGGAACATAAAGGAGGCAATTGAGTCGGCTGCAGCCCGGCGAGCTAAGCTTCGAGCCGGCCCGAGCGCAGGGGAGGGGGCGGCGCGGCGCGGCGCTTTGGCGCAGGGAGCAGGAGTGGGGGCACAGCCCATTGTGGCGGCGCCCGCGGGCCCGCTCAGCCGCGCCGGGGGAGGACAGAGGCGCCCATTGAGCGGTCGCAGCGCAGGCCGTGCTCACAGCCCCCGATGCCTGGCCCGGGGCTTGCTTCCTCCGGCTGCGCCAGCTCCCATGTCACTGTCGGCCGGGGGCGCGGGCGGGGGAGTTGGGTGTTCCTGAGCCACCCAACCCTCTCCTTTCACTCGGGCGAGGGAGCTGGAAGGAGGGACCCAGCTCCCAGTGCGCGCCAGATCGCACCGGCCGGAGGACACCAAGTCCGCGCTCTCCGAGCTTTAGGATTGGGCGAGAGAAAGGGGAACCTTGGGACGGCAAAAGGGACTATCTAGGAGAAAGGGCAAGACTCTGGAAAGAAGGAGGGTAGTTCTGACCTCCTCAGGGTCCCATTCTCCCCGTGTCCTGGTGTCTAGGAGCAGACCCCGGGTTAAAGATGTCCCGTGGAAAATCAGTCCCAGCAGCACCCACCAGGCCCACCAAGGCTGGGACATCCGGCGAGAGCACACCGCAGGGGTCGGGGCACCCCAAAGTCCCTCCTCCGTCCGCTTTTTCCTCCCCCTCCCACAGGGCGCTCGAAGCCCTTTGCTCAACATTCATTCTATTTTACAAGCTGGGCAGCTTGAGACTTTTGATGCCCAAACAACAGAGGGGAATTTTTGAGGTTTCTAGACTTCAAACTACATCTAACTCTCCCTTCTCTGGGCCCCTCTTGCCCTCCAGGGCTCATCCGGAAAGGGAGCTGGAGGCTCTGAGGAGACGGACTTTGCATCTTCCTTGACAACCCCAAATTAAATTTAGGCTTCAGCCTCTGTGTGTGTGTGTGTGTGTGTGTGTGTGTGTTTTCATCCGCACAGCCCTCACTGGGGAAAATACTCGGATTTTTAAAATGGTAGCAATTGCCCTTGAATGGCAGCCGGCCCAGCTAGACAGCCCGAAAGACTAGAAACATTTTGTAGGTGAAATGGCCACTTTTTCCACGCTGGAGAGTCCATAAAACTTCCTGGCGCAGCAGCTATTGGGGCTCATTGAATAATTCATCCCTCATTGCAAGCCCATAATGTCTATTCTGGGCCCTTTGTGGAGCTGTTTTCTCTTCTTTTCTCCTTGAATTATAAAAAGGTTGCCTTCCTTTGTTCACATCAAGCTGCTCGGAGTTGGAGCTTTGTCTGGGCCAAGCTAAAGTGTGAGTTTCAATGGACTCTCCAGGCTTTGTCTCCCAAGTTCATCTCCAAGTGTAGATTGTGTAGAGAAGGCCTTCATTGTAAAAGCTGGAAAAGTTGTACAAATGTTTGACCAGCTCATTTGGGACGTTTTGTCTCCTGGGCCTGGGTTGGCTGTGCTGTGAGGGAGCGACTGATCTGCCTGGCCGGCGCCTCCAGCAACAAGTAGCAAAGCCATGAGCCCCTGGGCTCCAGCAACTCTGGGCTCTTCTCGCCACTGCCACAAGAGAATGTTTGGTTTGGAGTTCACTGACTCCTCAACTCCTCACTTTCCTCCCACCCCAGCACCGCTATGCTGAAGCTATGACTGGGATAAAAACAGGGGTGTCTTCTAAGCAACCAAGGCAAACAAACACCCCTCCAAAAAGAAGAGCTTAGACTGAGTTCATGTGAGGCTGTAAAGGGAGGGAAGCAGCAGCATATATTTTTCCTGCTCAGTCTCCTGTAGTTTGGGGTGTCTTTTCTGGATTCCAGCATGCCCCAGAACACCTATGTTTGTTTATCCCTGAAATCAGCCATTTGGGTTTGTAGCATCCAAGTGTTCCTTGTGTGTGGATTTTACATCGCATTGTAATGTAGCTGCTCTGAAAGACCAGTCAATGCCCCAGGGCTGGACAAGGAAGGTTAAAGAGATGACCAGCCTCCCGACCCAGAGTTCCAACCTGGACACCACCCTGGTGAAAGCATGGACCCGGCTAGTTAACAGTGGGTGACTCCTGTAAGCCTGCCTATAGAGTTTTGTGCCACTCTAGAGCAACTACAAAACTCAACTCCAGTCCAATGAAGTCCAAGCCCCAGACCAGGGAACCCTAGGAGTGGGCAGGACAATGTATGAGTCTGAAGAGATGCAACTATCTGCAAAGGGAAGACTCAGTGCCCCACTCCCCTGCAGTGAGCTTTCCTAGTTCACCTCCCAAGGCTGGCTTGCTCGCTCCCTTCCTTTCTGTGTGTAATTTTAAAAAGTTTAAAGATGACTCCAAGCAGGTAAAGGGGAAGCAGGCTGCACTTCTTGCTCCCCTGGGGGAAGGTTTTCTCTTGGTGCTGACAGGCCACAGGCAACATGGAGTGTGTGGTCCACACCCCTGAGGGACAGAGGGTGCAGCACTAAAGGACCCAAAAATACTCAAGATCCCTTTGAAACCCAGAGCTTGGGCTCATTTCGATTGCCAGACACATCAAGTTAAACCCCATCACGCTTGAAAACCAATTTAAAACAAATGAAAAACAGTCAACTTATACACACAGGCACATTTATAAGGCAGCATATGTGGACCACTTCGGGTGCCCAGTGCCCAAGAGCCTGCTCTCTCTGGGGCCACTCTGTCTCTCTAACACAGGAAACTGAGATCCCGGCCTTTCCTGAGGGCACAAAAGCTACTTCAAAAAGTTATTTCAAACTCTGAAGGATGAAGTACTCTATATGTCCCAGCCCCACAAGTCCTCAGAGATTCCCAATCTCAGGCTCCATAGACCCCATTACCACTGAGAACGCAATTCATAGACTTCTAGGAGTTGGAAGTGGTAAGGAAGAAGGATTTATAAATTTTAAAAATGTAAGTAAAATTAAAATTTAAATAGAAAAGTTTTTGTTTCAACAGCCGGTGTCTCTCTGGTCTTTCATTTGAATGCGCATACCGAGTACAGTGGCTGAGAACCAAGAGGGACTTCGACAAGAGCAGGGGCTGGGCGGCCTTCGGGCGTTCAAGGTCAGAGAACCGATGTAGCTCAAGCCCACCGCGCCGCCGCTTACCTCGCTCGCTCAAGATGCCATCGATGCTGTGTTTAGCCTTTTTCTCGCTTTCTTCTGCCTCCTTCCTCTCCAGGTCGGCCTCCTCCTCTTCTCCTTTCCCGAATTTACTCCTCAGGATTCGGCTGATGGAACTCACTGGGGGCAAGAAGAGAAGGGAGCGCACACTATTGAGAGGCGCGGGATTGTGCGCGGAGCCCCCAAACCCCAAGACGCAACTCCAGAACAGCTGCCCCGCACGCTTGAAGAGTGTCCCCTTTATCTTGTGGCATTCCTGTCCTTTCACCATCCTCTCACTCTCCCCTTCAAAACCCCTTTTCTAGGCCTCTGTGTACAGGAAGACCAAGTCTGGGAAGTGTGCGCCTCCAATTTAGGGCTGTCTCTCTTCTCCCGGTAGGAAGTGTTCCCCTTCTTGACTCCGTACCCCGGCTCTAGGTCTCCAACCTAAGAGATGCCTTCCACCAGCCCAGCCGACAACCTCCCTCCTCCGCACCTGAAGCTCTTGGGCCCTACGGTTTGCTTTCAGTGAAGAACCACAGAGGACCGTCCCCTGCTAATCAACTTTTTTGAGGCTATAAAGGATTTACATTTCAACTGCAGAATCGTTTCCTATTGTAAAAATCAAAGACAATTCACTCTCTTCATTTATTTTTTCCAGATTCCAGTCGGGTAAACAAATCCATGCTCTGAAATATATCGTTCTCGCAGAGGGAAAAAGGGAGTTTCCTTTTAATTAAAAACAAACTCCCGCGCGCCCTCGCGCTGGCCCTGCGCTGGCCCTTCTCCCTCCGCCTCCCCCAGGCTGCCGGGGGCGCCGGATGGTCCCTGGGACTCTCGGCGAAAATCCGGGCGGTTGCCGATGCCTCCCCTCCTTTGCGCACAAGGCAAAGTCTTTGCTGGCGCGGCCCCATCTCCCTTCGGTTGGGGTTACCAAAACATTTGTTTCTCTTTAAAAGGGAACATCAATATTAATAAACGCTTGGCCTCCGCCTCACGTTTCCTGCCCTGCCTCCTCCACAGAAATCCTCTTTGGGGAGACCTCGGCGGCGGTCTTTCAACCCCCCACCCCGGGACAAGCAGCGCAGCCCGCGCTCCATAAAACGCCAAGAACGTCTGGTTTGTAAATATCTCAGGGCCTTGGGAGAGGCCGCCTCCCAATAACCCGGATCGATCATTGGGACGATTATGTGTGGCTTGGATGACCCGCCCGGGTAATAGCGACTGACGGTTGCGCCTTGGGGAGACGTTAATGGGCCTAGTACCTGAGGGCACAGTGTTTCGATCACAGACCGCGTCCTTGAGTAATTTGTCTCGGATTTCCCAGCTGAACATGCCCGGGTTCTCTCTTTTGTATTCCTCAATTTTCTTCTCCACGTCAGGCGTTGTCACCTGCTTTAAGAGAACAGGCGGGCCGGCGTTGGTACCCGGTACTCGGGGCCGGACTCGGCGGCCCCACCGCCTCCGGGCCTGTCCGGATGCTTCTTCCTGCATCCTTTGGGAAGGTCCCCTGGTTGGCCCTAGGACCCCAACTTTCTGAGGCAGTTCACATTGGAAAGCCGCAGACAGGAAACCATCCCACTCCCGAGCAGCCTGGAGACCCTCCACCTGTCTAGATAAGCTCCTCGGACAACCGGGTTAAATCGAGAATTATAACATCTTGGGACTGGGGGCCGTAGTTTCTGATCCCTGGAAATAAAGGCAATTCCTTACACCGAATCAGCAAGAAAACGAAACTAAAAAGGGAATGTTTGAAAGAGGAGCTGAAAAATCAAATTAGATCGGCAACTTGTGATCCTCCAAGGGGGCACAAGAGCTTAGCTGAGGAGCAGAATGTGATGTTAAATGGAAAAGGTTAAGTATCTAGGATTTTAAAAATTAGAATGGAAAACAAATAGACCCCTCCCAATAAAAGCCGGTTCCAAAGAGTCCTAGGTTGAGAATGGGTTGGGAGGGAGAAGGAAGGTGAGAGTTTTGAAAGTCTTCGGTGTGCCATAACCCTCTTGATTTTGCCCCTTGGCAAGTAGAAAATTGTATTGGCTTTCCCCTAAAGTCAGAAGAAAAGGCAGACCTTGGGTAATCCCCTCCCACTCAGTCCTAGCCAGTAGGACTCTTTTTTAAAAGAGAAGCAAAATAATTTGAGGATAGTTCCAAACTTTTTTAACGGAATCATCGGACTCATTACAAAGAAAAGTAATCGCCCTGACTTTTGACTTTTCAAAAACAACTTGCACTGGGGGAGATTGAAAGTTGAGATAAAAACCATTGGGATTCGGTAGATTCCTTTTGTAAGAGACTGAGTAGCCGGTGGGGGCTGGGAAGACGCTTGGGGAAGTAATAGGCAACAGGTAGGCACATACAACTTGCATGTTTTAGGTGCTTATTAAAATAATTTGTTGAGAATTCCAGGGTTCCTGGGCATGAAAAAACAAATATTGCTTTTCCTTTGCAAAAACACTGGAGCTTTCCCGTAGGGAAAGAAACATCCAGCTCAAGCAACAACCGAATCCTTCTCTTGTCCCAACACACACATACACACACACACACACACACACACACACACACACACACACCCTATCATGGTCTTAAAAAAGAGCCCCAGATGGCAGCCCGCTCTTACCCACCCGATTGACCGCAGGCTGTGAGGCGGCATGGCTAGGCCCGCCTGCTCACCTTGGGCTTGCTGCCGCCGATGGCACCCGGACGGATGGAGCCTGTCTCTTGGTACCTGCACAGAATCTTAGAGACGCAGCCATGGGACACGCGAAGTTGGCGAGAGATGACGCAGGGCCGAATGCCGTGGTGGGCCATCTCCACAATCTTGTGGCGGAT
Source organism: Sciurus carolinensis (assembly GCF_902686445.1). NCBI lineage: Eukaryota > Metazoa > Chordata > Mammalia > Rodentia > Sciuridae > Sciurus > Sciurus carolinensis. Next base: position 167,584,581 of record NC_062215.1, read on the forward strand.
GTGGTTGGGCAGCGGCCTGCCGTTGATGAAAACGCCGCCGAGCTGGTTGACTCGGCCCTGGCCGAGAGGAGTGGATACTGAGAGAATAAGGAAAAAAAGAGAGGCAAGGACAAAGTCACTTAGGTGGAAGAGAAAGCAGCACGAATGATCAATCCCCCTAATTTTGCACTATTCCAGCCAGTCCGCAAGTGACAGCCCAGCTGCTCCACGTTTCCACTCCCAGACACTCTTTTAGTCACATTCGTTCAAATTATCAAGCAACACAGAGGCCTATCGCCTTTGTGTGAGGACAGTAACCGGGCACGCTAACTAACCTAGGAAAGCTGGCGACTTGGGGAAAGACCCTGAAGCCCATGGAAGACTCTGTCTTCCTCTAGAAATTACCCCCAAACCCTGCCCAATTGGAGCTACCCTAAGAGTCTTAATCGAGCTGACAGCCCTCGGAGTTTCTGTTTAGAGAGCAGCAGCCAAGGGTCACAGAGGGTCTTGAAAGGAGGCACAGGTGGCAGCGCAGCGTGTCACCTGTTACATCTCGGGACAGAGACAGTAAAGACTGCGGGTCTGCTTGTGGGCAGCCGAGTCCCCTTTCATGCTCTGGTGCTGCGATGTATTCTGCATGGAGAACGAAGGGCCCAGCAAATTGTTTGAAAGGACTCAGGTTTGCAAACTTCCTACTTCCTTGGGATTCCCAGAATCTTCAGTCAGACCGTAAGGCGATTCCCAAACAAGTTACAGGGACTTCGAGGTGCTACTTGAGTTGAATGGAACTTCGATTGATTAATATTAAAAATTCTAATTACGATCGTACCAGCCGCCGTTAGCCACCACAATTTTGCCCGACAAGAAAGTTCTTTCCCAACTAAGAAGACTTTTCTAAATGTGGGCGCAGCCAGAACACTTTGGAGACAGGTTTGGGTGGACAGAATGTGGAGAAGTTACTTCCGGTACTCCAAAGCTGGTTCATTCCATTCTTGCCCAAGACATCTCCAAAACAACCGGCGAAAGTGGACCCGCCGGGCGCAGGCCTGGCCGCCCGGCTCCGCAAATATTTGCAGAGAGCACCACGATCCTTTTGCAGATAGAAAATCGAATGGGCCCTCGCCCCAACTATTGCTACTTGGGGTGGGAGATGTTGGGGGTTTGGGATCCCTGGATTCACCACAGGAGTCTGTGGAGACCTGGGATGGGGTGGGGCAGTCGACCCCAGGCGCCAGGATCCCCGAGGCGTTATGGCCCTTCCTTACCTTCCAGCGGGAACCCGCTGCGTGGGTAGTTCTGTCCCGGGCCGGGCCGCATCATCCTGGGCACAGCGCCGGCCAGCGTGGTCATCCTGGGGGCAGCTTCTCTCGGAAATTATATCCAGGTGAAGGCAAAACGGAGAAGCTAGCGCGGCGACCCTCGGGAACTCTCCAGAGCGTGAAGAGCTCCTCCCCAAAAAGACAGGAGGGAGAGGGACGCGGGGAGGGGGGCTGCTAGCTCCAAGTCCAGAGCTCGAGATGGAACCCGGGAAAGGGGCGGGCAGGGAGGCCCCAGAATCCAGGATCCCAAGCCCAGGGCGGAAAAGTTTGGTGCGAGTCTGGGCGAACAGCCCCGCAGCTGGGGGCGCTGGAAAGGGGGCTCAGAGCGCCACGAAGAGCGAGGGAGGGGGTGAACGCAAGCGCGGCCAGAGTCTCCTCCCGTCGTGACACTGAGTGCAGGGATCCGGGCTAGGGAGCATTTATTAGTTCTTTCACCCAAAGCTTGGTCAGGAGCCCTGAGCTGCGATTGGCCGACGGGGAGACCGTCCCGGGTGGCGGAGACACGCGCTGATTGGGCGACAGCGGCCACTTTCTCTTCCCATCCCTGACTGTGCCGAGGCCTCTGCCTGCCCCGAGAGGGACCCAGGGACCCGCGCTGCGCGCCTTCCCCGAGAGAGAAGGGTGAACCGGTGGAAACTGGCAGAGACAGCCCCACCAGGGTGATGACAGCCGCTGAAAATGGAGAGGAGTCTTTCTCGGTCTCTGTTATCCTCTTTGTGCATCTGTCTGTCTCTTTCTCCTTGGCTATTTTTCTATCTCTCTATCTCTGTCTCTGTGTGTCTCTGCGGGTGTGCCTTTCTCCATCTCTGAGTCCGTTTTTCCACCTGTGGGTCTGTCTCTGGAGGGGCACGATTCCACTAAGAAATTGTGGAAACCCGAGATATGTTCAGCTTTCCTTCCTCTGGTCTGCCAGTGCCCCTTAGCCACGGCCTGTTATGGGGTCTCCCCTGTGGGGTTCCTCTCAAGAAGAGTCAGGGGTGTGCCGATAATGTTCTTTTGTCTTCTCAGTCTGGGGGTGGGGGATAGGTGGGGTAGCTCAAAGGGTAGGCAGACACTGCTGGGCCCCAAGACTGTTAGTTGAAGGCTGGGGGCGGAAGTACGCTCATCTCCTTTTCTTGATTGAAAAACCCTTCTGGGAAGCTGGGGCTCTAAATTTCCACGTAGAGCTCCCTGATGAAGAGATACGTCTATATGTTAAAGTTTTGCCCGACTGCAGCGTTTGTTCTCAGGAATTTATTATGGTATTCAGACTAAACTGCTGGAAAAATAAAAGGAGCAAAGTCTTGGCTAGGAGCTGAAGTGTCCCCAGCAGGATATGACGCCAGGAGTGTTGTAAAGACTGTCTGTCCTTAGAGAAGGTACCATTGTGCATAGCCTTTTATTTATAACTTGGTAAGTGCCAGCGAACTCGCCTCCTTTACACCCCCGAGTGCCAGCCCCGCGCTCCGGCCCGCGCTTTATTCGCTCAAGTCTATTCAGGGACTGTCACTCTGGGGCTGCGAGGTATTCAGGGCCTTAATCAATCAAAAGGATGAGAATCGGGCAGGTTTTTCCCTTTGAAATAAAGGAAACAATGACTTCTGGGCTTCAAGTTCCCCCTTTTCCTTTTACAATTTTTGAATTTTTCCTGCCGTGGGGTTCTCCACCCCTCTCTCTCTGTCCCCCTCCCCCACCTCCTTTGACAGTTTTGACGTGTACTCGCCCCCCCCTCCTTGTCCACCCCCTAATTAAGGCAAACTCGGAAGGCAAGATTGGAGGGGAATAGTTTAGCTGCTCAGCAGTCCACGAGTTGGCCCTGTAAACACCCACTCCCAGCAGGGAAAACAGACAAGCTTTCTCTTAGGCCCATGTCAAAAGGCTTGGTTGACCCGGAGAGCATCAAATTCAGGCCTCTGGAGGCTCCAGAAAATGTCTGGACACCCCCCCCCCACCATCCACCCACCCTCGGGGAGGGGCACGTACATTCGTAGTATAAAGCAGAGAAGCAGCTTGGGGTGGAGCCCTGTTTAACCTGGTTTTGCATAAAATGATTCAATTTGTCAGGGGGAAAACTTTCTCATTTCCTTTTTGGGGCCACCGAAGTCTGTGCCCTTTATTTCCTAAACTACTTCTCATGGATAGCATCTGAGGAGCTACCTAGATTCCCCTCCCCCTCCAAGTTTTGTGCTTCCAAAGGTTGCAAGGAGCTGACAGAACAATTCTGGGGATCAGAGGTATTTGTTGGGGAGAGGGGTACCTAAAATGTATTAAAGAGAGCTAATACAGGGCTCAGTACAGGAACCTACACACCCACGGTGAGAAGTTTTAAAAACTTTGGGGCTGAGACTTATTTGTTTCTGAGCCCGAGCTTGGTCTCCAAGTCCTCATGACACAAGGGGCTCTCCTACAGAGTGAAACCACAGAATCACCTGAACTACCCTGGCTTTCAGACTCCCCTGGGACATTTGAATGGAGGTGCTGCCAGTTAAACTGGCTTTTGAGTGCCCACGAATTGTAGTCCAGTAGTGCATTCATGAATTAATAGTCACTTGCTATCCAAATGCACAAATGGAGACCCCGAGAGTGTGTGAAAGTTGCAGGCCTGAAGCTCCTGGGTGGAGATTTGACCTCCTTTTTTTTTTTTTTTTTTTTTTTTTTCTCCTTTCCAGCCTTTTCCCAGCCCAGCCCTCTGAGGTTAATAAGCAGTCTCCTTCTCCACCCTAAGGGCCCAGGAAATGGGGTTGAGGGAGTACCCTCAAGCTGGGGACAGCTATGCCACTTACAAAGACCTCAGAAGGCCCATTTTTCCATGGCGAGTGGTGTAGAACTCCCACACAGGAAGTCCAAGGACATTCATGTTGTCTGAGTCTCCTCTGCTGCTGGGCCCACCAGCCATAAGACCAAACTAAGCCCAAAGCTCAGGACACCACAGAACTCTTCCCAACAGGTTCCTGGGAGGGCCCGTTGATGCCTGGTTCCCGAGAAGTTTCAAAGGTTGCACCCAGTTCCAGAGTTCAGCCATTCTTTCTACCTTGGAGGCCTGGGCCTCCCCTTCTTCCTGAAGTTGTTCAGGAGGTCAAACCCACCCTGCCCCACCTCTCTGCAGCTGGAAGGGAATGTCCACCCAGGACACTACCACTATCGAGATCCACTGAAGTCCTGGTGCCCAGTCTGCCACAGGCAATTATTGGCAAAAGAGTGACTCAGGGGTGTGGGTTCCAAAGCAAGAGCTGATGCTCCGAAGCCTAGAACCCAGGTTTGGAAAGCAGCACTGTTTCCCTGGGCCCAAAAATTACCTAGAAAGTACCCGGGGAGTACCTGAAACAGCCCTGTGAGTGATCATGCCATCCACTCATTCTCTTTGCACATGTGCAAAATGAAACTGAAGCCCTGAGGACAATAGTAGAATAATTTAACAACAAGGAAAATCACTTGCTGGTTGCCTCTTGTGCCCCTCTGCAGAGTAACTGTTCAGAGGAACTTCGGGGGAAACGGCAGCGGGCTGGTTGCCCAGGGCTGGGTGGAACATACCATCCTCTTCAAGCCCGCTCTCCTACGAATTTGGATGCCTGGATCTACATCCTTATGGCCTTGGACAGTTGGGTCCGGGCTGCTCCACACCCCTTCTGTGAACAGCTTCTACAACTGGAGATCCCGGCACACGAGTTTGATGACCCACGGGCTTCTGGAGGCCTCTGAAGGATGACCTCACTTCCAGCCAAAGGTCTTATGAGGAAATTATGAACTGTACAAAGTAATGTGTGTGTGTGTGTGTGTGTGTGTGTGTGTGTGTGTGTGTGTGTGTGTTAAGGTGGGAGCAGGTCCTTTTTGCAGGATCGGGAGCGCCAAGCTCTGGGAGTTTGGCTCGGTGGGCTGGGGAAGCGCCTGGCCTCCCGCTTCCGCCCTAGGCGTGACTCTCAGAATGCAGTCTCAAGTTGGGCAAAGGCAGCGAAACCTTCCATTGCGCAGAAAGGCTGTCTCGTGGTCACAAGGAAGAAATTAAAACTCCAGGTTCCTGATCACAAACTTCCTGGCCAGATTCTCCGGTACCGACTGGGCAGTGTGCGGGTTAAACCCGTTGCCGCCACTGCCACAGAGACCGTCATTAGGACCCCCGCAGTTATTTGTCAAAAGCATTGGCGCCGCTGTTCTCCCCACCAGAAAATCCGTCGGGAGGAGTTCGGATTTAGGAACTGGATGGGGATCTGGACGCCCTATTGAAACGTGGTGTGGGCCGGCCGCAGTGGGTTTGCCCCGGCAGTGCCCCTGCGGCGTAGGGAGCCGCAGGGAACTTGTGAGCAGATTCTCAATAAAGAACATATGGTTTGTGAGAAGGAAGGAAAGAGGAAGGAAAAAAGGAAAAGAAAAAGGAGGGAGGGGGAGAAAAGAGATATTAAAAATATATATATATGAAGGAGTCAGAGAATGAATCTCACAGCTACTGGTCTCCTACAGAAGTTCACTTAGTCTGCACACATTTTTATGCCAACGAGAAATACACAATGCCAAAGCCCGGTTCTCCAGGGGAAAAGCATCTTGTAATAAATAAATAAGTAAATAAATAAGTTAATAAAAAATAAAATAGTCCTCTCTGCACGCCTTGCTAAGAGTATGCTGGGGAAGCGATTGTGATGTTCAGAGAGGAAATTCGATAATTACTCGGGTGCATGTTTGGGGGGATGGGAGTGTGGGTGCGTGCACACTCGCGAAGGGACCTGGTGCATTCGGGGCGGGCAATTAAGGGCGGAGGGGTCTCTCTTAGCCTGGGGACTGGATGATATTGGAAGCATCCTGGGTCTTTGGTAAGGGAAAAGTCTAACCTATACAGAGGCCTGCGGAGGGTCTGAGGTGGGGGCGGGAGCAGAGCAGGCAGAAGTGAATAAAGGAAGCAGGAGAGTCTCCTGCGTGTCTGAGAGATTGTCTGGAGCAAACAGGTAGACAAACGATCCCTGCAGGAGCTCCTGCCCTAGATCGCATAGACTCAAGTGTTGGAACTGACTGCCTCGCTCCAGGGTCTGGCGGAGTTGTGGAGGGGACACAAGTGGTAGGGCGGAGGTGGGGGTTAACAAGCATTTCGCTTAAATCAAATCAGATTTCTCTCCCACTCTCCACGACTCCTGATCCAGCGGTGAGCTGCCACCGCTTCTCAGCCTCGATTTCTTCAACCCTTGCAGGAATTCCCCCTGAGATGGATTTCAGAGGGAGGGATGGCGGGTGGCGCTAAGGAGCTAGAAAAGAGAAACCTGGAAGACGAATGTTCAAACCCATGGTCTCCCCGCTGAGCCTGGACGCAGGCCACATTCGGGTCACCGGAGACCAAGGCGTCAGGCTGCAAGTGTGCCCAGCACCCGCGCTTCTCGGCTTTTAAAGGCGCGCCTGGAGCTGTAGACTGCGCAGCCAACTGAGCGGACTAAACGCAACAGGTGGAGGAGGAACGGTTTCCAGGGGCCAAGCTGGGCGTGATCTGGTCAGAGACCCGCGGAGCGCGGGCCTGGGACGCCAGGAAGATACTAGAAGCACGCTGTGTACACCTGCTTCCCTGAGACCCCTGTTCCTGCCCTCGTGTCCTTAGAGAGCGTACCACGCATAAACCGCAGGAAGGACTCACTCAGGGACACATTCTTTCTCGATTGGATCAAGGGATAGGGGAGAGAAAAGGGGGGAATGGGTGGGGAGGGGAGTAGGAAGGGGGAAGAAGGAAGGAAGGAAGAGCAAAAAAAATTAATTTTTAAAAATTTTTAAAAAAACAAACTCTAGTTGTCTTGAAAGAACCAAGATTCCCAAGCCTTTAACTCTCTAGACATTACTTGCATTATTTCCTTCCTAGACAACCTTTTTCTCCATCTCCCATCACCCAAGAAATGACATAGACTTCTTGTTTTAAATAAAGTTAATCTTTCTGCTGACGAAATTTTAAACCAGTGGTAGGCTTTGGGGAGGGGCACGGGAGTATCATTTTGATTCAGAAGCTTGGACGTGGGAGAACCATGAGGGAAAACTCCGCAAAGGTGAAAACTGACCATCTTGGACAAGAAAACCGATCGAAAAGGGATCAGCCAGGCACAACGGCTGAGCTCCCTGGAGCACACAACCGACCGAAGTGCAGATCTCGGGCTAACCCACGGCCCTCCCTGAGCCATCTTGCAGAAAGCTCTCCCGGGTACCCCAGTACCCCCGAATGCAGGTCACCCTCGCGGTCTTGCTTCTTCACCCCCCAAAACCTCCATGAGGGTTATCCCAGTCCCTACACGTTCAGCACCCAGCCGGGGCCAAGACTTAAGACAAGTAGCCCCAAGAGGAATGAGCTTCAAGAAAGCCTTTCTTCTTCTTTTCTTTTCCAAACGAAATCTAATACTATCTGGCCGCAAAAATATATATCACCGGCCCTGAGTCTGAAAGATTAACATTTGGATATGTAAGAAACTTAATCTGCATGGCTAATTGATTCTCAGCGTATCAGTTTAAAGGATAAAGATCGATATCTGCATGATGGATATTGTATTAATAGGGACATAAATAAAGGCCGAAGAGTCGTTACAGAAACCTTTGAAGCCACTTCCTGGCTCTCTGGTCCTCCTGGGGGCCACTCGGTCACCCCCACCTTCTCACCCCCACCATTCCGGCTCCCGATGTGTTGGAAGCACTTGCTTCTCTCTCTCTCCGGGTGCGAGTGAGGAAATCTACAGTTATTAAAGCGAGTTTATTTTATTGCTGCCACGCTCAAGGAAGAGGAGGGACTTTCCTGCTGGGTTGACACAGGTGGACAGTAAGAAAGGAGCGAGTGGTATTTTATGATTATTTGGGGGGAAGTGTTGGGAACCAAACCCAGGGCCTCACTCTTGCTAAGCAAGCACTCTACTACTGAGCTACTGAGGGTGGAATTTCCACAAAATTAAACACATTCATATATTTAGCTACATAGACACATTAATTCGCAGGGCATGGGTTTCCAACCTCCCGTGCATGCCCTTGGCCTTAGGGACACCACCGAGCTAACGCTTCTTTCCATCTCGATTCCCAGAGGGCACCTACAGAAGGCCTCCTGGAGCCTAGGAGTAGGTGATCTGGGCTCCTGGAGATGCCCTCTGGACGGGGATAGAAAGCGCAGCAGGGACCTTGCGGATCTGCCGAGAACCAGCCAAGTCAGGCGGCACTTTTTGAGGAACTGAAGGCCTAACTCAAGCAGGAGGGAATGGAGGAGATTGGGGGCGGGTTAGCCTAGGGAGGACAGCCTCATGGACCAGGACCAGGCGAAGGAACATGTAGAGGTACACTTGATTCGAAAGAGAACGCTTCGGGCTGGTGGTTGCCAATCAGTCTTGCGTCCCAGTGGCTGCCTCCAGTGAGGAGCCAGCACCAGGGAATTTTCCAAATGCGAATAAATCACCCTTCGTTGCCCCCCTCTCCATTAATTAAGAGGGACGTTTCGACAAAACGAGTGTAATCTTTATTAATTACGCAGCCTCAGCGTGCCTCGCACATCAATCACGCCCAAAGCGAAAGTACCGGAGGCGCCTAATCCTTTCCCAGAGCGCTTTTGCAGGAACCGAGATGCTAGCGTTTTCATCACGACGTTCACCTTTCTGGGTTCTTCTTGCAGTGGCGGCCAGAAGAGACCCAGCTCGCTCGCGAGACCCATTCCGCGGGGAGACATTACCAGAAAACCCCTGGCCCGCAGTGCGCGGGCCCGACCGCTCCCACAGCCGGGAACTGACTCCCCAAAGGCTTCCACGAACGCCCCTTATTTGGGGTACGCTCTCGGGTAAATGCACCCGAAACTCGCACGCTGACTCACGCGGATGCGGCACACTTTCTCCGCCCTTTTCCGCTTCTGGGCGGGGTCTGGAGCTTCCAGCTCCCAGGGCTCTTCTAATTTTGGATGTTCCAAAGAGAAGCCTGACAAAAAGCGATTCTTCCAAGCCCAAATTTAGTCTGCGCCACGATCCTGGGAGACTGTTTATCTCCAGGGCGAGGTGGCCGGAGGGAGGCAGAAAACACAGTGCAATTGCACTGAGGACACGTAGAAAAGTGGAGTGGAGCAGGGAAGACCTTAGAAGCAGTTCAGACTGCTAACCCCCTTGGGTCGCCACGGGTTCCATAGGACAAAGCACAGTGCAGGTGCGTGTGTTGGAGATGCAGGGCGGGGCGGAGGGGGAGCGTTCTCCAAGTTTTTTGCAGAAGGACCAAAGAAAACTCGCAGACGACAGGTTTCAAGTGAGAAATCCGACTGGAGATTAAGAGAATTCCTAAATCAGGGTCTCTTGGACACTGCTTGATGCACTTTTATCCGCGGAAGGTAGGGACCCTGGATGCTCACAGGAAAGCGCCCTGGCGCATAGGGTCCGGTGCGACCACTCCTGCCAGGTGCCACCTCTTGATCTGAAACTTGGCTCCTTTCAACACCATTCCAAAGGGTCCTGCCTTCCCCGTGCAGTGACGCTGACCCATTGTTCTGAGATTCCTCTACTCAAGACTGTTAAAAAAAAATTCTGGATTTAAAAGGGTGAGGCAATTAAGGACCCAAGCCCACAATGTCATCCGAAGCTATAGCAGATGAGGTGGTTCTGCTCAAACCCTCTTCTTGTACGGTGAACTGAGAACGGGGATCGCTAAGTCCGTTCCTAGTTGACTGTGCCGACTTTTCAAGCCAATTATAAACGCTGGATCAAGTCTGGCTTCGGAAGTCCGGCCCTCAACCAATCTCTGCCCTGAAGGACTGGCCTGGCTGCCTTTGCATCACGGGTCTTGGACCAGGGCCTTTCAGAGCTACCTCAGGTACGCCTCATACTCTGAGCTGGGAGCGTCCCAGCCAGAGTGCGGGCTTGGGGATCCGTTGACCCCCCGAGAAACTCGTGCTGTACGCAGCCTGGCTTTGATGCGCGCTGGCAAAGCTGAGTGGTGCCAGTACACCGCCCTCCTAGCACCTGAAGCACTGCTCTCTTTTCCACTCCTACCTCGGTGCCGGAGTAGGACACAACCCATCGCTGGTATTCTGCCGTCTGTCAATCATTCCTTTACCTCTTCCCAAAGTTCTCATTAAGGGTTCTCATTAAGGGTTCAGGCTCATTTGCTCACAGGTCACCTGGTTATTGTACTCTCTCCCTCCTCCCCAATGAATGATCAGCACAGCCTGACTTCAGCCTTCCTCCCCAGCGTGGACACATAGCCTTCCATTCATTCCACAAATACTTATTGAGCTTCCACTACCTACTGCCTACTCTTCCAAGGGCTGAAGCTACAGCAGTGAGCAAAATAGACCGTAGTCCTTCCTCCCTGGCACAACTGACATTCCTGAGGCTGAGCTGTACAAAAGCAAGGCGTGCTGGGCTAGGGGTTGGGAGCATTGCCGTTTCAGCTGTGGAGTTCTGGGCAGGTTCTGCAGAGGTAGCTTCTTGCAGAGAAAGGAGGATGGGAAGGGACTCGGTGAAGGAAGGGAAAGGGGAAGGGAGAGAGAAGAAACCAAGTGTTTTGCACAATAGTGTTGGGAAGGGAACACCTACAGTGCAGCCGCAGCCTGAGGTCCAGGCAAATGTGGGCAGGGCCTGGGTAGTCAAAGGAGCAGTTAGGCTCCCCATGGAGAGGGAAACCCCAGATCCTGGGCTTTCAGGAGCAGAGTGGGAAAGGAAAATCAGAAGCTTTCGGAACAACAACAAAAAAAAAAAAAAAAAACAAAAAAAAAAAACAAAAAAAAAACAGAAAAGTATCTTCAGAGTGGATGGTTTTAGAGACAGGAAAAAAGAACCACTCTAAACTGAAATAGGGGAGGGAGCTGTGAGGGAGAAGCGGGGAGGAGGAGAGAGGGAAAGAGATGGAGAAACACCTCTGTAAGATATTTCCCATGAAATAAATCCTGTGGTGTTCTGCACAGAATCAAGGTGGGTTTATACTTCTGAATGACTAGTTTTGATTGGTACCGGGAGAAGTTATCTCAATCCCCATTTCATTCCTCCAGAATAGGTGGGGGGGGGGCGCTGTGGGGGGTGCGGGGGTGATGCTTTGGATATTTGGGGGCAGCAGGCTACAGGGGGCTGTGGCAAAGGAAAAGACCATAGGATGCAAATGTAATAGTTATGATTCTATTATGTGCTGGGTACCCTTACTTTTATTGACATGAATAATTTGGTTTTAAAAATTGACTTATTTTATTATTTTATTATTTATTTATTTGGTACTGGGGATTGAACTCAGAAGCACTTGACCACTGAGCCACATCCTCGGTCCTATTTTGTCTTTTATTTAGAGACAGGGTCTCCCTGAGTTGCTTAGCATCTTGCTTTTGCTGAGGCTGGTTTTGAACTTGCAATCCTCCTGCCTCAGCCTCCTGAGCCTCTGGGATTACAGACATGTACCACTGTGCCCTGCAGAATTGGCTTACTTTAAAAATAAAGTAAAATAAAGGTTGGAATTCACCAGCTCAGATAGTGCAGAAATACAGTCATGGAAGAAAAGGTGGACGTGAATAAATCCTTCAAAGCAGAGGTTATGGAAGTGCCAGAGAAGACGTCACTATCTTCTTCCCAACACTACTGTCAAGCCATCTAACCTGTCATCTGCTCCTGCCTCTATCCCAGGGACCAGACTGAACAATGACACAGAGCTCAAAGAACCTGGTGCTTGTTGGTCCAGCTGCATGGGTTCTCCACACCAATAGGAAGAATAATTGGTATGAGGTGTAAACAGTACTTAAAGATCAATAGTGAATTGTAATAGCAACAGATATGAGTGCTTAGTTCCTGCCGGCATTGTTCTCAGTATGTTACAAAGATTCAGCTACAGTTCAAAGCAACTAGTTAAAAATGAAGACAAGGCCAGTCAGGTGGCACATGCCTGTAATCCCAGTGACTGGGGGGTGGGGGGGAGTACTGAGGCAGGAGGATCTCAAGTTCTAGGCAGTCTCAGCAATTTAGTGAGACCTCAGCAACTTAGCAGGACCCTGTCTCAAAATAAAAAAATAAAAAGGGCTGTGAATTAGCTTAATTACACAGCTAGAAAAACTGGTGCTAGGATTTTAACAATGTTGTGCTGCTAGTCTTGTTCATCAGAAAGTCCTAATTTTCTACCACTGTGATCAAACCCAGAAGAGATAAAATCTAGAAGCTACTGAAAAACTTCACCTTTCCCTGGGGGTGGTGAGGTGTGCCTGTAATCCCAGTGACTCAGGATGCTGAGGCAGGAGGATCCCAAGTTCGAGGCCAGCCTTAACAAATTAGTGAGACTCTAAGCAACTTAGTGTGCTCCTGTCTCAAAATAAAAATAATAATAATAATAAAGACTGGGGATATAGCTCCTCGCTAAAATGTCCCTGAGTTCAATCCCGGGTGGGGGTGAGGGACCTTCACCTTTCATCATTTACCTTGTTCTGGTTGTAAATAAATTTCAACCAAAATTACTTTTAATGCCTCCGAGAAATACGGACTTAGATTATCTCGATTGAAAATAATTTGGAAATGTATTCCATCTCCTTCCAGTTATAATCCAGGGGAGAATTTATTATTCTATTTTTCCACTCCGAGGAGGACCTGAGACAGTTTGATCATCCATTCGCTTCTAATTCAGGTCAAGCACGTGGTAAGCAGGAGATTAAACGCTAGCAAGAAGCGTCCAAGTCTTCTTGCCTTCCTACTACAACCAGCTTCGTATTTGAAACTTGACATCTTCGGGGTTCCTGAGGTCCTCGATGGCGCCAAGCCCCGCGACAAATCTGTCTTCTTCCCAACTGCCACCTCTCAGTCTGTAACGGTGTCGTGGAAGTTCTCGGGTTAAGGATTGCGTGGCTGCGTAGACCGGGACCTGCCGGTCTTGGGGACTTGGGGATGAGGATGCAGGAGCGGCCCCTTCGGGAAATTGGGAAGAACTTACGGGCTGAAACCCACCACCCACGGTGTTTTAAAGCCCCACCAACCTGTTCTTGCAGGTGTCTGGCGGATACGCCCTCGGACCTTAAGAAGGTGCGTGGAGACCCTGTCCGGGAAAGCCCTGGACTCCCGACGCCAGGCGGAGTTCCACCAGCTTCTGGAGGCTAGGGTTGGGGAACTCCTGCTCTGGGGCAAAAGCGCACGCACGTGACAGCAAAGACTGAGTTAACACGACGCCCCACCGACTCCTCTGCAGCCTTTTTTCTTCTTAATCTATTTGGGGCATCTCTACTATTTTTTCGCTTGGTGTTGGGGATCAAACCTAGATAGAGTCTTGCAGTGCTAGGCGAGCACTCCACCACTGAGCTACGTCCCCACCACCATCTCTACTATTTCGGGGGAGGGCACCGGGGAGTGAACTCGGAGGGCACTCAACCACTGAGTCACATTCCCTACCCTATTTTGTCTTTTGTTTAATGACAGGATCTCTCTGAGTTGCTTAGCGCCTCGCTTTTGCTGAGGCTGGCTTTGAACTCCTGCCTCAGCCTCCCAAGCCGCTGGGATTAAAGGCGTGCGCCACCGCCCGGCTCCCATCTCTACCGTTTTTAAGAATAAACGTGAACGTACACCTTTACTGTGGGTTTTGGGAGTGGCCGCTGGGAATCCAGGGATGTTGAATACCCCGTCTGGTCATAAATGACATACGCTGTAGATCCTGAGATAGGGGAACGTCACCAAATCCGGAGAGGTGAGACCGAAGACCAGCTCCGATGCAAAGACAAAACAAACCATAGGAACTAAGGGGAGAGGCTGAGTGATCGGGTTGACAAGATACCAAGACAGCTGGTTGCTCCACGCCCGGGCAACTGGGCTCATGACAACGCTTTGTGTCTTTCATTTCTTTCCAGGTCCTCCCCTGCCCACTGGTAACTGGGCTAGGAAATGGGGCGAAGGACTGCGAGCGGAACAAACTAAAGGGGCGCCGGTTCAGCCCAGTGGGGACCAGCGCTTCTTAGCCTAGGCGATCTCGTGTTCTGTCTAACTCAGAAGGCCCCCTGTTGAGAGGGACCCCTTCGGCCCCAGGATTCCCCCCTCTCGACCCCAGAGAGCCCCGGGGCCCCAGGTGCAGTGGCTGCCTCGGGCCGCCCTCGTAGTGCAGACGAGAGCTCAGTTGCCATCCCTTGCACCCCAACTGTCCCCTGAGATTCGTTGGGCTCAGTGACCACCACTAGCGTCCGCGCCCAAAACCGGAGAAATCGAGGTAATCCCCTGCTTCCCACCGACCCAGGGCCGTTCTGTTTCAGCACAAATCTATTTACACCTGATCCAAGAGCATGGAATTAATTTGCACGCCAAACGGCTACTCGGAAGGATCTTTTGAAAGGAACTGAACAGCTCTGTTCGTATCAGAAGACACGATTCTGCCCTCTGCGAACTAGATGTGCTCACGCAAACCCACCTGTCCACAACCAGCAGACGCACTGAGGCGCCCCTTTGCCTGGCACTGGCGATGACACCAGAGCTGTCACTGGTGAGGTTTTGTTCATTTAACCTCGAGATGTTTTCACAGAATGCGTCCCAAGTTTCCACTTTTCCGCTCTTTACTTTTTATCTTATTGTTTTGTGACGAGTGTTGGCTATGCCGCTCAGGTGGGTCTCCAACTCTAGGACTCAAGGGATCACCTTCGACCTTCCGGGCGGGCGCTTGATCTTGTGCTTCTGATTTGTCCCAGAATTTAAATGACTCTCACTGGTCTTGGAAAAGACTCACCTGTTTTGCGGGGGCTGGGGAAGCTCACAGAAAAGTCCTGTGATGGAAAATGGCACAAGCCATCACCTGGCCCACGTTTGGAAAATCACAGCTCACCGCATGGGAGTGCAAACATATATACCTGCTTTGCCTGGGACTGCGAAGGCAAAAGAAGTGTGTGTGTGTGTGTGTGTGTGTGTGTGTGTGTGTGTGTGTAAGAGAGAGATTAAAGCAATGATTAACTAGCCCTCCTTCGGTTATCCAAATTATGGCCACTTCCGAAATCCGAGCAATGCCCCACGCTCTCCAAATGAGTTTCTAAGAAAATACAACTTGGCGGCATTTAGTTCATTAAAGTGAGATTAGGTAGCCGGTCGCGTTTCAATAAAAAGGTTGTGAAATATAATGACTCTCAAATTTAGTTGCTCAGAAGAATCACCCGCGGCGCCTTTTTAAAATACCGATGCACCTTCTTCTCCCCCGCCTGGACCAATTAAAAGTAGTCTTTGTGGGCGGAACCGGTGCTTAGTATTGTTGTTGTTGTTGTTGTTGTTATTATTATTATTATTATTATTATTATTATTATTTTACAGCCCTTTAGGTAACTCTAACCTGCGACCTGGTTGGAGAAACTCTGCTAAAACTCGCATCGGGAAATAAATTGGCTTTATGTAATTTTAATAAATGGGCCTCCAAAGACAAATCATTTGTCTTTCATAGTTCCCCCCAACACCCGATTTTCCCCAAGCAAAAACTATCTAATTCTCACTGGGAGTTAATCCTTCCCCAAACTATGGGTCAGATGGAACTCCATCTCTACCTCCTAAATTTGACTGCAAAACATTTAAAAATGCATACACAATTGAAATACAAATCCATTATTTACATATGATGAGGAATACTCATTGTTGCTGCCCTCATTGTTGCTGCCGGAAGAGATAGCTGAGGGGACATTATATTCCATGGTTACCAAAATTATAACTGTTGAAATAAAAGTGTTCTAATTTTTACAGTGATTAAACGCTTTCTTTTCAGTTTATGTTGTGGTGTGTTTGGTAATATTAGGAACTAAGGAGACTTTTCTACCCTCTTTCTTCTCACTTCAACACCCCCACTCAACCCCGTGGAGAAGGGGCACTGCTAAACCAAAGATAATCCAATTTTACATGCAAAGACAACTGTTTTTCTGAAGGAAGTATGCACATTCTTCCCCAGCTCCTAGGAATATTCTTGGAGATGGAATTTGAACACTTTTTCCCCAAATATATTTTATAAAGAGAAATGATCTTGAATTTATCAAAGAAAGAAACTTACTTCTCTTTGGCATATTTTGGGTCTGCATAAGTAAACACTTCCTCAGAAACAACCCAGATGGAAGAAAGCAATGGCAATGTATGTATATATTATATGGATAGTCAAAAGAGATCTAGTATAAAATCTCTGTCTTCTTTTTTTATTTGTTTTTGTTTTTTGATGGTACTTGGGGGTTGAACCCAAGGACACTGTACATTGAGCTACATTTCCTGACTTTTTTTTTTTTTTTTTTTAATTTTGAGACAGGCTTTCACTAAGTTGCCCAGGCTGGCCTTGAACTTATGATCCTCCTGCCTCTTGAGTAGCTGGGATTACTGGCACCTGTCACTGCACTCAGTGAATAAAATCTGTCTTATAATAAATTCATCCACATAACTTCAACTGCAGTCATTTCTAACACTGATCTTAGAAATAATTACTTTAGTAAACATTAGCTATTACTCTAACAAATTCACACTTTAACATACAATAAAAACATGACTTCAAAGTAAGAAATGCAAATGTTTATTTAGCAAGAATGCAGTTCATTGCCCATGATGTAAATTTAACCATCTTTGTATAAAAGAAGAAATGTAAAATTTAGATATTAGCTAATGGAAATGAAATGATTACAGAGGGTACCAGTTGGATCACAGAGGAAGGGGCTCATTCCCTTGAGATCAATAAAATTAACAAGTCTATGAAACATTTTCACTATGACAAAGGCTCAAGAGTTAATAAAACAGGGAGCAACAAATAAAAGAAATTTAATAGAACTTGGTCTCAATGTTATGGAAAATTCCACAGCAATGTATGCTTTTCCCAACTATGCAAATGCTGCTCAATTTGCAGGGGACAGTGCATAAATGTACCCTAAATGTCATAATGCAGAAAGGATTAGAAACAGAAGCCACATGTCTTTTAGACTCTCTAGTGGTTCCTGTCACTGAATGCAATGCAGTAAGAGTTCTACTTTTTGTAGTGCTGATTTTTCTCAAAACTCAAAGGGTTTTACATAAGTAAATATTTCCATCTTTCCAAAATTATTATAAAATAGGGAAAGCACTTTTTGACCTAAGACCCTCAGGGACTAATGAGTTACTGAGTGGTAGAGGAGTATGGGGAGCCCAACATTCATTCCAGAGTTTTCCTCAACAGACTATGATAGGCCACTTATGTGCTGGGAGCTCACTAAGGCTTTATGGATAGAGTAGAGGAACAGAGACAAGTAAATAAACAAATAAATAAATGACATCATTGCAGAGAGTTACAAAGGTTAGGAAGGAAGTGAAATCAGAACCAATAACCCCAGGGAATACAGTGGTCAGGGTAGACCTCTCTGAGGTGATATTACATCCTTGGAGAACTGAATGAGAACAAGGTCAGAGAATGACACAGGGTTTTAATTTCCAAAGCATCATGAGCCATCTCCCCTCTTAAACCTACAAATCTTCAACCAATTTCTTGAGATAGAGAAGGCTGATACTTCTCTCATCCTCATTTTATAGATGAAGGACTTGAGGTTCAAACAGGTTAATTGACATCCCAAGATCTTTCCAAGTAAGGGGAGATGAAATATCAGACACATCTTGTGACCGCAGACACTTTTTTTTTTTTGACCTCCAAGCCCAAAGTGCTTTCTGAATGTAGATGCTGGTCACCAAATTACATTGGATTCAGAGGCCAAGTGTTTAATCCATGGTCTGCATGTTGAGTTTCTTTCACTTGAAATTTAGATTCTATGGAAGAATGAGGATAACTCTAACCTGCTACCTCAGAATGTAGGCTGAACATTCTGAACCATGGGGACCTGGGGACCTGAGTCCTGAGCAGATGGGCAGGCATGCCATTAGCACCAGGAGCGATTCAGACAATTCACCCATTATTTCAATAATTTCCAAACTCTAAGATGCTGGTGTGCCCACATTTCTACATGAAGTAGGAATGAGTAAATCAAACCTGCAGAATGGAAAATGAGGAGGGACCCCTGCATGCTAGAGAACCACTGGAAACCATCGGCCATCTTGTCACTCAATTTTTGGTAATAAAATAAGACATTTGCAATACAGTAAGGTTAGTTAAGATAAAAATATCTTTAAATCCTGAGCTACTGAATGTACTGATTTGGTTTTAAAGTATTCTAACTCAAATTTCTCATTACAAAACATTCACATGGAAAGCCCATGAAAGAAGCAAAATGTGGCTTTTAGTGTGACTGAGTCAATTCAAAGATGTAGGTCTCATTAGGTTACATCATTGATGTACTTCTGTGGGACATAAGTAAACTCTGGAAGAAGCAAGCTGGTCCCCAAGTAACTTTAGACAGACTTCTGGGTTCCCAGCTTCAGAGAGTGAAATAACAAACATATGTTTATGGATGCATGTACACATGGTTACATCCACAAAGCCATGTTCTATTACTACTATGCATATATATATACACATACACATATACGTTATTGTATACATTCGTATGTAACATATGTGCATACATATTATATTTTGTGTAGATGCATTCATTCATTTGTGCAACTAAGGTGACTGAAGACAGAATCTCCACAATGGAAAAAAACAAAGGGAGAATAAAAGGTAAAAATGCATCTATAGATGCTGTGGGTATAAATTAAAACTCATCTCTGAAATTTGATTCTTAGTATTTGGCACCTTAAAACACTTCACAGAAAACAAGAACAAAGGGTGACAACAGAATTTGGTTTTGGTGGACATTATAATTGTAGGTGGCTAGGGGGTTTCTCCCTCCAGAATCCTACAACAGATCTTACTGAGCCTTTAGGGACTCACTAAGCCCTAAGGATAATTCCACAAAATGTTCATCTTAGCATTTCTCTCTCAGCCCATTCAAAATGTGAAAGAGAGACTTAGATGGGGACAAGTATTTAAGGAAAAGGCCACACCAATAACTTGAAGTTTCACAATGAAATAAGTGTCACGAAATTGTTTTTTCTATAAATACTTCTTGTTTTTATTAAGACAATGTAGACATATAACACACCATATTGTAGTTCCTAAAATGCAGCCAGACCACTTACTGATGGCCAATAAATTACTTCACTCATATGATAGCTACAAATGATCCATTCAAGTACAGTTAATAGCATAGTATCAAGATATCATGCAGGCAGCTTGCATAAATACACGAGTAATAATAGCACACCCTCAGTCTCTTCTGTGACTTTTAAACATGAAAACTTTCTTAGTCCAAATTCCAAAATATGGATTAGGGAATGTTTTCATATAAAATACTTTTGAAACCTTTTTCTCCCTTAAAAAGGGGATCTAACCTACCTGCAACATACACTCATAATTCATCTCCTTAGTTACAAAATAAGATATGTATTCTTTGTCATCTCCTGTGGCCAGATGTGAACATTTCAGTGATTCCAACAACAGCAAACAGCTACATTCAAAATAATATCTTTACTGTTAAATGTATAATGTATATATGTATATATATGTATATCTTGGTAGTCAAAGGCAGAAAGACATCAGTTAATTTCATCTTTGGGCACTATTTTATATTTCATCAGTTGGAAGTCACTTAATGTTGTTTCACAGTATAAAAACTTGACTCCGTTACCAACAAGCCTTTATTTTCTGCTCTTAATTTCAAAATCTATTTGAATCAGAGGTATGAGAGAAATGTCACCACTTAAAACAACTTTTCTGGAAATCTTAATGTATAAAAATTTCCAGATATATCTATTCAAAAATAAATCATTTTAAAAATGAAATTAAGGAAAAAGACGGGAAAGGGGAAGCCTGTAGTTTATATTCTTGAATAGCTTTCAATATCTTCCAGGTGGGGGCAACAGTAAGTCAGTTTCGAGAGAAGGGAGATCAGGCTTTTTAAACTCCCTGAGTCCAGTTACAGAAGATGAAATGACTTCCTGGCAGTAACATCGTGAATAAAACAACCACAAGCTTTCAGAAGATGGGACTTCTGGGCTCTGCTCCAGACGACCGGAGGTGGGCAGCAGGGTCATTACCCTTTGCGAGCTGCGGTCCCTGCGCTGCACTGCCCTGAACGCGCACGCGCGCTACGCACCTGCCCAACAACTACAGATGCCCGGGGCTGCTAAGTCCAGCAGCCACGTTCACTCCCTGGCTGTGCCCTCGGGGAGTGTAAGTCACTCTCAGCACTCAGGATCTCTCCCTTTCCAGGACCGCCGGGAAACAGGAAAACCTTTTACTTCTCTCCTTCTTCCTTTGGACAATTCAAGGCCATTCACAACCGCTGTGGACATATACGTGCGCTCACCTGCACCCTTCAAGAAACTCTCAAGTTCCAGCCTCCAGAAAATCAGCTTTCGGGAGGGTTGACGGGGGACCCCTCCTATTTCCTCCTGATTGCAAATCCTCAGACTCTGAGAAGGACGGTCACGCACTCTGCAATGATGGGGGTGGCGCCTGAAGGGGAAAAGGGGACACTACACCAGCCTGTTCACTAGCATCCTCGCCTCCTAGGTTTTCCTCTCTGACCCTGCGCAAGGAAGTGGGGCGTGGAAAGCTTGAGGCAGAAAACCATGGTGGTCAGGAGGCTGGAGGGTGGGGGATGGTACGTCCGGAGCGTCCCCGCGTCACAGGGAGAGGAATGAGAAGCTCGAGTGTACAGAGTCACAGGCCCACTCCTCTTTGGCTGTGCAAGGCAGGCGGTGCAGGCGGAGAAACCAGTGTGCTGCCCCGCTACGTGTCGCTCCTCCGCGCGCCGCCGGGTGCCGCCGCTGCCCGCGTCCTCGGGCCGCCACCGCCGCTTCCCGCCGAGCTGGCGGTCGCACCCTCGGGCCGATACTTGAGCCAGCAGATGACCCAGGTGACAACGACTGAGAAGAGCGCCAGGATGCTGGCTACCGACAGACAGATGGGCCCCACGGGCGAGGGCGAAGGCGACCCAGTCGCCGGGGCATCGCCAGGGGGCGCTCCGCTCCCGGGGGGTCCCCCGCCACCACCGCCACCGTAGTGGTTGACGAAGATGAGGCCGGTGAAGAGCAGCACCACCATGGAGAGAAAAGAAAAGACCACGCAAACGCAGCCGGCGGTGAGCGCCGCGCGCTTGCAGTTCTGGCAGCTGTCGTAGGCGCCCGGGGCGCGGAGACTCGAGCGGGCACGAGGCCCGGGGGCCGAGTCCTCCACGGGTGGCGGTGGTTGCGGGGCCGGGGCGGGCGGCTGGGGCGCCGCAGGCGCTGCGCGTCGTGCTGGCAGCGGTGGGAGGCGGTCCTGGGGTAGCGGATCCTGCGCAGCGCGCAGAGCTAGCGGGAAGGCCTCGGCGAGCTTGGTGTTATTGGGCAGGGCGTGCACGCGGCTGTCGGGCAGCGGCGTGCGGTGGCGGCACACCGGGCACGCGATGGCGCCCGGCGGATCGTGCCAGGGCGGGGGGCGCTGCGCGCGCTCAGGCGCAGCGCTGGCGGCGGCAGCGGCCGCGGCGCGGAGCTGTAGCTGGCTCAGGCACTCCTGGCAGAAGGTGTGCAGGCACGCCAGCAGCTTAGGCGCGCGCCGGTCCGCATCGAAGTAGTTGTAGCAGATTTTGCACTCGTAGTCCTCGAGAGGTGGAAGGCCTGGGGCCGTAGCTGTTGAGTTCCGGGGTCCCCAGTCTCCGTAGTCCCGGCCTCCAGCCGCCGCGCCCCCGGCTCCCGCGCGGCTCCCGGGGCTGCTGCTGGGGCTCTGTTCGCTGCCACCGCTGTCGTTTGCTGGCGCTGCCATGGCATGATCCGCCCCTCATCGGGGGCAAGGTGAGTCGCCTTCCTCCCCCTGCGTTGCCGCCTCGGCTCCAGGCGGGGAGGAGGCGCTTCTGCCTCCCCCTCTGACTGCTGTCGCCTGGCAGGGGAAGCACCGCTGGCTGGGCCGGGCGGGGGCGCAACGACAACCGCCTCCCCCTCCAGTCCACCCCACCCCGCCCTGCTCCGCCCCCACGCGGGCGCCTGGGTCCCTCCCTGTCCCCCGGCGCCTCTCTGCGGTCCCCTTCGGCCCCCTCAAGGGAGCTCTTCTGGCTTTGGATACCGGTTTCTGTTGGATTTGGAAATGGGAGTCGAGGGTGGCTGGGAGGCGGCGCGGGAACACATTTTGGGGTTTAGCTGCTTAAGGATGTTGCGTTCTGTCTGTACTACCCCGCCCCCCGCCCCAAGGATTGATGATGGGAACCCCGGATCTGCTTTTCTCCTTTCCCTCTTCCTCAACACTCGCCCACTCCCACCCCTCCTTTTTGTTCTGTTTATCCTCCTGTCTGGGGCTGGGTCCCTGGCCGAGCCTTCTCTCCCCCACCAGCAAGAGCTCACCGGTGATGTAATGCGGGGCCCGCGCAGGGAGGGGAAGCGGCGGCCTCAGCAGCCTGGCAGCGGCGTTGCCTACCCTTGGTGAAAATCGTGATCTCATTTCTCCGTCCAAGGGCGAAAGCCAATAATCACCAAGCCATTTACGCTTTGCGCTTTTATTAGCAGAGACCACGCAGCCCTGCAGAGCGCTTTCTGGGTGGAAGCCGAGTGGTGGCATTTTCCTTTCGTTGTTTGGAGGAAATTTTGGAGATGAACAGTACCCCCCCCCGCCCCCACCCTCAGAAATACCGCTTCCTGAGATTTGAGGAGACGTGAAGACAGGCTGAGAGCAGGAGCTTGATGTTTTCTGGATACTGACCACAGCAGACCCAGGTGGCTATTTCGTTGGTGCCCAGACGTTTACAGAGGTAGAGTGTAGGAAAAGTTGTCAAAGAACCTCACAAGTCCAGATTTAACCTAGCCACTGGCATCAGCACCTTCTTCCTCCTCGCGTCCACTTCAGCTTTTACGCACAAATGTGCACAGCCCCAAACTCGATGAATAACATGGGACAAATCTTGATTTTATTAAAATTAATAGGAGCCCAGATGAGCAGGTGAGCAAGAAGTAGGGTTTCTTCAAAGAGCACTCAGGAGAACATAGGAGCGGTGGGTTTAGGGACCATCTGTTGGGAGAGGGGTGAAGCTCAGATATTTCTAACCAGAAATTCCCTTTCCCTGTTTCCCCAGGCTGGGCCTCGCTCTGTGAGGAGGGAAGCCTCACCCACCCACCAAGGAAGGGAAAGAAGATAGCTTTGTAAGGTTCTGGATTCCCAGGAGATGGGATGTTCCCACTTTCTGTCCAGATTCTCTGCAGAGGACAGCAAGATGCCCCAGGGAATGTTTGTGGAAAGGATAAATGGATGGAAAGCTAGGCAAAGGCAAAGAAAGGACAGAAAGAAACCAATGAACTACCAATGTACAGACAAGAGGTAGAGAGTCCTGAATAACCGTAAGGCTTTTGTGATATTTGAAAATTAGTTTTTTTATTCTATGAAAAGTGACTGTTATAGGTGTCTTAAGTTCAAAAGACCTTGTTAAAAAACCTTGAAGCTTGTTAAAAAACACTAACTTTCCAAGATTCAAATTTTATAATGATGGTTTGGGGTGCTTCTCTTTTAATGTTGTTGAAGTATTTCATTTTGTGATGTGATCAGAGAGGGCAGGTTGGTGGGACGTCAGAAGGCCCTGCTCTGGCCTAGGAATATTGTCAAGTGGCCCAGGACCTGTAGTAAAATGCTTCCTGTGGTCCTTTTCCTCTTCCGACTGTATGATTGTGAGAAGCCTGGAATAGTGTGTTTTATGCATGGATTAAACTGGGTCCTTCTGCTGTGAGCCTTGATCAGCTCTGTGCTGAGAAAAAACATAATGCTGATATGAAAAATTTAAAACAGAGCCCTGAGAAGAGAAGCCCAGAAATAGAAGGGTGAGTGTTGATTTGTATAGTTCCTCCTGCCTACCCAGGTCTTAGGACATGGGCAGCCACACCAATGTTTATAGCAGCTCAATTCATAGTAGCTAGATTGTGGAACCAACATAGATGCCCTTAGATAGATGAATGGATAAAGAAACTGTGGTATATAAACACAATTGAATATTATTCATCCATAAAAAAGAATAAAATTATGGCATTTGCAGGTAAATTGATGGAGTTGGAGAATATGTAGCAAGCATTTGAGCAAAACACTGAAGATTTTTCAGCCTCACTTGTTGATACATTCCACCATACACCAGAGTTTCTCCCCCTCTGCACTTTTGACATTCTGTGTTAGGTAATTTTTTATTGTGGGTGCTGCTCTGTGCATGGTCTTTAGCAATATCTACCCCTAACCCTCTACCCTCTTGATGTCAGTAGCAATGCTTCCCAGTTGTAATAATCCAGAACATCCCCTGGGGACAAAAACCATCCCCAGGGGAGGCCCATGGGGCTTACACCAAACTCAGGGTTGATTAAAGTGAAATCAAAACCTGAAGCATCTTCCAGCTCCTATCTAGTGTCAGCAAACAGCATTACCAAAATAATTATTCCTACATAGGCACATCTATAGATCATGGTAATGTAGGTACCACTGCACTACCTAAAAGGGGCCAGAATGGTTTTGTGAATAATACATTTTGTTGATAGGGTCACGAACAATTATAGAATTTGTTTAATGATAGAATTTAGCTGTGTCACACACCTGCAATCCCAGTGACTCTGGAGGCTGATGCAGGAGGATTGCAAGTTCAAAGCCAGCCTCAGCAAAAGTGAGGCACTAAGCAACTCAGTGAGACCCAGTCTCTAAATAAAATACAAAATACGACTGGGGATGTGGCTCAGTAGTCAAGTGCCCCTGAGTTCAATCCCAAGTACTCCCCCCAAAAAAATGATGCTAGAATTTGTTTGAATATTTTTTCAGGGGCACCCGCTATCTCTAAATATTTTATTTTTCAGTACTAAGGATCAAACCCAGGGGCGCTTTGTGACTGAGCTATCCTCAGCCCTTTTTATTTTTTGTTTTGAGACAGAGTCTTGCTAAGTTGCTTAGGCCCTCACTATGTTGCTGAGGCTGGCCTCCAACTTGCAATCCTCCTGCCTCGACCTCCCAAGTTCCTGGGATTACAGATGTGGACCACCACAGCCTGCCCCAATTATTTTATATCCTGGAGACATTTGCTCATTTTTTAGGACTCAAAGGTGTCATGGGGGACTTGTACTGCAAGAGGGTAGCACTTTTCTGAAGAGGCGTTTGTGTCCCATAGGCCACAGGCTTCTGTCCAAATGGACCATAATGTCCAGTGTCCATCATGTCACCGATAGGAGCGAGTTGCTGCTTGGTCTTTCATGAAGGAGCTAGGGTTTCCCTGGGAAGAAAGCTGTGTCGAAGGAATTTTTGAGTCAGAAACAAGAAACTCGGTATTCAAGTCGGTGTTTGAATTAGCTTTGCAAGAATGCTGCTCTTGCCTTGAACATATTGCACACTATTTACTGAAGTGTTTAATTTTTGTGGAACTTAGTAAATGGGAGCCCACCTTTGTTGGATGATCTTTTGTCTACATTCCGTCTATCAACCATCTGAAGAATCTGTGAGTTTGGTGAGCAGTTCTCTTGCAGAGAAGCTAGTGGGGATCAAGCGGTCATACAATGTGTGATTTCACAATCCTGAGTCCAGATCCTAGAACTTCTTCTCACGCTTTGTGTAGTATTGGGTGTGCTGCTTCCTTTCTCTGTGCTCAGTTTCCTAAATTGTAAGATGAGGATAAAAGTGGTAACTGCATAAGTCTATTGTGAGGATTGAATATGTTGTATACACAACACACAAATAGCCCCCAGCCCCTGTTAATGCTTATTATTAATATGTCAGGGGTTGGTTCCTACACCTGATCTCAGTAACCCTCACAAATGCCCCTGAGAGAGCTCAGAGGATTTCTGTAACCATTCCAAGGTGGTGCAGCCAACCAACTCTTCTGCTATTCAGAGACAGGGATACAGGTAGCATCTCCATCCAAAAGAACAGGTGGACCCTGACCTGTGAAGTCAACCATGCATTATAGACCTGACAGCTGTAATAAACAAACCTCTGCATAAAACATCAGGACAAAGCAAAATCTTATTTGGTAATGCTAGAGGGAGAGATATATAGACAGATAATGCCACTTAGAAGTAAATAGTAAATCATTCAATCAAACAGTTGACATTTTAAAATAGAAACCAGGTCGATTCAATTCGACATTTATTTGAGGTCCTGTTTCAGAAGACATTGGTGCTGGTAGTGAAATCTGGACTCCAGGAACCAAGAATTTAATAGGAGTCAATAGAAGAGAAGAAGACAGGGCAACTAAATGTGCTGTGTTATCTTGGAGAGGATCTGAAATACGTCAAAGGGCCTTAGGAGTAAATTAAGGAAATCTGAGTAAGGCCTGAGTTTTAGTGAGTAATAATGTATCAACATTGGTTCATTAGTTATGGAAAATGTTGCATGTTAATGTAAGATGTGAATAATAGAGGAAAATGAATATGGCATATGTGAGAACACTGAGAATCTTTGCAGATTTTCTGTAAATCTAAAAGTTTTCTAAAACAAAAACTTCAATTTTTCATTGTATATATACTTGTGGGGTTATGTTAGTCAGCTTTGCATTCCTGTAACAAAATACCTGAGATAAGCAACCGATGAAGGAAAAAACCTTATTTTGCCTCACAGTTTTGGAGGTTCCAGTGATAGTCTGTTGGCCTGGCTGCCTTTTGGGCCTAGATTGAGGCAGTGCATCATGGCTCAATGTTTACCTTGTGGCAGGGAGGAAGAAAAAGCGGAAGAGGAAGAGCTGGAGTTTTAATATTCCTTCCAAATCATGTCCCCAATGACTGAACTGCCTTCCGCTAGCCCACCTCCTAAAGGTCCCACTGCCTCCCAGTGTCACCATAGGCTGTGTCCTTGCCTTTAACAAGTGGAACTCTGAGTGGCCTCTTAGTCCAAACCACAGTAGGGTACAATGTAAGGTTTTCATAAAATGTTTATTTTTTTAAATGTGGCTGATTTATGGGGATTTGCGATAAAAAGGCTACTAAAATTCCTTGAGAATTTTAGATAAAGACTTATCTGCTCATTTGCATTTGTATCATTATAAATAAAACCCATCAAGCAGATTTGAAAACTCTTCCATGGGAACATTGTATTTAGTATTCAGCACATTAGTGCATCATACTCTTCATTATAATATGCAAATAATGGTATTTTTTTTTAAAGTATGGATATCATGCAACTACCTTAAATAAAATTTGGAAAAGAGAATTTAAAAACTCCTATATCCTGACCCTTCAGCATAACTATTATACTCTTTGGATTGATTTATTTATTTTTATTTTATTTTTTATTTTTTTGGTGTGGTACTGGGGTAATCTTTGGATTTATTCTCAGAGGCATATGTTTTTACATAATTATAATAATGATACACATACCTGGCTTCACTCTAATTAGATTCATTCTTTCAAATGACTGTTTATGGTGTCTACTATTTGCCAGACAGTGTTTTGGGAAGGATATAAAACGGTGAACAAAATAACAGAATGCTTGTCCTCATGGAACTTTTATTCTAATGTCTGTGTGAGAAAAACAAGAAATAAATTGATAGAATATGCAACATGATAGGAAGTAGAAAGTGCAATGGAAAAAATTAAAGTAGGACAGGAGGACGGGAGTTTGGGAGTATGGAAGAGGTGTGCTCATTGTTCTTCGTCCAGCAAAGGCCAACTTAGTAAAGTGGCATTTGAGCAAAGACCTTAAGGAAGTAAGTGGTTAAGCAGAACCACGTGACTGTCTGATGGGACAGTACTCCAAGCAAGGGGGAACAGCATGTACAAAGGTCCTGAGGTGGGATTCTCTCACTGTGTTCTAGAGATGGCAAAGAAACCAATAGCAGGAACAGAGTAAGCTAGGAGAGGGGACAGATATAAAGCCACAGAGGACAATGGGGGAGGGATGATGCTGTGGGGATTTATCAACTTTTTATTTTAAGTTAGAGTGTGATAGAGGTCATTGAAAGGTTCTGAGCACAAAGGTATGGAATCTGATTTAGGTTTGGAGAGACCCGCCGCAGCTGCCGCGTGAGTAGCTGGGAAGGTGTGAGTTCAGAGGCAGATGGCCTGGGCAGGTGGGTCGGTTGACCAGTCAGAGAGGGGACGGTACCTTGAACAAGTGAGAGTAGGTCAGTCGTGTCCAGGTGAAGCCTCCAGGAGGCACTGATGGGGTGAACGGGAGAGGAAGGGCAACTTCGGGGGATGTTTCCGTGGCTTTTGACCTGAATCCGCAAAACTGCAGTATATATTTTCTTACTCACTCATAATCACTAACAAAGATATAGTACACATTTTTCTATAGTCTTAAAACCAGGATCTCCTTCACCTCCTTGCTCCAGGGTCACATCAGTGAGACTCTCCCTGGCCCCCCGTCTTAAAATACATCCCATCCCACTTCTTGTCCCTCTTACCTGCTGTATTTTATTCCATAACTTCATGACTGTTGGTGTCTGGTGAAAACTAAAAATGGGGAGGCTTAGGAATTGAGGATTTCAAGAAGGCTGTCACTGTGAGGCCCCTCTGGGTACCAGGCCGGTCACACCTGGTATATATGGGTGAGTGGTCCTTTGCTGTCCATGCCTCCATGGACGTGGGTCAGTCTCTGAAAGGGGTGGGTCTCTGTTTTGTCCCCTGCCATATCTCTCATGCCTAGAATGGGACCTAGCAGGTGGTAGACACCCAATACAGTAAGTATTTTTGAATAAGTAAGTGGATTAATGGCAGGTTGACTTTTCTTACCATTACCCCACCAGAATTCTCTTAAGCAGTCTTTCATCAATGAATATTCAGGTAAAATATTTTGCCTCCATCAATCATGCAGCAATAAAAATTCTCATCATAAAGCTTTTCTGCTCTTTGGATTAATTCTCTAAGACTGATGGTCAGAGTAGAATATGTGCAAGTCACTGCCCTCCAAAAATGTCATTTGCTAAATACACTTGGCTGGATGACTTTACATCCCATTAATTCACCTTTGACAGTTTTTATTTATTTATCACCCAAGGAAAGAACTTTCATTGTTTTAACATTTATGAAGAAATCCTTTTTTAAAAAGGGGGGATATTTTCCTTTCCCTTCAGAAATTCCATGGTAAGTGTTGAAAATGTTTTTTTCCTATTGTGTGTTTTGATTTTGTTTCAGGGAGTCATCAACAAAGAAAGAATAATTAGGTCAATGTTATTTATTCAATAAATACATTCTATTTTCCCATGTTTTCTGTTTCATTGGATTTTTTAAAAATGTTGATTGACCTTTACTTTATTTATTTATCTATATGTGGTGCTGAGAATCGAACCCAGTACCTCACCCATGCTAGGCAAGTGCTTTGCCACTGAGCCACAACCCCAGCCCCTTCATTGAATTTTTGATCAATACTTTGTCACTGCTTTGTTTTCTCTGCTTGGACTATAGTTTGGGCAAGGAAAAAGCATATTCTCTGGGCCCCCGGTGACTATCAGAAGTTCTTCTTTAAAACTTTCAGTGATTATTAGAAGTACTGCCAGAAGAAAAGCTCCAGAGACTTGCAATCCTAATTTTCATTATTCAAACTAACTTTTATACATTCCAATCTGGGACGCTCCTAGTGCCCACAGCTTATGCCTGCTGGCAGACAGAAGGGTTCTGCAGTTGATTTTTTTGTCAGGTGTCAGTCATCAAGGGCTAGCAAGAGTCTCCATAGCAAAACCCAACAGAATCAAGTCTAAACTGGATTAGGTACAAGCATCACAAACTTGCTTTAGAAGGTTTTCTCGGTGAGAAATGGGCTTTCCATGCTCTGAGTTAGGGGTCTCCACAGCAGGATTTTGCAATTGCTTTGTCCTTTGACTCCCACTTCCTGCTAAGGGAGCTCATATAGGACACCCTTGAAAGTCCAAACTGCTTGCGCCTCAGCAGGGTGAATTCAGTCAAAATCAAAGGCTGCATTCCGTGGAGGCTCTAGAGGAGAATCCAGTCCTTGCCTCTTCCAGTCTCTAAAGCCTCCTGGCATTTCTTAGCTCCTCGTCCCTCCATTTCTGCCTCTCCTCCTCCCACTCTGACCCTGACTCTCCCGTCTCCCTCTTAGTACACTTGGCGATTCCATTGGCTCCACTGGGATGACCCAGGTGCTTGCCCCTTCTCACCATCTGTAAATCAATCACACTGGCAAAGTCCATCCTGCAGGTGTATAAGCTAGTCCTAGGGTCCTGGGACATCTTTGGAGTCATTATTCTGTGAATCCAGAAGCTCTGCTTGCAGCCCAGCAAGGCTGCTCCCAGGGAACCTGAACTGCCTCAGGCACCACTGAGCTGCAAAGGGACGGAGGGGATCAGGATCTCCAAGCCTCTGTGTGGCCCATGAGGAAACGTCTGCCGTAGATGTGGAATGACACAGGAGCAGGTGCTTGCCATGGAAGGGAGAAGAGAAGCCTCTGAGTCCTGGACAGAGCAAGCACCGCCGGGCTCCTCGCACATGCCCTTGCCGCCTGCAGCCATTGCAACCTCCCACGGCCAGCACCTGCGTTTCTTCCTGTAAGAACTTCTTCCTGCAGTCAGTCTCCTGGGCAGTCTGGAGCTCTGAGGATGTGTTGGTCCGCTTCCTGATGCTGTGACGAAGAGTCTAAGCTTAACCTTAAGGAGGAAAGGTTTCTCTTGGCTCATGATTCAGGGATTCCACTCCATGGTCTCTGGGTTCTTTTGCTTTGGATGGCACAGTGCATTGCGGCGGGAGCATGTGCTCTCTCCTCATGGTAGCCAGGAAGAAAGAGAGAGGAGACCAGGGTCCCCCAATATCCTCTTCAGTGGTATGCCCCCACAATGACCTAACCTCCTTCCACTTGGCTCCACCTCTTAAAGGCTCCACCACCTCCTAATAACACCACAGGCTGGTGACCAAGCTTCAGCATATGGGCCTTGGGGAACACTCCAGATCCAACATATACCAGAGGATTAACATCCCCAGGGTCAGCCCTCCACTGATGACAGGTGGGAGGAGGGTGTAGGTAGCCCAGCAACCTCACCTCTAGGTGATCAGACCTGAAGGGCCTGTGCTGTCCCCTCAGAGCTTGCCCAGAAGAATGAAGCCCCAGACATACAATGGTGGCTGTTTGACAGAACACCTGTTAGTGGCTGGCTGTTTTTCTCTGCTTAATGTTCTTATCCCTTTCAGGTGTTTCCTTGAGATACCCTCTTTGTTATGATCCCCTCTGCTGAGGGAAGCCAAGCTAAGACCTGGGAGAAAGCTCTGAGCAAAGAATGTGTAGACACATCTGCAGAAGCTTCTTGTTAAACCCCTCTGAAAGACCAACCAGGCAGGGCAGGTGGGATAGTGAGTCCTTGACACATCCTACGTGGTTCCAGCCATGAAGTTGGTGTCTCATTTCCAGAGTGTACCCTGGGTAGATTCCAAGGCCCTCAGAGAAGCTGCACTTGAAAAAGCTAGGGGTGGGTGTACTGATGGGGACAGAGCGAGACCCCACAGAGAGAGTGGGACCAGCTCATTCCACCACCTTGTGGCTAGTCCCCTGATCTCCAGAGCACTCCAGCAGGCCACGCTAACCTTCCTGAACCTGAGCAGGGAGGAAACATCTAAGAGCATTCAGAATGGGGTCACGGCAGAAACAGAGGAATCCAAGAGCCAGAAGCTACAGGAGATAGCTGTCCTCCCTCCTCTGTCTTTTCTCTCCGGGTGCTGCTTGGCCTCAGAGCCAGGAGTCCGGGAACAAGGTGTGTGAGGATCATCGGAGCAGAGGCCAGCAAGGGCCCACTCAGTCCTCCTCACCCGCCATCTCTGCCTTCCTGAAGGCCAGGTGCCCTCCAGAGAGAAAGGAAGCCAAAGAGGAGGAGGATCTCATCCTGATCTGACTGAGCAGTTACCTCCAGAAAAGGTGACTCTCAAGCTGGCAGGGAAGTGACTGAGCTGTTGACAAAATTAAGTTTGTCCTTTCGCTATTATTTAAGAGAAATGGAGGGTTTATAAATCTGAAGATAAAACATTGCACCTGTCACTAGGGAAGGTATTTTGTTTCCCATTATTTGAACTGTGGCCCTTTCATCTTAGCTCCAGGGAACAGCAGGTTTATCATATAATGTGGAATAAAACAAATATATTAAACCCAAACACTATATTTCTCCATCTACACACACACATACAAACACACACACACACACCTGACACTTTCCTGAGTCGCTCTGCTCTTAAGGAAGTGAGAAGGTGGGAGCCATCCCAGAAAAGAGACTGGAGGCTCCACGTCAGGAGGTGGGTAAAGCTGGGGGAAGGGTCTGCAGGAAGAAGAAAGAGTGGAAAGGAAGGAATTTGGGAGACCTGTCCTGGCTCCCTCCTTTGGACCAATGAACCCAGAGAAGTGAGGTGGAGACTCAAAACTTATTATGTGATATGAAGGAATTATTGTTGATTTTTTCATTATAATAACAACATTGTGACTATGGAAAAAAGTGAATATGCCCTTCTCTCTGTGCATACTGAAATATCACAGGGAAGGGGATGTGATATTTTGAATTTGCTTCCAAATATTCCAGCAAAAAGAAATAGATAAATACATTTTACAAACCTGGGGATAAAAGAAACCAGATTGTCACAGTGTATGAAAATGGTTGAAATTGGGAGGTAGGTATGTAGGTGCTTATTATGATATTTAAAGATGCTCCTGTCAATCACCAATCTTAGAGACAGACCCCAAATCGGCATCATTTTTGTAAAAATAGTACTAATAATGCTTGTTTATTTGCAAGACCCCACTAAGCACTTCAGTTTGGAAGGATTAGAGACAATGATCTTGGATCCAGCTTTACTTTTTCACTTTGCTCTTTTCTTCTTCTCTGCCTCCTTTAAGAAATCCAGCTAGTGCTGAAGGGGACAGGGATTGCGGGTGTCCCCATGGAAACAGGGGGAAGATGGAGGCGTGCAGAGCTCCTGCCCAGGGTAAGTTCTAGAACTCCTCCCTCCTCTGTCTTTTCCCTCTGGGTGCTGCTCAGCCTCAGAGCCTGGAGTCTGGCCCTGACAGTTCTACACATCCGTTGATCTAAATCCTGGAATGAGTGGATCAAGGGAGATGGAAAGGAAATGCAGAGGCGTGCCAAGGCTACAAGGGCAGATGGAAAAGAGAGGAGCTTCCTCTGCAGTAGAGTTAAATACCGGTGTCTCTTCTTCACATGGTCTGTGAAGCTTTTTGCTACCCAGATATTATTTTTATTTGTTGAATGTTGAAAATATTCCTTAATGTTTTCATGTGAAATTTCCTTTTCCTTCAAATCTGAGCTCCAGGTCTTTCTAAAGTTTAAAGAGATGCAGGTCTGGGGGACTTGGCCGTTCTCACCTGGGAAAATCTATGGGCTCAGATTGCCACCACCATCTCTGAGAGCCATTCAAGAGCTCGGACTTTATATGCCAACCAGCTTCAGGCTCAATTCTAAAACAGCTTCTTGCCCTCATGTCACTGTGGCCTTCTTGCAAAGGTAAGATCAGTTGGCCAGATCTGCCATGTACTTTTCTTCAAAAAAAAAGCTTTCTGCAGCCTGGGATTCCTTGAATCAAATCCGTATTGTCAGAAACTTTCCCCCGCTCTTATAAGTTTGCCCTTTTATTAGATGCTATAAAATACGTAATTAGGTAGAAAAGTTACGTGAAAGTTATAAAAGTGCTTTCTCTTTGAGCTATGGATCTTCTCTGAGAGATGAAAGTAAGGCACAGACTTTTAGTGAAAAGAAAAGCAGTTTCACAGATGCCTTAAATAGGAGTAAATAAGGCTGTAATTAAATTGCCTTTCTTATCATTATTTGTTCTGATGCTTCTGGCCCAGCCATGAATCTCAAAGCTAAAGGCTGCCAGAGTGCTGAGAAATATTAAAGGTCTCAAGTTCCAACCTCACACCAGGGATTGTCTTGACCTCTATGGACAAAGAAAGCCAAAGACGGTGCAAGTCTCTACATGCACTATTTAACCCCAGCTTGGACTGAAAGAAGAGGCATCATGGGTTCTCATGGGCTGTGGGAGTTGAGACCCAGCTTCTGAGACTCTTCTTCTCTCTGACATTTGTGCAAAGATCTAAGTGGCAAAGTGCTTCACAGACTGGGTGCCCATGTAAGTTTCTCCTCTGTGTGATCATCACCTGCAAAATTTAAAGGAAAAGGGAATTTCACATGAAAACATTTCAGGAGATTTTCAACTTCTCACTCTTGAGTTCTGTGATTTTGTTCATGTATGCATCTACTTATAATCTCAAGTATTCTGGCTTCAACATTTGATCAGAACAAAAGTAAACAAAAGAAAGAAGTACTAGAAAATCCAGATGTAAGTGACCTGGACTCATCTTTGAGAAGCTTCAGTTTTTGAGTATGTGTGTTTATGGTAAAAAGCATATACCACAGAATTTACCATTATAGCCATTTTTAAGCAATGGTAAACCTTTTAAGCTAAGTTTATTCATATTGTTATGCAACAGATCTTCAGAACTTTTTCATCTTGCAACTCTGAAACTGTACCCAGTGAACAGAAATTTCCTCCCTGATCTATCTCCAGCTCCTGACCCTTCCATCTTCTGTTTCTAACACCACCTTAAATATCTCATATATGGAATCATGCAAGATTATTTTTTCTGGTACTGGAGAATGAACCCAGGCTCACTCTATCACTGAGCTATAGCCTCAGCCCTTTTAATTTCATTTTGAGACAGGGTTTTATTTTTGCCTGACTTTGAACTTGGGATCCTTTTACCTCAGCCTCCCCAGTTGCTGGGATCGCAGGTGTGTGCTGCTGCACCCAGCCAGATCATATAGTTTTTGGTCTGTCTGTGGCTGGTTTAGTTCACTTAGTATAATGTCCTCAAGGTTCATCTATGTTGTAATATGTGTCAGAATTTCCTTCCATTTTAAAGTCTGAGTAATATTTTATTGAATGTGTATGCCATATTTTGCTTATCCACTCATCTATTGATGGACATTTTGGATTGCTTCAATCTCTTAGCTATGATGAATAATATTATCTGCATATGAGAGTGCACCTATCTCTTCAAAATACTGATTTCAGTTCCTTTGCCTTTATACCCAGGAGTGGCGTTGTTAGAGCATGTGATACTTCTATTTGTAATTTTTTGAGGAAACTCCATACTGTTTTCCGTAGCAAATGCACCATGTTAGAATCCCAATAGTATATAAGGGTCCTAAGTTCTCCAAATCCTTGGTAACACTTGTTTTTTTCTGTATCTTTAAAAATAGTAGTCTAATTCTAGTGGATATGAAGTGACATCTCATTATGGATTTGATTTTTGTTTATCAGATTGTTTGTGACATTGTATACCTTTTCATATTCTTATTGACCATTAGTGTATTCTCTTTAGAGAAATATCTATTCAAGAATTTTGCCCATATTTAAATTGGGTTATTTGATTTGTTGTTGTTGAATTGCAGGAGTTCTTGATATATTCTGGATCTTTTTTTTTTTGTACTGGGGATTGAACTCAGGGGCACTTAACCACTAAACCACATCCCCAGCCTTTTTTAATTTTATTTAGAAACAGAGTCTCACTGAGCTGCTTAGGGCCTCACTAAGTTACTAAGGCTGACTTTGAACTTGCAATCCTCCTGCATCAGCTTCCAGTCGCTGGGATTACAGGCATGCGCCACCACATCCAGCATATTCTGAATCTTAACTCCTTATCAGATATGTGATTTGGAAATGCTTTCTCCCATGCATTTCACTATGTTGAATATGACTTTTGATTCACAAAAGTTTCTCAATTTGATATAGTCCCATTTATCTATTTTACTTTTATTATGAGTCTTTTGCAGTTGTATCCAAGAAATTGTTGACAAGATTAATGTCATGAAGTTTTCCCCCTATGTTTTCTTCTCGGAGTTCTATAGACTTGTTTTTGAATCCATTTGGATTTCATTTCTCTATGTGGTATAAAATTATAGTCCAACTTCATTCTTTTGAACTTTTATCCAGTTTTTTCAATACTACTTGTTGAAGAAACTATCACCAAATGATCATGGCATCCATGTCAAAGATCATTTGATTGCCCACATGAGGGATGTTTCTGGGCTCTGTATTCTGTTCCATAGGTCTGTTGTCTGTCTTTATGACAGTACCACACTGTGTTTTGGTGTGTGTGTCAGGTGTGGGGGTGGTGCTGGGGATTGAACCCAGGGTCTCCAACATGAGCTCTTCCCCTGAACTACATCCCAGTACCACACCATTTGGATTACTGCAGCTCTGTAATATGTTTTGGAATCAGGGAGTATGAGTGTTCTAGTTTTTCTTTTTTTCAAAATAGTTTTGGCTATTTGGGGTCCCTTGAGATTCCATATGAATTTTAGGATGAATTTTTCTATTTTTGCAAAAAAATACCATTGGGATTTTGAGAAAGAGGATGCTGACAGCCTGTTCTTTAGTAAATGCAATGGAGACTCTAATAATAAAGTAGCAAAATCTACTGAGGCAGCAGACAAATGCTTGATTGTTAAGAACATACATAATTTTTCTCAGCCTCTTTGTGAAGTAACACTATCATAGCAGAAAATTATGCAAGTGAACACTTTATCTTATTTTTTTCCTCATATCTACAGACAGTATAAATGGACCTTATTGGGAAAAAGTGAGAGAACAATTGACTCCTTGAAACAGAGCAGCCTTAATAATAATGATGATGGCTATTATCCCAGTATCAGACAATCTGTTTAGTTTTTATTTTATAAAACATTTACATTCCGTTGTCTCATTCTATTTTGGTCTGAAATTGTTTCCCAATGTTATAGTCCCTGAAATATTAATTCCTCAAAAAGGGAGTTTGTGATTAAATATTTTGGGAAACATTCCAAACCACATTCTATAGTCTGCATTAAAGATTGATTATTAAGTGTTCTGAGAAGTACTGTTGCAGAGATGTAAAGTTCTATTTTGTATAACGTAGAATATACCAAACTTTAATGGTCACACATTTTTTAGTAAGTCTATTTATGAATCTGTAGGATGACTAAAGGAACTTGAAGGAAAGAATTTTACTTTATTTATTTATTTATTGTGCTGGGGATCAAACCCAGAGCCTCATGCATGCTAGGCAAAGGGTCTCTCACTGAGCCACATCCCCAGCCTAAACCAAGAGTTTTAAATGAACATCTTTTAGATACCAGACTGTAAGGACTGAGATTGTTCAAAGGGGTGCAGAAAAGAAGGTGGAATTGATTTCTACCTTTACTCTATTATAAAGGGCTAAAACTGGGAACATGACTCGGCATGCATGGAAACCTGGGTGTGTTTGCAATAAAGAAATGGGGCCATCTCTCCATATGCTATTTGCATCATCTCCATGGTGCCCTACGCCATCCCTACTTGAAGCAGTGCCCTTGCTGGAAAAGAGCAATTCCATTCCAAGGGTACACTTAGCCAAGCCCAGCTCTCCTGCATAGTATCAGTTTCATTGACTCTTCACATGATAATGATTTTATAATATTTCCTATAAATGGAAATAGCCCTTCATCTAGCATGGTTAAGCACAACTGATTGGTGTATGTGTATATGTGTATATATTTTTAAATTATTTTCCTCCCTGAGCATCGTATATTCTCCCTCCTAATTGTATTTTAAAGACTGTCTTCTTCCAAAACATCATAAGAGTTCAAAAACCTTTAAACAATGTATTATTTATTTTTCTGGCCACACAGATTTCTTCAGAGTCATTACAATCCATCAACTGTGCATTTGCTGACTTAATCATAAGCAGATTTGGTTTTCAGGAGACTGAAGCTGCTGAAAAGGACAAAGCCATTAGGGTCTTTCACATCCATTATCAGAGTGCAGGGGTGAGATACTTATTTCCAACAGGGCAAAGCTCTGGGCCTAAAGCCTCTACAGTTTTGGAGACATATTTTTTAAGAAAAATCATTCAAATTACTAGGTAAGAAGAAATGCTAAGTATTTATTTAGAAGTATAGACTAAATCACCACCACCACAAAACACATGAAGTTGACAAGTTTTAAAAAGATCTCAAAATTCAGAAAAAAAAATCTTATTTTTAATTAGCTATTTGATGTAACCCTTAATAAAATTATTTGCATACTATTTGATTGCCTAGTCATGCAACAATGATTTTATCTTTTTTTTTTTTTTTTTTGCTACTAGGGATTGAAACCAGGGCTGCTTAACCAATGAGCCACATCCCCAGACCCTGTTTTTTATATTTATGTAGAGACAGGGTCTTGCTGAGCTGCTTAGGGCTTTGCTAAGCTGCTGAGGCTGGCTTTGAATGCATAGTCCTCCTGCCACTTCCTCCCAAGCCGCTCAGATTTTGATGTGAGCCACCATGCCTGGTGATTTTATCATTTTTTTACATAGAGAGACTGAAAGGAAAAAATCAATCTTAGTATGGTGGATCAAATGATACTTCTTTCTGTTTTGTCTTCTTTGTGGTACTGGGATCAAACCTTGGATTTCATGCATGCTAGGAGAGTGGTCTACCACTGAGCTATACCCGAGTCAAATGTTGTTTCTTATTTTTTGGTGTGGAAAGGGTCTTCTTGGTTTAGGACTTATTTTTGGTATCAGCACGTAAACTTTTAGGACTGTTACAACTTTTAAGAAAATGTCTCTCTAGGGTCTTTCATGTATGATCTGGAAGGTTTCAAGGTCTGTGGCAGAGAGTAGTACTAAATGCTCTGAAGAGATGAAACTCCCCACCAGCTCACCTTGTCACCCCTAATGTCGCGGCACATGATGAGGGTCATGTTGAACCTGGCACTTTCCTTTCACAGGGTTGAGTTTGCAGCTATTGCAGTGGTAGGATTATTACTGGAAATTGTCTTGGCAGCAAGAAAACCACCAAAACTGAACCATGAAGAAGAGGCTGAACCACCTAAATATCCACTAAACCAAAACTATGTGTCACCATTAATTTCCTTAGTAATGGTCCCAAAATGCCCATGACTATTCCCATGCCACCCAACACAATGAGAAATCGGGCCAGGTGGGAGTTGAAGTGGAGAAAGACAGTGTCTCACGCATTTCTAGTTAAACTCTCCTATTCCTATAAACTTTGCAAGGACATACAGCCACAGGAACACTGACAAGTTCAGCCAGGGACCTTGAAACAAGTTCCATCAGTGTCATGGTAAATCCGCTTCTAGTTTAAATTCAGATTTTCTTCCCCAAGACTTGCTCCCTTTTCTCTTGGAAGGATTTACATTTGCTTCTTGAACTTAATGACCAGATCCATAGAAAATGTGATACAAATACACAGAGCACAAATCCATGCCTGCATCCCTGCTGACCAAATTGTTATTAAATCTAATAAAACAATTACTTGAAATTATGTGAATCAGGGCTCTTAAATCTGGTGGTGGATTCAGACATCTATGTGACTTTAAAAAGTACAAAAAAAAAAAAAAAAGTACACATTCCTTGGCCATAAACCTAGGAATTTTGATTCTATAGGCACAGGGTAGCCCTGGAATTTTTCATGTTAAAATTTCCCTGTTGATTCTGAGGTGCCACCAAGTTTGAGAATCACAGATATAAGTAAATATTTGGGCAAATGCCGATGTCCACCTCAGCTCTGCAGGTTAGAACAAGAGTGAACCCAACTGAAAGATTTTGACTTGGTGTAAGGAGAAGTAAATTCCCCATCAAACTGACTAGACTGGAAACTAGTAAGAACTTTGTGAGATGGAGTTGTATCATCCCAATTTGTTGGGCACAAATAAAAAAGAAAAAATTCAGGTT
The DNA here is from genome assembly GCF_902686445.1 of Sciurus carolinensis. Taxonomy (NCBI): domain Eukaryota; kingdom Metazoa; phylum Chordata; class Mammalia; order Rodentia; family Sciuridae; genus Sciurus; species Sciurus carolinensis. The sequence goes on from NC_062215.1 coordinate 167,624,348, forward strand.
AGTTTAGGCATAGAAAGTAGTTTATTGGCTCCTGTGACTAAAATATCCATTTCAGGCATGGAAGAATCAAGGATTAGAACACCCTTACACTGAGCATTTCCCGAGGAAAGAAAGCACCCTTTCAATAATTTCTGAAAGTGGTGGGATAGTTTTGTTGTATGGGCTGGTCAAATGTCCCTTTCTGACCCAACCACACATCCACATTGGGCACATGGTACACAGGAGTGGGGTCAGCCTTATGGAAAAATGTGACTCAAGGAAGGGAAGGTAGTTCTCCTAAAGGAAACCGGGATTATAGACAGAAACCACTGATGAACAGCTAGCTGCCTGGATTGAGTGATCTCTGGGGCCTCTTCCAAGAGTGGACTTGCTTTGTCTTTGCTGAGTTCTCTGACTTGCCCAGCTTCTGGGGTCCTGCATGCTGGAGGCCTCGCTTTTGTCCATGGGACCAGGGGAGGGGTGCTATGGAACTCGTCTGGTGATCTGCAGATTTCTACTTACTGTGTGGATGAGGCTTCTACCAGCAGCGTCTGCAGATCACGCCTAGCCAATCTACCGGTCCAAACTCAGGTAGCCAATCAGATGAGGCTGGGTAGAGAGGTAGCATCAAGAGCCAAAGCCAAGGAGGCAGAACCAATAGGACGTGACAAGAGAATATTCCCAAGCGCGTGGTGGGATGCAGATGCCAGAACTTTTGAGCAGAAGCAGGAATGGTGGACACTATCCACAGAGCCATTTCTCCCGAATGCCGTGCTGCACAGCCAGCTGCATGCTCAGTTGACCATCATGTTCTTCATAATGAAATATGCTTCACGTTTTGTTCTTTTTTTTTCACTTAAATATCACAGATCAGTGGTGTAGTGATGTAGTAGCACCCCAACTCCCATTCAAGGGCGGGCTCTCCGCTCGGGTGTGGGAGGGCACTCAGCATCCCCCAGGTGACAGCTCCTGCCCTGGGCTGCTGTCATGCCCTTTGTGGGGTGGCCTGCATCTAGAGGTGGGGTATAAAGGTTTGGCCATTTCAGTCCAATGTGGGACGATGCTAACAGATCATATTTAATCCAGGACTCCCTTCCTGTCCAGGGGCTCCAGGACTGTATTGGAGTTGATCCTTTCCTTCTGCCAAGTTTGACTTCTTCGTGCATCCTCTCATAGGTAAACTAATAAACTTTGTTTCAGCACATGCTTCCGAAAAGCCAGCCTGTGATAAGTATCATTAGCTTGTGGTATAATTGCCCTATTAAAAATAAAAGGAAAGGAAGCAGTAAGCATGCAAACTATTTTTTAATTAGTGAAAAAGACATAATAAGCCTTTCTCGATTCCTTTTCCTTTTTTTTTTTTTTTTTTTGGTGTTAGCCCTTTTTATTTTTTATTTTGGACAGGGTCTCACTAAGCTGCTTAGAGCTTCACTAGGTTGCTGAGGCTGGTCTCAAACTTGCAATCCTCTTGCCTCAGCCTCCCAAGTCACTGGGATTGCAGGTGTCAGCCACTGCACCTGGCTTTTTCCTTAAAAAAATAAAGTGCATGAAATTGAAAAATTTAAATCATTTATTTGCATAATGATCAAATATAACAGAGGAACTGAATCTCAGCTGGGATGCAGTTTCTACATTAATTTTCATACAGTTCAGAATTATCCCTTCATTTCTTTTTAGTCACTTCTCTTAAGAATCAAAGTAGAGATTTTTCTTTGATTTCACCAAATTTAGAGAGTCTTATAAATAAAAAGAAGTTGTGCTGAGAAGAAGATCTAATTTAAATATTTGAGTAGTAAGGAGTCATTGTTTTCACCATTTTTTAACTCAACATTGAAAATATTAAAATAACTTGAACTTGGTCCAAACTTCTAAAGACACAGTATTATTTTCAGCAATAAAAGCACATCAGTATTTCTAAATGTATCTATACAGTCAGTTTAAACTCCTATCTCCTTTGATTGCAGTTGTAGAAAGTGGTCAATCATCAGAGGTCTTTGTTATTTTCTATGAATGGGATACAATGTCCTTAGACTTTTAAAAAAATTTGATATGGTTTTATTCCAATAATAAGGGATATAGTTGAAAGAACTCAAATAGTTCAGAAAAAAGAAACCATGAGAAAGAACCAGCCCCCACATCCTCACTCCTTATATGCAGTAATTTGCTAATCATTTATATTTTAATTTACATTGGTGATTACCTAATGCATCTCTAAATTGTATACTTACATCACTACTTCTTGATTCACTGAGTTTGGGTATTAAATATTGACTTTTTGCCATAATGGGTGAAGATTCAGCTCTCACATCTTTCTAGTCTTTATTTTTGAATTATTATTTTTGGTTTCTTTATAATTGTAAATAGTGGACAGAAAACTCTCTTATTCCATTGGTGTGCATGTGTGTGCATGTGTGTGCATGTGTGTGTGTGTGTGTGCATGTGTGTGTGTGTGTGTGTGTGTGTGTGTGTGTGTGTGTGGTGCATGTGTACTGGGGACAGAATCCAGGGGTGCTCTACCACTGAGCTACACCCCCAGTCCTTTTTACTATTTTGAGACAGGCTTTCACTAAGTCATCTAGGCTGACCTAGAACTGAAGATCCTCTGGCCTCAGCCTCCCAGGAGCTAGGATTACAGTGTGTCCACCAGGCCCGGCTCCTTCGAGACTCTCCTGGTTGCTCACCTTCTACAATGAGGACATTAGTGCCCTACCCTCTCTTCAGCTCTCTTCCCTCCCTGAGTTCCTCGCCTCGGTTAGCTATTCTTCATTCTGTCAATGTTGATAAATTTACATTATTTTTTAACCATAATTAAGCCTCCTGAGCTTTATCTGTAGGTTGATTCCATGAGTTAATATCTAAAAAAATGGTCTTTGTCTTTTATAAAGAAATTTTGTTTCCATGCCTTTGTTTTATTGAGGTTCCTGGGGGATAACTGCAGAGCCATGCAGGGTGCTATAAATATCCACCCTTCTCTGGGGTTTCACTGCAATGAACCTTGTACCTCTCAAAGGGAAATGATCTAGGCATCAAGGCCAAATCTCTTCTGTTTTTTCATATTCTATCAAATACTTAAAACCACGTGCAATTTAGTTGTTGTCGAACATTTGAATTATGATTTTTGATTGATTTCTTGTTTTTCCAACTTCCTGATTGCCTTCCCTATTGTTATTGTTGCTGTTGAATGAACAATAATATGCTTTCTGCACTGTATTCTGAGTATCTTCTTCATTCTGCTGATCCACTTTTGTCCATTCTCTTCCCCATCCCCTGTTCTTTTTGAGTGTCTTCCTGGATTCCTCCAATTTCACAGTCTGATTTGGTCTGATTTTTTCCGAACAGTGGCTCAGCTGTTATCTTGATGTTTGTTCTCATTCGCTTCCTATATTGCATGTCACCCTTCTCTTGGTGCTCTTCTTTGAGTAAATACTTCAGAAATAAATGATGTAAAGCAAACTGTGAGTTCTTGAACATAAAGCAAAGTGACCCTTGCTGCTCAAGAGAGCTTTTGCATTGGCACTCTTGGCTCAAAGGTGAGATTTGTTGAATATTCTCATCTGCAAAGGTCTTTTCTGAGCACCTTAACTTTTATTCCTCTTTTATTCCCATACTACAATTTTAATGGGATTTGGGGGGCAGAGTGAGTCAAACATCTGTTTTCTGTATATGGACGCCATCTTGAATAAAAAGAAGTAAAGATTTTCCTCCCTGCCCTTGGCTTAAAAATGAGTACTCAGACTCATTAGAGAAAATCTAGGAAGTTATGACACATTTCTCCCAGAGGAATATACAAGGACAAAGTTCTGCTTGATCTTTTAAATGCAGGATAAGGCAGATATTGAACCAGACTGGATCTGGGTGCCCTAAGAGAAAAGAATGGTTCTTATTTGTTGCCTAGTACTTTAGAGATCTTGCATCCTTCAATATCCATTTTACAGATGGAGAACCTGAAGCTCAGTTCATCTAGCAATTAGTAATTCAGTTTCAAACACAGAACCATCTGATTCCCACACCACACATGTTGCCTAGAGGCAGCAAAGCTACTATGATGGATGATGGACAAAAGATGCCAACAACTACAAGATCTGAGATAAGATAAAGATCTCAGTCTCCAGTTAAATGGATCATAGCCATCTTCAACATGCACAACATAGGTGCTCAGGAACTTATTTGTTAGCAGAATGGACTTTTGACAGTTCTCGCTCCCCAAGGCTGAACATTCCCAGGGAGCCTGTTTAATTGACCACAGGTGTCATGAGGCAGACAGCCTGATGTCTTCTATTTTAGTTCTGCTATTGAGATGTTCTGCTGAACTCTGTCCTCAGCAAACATACTTATAATCATATTGGCATTTCAGTTTCAGAGAAAAGAAATCATTAATTAAAATGTACATCACTGAATGATCACGGTATACATGTAGGATTCTACGATAGGAACAGCAGTAAATGGACAATCCATTAATCAATTATGGCTACAAATCCAAACCATACTGACAAATGATATCAGTTATGTGACTTTAAAAAAAAAAAAAAGATGCCACTTCTTCACTTATATTGATCTCATGTTTCCTCAGTTTGAAGCTTGAAACATTTAACATTTAACACTTTCTGTGCATTAGTTAACATTGAATATATATTACTGTTCTTTAAACCTACTTCATGACACGACTATTATATATGCAAATGAAAAAATGAGAACTGTGGGTTTCCAGATGGAAGCTATGCAGAACAGATGCCGTCCTCCAGATGTGTACTCTGGAGGAAGAGACAGATATTCATCCAAATAAGGGCTAATGACACAGCCCTTGCTGGTTATAGCTGACTTCTAATTTACAAAATGACTGACATAATGCCAGGAATCAAAGCAGGTTTACGCAGAAGCAATAAACTTCTGGTTCAAGTAGTACAATTTTCAAGGGAGCGAGAAACAAGGGATGTATCTTTTCTTGTTCCTTTAATTAGTGACTCAATTAATTACCAGAAATGAAATTGTGGTCACTAGAAAACTCTATATAGGAACAGTGGTAAGGAAATGCAAGGACCTTACCAAACTCAAAGCCCCAATCTGACAATTCCTCAGGTTGCCAGAAACAATGCCGGGCGAATGTTATTAGCTAATAGTCCTTTCCTTAATACATCTCCCCCATTATTAATTCCATAAATTTTCAGGACACTCAGTTTTTGTACTTCATAGGTTGCAAATTGGTATTTGCTTGTGATCGTCAAAGAAAGGAAGAAATGTTCCTGGCAAACCCGGATATTTTTGTTGTGGTTAGTTATGAAGGAAAGGCTTGAATGAGGAATTCAGCTGAATCCTAACAATCTTCACCCTAATTTTGTTTTAAAGAAAAGTCAGGCATAAATTGGTCAAAATTTCTGCCCTACACTCAAATATTAATACCTCTACAAATTCAAGATACACTTGAAATTTGAGCAGGGTCAGTAAAAGAGCCTGCAGGCCTGGGAAAGCTCTTAGTTGCACCCACGTCAGATGCTATTGTCCACTGAAATAATTTTCATCAGAGAAAAGCTTGGCAATGTAAGAAACTATGATGATACGAGATGCTGTTCCTGAACTATCTCCCTTACAGTTAAAATCCCAGCAATTAAAGAGGACAAAAAAATTTTTACAATTTTTTACAAAAAAAGTTTTCCTTCATAACTAACCACAGCAAAAATATCCTGGTTTGCCACGAACATTTCTTCCTTTCTTTGACGATCACAAGCAAATACCAATTTGCAACCTATGAAGTACAAAAACTGAGTGTCCTGAAAATTTATGGAATTAATAATGGGGGAGATATATTAAGGAAAGGACTATTAACTAATAACATTCGCCCATTTTGTAAAAAATTTTACAATTTTTTATAAAAATTTTACAATTTTTTAGAAGCTGTCTACAATTTAGTAGAAGCTGTTTACAATTTAGTAGAAGCTGTCAATCACCTCCCTATGGAAGTCAGAGCTCCCTTCCCTCAAAACACGTAACAAGGAATCATAAATGATGTAATGCGATTTCAGACCATATCCAGGGGAATGGAGAATTGAGGCCATTATGTAGATAATGAAGACATATCTTTCATTATTGGAGAGTTAAAAGACTACAAAGATAATCATCAGACAGAAATGGGTAAAAGGGCTCTATGGAGAAGATGTATAAAAGGACAGCTACCATGATGTCATATCATAAGGCCTCAGGAGTCACGTTTTATAAAATACAAATGAACTATCAGCAAAAAAGTATTTTATTTGTGATAATTAGCAGGGTAATAGACTCAAGAATATAAAAATAAATAATAATCGCCAACAGTTCTATGGAAAGTAACACACATTAAGATTATAAATTGAATTTTATTTTTCAAATTATGTGAATTTATGTAAAATTTACACTAGTGGATAAAATATTTGCAATGATATGGTAGTTGTGATTGAATACAGAAATGCTGTTTTTAAGCTTTGCAAGTCAGGAACAATTCCACAAGTTGCTTCCATGTGAGTAAGGTAGACCTTAACTTCTCTGCTCTGTTAACACCAGAACTGCTAATTGCATTGACTGATGGAAACACCTCCTTGCAAAACACAGAGTTCTGAATCAGTTGTAAGTTATCTAAACATCTGAAGCACTTAAAAGAACTTTAAAGATGGCAAACATGATCTCTTCACTTTGTCAACTCTGCGATATTTTCAAGTTGATTGCTAAATAGTCGCAGTCAGATAAGATTGCTAAAACTTCAACAAAATGTGTTAAATAGATCTATCTCTTGTGGGACTTTAAAGCCATTTCACCGAGCAGTGCAAAACAGGGAACATAGTCCCATGCCTACACAGATGAGCCATGGAGTCCTATGAGTCCTTTCTTTGCCTAGGACATTGTGAAAATTATTTCTATTTTTGCACATTACTACCCATAGACATTGTTTGGCAAATATGTGCATTTAATAATTTTATTTCACTTTAAATAAAAATTCTTACTCACAGAAGAATAATGCTGGATTGATTGATCAAATTGATTGATTGATTGATGTTCATGTATACATTCAGCCATGTGTTCAGCAATCACGTTCCCACCATCTAGAATCTGAACTGAAAAACCCAGAGGGAAATTCTTGTCTGTGGGAAGCCCTTGAACTGAAAGGTCATTTAAATCAAGGCCAAGGTCTTGGCTAAATTGGACCAAGGGGGAAATGAAGAAGCAGAAGCAGGTAGCAGAAGGCACGAGTCGGTGAACCCAAGAACCCACGAGGGTGAGACACAGAGGCACGGGCAGAGACAGTTGATCAGGCCCAGACTGATGAGGACAGATCTTGACCTAGGTCACTTTTGATCCCTGCCTTGGAAGAGTTCCCTGATGCCCTAAATATCTGCCCTACCTCTCCCATCCTACTTCCCTCTGGTTTTGAGGGGGTTTCTGTGCCTTACAACTCAGAGTTTGCCACAGAGTGGATGCTAAAAAAAATTGCTCCTTTTGGACCTGACAACTTTACTGGGTTCCCTGTTGACTCAAGGTGGAATCTCTTTCTTGGAGACAGGTGGCAGATAAGATATTATATTAATATAATGTCTCTTCTAATGAATTAGAAGGATTAAAAAAAAAGGAAGGAGGAGAAGAAGGAAACACTTCTGGGAGAGGTACCTAAAAGGGACTTGATCCTTGGTATCATTAGTTCACCTGTCTCCTTATTGCAAATGTTGCTGCTTTGCACATGGACATGGTGAAGAAGCACCAACATTCAACATTCAACAAGAACCAAGGGATCAAGCTGGGTGTGGCGCATACCTGTAACCCCAGCTACTAGGAGGCCAGCCCAGTCAATGAAATCCTGTCAAAATTAAGGGCCTGGGGATGTAACTCAGTGGTAGAGTACTTGCCTAGCATGTCCCAGGCCCTGGGTTCAATCCCCAGTACTGCAAAAAAAGTTTTTTTTAAATGACTTGTTATTAATTATTTCTCTAAATAAAATATCATTTGAGAGATCATTTCTACTTTTAGGTTTGGGCAATGAAGAAATGTCAAGAATGTCAAGTGATAGTTCTATAAGATTTCATTAACACAATTCAGCACAAACTCCATGTTTGTAGATTCTGTATTCACAGATTCAATCAACACCAGATGGAAATATTTTTTTAGATTGTGTCTATACTTCTTGTGAGTGTTCCCTAAACAATATAGCACATTTTTACATAGAATTTATATTGTATTAGGCATTAAGCAATCCCTAGAGGTTTTAGTGTCCAGGAGGGTGTGTGCAGGTTGTTTGCAGGTACTGTGCCCCTTTATAGAAGGTACTTGGGCATTTGCAGATTTTCATACCCGCCTGTGGGGGTGAGGGACAAGAATCGATCCCTTTGGGGATATCAAGGGATGGCTGCATTCCTGTTTCCACTCCTACTTCCTGTATTATGTTAGTTATGTGGTATTTATTTGCCCTCTCTAGCATGACCCATCAAGGTAGGACGTACTATCCTGGATTAACACAATCATGCTTTGTTGATGATTATGACTTTTGTTTTTTCATCCCAGGGGTTGAATCCAGGGGTGCTTAAGCACTGAGCCACATCCCACCCTTTTAAAAAATATTTTTAAATTTAGAGACAGGGTCTTCCTAAATTGCTGAGGTTAGCAGTGAACTTGTGATCCTCCTGCCTCAGCCTCCCAGGCTGCTGGGATTATAGGCATGAGCCACCTCGCAGGGCTCTGTTGACATTTTAGTCTATTTCCTTTTGGTCTTTTTTCTATACTAAAACTCTGTTGTTACTGTGATCATTTTTCTAAGTCATTAAAACAAGAATATAGCCAGGTGTGGTGACCCATGCCTGTAATTCCAACAACTTGGGAGGCTGAAGCCAGAGAATCATGAGTTCAAAGCCAGCCTCAGCAATTTAGTGAGCCCTTAAGCAGCTTAGCAAGACCCTGTCTCAAAATAAAACATAAAAAAAGAGCTGGGGATGTGGCTCAGTGGTTAAGTGCCCCGGGTTCAATACCCAGTATCAAAAAAGAAAAGAATATAGAATATTGTACACTACTTTCAAGAATACTATGGTATTTCCAAGTTTCTATAAAATTTTCATGAATATAAATATAATTTTAATAAATAAATATAAATATATATTTATATATATCTAAATAAAATAAAATTAAATTAAATTAAAATATAATTTTCATCACAACACAATATTTTATTGTATGAAATCAAATCTACCATTTCTCTCTGGAAATTTAAATTTTTTCTAAATAATTATTGTGCTTATTCTTTGCTAGTTTTTGAGTAAGTCTTCATTCGAGTATAGGGGTTCTTTTCTATTACCTGTATTTTACTCCTTTAAATATGCTTTGGTGTTTAAATAGTCACCATAACTCTTCTTAATTCATATGAGATTCAGATATTTCCATTTAAGATGCAAAGGAATTTGCTAAAACATGTCAAAGAATCTGTAATTCGGTTCTTGGGAACTTGGTCACTGTTGCTAATTGTATTTTGGTTTTGGGATGCTATCCTCCTGGACTATCTGAGAAAAGTGATTCAGTGCTAATATCTGGAATTTTTTCCTTACTGGTGCTTTGTTTAAACTTTATTATACCAAAAGTGACATATGTTTTAAGTCAGACAATAAAGAAATGCTTAACAAAACTTAATAACCTGCCTGTACTGCTGCTCAGTCTCCCCAGGGTAACTGGTGCTCACAGTTTGCTGCGCAGCCTCCAGAGCTTTCTAAGTGCTCATTTTAAAACACATGGGTGTGCTGGTGGTGTCTGCCTGTACCCAGCAGCTCAGGAGGCTGAAGCAGAAGGATCTTGAGTTCAAAGCCAGTCTCAGAAACTTAGTGATACTCTGTATCAAAATAAAAAAAAATATAAAAAGGATGGAGGATGTGACTCAGTGGTTAAGCACCCCTGGATTCACTCTCCAGTACCAAAAAAAAAAAAAAAAAAAAAGCCCATATCAACACCTACAGAGTTTTTGAATGGTTATGATGCCACATACACTCCTCTACAGTCTTTTTCACTTAGTAATATTTCAAGGTCATCTCCAAAGCCATAATGGACACTTAACATTCTTTTTAATATTCATGTAATGGCACATGGAGTGGGTGTATCATAATTTGTTCAAAGGTAGATGTTTTTGCCTTTAGAAATAATGTCATAATAAAATTTCTTAAAGATGTACTCCTACGTATAGGTTGTTATTTCTATAAGACACATTCTTCTAAGTACCTTAAGGCACATAGATACTGTAATTTTCGGCAGCTATTTACAGGTTAATTTTGTAAAAGACTGTGGCAGCAGGTATTTTTGTCAGTTATTTATAAGATTGTCATTTCAGCCCCACCCTCAACAACATTAGCTCCTGGGGCTCTTAATTGATAATCTGAAGGTGAAATATTGTCTTGCTTAATTTACATTGCCATACTACCAGTGGGTTATGAACATTTTCCAGTGTTTCTTGATGATTTGTTCCATGAACAGCCCATTCTTTCCCTGGGTTGTCTGTCTTTTTCTTAAGGACCAATAGGAGCAACCTGTACATATAAAGGGAAATGACACCTGGCCTGTGAGATGATGCAGTTATTTTGCTCCAAAATACCATTTGCTTTTCAATTGCATTTATGACATCTTTCCCCACCTAACTTTTCAAAATTAGTATAAAATGCTATTGTTTGGGGACTGATTTCAGGTGGAAAGACAATTATACCAACTTCACTGATTCAATTAATTATGGATTACCCTGAGTGGAAATGCCAGTTTGGTTATATATTAAGCTACCCTACAATCTTTGCATTTGTTCCTATCCTCTCTATTTTATTGCATTGCTCTGTTAACATTTCTGCTGTGATATATTAGGGTAGAGTGTTCTATATTGGAGAAAATGAATAATTAAAATAATTGTGTTACACTGCTGACTATGAATACATAGTCTTAAATTCTTTCAGTATTATATTAAAATATAAAGTGTTTTAAGGTAATGTACAGTAATGACACCTTCTCATAGTGGCTTTGTCATTTTAATATGTAATAAATTTGTAATAACTTGTATGTAATAGCTTTGTAATAAACTTTAATACGGAGCCAGGCAAGATAGTTCCCATGCCCTGCATATGTCCACATGCACACACGCACACACACTTCTGAAATTATTGACTTTTCTTAGATTATTGATATTTCATATAAACTTTATGTTCATTTTGATTAGTTTTAAACATTGAAATTATTATTTTGCAAGAAATTTTGCATCCGTTTAGAAGTGATTTGCATTTTTAACATTAAGACTTCCCACAGTCTGAATATTGTTCTCTATTACCTGAAGTTTTATTTTATATCCATCAATAAAAAATTTAGTTTTCTAAATAAAGGTCCTATGCCTATCTTGAGTTATAAATTTGTTTGCTTTTTCTTTTTTTGGTAATTTAGATTGAATCCAGAGGCACTTTACCACTGAGCTACATTCCCCGCCCTATTTTATCTTTATTTTGAGACAGAGTCTCTCTAAGTTGCCCAAGTTGGCCTCCAACTTGATTGTCCTGTCTCAGCCTCCGAGTTGCTGGAATTACAGGAGTGTACCACTGTGCCTGACTGTTCGCTTGCTTTTGGTTTGGCCATTATGAATGGAATATTTTTTCCATTTCTACTTTTAACTTCTTGCTGTTAGAAAATAAAATTATCATGACTTTTGTATATTTACTTTTAACTTATTATTGCTGTTAGAAAATAAAATTATTGTGGCTTTTTGTATTTTTATCTTGTACTTAATCACATTAACAGTTTTTATTATTTTTGGAAAATATTTACTAGACTCTCGCTTTTCTAAATATGCAATAATATTAAGAAAAAATAAGGTATTTTGGCATCTTCTTCTCAATTGTTTTTTCAGTACTGGGGACTGAATCCAGGGCCTTGCACATCTACGCAAATTCTCTACCAATGAGCTACATCCCAGCCCTTTAAAAATTTTTGTTTTGAGACAGGTTCTTGCTAAGGTGCCCAGACTGGCTTCAAACTTGAAATCCCCCTGCCTCAGCTTCTGAAGTAGCTGGAATTATAAACATGTGCCTCTGTCTCTGCCTTTTTTTTTTCCCATCACTTATAATAACTATATTCTTATCTCATTGTGTAAAGTAAAACTGAAAATTATGTTTGTAGGTACAGTTCTTGATCCTAATTTTAATGGAAATTGATTCAGTATGTTATTGTTTAATACATTTGTCATGGGATTCTTACAACGTTCTCAACCATATTTTCTTCTACTTTATGCTACTAGTGAGTCTTTGTTGAAAATGCTTGAATATTGATAGACATTCTTTTCTCTTTTAAGTGTGTTATTTAATAAACTAATTTGATCAATATCTTAAAGTCAAATACTACTTATGAAATAAGGATATTTAAGCTTTTAGAAATCATAATTTTCATTTCAATGAAATGAAAGGTTTTAAGGTTATTCTTTTGTATTTATTCTCAAATATCAAATAAGTCATAGTCTCTAAAATCACATTTTTTTTTCCTGCTGTGCTGGGGATTGAACCCAGGGCCTTGTGCTTGCAAGGCAAGCACTCTATGAACTGAGCTATATCCCCAGCCCTTAAAATCACATCTTATAAAAGGTCATACGCTAGAGAGAAATTAAAAGGTACAATACTTATAAAGTAAGTTGTTTAAATAGACTTCGAATCTCTCTTCTATTTGTGTTCTATATGTAATAGAAAAAAGTTCGTATTTTGTTTTCTACTTGAGAAAACAGTACCTAGGTCAAAGTACCTAGGTCAAAGTCATGAAGCTTATTCATTTGCCCTGAAATCTACATTGAAACTTATAGAATCAAAAAAGACTAAGTGTATCCAGAAGGAGAAGTTTCCCTTTTTACTCAACACATGGGGAAGAGGAATAATAAACAGGCTGATGAGAAGGGCAGATAGAACTAATAAGAAATTTGCTTTTACTTGAAAATAAAATGACATTACAATGGCTGTCAGTTTTGAATTTTCATATTTCATCATAAGTCTAGCCCTTTATTAACAAGTATTCAATCAAGTTCAGGCAATTTTCATCTTTTCAGCACATTCACCTCTGTTCACATGTCATTGACTCATAGAAAGCAGATGCCACATATGTGCAATAATACAACACCGATGTATGAGTAATGGTCCTGCCCTCTCTTTATACTTCGTTATCTATTTCTGGTCATGGATCAACCCTGCTATGATGGAAATATTTTCTGTAGCAGATTTATTTTGCAATGTGAAAAGGAAAAAGTATGTCCAGGAAATTATACTGAAAATATAACACACAGTCTAAGATATTATTAGACTCAAGTGTAAAAATATGATGAAGGTGTCTCTTGGCTTCCCCTTCCTGCTTCTTATGCACAGGTCAAAATCTGAGCTGCATTCAGTAAACTGAGTAGTGTGGCAGCTGAGTAACATGGTTAGAAAAGATAAATTTGTAAAGATTAGGCAACATCTGATTTTTCACTTCTTGAAGTAGGCTTCAAGAATGAGCTTGGGCAGAGATGGTGGAACAGATTGTCTTGGTGAGGTTTTGTAATTCCCGAAGAGCTGGACACTGAGTCTTGCTCAAGCTACTGAGGAATGCCTGAATTTCCATGGGTAGAGCTTCATTTCCTTTGCATAGTTTCTCACCATTTTAAGGTTACAGTACCATGCTGAGATGCCAAGGGAAGTAATGGTATGCATCCCAGGAAAAAGCACATAAACATCAACCCACTATATTTCACACCATTTGCAAGGAAGGAAATTCATTTTCCTACTTAAATAGCATATAAAACAATCTTTATGCCTTGCTTCACTCCCATCTTTTAAAGTAGAAATTAATGACCATTCTTCAATTATTAAGAATACAACTAGCAATAAATGTTGGCAAGGATGTAGGTGTAAAGATATATTCATACATTGCTGGTGAGACTGCAAATTGGTGCAACAACTCTGGAAAGCAGCATGGAGATTCCTCAGAAAACTTGGAATGGTACCACCATTTGACCCAGTTATCCCACTCCTCGGCATATACCTAAAGGACTTAAGTCAGCATACTAAAGTGATGTGGCCACATCAATGTTTATAGCAACTTAATTCAAAATGGCCACACGATGGGATCAACCTAGGTGCCCTTCAATAGATGAATGGATAAATAAAATGTGGTAAATATACATGATGGAATATTATTCAGTCTTAAAGGAGAATGAAATTATGGCATTTGCTGATAAATGGATGGAACTGGAGACTATCATACTAAGTGAAATAAGCCAGTACCAAAGCACCAAAGCCTGAATGTTCTTTCTGATATGTGGACAGTAGGGGGTGGGGGAGGGAGAAGGTGAGATTCACCAAATTGGACAGGGTGAGTAGGGGGAAGGGAGGAGGGATGGGAATGGGAAAGATGGTAGAATGAATAGGATATAACTTTCCTATGTTCACATATGATTACATGACCAGTGTAACTCCATATCATGTACAACCACAAAAATGGAAAGTTATACTCCATGTATATATGATATGTCAAAATGCATTCTACTGCATGTGTAACTAAAAATAACAAATAAAAAAAACTTAAAAAAGATATTAGTGGCCATTCTTGAAAAATATGCAAAATTCTTGCCTAACTCTCCAAAAATTACACCAAACTGTAAATACAAAGGAATAAAAGGTACACTCTAATCTGCTCAAAGTGAATTTAACAGAAAGCTGCTGTTGCTTAGCTTGACTGAGAGGATGGAATTGTGGAATGCTGTTTGATCAAATAAACAGAAATGTCATCTTTGATGGTCAATGGATGTCATCTTTGTTTTGACTGACACGTGATGTTCACTCTCCTCTGCAAACAGTTCACAAAATAGTCATGGAAACAGAGCTCCCATAGCACACTTTGTGAGACAAGGACAAACTTGAGTCTGCCCAGATTTCTCCAAGACTCTTTTGGGTGAAGCCAAGTAGCATCGATTCCTTTGTGAGGTCATTTTTGGCAGAGTCTGCAGACTTGATGTCAGCAAGATTAGGATCATGAACACACATTTAATTTCAAGATCACTGGAGCAGAAATAGCCATCAAAAGAATTCTGCAAGTTTCCAAGTGTCCACAGATTTTTACTTGTAAAATTCTTGGAAAAAAAAATTTACTCTCCATTTCAGCATAAAGAAACATTTTTTTTCTTTTAGCTTTGAAAAGTTAATATGACTGTCTCCTCCCTTCCCTTTTCAGAGAGGCAGTTTGGACAGAAGGGTTCATAGTGGCTCTGAAGCCTTTCTAATAGCATGTAAGGGTTTGAACAGAATCACTTCATTCAGTTGATCAAAAGTATCCACCAAGTAAATAAATCAGTGGAAAAACTCACCCACATCCCGTCCTAAGCAATGTCCCTTGTTCTTCCCTGTTTTCTTGGGGTGTGGGTATGTGTCCAAAGATCATTCAAATGCTCAAGACTTGTCTTCTAAAAGGCCAACACATTTTTATCTATAAGAAAGTATTTTATCTTCTACTGCCCTCTCTTAATTGAAAGAAAAAAAAGTCTTGAAATAATGGCAATTTGAGGTCCTGAGTCTGATGAAGTCAATGTTGTTCATGGAAATGAGTGTGACTCATTGCAGAAAAGTTGGCAGCTGTCTTTGTCATTAATGTTTGCTCATCAAAAACTACAAAATACATATATTATTTCTCCAAAGCTGCAAGTGTAGATGTCTGTCAAGCATCATGGGCTCCAACTCAACAAGTAGTATCAATTTCTTTTCTAGAGGAAGGTCTATTCTGGGAATTCCACTCTGAAGTTATCAATGGTCTTGTGTGTCCAAAAGGGTGTTACAAAGCCAGGAGTCTTCGATGGTGTCAGTACAACACAAGAAATCAAACCCCCAAATGTACTGACATGTCATACTAATATTGACATATCAATGACAATGACATATCAATGACAATCCCTCTGTAATCTTTAAAACAATATTAAAAGAATTGACCGCAACTCTAGAATGGTGGTATCCTTCCATTAAGGGAAACACTTCAATTTTCTTCCTCTGCTTTAAGGCACAAGCCAGCTTGACCATTTCCAGAGTATATGACTTCATAAGATCTCTGCAATTATATGTGGGCAACTTTCTTTCTAATTCAGCTTGTGGTAAGTAAACTTGGAGAGAGATTTTGTGCTAGAGGAAATACTTTTTTATGTGCACTTTACTACTGAGCCATATTCACCGCCCTTTTTATATTTTAAACTTTGAGAGAGGATATTGCTATGTTGCTTAGGGCCTCCCTAAGTTGCTGAGGCTGGCCTCCAAATTGTGATCCTTTTGCCTCGGCCTCCTGAGTAGCTGGGATCACATGCGTGCACTACTGAGCCTGGCCACAAATACAAATTTTGACAGTTTAAGTCCTTATTGAATTATCATTCAATTTTCTCCAAAATGTATTTTATTTTGTTTTTTAATGTAGGATCCTATGAAATTTCACACATTGGTGTTGATATTTTTGAAGAGGTTGGGAATATTGTCCTGTAAGATATCCCACATTTTGCATTTTTCTAATTGTTTCAGTGGGAGACTTGTTTAACCTCTTTTCTCCCTGGAATATCCTATAAACTTGAAATGATGTGCAATTGATTTAATAAGATTCAAGTTAAACCTTTTATATAAAAACAGGTGATGCTGAACTTGCTGGATGACAGCAGGAAACTCTTAAGGTCAGTTGGTCCTACTGTCACTGATATTAAATTTGGTCAATTGGTTACCATGGTGGCAGCCAGACCTTTCTTTGGTAAAGATCTCTTTTTCCATGTTCAATTTACGATTAATCTGTGGGGTATCCATCCGTCAAGATTAATACTTTGGTACCATGCAAACATTCCAACAACTTTTGTTAACCTCTTGCCATGTAATTACCATGTAATAAACTGAATACATTTAAAGTGTACAGTTTGGTGAATTTTGAAAGGTGCGTTGACCTGCAAAATCATCACACGATAAAGGCCAGGACCACATTCACGACTCGCCTTCAAAACGTTTCCTCTTAGCTTTTCTCCCTTCACTCATTCCAAGGCAATCACAGACCTGTTTCTGTCACTGTAGATAAGTTCAGGATTTCTAGGATTTTATATAAATGACCCACAGTATGTACTTTTAAAAAAATTTTTGGTCTAGTCTCTTTTACTTAGTATAATTATTCTGAGATATATCCAATTTGTTGAGTATATCTATAGTTTCTTCCATTTTATTGCTGAAAAAATTCCGTTGTTTGGATATTATAATAGTTCTTTATCCATTCACATGTTGAATGTTGGAACATTTTTTGATTTAGGTTGTTAAAATACAGCTGCTGTGAATATTTAGGTACATGTTTTTGTATGACTATGTGATTTCATTTCTCCTGGGCAAATATCTAACTGGATTGCATATGGAATACATGATTTTTTGTGCAGTACTGAGGATTGAACCTAGGGCTTCATGTATGCTAGGCAATCGTTCTACCACTGAGCTACATCCCCAATCCTGACCAAATTTTAAGAAAGTACCAAACTAATGTGCAAAGTGGTTTTGCCATTTTACATCTTCCCAGTCAAAATAATCCCATTTCTGCCACATCTTTGTTGACACGAGTTGTGGCCAACCTTTTTATATTTTCACCATTCTAATCTGAATGCAAGTAGAATCTTTGCAATTTTAATTTGCATCTTTCTGATGACTAATGATATTGAGTATCTTTTCTTGTAGTTATTTGCTATCCATATAACTTGTGTTGTAAATTATCTATTCAAGTTTTGCCCCTGCCTTTTTTTTTTTTTTTTTTTTTTTTTTTTTTTTTTGTAATTTGGTGCTGGGATCAAGCACTCAAGCACAGGGTCTCATACAAGCTGAGGGGAAGGTGCTTTTTTTCTTATTATTGAGCTTTGAGAGTTCTTTATACATTCTGGGCATAGGATCTTTGTCACAAGTGTGAGTCATAGGTATCTTTTTCCAGTATGTGACTTGACTTGATTTTCTTCAAGATGTCCTTCAGCAAGCAAAAGCTCTTAATTTTTGTCATAGGCAATTTATAATTTTTAATTTAATTGATCATGCTTTTTCTATTGGATCTTTGTCTTATCCAAGGTCATGAAGTTTTTCTCTTGCTTTTCACTAGTAGTTTCACAGTTTTGTGTCTTACATTCCAATCTGTGATCCATTTGAGTTAATTTTGGGATGTAATTACAGGTATGCATCATGACTCATTTTTGTACCTATGTTTATCAAATTGTAATAGCCTCATCTATTGAAAAGATGATTCTTTTTCAACTAAATTGTTTTTGCATCTTCATTGAAAAATTGGACCTTATGTGTGAAGGTCTATTTCTGAACCCTTTGTTCTGTTGATTTATTCATTTATTTTGATATCAATGTCTCAACCTCAATTACTACAGCTTTAAAATAAATGACGAAGTTAGTGTAACTTATTGTTTTTGTTCGAAGTTATTTTTTATATTTTATATCCTTTGCTTTTACATATGAGTCTTGGAGCAAATTTCTACAAAACAGCTTGCTGGGATTTTAACTGAGATAACATTGAATTTCTACATAAATTTTGGGAGAATCAACATTTTAACAATATTGTGTCTTCAGATCTAGGAATGTAGTACAGTCACCCTGTAGTATTGTCAGTGGATTGGATCCAAGACCCCTGGGTACCAAAATCCATGAACACTCAAGTCCCTTATATAAAATAGCATGGTATTTGCATATAACTGACACATACCCTCCTTTATATATTAAAGCATCCCAACCACTTATAATATCTAATAAAATGTAAATTATGTATAAATAGTTGGTATACTGTATTGTTTGGGGGAATAATGTCAAGAGGAAAGTCTGTACATGTTCAGTACAGATGTAATGATGTTCTTTCTTTCCAAGTATTTTTGATCTGTGATTGGTTGAAATCATGGGTGTGGAATCTGCAGATACGGTTGAAATATTATCTCCTTCTGTTTATTTAGCTCCTCTTTAATTTATCTCAGCAATGATTTATAGTCTTCAGTGTACAGGTCTTACACAGTTTCATTATATGTATCCCTAAGTATTTAATATTTTTGATGCTTCTACAATTGGTAATTTTTTAAATTTTAATTTCTCATAGTTTCAAATATACAAATCAGATAATTTTTTATGTAAACAAGCCTGTTTGACTCACTTGATAGTTTTAATTGCTTTCCTGGAGATTTGGGGTTTTGGGGGGGACACTAGGGATTGAACCCAGGCATATTTTATTATCATTTTTATTTATTTATTTTTTGTTTGTTTACATATTTATTTAAATTTTGAGACAGGTGTCACTAAGTCGCTAGAGCTGAGCTCGAACTTGTGATCTTCCTGCCTCAGTCTCCCAAGTAACTGGGATTATAGGTGTGTACCACCTTGCCCAGCTAACTTACTGTAGATTGTTTAGATTCTCTATGGAAATGATCAAATATAACCCTATGATAACAGTTTTATGTTTTCCTTTTCCTTTTCCTTGCCTACTGCACTGGATATAACCTCTAGTGCAATACCAAATGGAAGCAGTAAAATTCTAATCAGTGTAATGCTAGTAATAGAATGTGTTGTATTTCCTCCTCCAATTTTCTGGAAGACTGTGTAAAATTGGTGTTATTTCACAAATAAAGAAACCCTCAACCCAGAATTTCCTTTTTTCCAAAAGCTTTTGTTTTGTTTTGTTTTCAACTGTAAAATTCAAATCCCTCTCACCATGTTAGGTTTCTCTCCTGGGTCTTGGGTAATTTTCTCACATGCATGTCTTGATCAGTACTCAATTGAATAGTTGAGCGAGATTCCTTTCCTGAGCTTTCTTTGAGGTGCCCTCTTCTTTTCTGACCTGCAAACTCTGGGTATCTTGGCCTCGTGGGACTACCAGTTCCATCTCCTCAACCTGAGGAGACCTCTGAGCTCTGCCTGAACTCACCTTCAGCCTAGAATCTAAGTCCAGGCAATAAGCTGGGGCATGCAGAGAGCTCACCTTGTTTATTTCTACCTCTCAGGGATCAATGTCCTTTTTTGCCTGGTGTTCAAAGTCTCGAATGTTATTGTTGCATGTATTTTGTCTGTTGTTTTAGGTGTGCCTGGTGGAAGGGTTTATCATTCGCCTGTTGCTCCACCCTTAACAAAAGCAGAAGTCCCATTAACTTTCTACCTAATGTCTTCATCATCCATTAGGGATTGTGCATTAATCAATTATTTCATTGGGATTTAATGATTATTTTTAAGATTTACTTTTGTTTTTATTAGGTAAGATCCATCTATAAAGAAGAGTTTTCCTGCATCAACTGGAGATGAGTTCCCTTTCTTTTACAAGGGCAGAATTTAATGTTTAACTTTTCCCCTCCTTTCCAAATGAGAAGTTGTTAACAGTTGACTCCATTAAGCAAATGAGTTTCTTCTTTTTTTCTGTTTTTATTTAATTTTGAGTCTCATTGTGGACTGTGAATTTTTATTTATTTATTATGTTGCAATTGATTTATAGTTATTGTTCCTTCCAGTGCTCAAACTGTACCATATTAGCCAATAAGAAGGCCTTCATCCTAACTTTTGAGTCTATTTGAAACATCCCCATTAGACTTCAAGTATCATCACTTTGGGCAAACAGCTACTTTAAAGCTTATCATGTATTTTCCATGCTCCAGACTTAAACTGTCCATTTGTTCAAGCAGCCCTGAGTCCCTTTAGTAGAAAATGAAGGTCTGTACACTGGAGGTATTCCACACTGGGTTGTCAATGGGGAAAACTACTTTGGATTTTATAGCCTAGCAATGACACTAATAGTACTTTCTTATGCACCATAGTACTCACAGCAATCACACTTTACAAAAATAAAATGTGAGTGACTTTGGTATGCACCCAAAGAAATTAAATCAGTATACTATAGAGATATCTGCATATCCATGTTTATTAGGGCATAATTAACTCTAGCCAAGTTATGGAACGAAGAATTAATCTACTTAACTATGAAAATCAATTAAATAAAACATTTACCTTATTAAAGTATAGCCTAGGTGTCCATCCATAGATGACTGGATAAAGAAAATATTGAAGTATTGTTCAATGCTTCAATAATGAAAAAATGAACAAAACAGCAAAGGAACAAAAACAATAAAGTATTATTCGACCATAAAATAGAATGAAATCATATTATTTGTAGGAAAAGGAGTAGAACTGGACATCATAACATCAAGCAAAGTAAGTCGGTCAGAAAGACAAGTATTGCATGTTTTCCCTCATATTTGAAATCTAGAGGGGAAAAAATAACATGAAAGTAGCAGGGAGACTGTTAGAGAAGACAAAGGACATGGGAGGAGGGGGAGGGGAGGGTACTGGGATGGATATGATTGAGGTATGTTGTTTGCACATATGGTTTGCCACAATGAAACCCATTATTCTGTATAATTAAAACACACTAATTAGAAAAAAGACTCCATCTAAGCCTGCCACAGGAAGCGATTCTTTGGCCTTGAAAATCATGTTGTGGAGAAGGTCGCATAGCAAGGAGCTATTATGATTTAATTTATTATGATTTAATTCGTCTTGAGGTAGGACCTTGGTATGAGTGTTTTTTAAAAAATTTCAAGGAGCGGTGGGGAATCTCTAGAAGCTGTGAACATTCCTGGCTGGCAACCAACAAGGAGCCCAGTGTCGTAGTTTGGATACCAGGTGTCCTCCGAAGCTCCTGTTAACGTAGGAACATTTAGAGATGAAGCGATTACATTATGAGAGCTGTAACCCAATCGGTCCATCCTAGTTTGAATGAATGGACTGGGTGGTAAGTGTAGGCAGACGGGATGTGGTTGCAGGAGGTGGGTCGTTGGGCCATGCCCTGAACGGGTTCGTCTGCCTGTGGCCCCTTCTGCCTTTCTCTCTCTCTCTCTCTCTTCCCTGTCTGCCAAGAGGGGAGCAGCTTCCCTCTGCCATTCTCTTCCACCATGATGCTCTGCCTCATCTTGGGCCCAGAGCAATGGACTTGGCTGATTGTGGACCAATCCTCGGGAACCCTGAGCCAAAGTGAACCTTTCTTCCTCTAAGTTGATGTTGTTGGGTATTTTGTCACAGTGGTGAAAAGCTGACTAACATACCAGGACCTCAGTCCTGCAGTGGCAAGAGATGAATCCTGCCAACACCCAGGGAGACTGGAAGAGGACCCAGAGCCTCTGTGGTGATCACAGCTCTAGGTGCCACCTTGATTCCAGCCGGGGCAGCCCTGAAGGAAAGGACTCAGGTGTGTTGGACCTGGACTCCTGTTCCGTGGAAACTGTGTCATAATAAAGGTTTGCTATTTTTAAACTGCTCAAAAAATTTGGGATGAAATGATACTTCAATAGTATATTTATATGCTTTTTTTCATTATGAATTTTAAAATCAAAGAAAAAAACTTGGAGATGAACAGAGAACCTTTTAAAAGTTCTCTGGGGACCCTTGAGAAGCACCTGGGTTTCTTCCTGTTAGGAATGCATTTTAAGTTAGGGCACTTCTTTCCTGGCTGCACCTTTTCACCTAGGAAAATTTTTTAAAAAACACTCATACCAAGGTCCTACCTCAAGAAGAATTAAATCATAATTTTTAAGGATATATATCAGCATTGTTGTTTTCATTTTGAATTTTGTTTTTTTCAAATTTTCCCAGTTGATCTTAATGTGCTGATTATACATTAGGATCTCTCTTACAATCTTAGTGACATTTAAAAATGTAAGCACTTTTGAAAATAATAAGATCTGAATATGTAACTGTTTCTTTTTATGCCTCATTGATTCTAGAGAGAAGAGAAATATCCAGGTCTATTTGGTGTCTGGACAATTGCTGGGAAGAGCAGAAGAAAAGAAAAGGATAGGCAATTGTGCAAGATAAATGGCTTTTTTGATTGGGTCAAGGCCAATGATCAAGGCCTCTAAGTTGTTTACTAAAGAAGCAATTAAACTTCATCAATAAATATTTATGAGTTATTGACAGTTTGGCAGAGCTATTTCACCATGGGATAATTCAGCATCGATGTCCCTTATTTGTATCATTATGTCCCTAAATCAGACAACTACCACCACTGCTGTTTCAAAATTACTTAGTGAGAATTTAAGGCAATTGTCACACTGTCCTTTTATTCTGTCACACAAAATAATTTTCCAAATTAATCATATCACTAAGGCTCTCTCTCGAGCTAAATGGTCTGAAACCTGAAACCAGGGAACTGCTGGTGTGGTGAGAAATAGTTTTCTCACTTAGCTTGTCAAATTTCCAAATGCTCTTCTGTTCTCTAAGCAAAGTCGCATCCAAATCTCTGTTTCAGAATGCCATTATCCTCAGTTGATTATATTGTGTCTCTGAGCCAGCTGACTAAGGAAGGCATTCTAGAAGGCTCTGCCCTCTGTCTTAATCTGTCTGGGCTTCTAAAACAAAATATAGAAGAGGTGGCTTATGAACAACAGGAATTGATTTCTCACAGTTCTGGAGGATGGGAAGTTCCAGATTAAGGCAGCAGCTGATACAGTGCGCAGTTTTGAACCTCTTGTTGTGTGTTTTCATGGTGAAGGGGGCTCTTTACTCCCTCACGAAGGCACAAATTGCATGCCTGGAGGTCACATCCTCATGACCTAACAGCTCCCCATCTGTAAGGTCATTAGACTTCAGCATGTGAGTTTTAAGGGGATTAGACTTCAGCATGTGAGTTTTAAGGGGTTTAGACTTCAGCACGTGAGTTTTATAGAGACACAGCATTCAATCCATACCCTCCACCTAGTTTTCTAATATGTACTTTTTAAATAGGCAAAAAAGTCTCTACAACCTCACCTGGACTAAATGTTTACTTAATGTTGTTACATGAATCTCAAAATAGAAAGAGTATTTTCATACATAACTGCAAAGTGTAATCACACATAATACAGCTAATGATAATTCCTAATTCCATCTAACACTAAGGCCATAATCAAATTTCCCCTCATTACTTTAAAAAAAAAGAAATATTCGTTTATACATATCAAGATCCAAACAAGTTCCACTCATTGTATTTGGCTATTAATAATCTTACCCCTGCCTTAACCTTTAATCTGAAATATTCTCTTCTTTCTTCTGTTTGTTTCTGGTTCATTGACTTCTTGAAGACACCTACTCAAATGTCCTGTAAAATGGCCCACATGATGGATTTTGCTGAAAACATGTGTTTCTAAAAAGAAAAACATGAATCTAACCTAGGTGTACTTCAACAAATGAATGGATAAAGAAAATGTGGTATGCATACACAATGGAGTATTACTCAGCCATAAAGAAGAATGACTTTATGACATTTGCTGGTAAATGGATGGATATGGAAACTATCATGCTAAGTGAAATAAGCCAATCCAGAAAAACCAAAGGTCAAATGTGTTCACTGATATGTAGATGCTAACCCACAATAGTGGGGGATGGGGAAGAGCAAAAGTTGAATGGATTAAACATGCGGGCATGAAGGGAAAGGAAGGGAATAGGGAATAGAAAGACAGTGGAATGAATCTGACATAAGTTTCCTATATGAATACACCACAGTGAGTCCCACCATCATGTACATCCACAAGAGTGGGGTTGCAATTAGAATAAGATATATTCCTTGCTTGTATAATTATATCAAAGTGGATTCTACTGTCATGTATAACTAAAAAGGACCAATAAAAATAAATAAAAGAAAAACAAGTCAAACATTGCAGTTGTGATTCTCTAAAACTGTCCTGCTTAAATATCTCCAAAACATGAAACCCCATCAATGATAACTTTGAACAAGTGATTATTTTCAAAGACATTGCTTTAGTGAACAACTAAGTAATTGGATAGAATAAGTTTCATTTCCTTTCCTGAACAAGTAAGTATTATTTGGAATGAAATATTCATGGAGTATTTGACTTTTTGAAGAACATTTAAAATAGTACTTTTAAAGACTGTAACTAAGAAAAATATTATTTGGTGTACTTTGTATGAATCCCAATGTGTTCTTTATCAGTTGAAAACTGACTGTAGCAAAGTCAGCAAAAATAGAAGAAGTCTTCATGTTGGTGCTGGGGTGTAGCAAGTACAAAACCCATGCAATCCCCAGCACTACCAGTAATAATAATATTAATAATAATAATAAGTTTTAAAGAAGTCCTTGAAAATTGAGAAGATAGGTGTTTTGGCTCTTTGTCTATTTGTGGATTTCCAGGAAAAAAAAAGAGTACAAGATGTGCCATTAAATTTGAATTTCGGATAAACAATGAATAATTTTTAGCCCCGCTATATTCCCCAATATTGTATGGGGCATACTTCTGCTAAAAAATGACTTGCTTTTTAATCTGAAATTTATCTAGGAATGCTGTATTTTTACTTTCTCAATCTCACAATCTATGGACAAATTTTCTGCTCTAGTGGGGTGGGGAAGTCCTGGCGGGGTAGAACGCTGGGGCAGGGGCACTGTGGGAGAAGCCTGTCCCCCTCCTGGCCCCTTTTCTGAGGTAGCCGCCCCGTGTCTGTGGGCTCTGCAGTTGGCTGCTCAGGGAGCCTGGGTTCCTGTTTTGCCCATAAGCTCCTATAAATGAAATGTTGAATGGACCAACCAAACTCAAGTGGAATATGATGGTATTTCTGCTGCACACTCTCTTTCTGAGAAACACCAGTCAGAGACCAGAATTCCAAGAGATCCTACATTGAAAATGGCATCAGGATCTTGCAGCAATTTCCTCAGTTTCTCTTTGTAAACATTGAGGATACAAGACTGGACAGAATTCAAAACAGAAGGCAGGAGACAGAGAAGAAAATAAGAAGGGTAAATTACTTCCAAAGATCCTGACCTAAAACGTCCTATCAGTGGTCTCTAAAACTTGTCTCAGAAATTCTAACAACCCAAACAGAGAGAGAAAAAATACAGTGGGCTACAGAAATTCTGTGGCTAGACTAACAGAAGAAAGCCCCTTCATTCACAAAGAAACAAATGGTTTTACTAGTGCTTGGTTCTGGATGAAATTAGTCCAGGGAAACACAGACATTCAGGACATAAAGGAAAGGTGCAGAAGCAACTCCTTCTTCAAACAAACAAAAGCCAAATTCCCTTGTGTAGAAACTTGAGAACCTGCACTGCCTGTAGGTACTGGACTCTGGGAAAGGCAGTTAAATATCATTTATATCCCATGTGTCCTTAGCGGAGACTTGGCATGCAGTTTCGTCCAAACATGGCTAAAAGCCCTTTGCTCCAGCCTTGCTGGCTGCCTTGCTCCAGCTGTGGGGCAGGGTGGCAGGTGGATTGTGCTGATGGCGGCGACTTACCCGGCCTCCTGCCGGTGTCCATGCCCTTTGGCAGAGTTCTCCCACACTGCCCCTGTGCTTGCCTTGGAACTTGCTTTGGCCAACAGGACGAGAGAAATGCAACAAAACCAAGGACTCAAGACTGAATCTTTCTGCTTGCCCTCTTTCCCAATTGGGCCCCATTTCTCAGATTTTGTCACCTTAAGAGCATGCCGGAGCTAGCCCGCTGGAAGAATAGTGTGCCGTGCAGGGGAACCAGGTCTTCAGCTGGGACCGGGAGCACCCAGTCCTACAACCAACCAGCCAGCTGGCCCCAGACTCTTGAGCAAGCCTTAGTGGGTTCCACAGAACCCCTGAGCCAACTCATAGACTCAAGAGATGCAAGAAGTAGTTGTTGGTTTAAGCTGCCAATTTGGGGATAGCTTATTACACAAGCAATAGTTCAGAGATGGGCGGGTGGGGGGAATCTCATACCTAAATTAAAGAGGGCCATTCTATTTTCACATGAAAGGGATAAAGGGGAGTTCCACAAACTCCCATAAGAAGGATGAGGGTGTTCGTTTTCCCAGAAAATAGAATTCTGAATTTCTGATGTTCAAGTGAGTGCCTTCTTAGAATCCCCAAAGTCTACTCTTTTAAGGAAGAAAGTCAGTAACGTAAGTTATTGGCCTGGAAAACGCTAAACAAAACCTTATATGGTTCCTGAGTCATCAGATATGAGTAAAATTATTTCAAGGCCAATGGAGTTTACATTTAGGTCAGGAGATTCTGGTATCTCTTAAGCAGCCCAGATTGATAACATTACTTTGTGAACCATGAAATTGGAGCTCCTCTCTGGTATTTTTGATCTAGCATTAAAAGCTGACTTCACTATTTCAATTCAAGCGTGAATACTTCAATGATTACAAAAAGAGAAAGACACTGGAGGGGAAACCGCAGAAGAATAAATGTTGTTCCAAAAAAGAAGATTCAGCCAGTGGAAATGGTGGGGATGAGAGCAAAGGCGGAGTCTCTGGGTTCCTTGGAAACCACACCTGGTGGTGAGGAGAGGGAATATCAGGGCCAAGGACAGAGGACTACCCCAGTAAACACATGGCAGAGAATTAAATTATCTTTTAAATAAAAAATAAAATATTCCTGGAGTCAATTAGAGCTGGACGCGGTCCTGACTCTGGTAATTGAATATGGGAAATGATTTCGGGCTGCAGCTTATGTTGGTGAAGAGACAGACATGTAATGCAGGCTCTTTTCTTCACAATGGAATTTTTCTTCAATTAATTCATGTACACACAACATTTTTCAGTTCTTGATATGGCAGGTCCTCCTAAGGCCAGGAAATGAGAAAAATGATCTTTGAATAATACATTTTTCCAATTAAAACTCGCAGGGACACTCTTCAGTATTACTGAGAGACTATCCTATAGATTGACATTGACCCCAGAAGTCACTTATTTTTTTCAACTACTAAAAGTGAGGTTGGAAATTCTTCTCGTTTTCCTTCTTTTTTTCCTATTTCATTCTTTTTGGTGGTACTGGGGATTATTGAACACAGGGTGCTTTTACCATTGAGCTACATTCCTAGTCCTTTTTATTTTTTGTGTTGAGACAGGGTATTGCTAAGTGGTGGAGGCTGGCCTCAAACTCGAGAGCATCCTGCCTCAGTCTCTCTATTCATTGGGATCACAGGCATGCACCACCTTGCCTGGTGTGAGGTTGGAAATTCTTTCAAATTGTCCAACCACCTCTATAAAGACATGAACCCAATGATTAAACTACAACAGACAATCATGGAAGTGAAAGATACTTTGGCTTAGTTGCAGCCAGTATTTGTGGAAAGGTATGGGCAGGTTGAGGATGGGGCTAGGCATAGCCATTACCTTCACACCAGGGGAAATGTCATTTCATTTTCTTCTTTTGACAGGCCTTCTGCCTGAGGAAGGTCTCTAAAATAGAAGATCAGGTCAAAGACTTCAGAAATCATCTCAGTCCTTGCTCGTCACAAAGATAAGGCCGTGTGGCCAGGTCACAGACAATCAGTCCCCCATGCCTAGAAGTCATTTTTCATTTTGTGATGCCCTTCCGAACTTATTGCACCCAAACCGAGCACCACACAGTAGGGAAGGCTCACGTGACAGGCAAACTTGGTGTGTTCCCTGGCAGAGCTATGCCACACGCAAACATGAAGCAGGATTCCTGAAAACCACCTTCTGTTCAAGCCAGAACCGTGTCAGCTCTAACCTTGACACCAGAGACTCTGCCACACGGTCTACTGCAGGGGCTGAGAAAAGCAAGAAAGAAAAATAACCCCAAGCCAACACAGAAGGGGTGCAAGATGTCTGGACAATTCAGGGAGAAACAGAAAAAAAGATGGAGTAATGGCCACAAGAAATAATCCCAGTGAGGCACCGCCATGCCAGGGCCGCCGGGAATCTGGTCCAGTGCACTCTGGTGCTGTGGTGAGTGTTTCTTACAGTGGTGTTCATTTCACTGACTTTTATTATCATTGGTTCAACTTTATAAAAGGGAGCTGGGGTGGGGAGAAGGAAAGCAAATTACGGAGGTGAGCTTGGAAATGTGAAAGTTTGTATCAAGATGACATTGAAACACTGGCTCCAGTCTTCCTTTGAATTGCACAGTTAAGATCGCAGAACAATATGGGAACCCAGCCAGATTGCATGGTACGTTAAAATAAACTGGAGTTATTTCCTCAGCCCCACAAGGTAGGCAATGCCACGGACCACTGCCTTTGCATGAGATGGGGAAATACTTTCCATCTTTTGGAGACATTCTATTTTAGTCCTTGGAAAGAATATTTGGATTTCTTTACTTTGGTTTCTTGATACTGTTCTCCCTTGTTAACATATTTTGTATAGAATAAGGCCTAAACCTCTTCCCTTTGGTAGTATTGTGGGATGGAATAATGCCTTGCTTAGGTTTTATAAAGTTTATCAGTGAGCCAGATATTTTCCTAGTTATAGGAAACTATAACTAAGATTTTGGTTTTATTTTTCTTATGAGGAGAAGCAGCCTGGTAGCTACTACCAATCTTAGAAAATTAGGTTTATTTATGCCACTTATATTAAAATATGAATCATTTCAAATTAATTGAGTTTCTCTTCTTTAGGTTGACTTTTAAGGTCTATAACAACTAAAAGAGAGCCAACTGATGTATGATCCAGTTGCCATAAAATATAAAATTAGAATTTTCCTGTTGCTTCTCCCTAACCTAGGGTTTGTCTCTTCCTGCAGAATATTTTTCAGGAGTTCTTTAAAAGGTGCTTTAAAATCATCTCGCTTAAGGTTATGTGGAAGTAGACAAGGCTTCGGGTCAGTTTGTTGATATTAGGGTCTGGTTCACAGAGTTATAGGAAGTGTTAATGCATTTTTAATTACTTGTTTTGGGCCATGCTGGGGTCAAACACAGGGCCTCACATGTGCTAAAGCATGCATTCTCCCACCGATCTACATCCCCAACCCCAGGAAGACTTCTTGATTACTGAGGGCCAGAGATGAAGAGAAAGGATGCCCCCAAGATAATTGCAGTTCGATGTCTGCTTCCAATTAGGAAACAGAAAGTCTCAGCAGAACAGAGCTATCATCCTAATGACCCAATCAAGCTCGAAAAGCTATAAAACCATGTATTTTAAAACTTACAAGAAAACCAATGATCCAAAGAAATCTAAAGGAACCAAATTCCAGAAAGAGATAGGCACTGTTTGGGAGAGAAGAGACTCACAGATGTTCTTATCCTTAAGGGAGGACTAAGGAAAAGGAATGCAGTTGAATTTTTTTTTTTTATTTTTTTTTATTTTTATTTTTTTTTACGTTTACATAGGGTAATGATGTTTATTATATTTTTCCCCTCCCCCCCACCCGTCCCACCCCTCCCACCCCTCCCACCCCTCTTTTCCCTCTACACAGTCCTTCTTTCCTTCATTCTTACTGCTCTCCTTAGCCTAACTCTAAACCTAACCCTAAACCTAATGCTAGCCCGTCCCACCCCCCATTATATGTCCTCATCCGCTTATCAGCGAGATCATTCGTCCTTTAGTTTTTTGAGATTGGCTTATCTCACTTAGCATGATATTCTCCAATTTCATCCATTTGCCTACAAATGCCATAATTTTATCATTCTTCATTGCGGAGTAATATTCCATTGTATAAATATGCCACAGTTTCTTTATCCATTCATCAACTGAAGGGCATCTAGGTTGGTTCCACAATCTGGCTATGGTGAATTGAGCAGCAATGAACATTGATGTGGCTGTATCTCTGTAGTATGCTGATTTTAAGTCCTTTGGGTATAGGCCAAGGAGTGGGATAGCTGGGTCAAATGGTGTTTCCATTCCAAGCTTTCTGAGGAATCTCCACACTGCTTTCCAGAGTGGTTGCACTAATTTGCAACCCCACCAGCAATGTATGAGTGTTCCTTTTTCACCACATCCTCGCCAACACCTATTGTTGCTTGTATTCTTGATAATCGCCATTCTAATTGGGGTGAGATGAAATCTTAGGGTAGTTTTGATTTGCATTTCCCTTATTACTAGGGATGTTGAACATTTTTTCATATATCTGGTGATTACTTGTACATCTTCTTCTGTGAAGTGTCTGTTCATTTCCTTAGCCCATTTGTTGATTGGATTCTTTGTATTCTTCGTGTAGAGTTTTTTGAGTTCTTTATAGATTCTGGAAATTAGCGCTCTATCTGAGGTATGGTTGGCAAAGATATTCTCCCACTCTGTAGGCTCTCTCTTCACATTTCTGATAGTTTCCTTTGCTGAGAGAAAGCTTTTTAGTTTGAATCTATCCCAGTTGTTTATTCTTGCTTTTATTTCTTGTGCTATGGGAGTCCTGTTAAGGAAATCTGATCCTGAGCCAACAAGTTGAAGATTTGGACCTACTTTTTCTTCTATAAGATGCAGGGTCTCTGGTCTGATTCCGAGGTCCTTGATCCATTTTGAGTTGAGTTTTGTGTAGGGTGAGAGATAGGGGTTTAGTTTCATTCTATTGCATATAGTTTTCCAGTTTTCCCAGCACCATTTGTTGAAGAGGCTATCTTTTCTCCATTGCATATTGTTGGAACCTTTGTCTAGTATGAGAAAATTGTATTTATTTGGGTTTGTGTCCATGTCCTCTATTCTGTACCATTGATCTACCTGTCTATTTTGGTACCAATACCATGCCGTTTTTGTTACTATTGCTTTGTAGTAGAGTTGAAGATCTGGTATTGCAATACCCGCTGCTTCGCTCTTGCTACTGAGGATTGCTTTAGCTATTCTAGGTTTTTTATTCTTCCAGATGAATTTCATAATTGCTTGCTCTATTTCTGCGAGGTACATCATTGGGATTTTAATTGGAATTGCATTGAATCTGTATAGAACTTTAGGTAGTATAGCCATTTTGACGATATTAATTCTGCCTATCCAGGAACATGGGAGATCTTTCCATCTTCTAAGGTTTTCTTGAATTTCTTTCTTTAGTGTTCTGTAGTTCTCATTGTAGAGGTCTTTCACCTCTTTTGTGAGATTGATTCCCAAGTATTTTATTTTTTTCGATGCTATTGTGAATGGGGTAGTTTTCCTAATTTCTCTTTCTGAAGATTCATCACTTATGTATAAAAATGCATTGGATTTATGAGCATTGATCTTGTAACCTGCTACTTTACTGAATTCACTTATGAGTTCTAAAAGTTTTCTGGTGGAATTTCCAGGTTCCTCTAAATATATAATCATGTCATCAGCGAACAGGGATAGTTTGAGTTCTTCTTTTCCTATTCGTATCCCTTTAATTTCTTTGGTTTGTCTGATTGCTCTGGCTAGAGTCTCAAGGACGATGTTGAATAGAAGCGGTGAAAGAGGGCATCCCTGCCTTGTTCCAGTTTTTAGGGGGAACGCTTTCAGTTTTTCACCATTTAGAATGGTATTAGCCATGGGCTTAGCGTAGATGGCCTTTATAATGTTTAGGAATATTCCCATTACCCCAATTTTTTCTAGTGTTTTGAGCATGAAGGGATGCTGTATTTTATCAAATGCTTTTTCTGCATCTATTGAAATAATCATGTGATTCTTAACTTTAAGTCTGTTGATATGGTGAATGACATTTATTGATTTCCGAATGTTGAACCAACCTTGCATCCCTGGGATAAAACCCACTTGATCATGGTGCACTAACTTTTTAATATATATTTGTATGCGATTTGCTAAAATTTTGTTGAGAATTTTTGCATCGATGTTCATTAAGGATATTGGTCTGAAATTTTCTTTCCTTGATGTGTCTCTGTCTGGTTTAGGTATCAGGGTGATATTGGCTTCATAGAATGAGTTTGGTAGGGTTCCCTCCTCTTCTATTTCATGGAATAGTTTGAGGAGTATTGGAATGAGCTCTTCTTTAAAGGTTTTGTAGAACTCGGCTGAGAACCCATCTGGTCCTGGACTTTTCTTTGTTGGTAGGCTTTTGATGACCTCTTCTATTTCATTGCTTGAAATTGGTTTATTTAAGTTGTGTATGTCCTCCTCGTTCAGTTTAGGTAGTTCATATGTCTCTAGAAATTTGTTGATGTCTTCAAGGTTTTCTGTTTTGTTGGAGTATAGATTTTCGAAATAGCTTCTAATTATGTTTTGTATTTCACTCGTGTCTGTTGTGATGTTTCCTTGTTCATTCCGAATTTTAGTAATTTGAGTTTTCTCCCTCTTTCTCTTTGTTAGTGTGGCTAAGGGTTTATCAATTTTATTTATTTTTTCAAAGAACCAACTATTTATTTTATTAATTTTTCCGATTGTTTCTTTTGTTTCGATTTCGTTGATTTCGGCTCTGATTTTAACTATTTCCTGTCTTCTACTACTTTTGGTATTGGTCTGCTCTTCTTTTTCTAGTGCTTTGAGCTGTAGTGTTAACTCGTTTATTTGTTGATTTCTACTTCTTTTTTTGAATGCACCCCATGAAATAAATCTTCCTCTAAGTACTGCTTTCATAGTGTCCCAGAGATTTTGATATGATGTGTCTTTGTTCTCGTTTACTTCTAAGAATTTTTTTATTTCCCTCCTGATGTCTTCTGTTATCCATTCATCATATAATAGTGTATTATTTAGTCTCCAGGTATTGGAGAAGTTTCTGTTTTTTATTCTGTCATTTATTTCTAATTTCAATCCATTATGATCTGATAGAGTACAAGGTAGTATCTCTATCTTCTTGTATTTACTAACAGTAGCTTTGTGGCATAAAATATGGTCTATTTTAGAGAAGGATCCATGTGCTGCTGAGAAGAAAGTGTATTCATTCTTTGTTGGATGGTATATTCTATATATGTCCGTTAAGTCTAAATTGCTGATTGTGTTGTTGAGATCTATAGTTTCTTTATTCAATTTTTGTTTGGACGATCTATCCAGTGGTGAGAGAGGTGTGTTAAAATCGCCTAGAATTATTGTGTTGTGGTCTATTTGATTTCTGGAATTGAGAAGGATTTGTTTGACATACGTGGATGAGCCAATGTTCGGGGCATAGATATTTATGATTGTTATGTCTTGCTGATTTATGCTTCCCTTAAGCAGCATGTAATGTCCTTCTTTATCCCTTCTGACTAGTTTTGGTTTGAAGTCCACATTATCTGAGATGAGGATGGATACTCCAGCTTTTTTGCTGTGTCCGTGTGCATGGTATGTTTGTCCCCATCCTTTCACCTTTAGTCTATGGGTGTCTCTTTCTATGAGATGAGTCTCTTGCAGGCAGCATATTGTTGGATTTTTCTTTTTAATCCAATCTGCCAGTCTGTGTCTTTTGATTGATGAATTCAGGCCATTAACATTCAGGGTTATTATTGTGATATGATTTGTATTCCCAGTCAATTGACTCATATTTGTTTTTGACATGATTTGGTTTCTCCTTTATTTGGCTATTCCTTTAGGCTAGCGCCTCCTGTTGCTGATTTGCATCGTTGTTTTTCATCTCTTCCTCATGGAATATTTTGCTGAGAATGTTCTGTAATGCTGGCTTTCTTTTTGTAAATTCCTTTAGCTTTTGTTTATCATGGAAGGATCTTATTTCATCATCAAATTTGAAGGTAAGTTTTGCTGGGTATAAGATTCTTGGTTGGCATCCATTTTCTTTCAGGGCTTGGTATATGTTGTTCCAGGCCCTTCTAGCTTTTAGGGTCTGGATTGAAAAATCTGCTGATATTCTTATTGGTTTCCCTCTGAATGTAATTTGATTCTTTTCTCTCACGGCCTTTAAAATTCTGTCTTTATTTTGTATGTTAGGTATTTTCATAATAATGTGCCTTGGTGTGGGTCTGTTGTAATTTTGTATGTTTGGAGTTCTATAAGCCTCTTGTACTTGGTTTTCCATTTCGTTCTTCAGATTTGGGAAATTTTCTGTTATTATTTCATTGAATAGATTGTTCATTCCTTTGGTTTGTTTCTCTAAGCCTTCCTCAATCCCAATAATTCTCAAATTTGGCCTTTTCATGATATCCCATAGTTCTTGGAGATTCTGTTCATGATTTCTTACCATCTTCTCTGTTTGTTCAACTTTGTTTTCAAGGTTAAATATTTTGTCTTCAATGTCTGAGGTTCTGTCTTCCAGGTGTTCTATCCCATTGGTTATGCTTTCTATGGAGTTTTTAACTTGGTTTATTGTTTCCTTCATTTCAAGGATTTCAGTTTGGTTTTTTTTCAGTATCTCTAACTCTTTATTGAAATGATCTCTTGCTTCCCGTATTTGGTCTTTTAACTGTTGATTGGTGCGATCATTTAATGCCTGCATTTGCTCTTTCATCTCCTCCTTCAATGCCTGCATTTGCTCTTTCATCTCCTCATTAGCTTCCCTGATCGTTTTAATTATGTACATTCTGAACTCCCTTTCTGACATTTCTTCTGCTGTGCTGTCATTGGGTTTTATTGATGTAGTATCTAGGTTTGTTTGGGACATTTTCTTCCCTTGTTTTCTCATAATGGTCAGTTGTCAGTGGGACCCTGAGATATTGCAGTTTTCCACTATTGGCTTATAGTGTCCCAGTAGATTTCCAGTGTATCACCTCCCAGCCTTCAGTAGCCTGATGTCTTGGAGGAATCTGATAAAGCAGCTCATTCGAAGAATACTGCCCCTAGCCCCCTACTGGTTCCACGTTTTGGAACTGGCTCTGTGCGGAAATGCTCTCACCGTGGGCCTGCACCGTGCAGCTGGCCGTGTGGGAAGAGCCCACTGCCGGAGTGTGGAAGACTACCTTGGGAAGACTCAAGCTGCCCTGCCCGGCTCTGCTAAGCCACCTCTATCTGGGCCTGCCACCCGGGCTGAGCTTTACCCAGTGGGCAGACTCACCCGTGGCTCCACTTCAGTCCGAGTCTCTCAATGCCTCCCCTTCTTAACTCCTGGGTTGTGGAGCGACCGGGGGTGCAGTCTCCCTCTAGGCCGCCATCTTGGATCGCCCCGTGAAGAGAGCCCACAGCCGGAGTGGGCAGAGCCGCCTGAAGAGGTCTCCGGCTGCCCTGCCCTTATCCCTGAGGCTGATTGCAGATCGAGGCTCTCTGCTGGTTCTTTGCAGGAGTACACTGCACTGCAGCGGCTCCAGGACTCGGAGCCTGCTCTGTTCAGACAGGCTCTCACTAGCGGGCCAGTTCCATTCCGAGAACCTGGAGAAGCTGGCTGTGTGGGCGGGGCCCACCGCCGGAGTGCGCAGGACTGCCTGTGGATGACTCTAGCTGCCCTGCCCGGCTCCGATAAGCCACCTCTATCTGGGCCTGCCACCCGGGCCGAGCTTTTCCCAGTGGGCAGACTCACCCGTGGCTCCACTTCAGTCCGAGTCTCTCAATGCCTCCCCTTCTTAACTCCTGGGTTCTGGAGCGACTGGGGGTGCAGTCTCCCTCTAGGCCGCCATCTTGGATCGCCCCGTTGCAGTTGAATTTTTAACAAACTCAAATGGCATATGAAACAATCGTGAGAGATGGGAATTCCAAGGAAACCCAGTGAAGAATGAATCTGCTCCCATCTACCCACACTTTCCCAGGGGTCTCCATCAAGGGCGGTGGGAAACTGTGGAAGGTTTGGGGCAAGGCAGGAGAACTGAGAGAAAACTTATCTGACATAAAGGGGGGTCTCTCTAAAGATGGCGGCAAAACAAGAGAAACAAGAGAAATCCATGCAGGGCTCTCTGGACTTCTAGCTGCTGAAGGCAGGCGACAAGGTAGGAAAGCTGAAAGGCAGCATTGGAGGCATTGGGGTTGTAGCAACTGATGATAGAGTAGGACAGAAAAGCAGGGAGACAAAAAAACTACCCAGCAGCACTGCTTGGATGCATTTTAGGGATGTTACAGAATATAATGGAGCAGCCCTCTAAAAACTGGGAAGAAAGAGGTTCTTCAAACCCCCCCAAAATCAAAGGATGGGACTAGGGATCAAAAAGAACTGCCCAATGATCCCCAAAGCTGGCAACTGGTCGTCAAGCTGAGCGTCATCACCTTGCTGAGGTCAAGTACAGAGATGTCTGGCATCTCCCAGCATTCAGTCCCAAGATCTGCAGAAGGGAAAGAAGTCCTTACCCCATTTTCAAAATACCTGAGGCCAGGGGTGAAGTTAGTCCAACTAACACTGAACCAAGCCCAGACCCAGCTCCACTACAGATCAGAGGGACTCAGACCTCTCTCTAGCAGTCTACCAGACAAGAAGTATGCCCTCTTTTCAAGGTATTTACTACTTACTTTAGTCTCTATTTGTGGGTGTGTGAGTGTGTGGGTGTGTGTGTGGTTTTAGGGATTCAACCCAGGGCCTCGCACATAGTAAGCACTTAATCTACGACTGAACTATATACCCCAGCCCTCTTACTGTTCTTGTTTATAAAATAACTATACACAGTAAAAGCTCCATGTCATACAAAGAAGCAAGAAATGTAACCAGTGGTCAAGAGAACAAAATAATCAAGAGAGGAAATAATCAATAAAAGTAAATGTACAGATGGCTCACATGTGGAATTTGCAGACAGTGATTTTAACTATAAGAAAAAATACCGATGCATATATTGGAGAAGACAGAAAACACATGTGAAGAAATGGGGAGATTTAGCAGAGAAATAGACTCTATACAAAAGAACCAAAAGGAAGGCTAAAAATGAAAACTATGATACCAGAAACAAAAAGTCCACTGGAAAAGCATAATAGCAGACCAGATCCATCAGAGGAAAAGATTAATGAACCTGAATACAGGTCAATAGAACATATCCCAAATGAAACACAAAGAGTGAAGGGAAAAGGACAGGACAGAGCACCTGAGATCTGGGTGACATATATGGAATTAGATTCCTAGAGATAAGTGAGAGAGAGAGAATGGGACAAAAGAAAAGTGTGAAGAGATAATGTCGAGAACATTCCAAAACTGATGAACGACAGATCTTAGAGAACTGTGTTAGTCAGCATTCCATCACTGTGACAAAATACCTGAGGAAAGACCTAAGGAAGGAAGGGTTTATTTTGGCTCACAGTTGCAGAGGTTTCAGCCCATGGTTGGTTGGCTTCATCCTTTCTGAGCCTGTGGCAAGGTAGAACACCATGGTGCAAGGGCATGGCAGATCAAAGCTGCTCACCTCATAATGGCTGGGAATCAGAGAGAAGAGTGAGGAAGGGGCCAGGGACATGACAAATCCTTCAAGAATATGTCCCCAGTGACTCACCTCCTCCACCACTTCCTAAAGTCTCCACCATCTCCTAACAATGCCATCAAATGATGAATGGATGGATCCATTGCTCATGAGCCCATCACTTCACAAAAGCCCCACCTCCAAACACTGCTGCACTTGAGACCAAGCCTTGCACACACGAAGCTTTGGGGACATTCTAGATCTGAACCCCAGCAAAATTCAACTGACCCAAAGTGGGCTAACTGCAAAGAAAACCACACCCGGGCATGTCGTAATTAAACAGTACAGATCAAAGATCAAGGTAAATGTTAAAGGGTCCAGAGAAAATGAGACCTTTTATGCAGGGTTTATAATACAAATAATAGATGACCTGTCGCTTAGTGGTAGAGAGCAAACTTAGCACGCACGAGGCCCTCGGTGTAACCCTCAGCAGCCCCCCTGCAAAAGGCTGAAAGGTAACTCCAAGCTTTCATATCCAGCTGTCAAAGTAGTGTAGTCTTTTATAGATGCCCAATGACACCAGTGTCATCCCATGTGTTTAGAGATAGGATGGGCTCTCAGAAACAGAGCGAGAAACTAAGGGCTTGAATAACACTATAATTAGGTGAGCGGGGGAAACCAAGAAAAAAGAGAAAAGAAAAGAAAAGAAAAGAAAAAGAAAGAAATGGAGAAGGCACATGGAGCTGTGACAGAATCACAGTTCCCCACTGCACGGGCCTGTGCGACCCTACAGGATGTTCTGCATCCTTCATCCCCAGTGTAAATGCTAATGGCACTGTGCAGGTACAGGAATGTGTAACTTCAAATCCCACTATGATGTGTAATTATAATGCACCAATATAGAGTGTGAACGAAGGGGCTGGGGTTGTGGCTCAGTGGTAGAGCGTTTGCCTAGCACGCATGAGGCACTAAGTGTGAGCCTCAGCGCCACGTAAGAATAAATAAGTAAATAAAATGAAGGCATTGTGTCCATCTACAACTAAAAAAAAATTTAAGTGTAATTAAAAATAAATGCCTATGACCTCCCTGGTCACTTGGTCATTGTAACCACGGAAATAATCCGATTGGTCCTTATGTTTCCAGACGCCCGAAAGCACCCTGCCATGGCTCCCTGTCCTCGGCAATACTGGCATCGGGTGCTTCTTTGCCTGGGTGGCCGTCCTGTGTCTGTAGGATGGTCAGCAGCATCCCTGGCCTCCAGTCAGTCAAGAGCACCCCTCCGCAGTCACAATAACCAAAACCATGCCCATAATTGCCACATGTCCTCTCGGGGCAAAAATCCCACCTCCACCTCCTCCCCATTGAAAGCCACTTGGGTCTGAGATAGCAAAAAAGTTAAATCTTGAAAAGAAGGCATGAAGCTGGTGTCAGAAACAGATAAAGAAGCATGTGAAAAAGAAGAAAACACGTTCAGTGCAGCAGTGGATACTGAAGTCAGACTGCAGGGTGTTAAGGGGAGAGGGCCAAAGTAGAAAGCCAGCAATGAAGGTGGCTGTTGGCCTGAGAGTAGAAAAAGGTAGCAGTTAAATACAAATTTGGCAGTGGGAATATAATCTGTAGGCCTTCCCAATACCAAAATAAATTCTAGATAGATCAATATTAAACCTAAAAACTGAAATCATAAAAAGATTGAGAAAAAAGGTGGGTAGGTTTTTTTTTCCTCCCCCTAAGGACTTTTTTTAGTATGACATATGAAGGATCTTTTTCTTTCTCTCTCTCCTTTTTTTTTAAATTGGTGCTGGGGACTGAACCATGGGATGCTCTACCACTGACTCATGGCCCCAGTCCTCTTTATTTTTTATTTTGAGAAAAGGTCTTGCTAAGTTGCTGAGGTTGGTCTTGAGCTTACAGTACTCTTATCTCAGTCTACCAAGTAACTGGGATTACAGGCATGTGCCCACCTAGAGGATCTTTTAAAATACATTACAAAATCCAAAGTCCACAGAGAGAGAAAAATGTTAAATAAGACTACGTAAAAAATTTAAACTCTGCATAGCAAAAATGAGATCATTAAAATCAAAAGACAAAGGACAACTGGAAAAAATTGCTACATCCCCAGTCCTTTTTTATATCGTTATTTAGAGACAGTGTCTCATAGTTGCTTAGGGCCTTGCTAAATTGCTGAGATGGGTTGAACTCATGATCCTCCTGCCTCAGCCTCCTGAACCACTGGGATTACAGGCGTGTGCCACCATGCCCAGCTGGGATGCTTTTTCCTATGTTCATGAGTATCTAAGGAAGAAAACCTAGCCTGCAAAACTTGGTTCATCATGTGCAGGACCAGATATGACCTACTTTAGTAAAATAATTACCTCCAAGTGCTTTATATAAAGTTATGTTATTTTCAGAACACAATATTTATGAGTAAAAATTTAGTAGAACTCTTTTAAGGAATAAGAAACACTACTTTCAGATGTTTTACTTTTTTTATTCTTAAGAAAAAGTCTGTTGATAGTAATACTTAGTTTGGATTATAAGAATGTTACTTAGTTATACCAAAAATTTCCCAAAAATACAAGAAAATTTCTCT
Organism: Sciurus carolinensis; assembly: GCF_902686445.1. Lineage (NCBI taxonomy): Eukaryota > Metazoa > Chordata > Mammalia > Rodentia > Sciuridae > Sciurus > Sciurus carolinensis. The sequence continues at coordinate 167,664,708 of NC_062215.1, forward strand.
ATCAAAAGCAAATGACCCAACACATACCAACATATCAACTCAGGTACTGACTTCCTTAACAAGACTCTTAAAGCGCAAGAAGTAAAATCAATAATCAATGAGAGGATGGCATATAACTAAAGAACTTCTTCATAGCAAAGGAAATAGGAGTTGAAGAGAGAGCCTACAGAATGGGAAAAAATCTTTGCCACCTGCACCTCAGATAGAGAATTAATCTCTAGGATACACAAAGAACTCAAAAAACTTAACACCAAAAAACACAAATAATTCAATCATTAAATGGGCAAAGTAATTGAACTGGCACTTCACAGAAGAAGAAATATGATTGGTCAACAAATAAATGAAAAAACTTTCAATATCGCTATCAATAAATGCAAATTAAAACTACATTGAGATTTCATCTCACTCCAGTCACAATGGCAGTTATCAGGAATACAAGTACAATAAATGTTGTTGTGGATGAGAGGGAAAGGTACACTCATACATTGTTGGGGGGGACTGCAAATTGGTACAACCACTCTGGAAAGCAGTATGGAGATTCCTCAGAAAACTTGGAATGGAACCATCATTTGACCCAGCTAGCCAACTCCTCAGTCTATACCCAAAGGACTTAAAATCAGCATACTACAGTGACACAGCCACATGTTTATAGCAGCTCAATTCTCAATAGCTAAGCTATGGAGCCAGCCTAGGTGTCCTTCAACAGGTGAATTAAAAAAATGTGGTATGTATACAAAATGGAATATAATTCAGCCATTAAGAATGTCTTTATGACATTTGCCAGTAAATGAATGGATCTGAGATTATTATGCTAAGTGAAAAAAGCCAGTCCCCCAAACCTAAAGGTCAAATGTTTTCACTGATAAATGGAAGCTAACCCACAATAAGTGGGGAGAGAGGAAGAATGGATATTTGGTAGATTAGACAAAGAGGAATAAAAGGAAGAGAGGAGAAACAGGAAAAGGAAAGACAGTGGGATGAATCCAAAATAATTTTCCTATGTACATATATGAATACATCATAGTGAATCCCCCCACATGTACATCCACAAGAATGGGCTCCTAATTAGAATAAGGTATATTCCATGCTGTGTAATTATATCAAAATGAATTCTACTGCCAGGTATAACTAAAAAGAACCAATAAATTTTTTAGATATTAAGAAAAGCAAATGACAGGCACTGAGAGTGTAGCTCTGTGGTACAGTGCTTGGCAGGCATACATGAACTCCTGAGTTTGATCCCCAGCACCATAAAACAGAAAATGAAAAAAGGTGAATTTTATGGTATGTAAATCAAAGCTCAATAAAGTTACTAAGTCAAAAAAAAAGCCTAGTTTATTGCATTTGCAAAAGAGAAAGTTCAAGTGCTCAGATGAATTGGCCTCTAGTGAAGCCTGACTCAAAGACGTGGTTGGACCGCAGGGGTGTGCGAATTTGGAAAACCAGCCACGTGGAGATGGGCCTACCAGGGCCCAGAGCTGCATTCTTGTGAATCAGTCTCTGAAAGGTTTGTGTGAATCTTTCACACTGGCCATTATCTATGAGAATTCCCTTCCTTCTGGACCCAGATGTTTCCTAGAGAGTGGAGCAGGGCTTAGCTCAGCGCTGAGGAGGCAAATTGCTGGGACAGGAAAATCAGTTAGGACCCGTGCAAAAAAATCAGTTAGAACCCGTGCAACATCACCGAAAGCTTATGCTTAGCTATTTTAATAAGCAGTTTCATTTTTGAAAAATTCTTTAGGACTGGGGACGTGACTAAGTGGTAGAGCACTTTCCTAGTATGCATGAGACCCTGGACTCAATCCCTAGACTGCAAAAAATCAATCAATCAATCAATCAATCAATCTTTGGAAAGCATCATGGAGTTGAAAAGCATTCTAGCATTACTCTTACCATGCTATGTCTTTAGGCATCTTGGGGGTTTTGAAAGTCAGAGCAAATCCATCTGAGTTCTTGCCCTATAGTCATGTCTGGTATCAGTGTCTTATATTACAATCTTCCAATCCAGTAACTTTTCATTAGAAAAGACATGGTCATACTTGTTATTGTGTATGTGGGAACACTCATACATTTGAACAGGACCTGAAAAAATTATCAGAGAATTTCCTTCCAACTCTTAAACCTTTATACCTAAAAATAAAAACTGTAAACCTCTTCCTTCACATTATCTACAGCAAGCTGCTCCTTTTTTCAACATCTACTTCACATGGGAGCAAATTGCTGGTTTAATTATGTTAGAATGAAACTGGTTAGCAAGCTTTGAGCCTAGTCCATGTCAGAACAATTAATTACTGAATTAATTTTTTTCTTGTATTAATAAGTGTCATATTCCATACCATCAAATTAGAGTTTGAGAAAAAATGATTGTTTCCATGCAGATGTTTCACAAGAATGAAGTTGGTGAATCAAAAGCTAACTATTTGGAAAGGATATATATGTATCCCAAGTACTTAACTGCACATTAAAATGGGTGGAGTCCCCAAGACTCTTGTACAAATTATATTGAAACTCAGTATTACTGTTCCCATAAAATGGAGACAGGTTGCAACACCTCATTTGGAGTACTTCATATCTGTGCTTCTATCAGTTCTGAATTTTAAATGATAGTTATGTCTCTTGCCTGGATTTAGTTCAAGATATTGATCAATATTTAATTTAATAGTTCTTAGAAATTTACTCAGAATATGTTCTCTGCCAGTTAAAACATTTTCTTTTTCAAAAGCACAAATCGATGGATGCTTTCTTGGGGCCTTTATTGCTGCTTTTGTGGCTCACCTGATGTAACTATGGTAAGGATATAGTCTGGTCAATACAAAAGTAGAGGTTTTATTTTAATTTGAGTGATTCTCACTGTAATTTTCACTTGCGTGCCTGATCCTCCTCCCTCCCCAACACACACACACACACACCTTTTAAACCTTGGGTCATGCCCTAATAGGTGCTTAACAAATGTTTACTGGATCAATGACAAAATGTTTTTTCCAACTGGGGCAGACACCATCTCTTCTCTAGCCAATATCTAGTTATGCCCCATGCCCTGTGCAGAAAACCTTGATTCACTCAGTTAGAGAGCCATGCCTCAAGTAGTCCCAGCAATTCAATTCTCCTCAGTCAACACTGGTCTAAAGGTGCTCATGAAATCCAGCTCTAACCTTGGAGAAGTGAGTAATCTAAGTGGGGTTTTCAGGAAAGCATTCCCTTTTCCCACGAAAAAGATCAGACTCCGCTGGCAAAACACTCTGCTCGCTCCTTTTCTTCTGACTTGAATGCAGAAAGTCTGGGGCAGCCATCTTAGGATCACAACGCAGGGAGACAAAAGCCAATGCATGAAAACTGGCAGAGATTCAGAAAAACAGGAAGAATGCAAGACAGCATGATTGAGCATCTGCACCAGCTCGAGGGGAACATTGCTTAAACTGGGCGTTGAGAACTCTGCAACTTGCAGCCAAAGCACTTCTTACCAGTAGCACCCTTGAAGGTGAAGAGCAGTAGGACACACATGTACTTAGGTTCAGCAAAGTCCATTTCTGGCACTTCCTCCCACCTTCTTGTTCTCTATGCCCATCAGCTGATGACTTTCCTTTCTTCCCAAGCTTCCTTCCCTATGAGTTTTCTGCTACCACATAAAAATTACTGTAAACTCAGATGTTTTAAACAATACCAATTCATTACCTCACAGTTCTATAGGGTAGGAGTTTGGGCACCACTGAGCTGAGTCCTCCGCTCAGGGTAAGGTCAAGGCATCACTGGGCTGCGTACCTTTCCAAAGCTCAGGGTCCTCTTTCAAGTTCATGTGGTTCAGCAGAATTCAGCTCTCATGAGACGGAGGTCCCCATTTCCTTCTTGGTCACCAGCAGGGCTTCCTCTCATCTCCCAGGGAAAACCCACATTCCTTGCCACCTTCATCTTCAAGCCAGCAACATCAAATCCCTCCTGTGCTTCAAACTCCCTCTCCCTAAAGAGCCTGATTTAAAAAGTCCCGTGATTGAGTCAGGCCCACCAGGATAATTGCCCTGTTTTAAGGTCACCAGATTAGGCACCTTAATTGTGTCTGTAAAATTCCTTCACAGCAGTTCCAGATTAGCATTAATTAAATAAACAGTAAGAGGGATGGGTACACAGGGCTAGGAATCTGGAGACTACCTCAGAATTCTGCCTCCCACACCTTCTCAAGGGCAGAGACTGGGCTTTATCTTTCTTAACTTTCTCCCTTTCCTACTTCAATGCCCTTGGGGTGCTTTTGTTCTGCTGTCAGAAGTTCTAATTGTGTTTATTTATCTCTACTGTTTCGGGTTTATGTTGAGTGCATCATAAGACCCAGGTATGTATTATGGGGCGCAACTTAAGAACAGACCGATCACCACTGAGAAGTCCAAATTTGAGTCTTTATTAAGCCGACCGGCTGACTGTCTCACACAATGCCCCAAAAATGGCTGTTGGGAGAACAGCCCCGACCACAGGGTCATAGGGGTTCTTATACCAAAAATCAATCATAAGTGTCTGTTGCTATGATTTGAAATTATAAACTAACATCATGAGATCATTGACAGAGGGGGAGGTGGGTCAAAATGACCCTTACCTAGGTACAAACTAAACAATGGTTACTAACATCCACACAATCACCGTTCACATGGTACATTGGTTAAGAGCAATAGAGATCAAAAGAGAGCAATTTTTCATTGCATAAGAATTGTCATTTTGTATTGCTAAACATGTCACATTAAGTAACTGAGGATGGGTACAGAGGCAGGGTGTTCCCATGGGAGAAGCTTATTTCCTATATAACACAGAGTCTCAGAGCAAAATGGAGTCTGTTTAGTCATTTCCCTTAGAGTCTGGCCTATAACATTCTCATGGAGCCAGATCTGTCAGCCCATCACAGTATGTTTATGGGTCAACTTTGTAGAATATTTATTATCAGGGGATCAGCTCTGGAAAGTCCAAGATGAAGTCAAGAATCTGTATTCTTAACTAGTGCAATTTGAGTGTTGTGAGGTAGGTGTTCCAGGGTCACTGGAGATAAAGAACTCTGCAAGACAGAGGCCATTCTTTTCAGGGCCACTGTGAGGCTTCGAGGCTGCAAAGTGTACAAGTCACTGGGCACATAGTAGAACGCAATGAACGCTGGTCCCCATGTGTGCCTGCTATATAGTGCACATTAAATAAGCATTGAAAGAAAAGGTAAAGTGTGAGTGTGTGAATAATTTCGGCTGGCCAGGTGCAACGGCACATGCCTGTAATCCCAGCAACTCAGGAAGCTGAGGCAGAAGGACCGCAGGTTCACAGGCAGCCTCAGCAATTTAATGAGGCCCTAAACAACTTGAAACCCTGTCTCAAAATAAAAAATAAAAAGGACTGGGAATGTGACTCAGCGGTTAAGCATCCTTGGTTTCAATCCCCAGTACCAAAAAAAGAGAGAGAGAGAGAGAGAGAGAGAGAGAGAGAGAATAATTTTGGTTAGAGGAATTTAAAAAAAAACTGACTAATAATGGTTTTTTAAAAGCTAGAGTTCGGGCTGAGGAGCTAGCTCAGTCGGTAGAGTACTTGCCTTGCAAGCACAAGGCCCTGGGTTTGATCCCTAGCACCACAAAAAATAAATAAATAAATAAAAAGAAAGGCCAGAGTTCTAGCACAATGGCACAAACCTGTAATACCAGCGACTTTGGAAACTGAGACAGTAGAGTCACAGATTCAAGGCCAACCTCAGCAACTTAGGAGGACCCTTTTCAAATTAAGAAATAAAAAGGACTGGGGATTTATTTAGTTCAGTGGTAGAATGTCACTGAGTTAAATCTCCAGTACGCTGCTCCCAAACCCCACCCCATCCCCACAAAAAAATCTGTTTATAGTTCATTAATGCAGATGCTGGCTCAGTAGCTAGAGGATGCCCAGGCTCTGGACCCAATGTGTTTATGATTCTTTATTTCTTTTTTCTTAAGCATTTTTATCAAAATATAATTTACATATCACAAAGTTTTCCTATTTAAAGTGTACAATTCATTGATTTATAGTATATTTACAGAGTACTGCAACCATTACTGTAATCTAATTTTAGAACATTTTCATTGTCCCTAAAAGAAACTCCATGCCCATTAGCAGTGCTTCCTCATTCCCGTCTCCTTCCCTAACCCCAGGAGACACTGATCTGTTCTCTGTCTCTCTTGCTTTGACTCTTCTGGACATTTCTGGTTTTTTTCACTTAGCACAGTGTTTGCAAGGTTTCATCCATATCATACAGGAATCATCTTGTTTATCCATTCTGTGACCCTCTTCATCTTCCCTTCTAGGTAGCAGGGTAGATAGACAATCTCCGGTGTCACATTCTCTTTAAAATGCATTCCACGAGCTAAGAGGGAGAAGCCCCCTGACTACCCACCTCCTTTTTATTTTTATTAGGGAGCAAAAGCACTCCCTGGAGAGCCTCAGCAGGCTTCCTCTCAGATCTCACTGGTCAGGACTGGGACATATGGCCACCCAGCTTCACAGGAAAGTGGGAAAGCAAGCATTTTTTAAAATTCATTTTTATTGTAAACAAATAGGATACATCTTGTTTCTCAGTTTGTACATGAAGTAGAGGCATACCGTTTTTGTAATCATACATTTACCTAGGATAATAGTTTTTGATTCATTCTGTTATTTTTTTCTCCCCCCATCCCTCCCACCCCTCTTATCCCTCTATACAGTCCCTCCTTCCTCCATTTTGGCCCCCCTCCCACCCCCCATTATGTGTCATCATCCGCTTATCAGCGAGATCATTCATCCTTTAGTTTTTTGAGATTGACTTATCTCACTTAGCATGATATTCTCCAATTTCATCCATTTGCCTGCAAATGCTATAATTTTATTATTTTTTATGCTGAGTAATATTCCATTGTGTGTGTGTATGTGTGTGTGTGTGTGTGTGTGTGTGTGTGTGTATCATAGTTTCTTTATCCATTGATCCATTGAAGGGCATCTAGGTTGGTTCCACAATCTGGCTATTGTGAATTGAGCAGCTATGAACATTGATGTGACTGTATCTCTGTAGTATGCTGATTTTAAGTCCTTTGGGTATAGACCAAGGAGTGGGATAGCTGGGTCAAATGGTGGGTCCACTCCAAGTAGAAAGCAAGCATTTTTAACAGAAGTCAGGCAAGGAAAGAGGGGACTGGAAGTAGCTTGTGGGTTTCTGCCCCCATAGGATTTACAACTCTTTTTCACTGTAAGTGGATATTTTGTTATTCCTTTTAATTATAATTAGTATAAGAGTTAGGGCTATACTTAGCTGTAGATAATGTCTCTCCACTAAGTCACCTCAGACAAACTCTTCAGAATTATTTGGGAGTTTCTCTTAGGATTATGACTATGTCTAAGACTATTATGACTATGTCTAAGATCTATGTTTTTTACCTTTTAACATAATTTATTTAGTTTTAAAATTGACAAAAATTGAATGCATTTATCTTGTACAACCAGTGGTATTGAACTATGTATATGCTGCATGCTGTGGATTGAGGTTTGCATCCCTCTAAAATTCATGTTGAAAATTCATAGTGCCATAGTAGTAAGAAGCGAGGCCTTTGGGAGGTAACGGTGTCGTGAGGACTCTCCTTCATAAGTGGAATTAGTGCCTTTAAGAAAGGACTCAGGGGAGCTAGCAGGGCCTTTTCTGTTCCTTCCATCAATCTGGAAGACACAGCAACAAGGCACCATCTTAGAAGCAGAGAGCAAACCCTCATCAGACACGGACTCTGCCAGTACCTTAATCCAAGACTTCTAAGCCCCCAGAACTGTGAGAAATTTCTATAATTTATATGTCATTCATTCTGTGGTATTTTGTTATACTGCAAGTACAGACTAAGACATAAAATGGCTAAACCAAACTAATGAGCGTGTGTCTGCTGCCTGAGTGGGATGAGGGCCATTCGGTCTGAAGGAGGACCCTCTGAGGAGTGAAATGCATCTGAGTTCCCCACAGTGTTGGCTGCCTGGTACCCAGGCTCCTCCACAGCTTGACTTCTCCTCTGCCTAATTCTGCTTCCTCCCTGTTCCCTTCACAGACTCCTTGAGCAACACCTCTAAACCCCGAACTTCGTCTCACCATCTGCTTCTGGAGTACCCAACCTACCAAGTTCCTTGAAAAAATCTGCTGGAATTTTCATTGCAAATTGATTAATGGTATGGAACAACTTAGACGTGAAATGTTTTTATGAGTTTTCATTATTTATTAATATGACTTGTATTTGTTTAGGTCTTTAATGTCTTTCAATTAAGATTTTAAATTTCTCATTAAAAGCATTGCACATATTTTGTTAGTTTTTTTTCTTGGTAGCTTGTCTTTTACTACATCTGTGTGTATATATATATATACACACACACATATACACACACACACACAAATATTTAAAAATATGTTTTCTAAATGTTTGTTTCAAGTTTGTGTATCTGTAACAAGCTTTGTGTATTGAGGATACATACTTTCTTATTCACATACAGGGGAGAAAGCAATTTTCATACCCTGATCACCAAACAAAAGAATTAAGTTTCACTCTAATTGAACACATTTTGATCACATACTTCAGTGAATCATTGAAACCAGGAAAATGTCATATGTTGATTGGCTGGATCTGAATTATATGGTGCATTACATCAAGTCACATGACCAGGAAATCCAGGGTCTGATTAGGAAGGGTGAGTGGAGGATATACTCAGGAGAAGACCCACCAGGTCCACTGCTTAGGAGTATCTTCTGTTGCTGTCAGGGCCCACGATACCATCTTCACCAAAAAGCCTGGAGGATTAATTAGAGCAATAGCAGCAGCAGCAATCTCAAAAGCGCTTCAGAATATCACCAAGGTTACAACATCCAAGACATCTGATGGGTTGCAAAGAGATTTCTCTTAATGCCTCTTTTATTTTGGAATAAGAAAAATAATGTCATGTGTCCATCAGTTCAGTTTTATTCTCAACTCAATTTAAACTCAAAATAAAAAGATGAGCACAGTTTCAGATACTCTGTTTTATCTTAATCCACATTCACAGCATCCAGTGTTTTTATTAACTCCACTTTGTGGATGCAAAAGCTACGTTTCGGAACAATGATGTGGATTCGTCTCTCAGGTAATACAGCTACTTAGATACTATCACTGAAAATCAAGTGTCCAGTGATACTAAATCACAATCAGGTGAATCAGGCCTTACTATCAAAATACCTGGTCCCTGCTACAATGAGCCATTCTGAGGATAGAAATACTCTACACAGTCATCTGCATTTCTTGATCCTCAGGCCTCACGTTTTTATGAGCGTTTTCTTCCATTGCCATGCTGATGATTTTGTATTAATTCTTCTGATGTTCCTGGTAAATGCAAAAGCCATACATGATATTTTAGCTTTGTCAAGTAGGGGTCTGAGAGCCAAGAAACAGTGGTGTATTATTATGACTGTGTCCCCGGGCGCCTGGTTGCAGCTATTCTGCAAGGTATTCTTAGCTTCATGCATATGCTCCTGGGTCAGCCCATTTGCTAAGAGCCAAACACTGATGTATATTTTTAGCACCATCATTAGGCTCCTTCCTTTATCTGCAGAAGCCAATCTCTGCCAATTACAGGACCCATTAGTCGACCAGCTGCCATATGAGCTCCACTCCTATCATTAGACACATTTTTCTTCCTTACGATCATTTTTAGAGCAAATATCCTCTCTCCAAGCTATACAAGTTCCACCAACTAATATAGCTGAGGTAAAAGATTTATTTGTCTAACCTTTGATAATTGAATTAAAGTTGTTACTCTGAAGCTTTTTTTCTTTTATACTTTAATATTAACATATTTAGATCCAAACCATCTGAGAAGAAAATGGAGCTTAATCCAATTTGAAGGTGTCACACAAACCAAGCACATAATCATTATGTTAAAAACTCCTTGTTTATGTGATCAGGATGCAGTGTTACTGGACCTTGATTTGGGTCAAGTATAAGACAATTTTTAAGGTATTTCATTAGTACATGGAACTTACTCTAGTTCTTAAGGTTTTAACTTTCATGTTTTTGAAAGCAATACATGTAGTTCAGTGTCTGTGCTAGTGTTGAATAATTTTTTTTTTGTAAATTCATACTAAATAAAATGTTATCAGAGTCCCACTTCATAAATAATTTTGCTAAATAAAATACATGGATAAATATAGATAATATAGATAAATATAGATAAATTTAGATAATAAAGAAAAATAAAAAAAATCAAATGATTCTGTAGTCAATTCCATCCTCATACAACCTGTAGGTAGCCACTGTTTATTGAGTGCCTGCTGCATGCCAGGTACTATTCTGAGTTGACCTTGTATAACTCAGCATACCAACTGAGAGATTAGGAAAAGTTACCATTTTCCAATTTGATAAATGAGAAAACTGAGATTTTTCAAGAGTTAGACCACTTACTATAAAATAGGATTTCACTCCATTATCAGTAATTACCAACTCACTAGAGTGTTTAACAGTCATGTACTATAGGACAAAAAACAGCTTTTCTTCCATTAAGCTAGGCCCACCTGACAAACCACTATCCTGTGATAATGCCCAGCCACAGCTCAGCCTGCCTGGTGGGACACTCCACTGCCAGGACACCTGCCCCAGCCCGTGGCTTTGCCACTGGGTCACAGTCTGGCACGCCCATATCTATCTCCCAAACAGGGAAGTTGGGAAGTCTTAAACCCCAACCTTCAACTCAGTGAACAACACAATAAAAAGGAAGGACTCCACAGCCCACAGCCCACACTACCTCGCTCAGTTCATCCCTCAAGCAGAAATGAAAAGAAATCAGTTGGGCACAGCCAGTCAACACACATGCTCACTGACTCTTGTCCACCATAGTGGAAATGACTCCTTATTTTTTAATTTTTCACCAAGATTTTCCCCCATTTTTTTTTTCTGTTGTTGTTTTATTTTGTTTTTGGTTTTGGTTTTCTCTATTTGGTTTTTGTTTTATTTGAATGTGTAGTGATTGATTCGAGGACATCTATACATATACATATTTGTTTCTCTCTCCTGGTTTCTAGCCTTTTAAAAAGGCATTATTTTCCCATGCTCTGTTTTTTGAGGGCTAGGGTTTTTGATTAGTATATTCTGATTTTTTCTATAGTCTTTGCCACTACTACTCTATCTCCCTAGTCTTTTTCTCTCTTTTTTCTGTTGCTGACAGCCAAATTCCATTCCCTCTCTCCTCCCTTATATTCTTCCTTCTATTTTTTCTCTCCTTCTTCATTAACAACACATCCTAAGTTACCACCATATCTTCCCTATTCACCCTTTGAAACTGCAAACACTTTCTACCCTCCTATCTCTTATCTCTGCTTCTTTCCTCATACTCAACTCTATCCTTAACACCTCTTAATACTAATTGATGTATATAACATCTGCCTCCACCACCAATGCCACAGCAATAATTAATGTAAAAAAATGAATATGGTGGAAGACATAGACAACAACTATTATTTGATTTTATGCCAGACATAATTCAAGATTATTTTTTGTTCTTATTGATGGAAATTGCTGATCTTTCTATTTCTGTATATTGTACGAATTCACACTATAGATATCAAAATAGGAACTAAGTACCTAGTATACTGCTATATGTTAATTGCATAGATTATTGCTACCATTGGGTTCCCCTCTAATCTGTGAGATACTTGTAATATAGAGGGACACTATAAACTTGTAAGTTAGAAACTCTACAGATTCAGATCCTTTCAGATGGGTACACATACAAACAATATAAAAAAGTAAGGGAACAAACCATCCCAAACAACACATAATACCTCAACAACAGCCTCCTTGGATGCCACAGTGGAGGAAATATTAGAGATGGAATTCAGAAAGTTCATGGTTAAACTGATCTATAAGGTAAACAATGACATAAAAATGAAATCAGAGAAAAAATACAAGAAATGAAAGATCACTTCAATAAGAAGATAGAGATCCCAAAGAAGAATCAGTTAGAAATCCTTGAAACAAAGGAATCAATAAGCCAAATTAAAAATTCACTGGAAAACCTCACCCGCAAACTAGACCATTTGGAAGATAGAGTTTCAGGTGGTGAAGACAAAATATATAATCTTGAAAATAAAGTTGGCCATATAGAAAAGATGTTAAGAGACCATGAACAGATGTTCCAAGAAATATGGGATAACATGAAAAGACCAAATTTAAGATTTATCAGGATAGATGAAGGCTTGGAGATACAAACCAAAGGAATGCACAATCTTTTCAATAAAATAATATCTGAAAATTCTCCAAACCTTAAGCATGAAATGGAATATCAAATATAGGACACTTACAGGACAAAAATATGCAAAATTACAACAGACCCACACCAAGGCACATTATTAGGAAAATGCCTAATATACAGAATAAGGATAGAATTTTAAAGGATACCAGAGAAAAATGACAGGCCACATTAAAAGGGACACCAATCTGGATCTCAGTTGATTTCTCAACTCAGACCCTCAAAGCTAAGAAATCTTAGAATAATATATACCAAGCTCTGAAAGAAAATGGATGCCAACCAAGAATACTATCCCCAGAAAAATTAAACTTCAAAACTGGTGAGAAAATAAAAACCTTTCATTATAAAAGTTAAAAGAATTCACAACAAGAAAGCCTCTACTACAAAACATACTCAATAAAATATTTCATGAAGAAGAAATGAAAAATAAAAGTGAAAAACAACTAAGGGAGGAGCTACACTAGAAGAATAGTCTATCAAAGAAGAAAATAATTCAAATTAAAAATCAGAAATAACTCAAAATGACAAGGAATAAAAATCATATCTCAATAACAACATTGAATGTAAATGGCCTAAACTCATCGATCCAAAGACAGAGACTGGCAGATTAGATTAAAAAACAAGACCCAACAATATTCTGTCTCCAAGAGACTATCTCATAGGCAAAGACATCTCCAGACTGAAAGTTAAAAAATGGGAAAAAAAACATATTATTCATATGGATCTCATAAACAAGCAAAGGTTTCTATTCTCATGTCAGATAAAGTGGACTTCAAGTCAAAGTTAATCAGAAGGGACACAGGACATTTTATCCTGCTTAAGGGAATTACACATAAACAAGACATAACAATCATAAATATTTATGCCCCAAATAATGGACTATCTACATACATCAAACAAACCCTTCTCAATTTCAAGAATCAAATAGACCACAATACAATAATACTAGGTTACTTTAACACACACCTCTCATCACTGGATAGGTTCTCCAAACAAAAACTAAATAAAGAAGCTATAGAACTAAAAAATATAATGAGTAAGTTAGTCTTAACAGACATATATAGAATATTTATCCATGAATGACTAATACACTTTCTTCTCAGCAGCATGTGAATTCTTCTCTAAAATAGACCATATCTTAGGCCACAAAGCAACTCTTAGAAAAAAAAAAAAAATAGAGATACTACCTTGCATCCTATCAAATCATAATGGAATAAAATTAGAAATCAATGATAAAATAAAAAATAAAAGCTACTTTAACACTTGGGGACTAAATAATATGCTATTGAATGACCAGTGGATAGCTGCATAAATCAGGGATAAAATTTTAAAATACTTAGAGGTAAATGACAATAGTGACACAATATATCAAAATCTCTGGGATACTATGAAGTTGGTTCTAAAAGGAAAGTTTATTGCATTGAGTTCATTCATTAAAAGAATAGAAAGTCAACAAATAAATTAACCTAATATTACACACAAGGCCCTAGAAAAAGAAGAATGAATTAATACCAAACACAGTATAAAACAGGAATTTATTAAAATCAGAGGAAAAATTAATGAAATTGAAACAAAAAATTTCACAAAATCAATGAAACAAAAGTTGTTTCTTTGAAAAAAATAATAAAATTGATAAACCCTTAGCCAAGCTAACAAAAAAAGAGAGAGAAAGGCAGATCTCCAGCACTGTGCCCTCCCATCTACCAACACATTGGGACACCACCATCTTGGATTATCCCTGCCACTGCTGCCACCATCTTATTTGAGGTAGCTTTCATCTGGGGGCACCTGCCAAAGAATAACTCATTATCAAGATATCTGCAGTTTAGCCACTACTACTGCTGCCACTAACTTCAGATGTGGCTGCTTACATCCAGAGATAATAGCCAGGACCTGAAAGATCATTACCAAGGGCCCTACAGACTTGGTTACATCTGAGGTATCCCTGCTAGGTGTGCTAATAGCCACCATCTTGCTGCAGAAGAAGGAGAGAAACTTGCAAGGGGTTGGTAGGTGAAAAAGGGCGTGAGGGCATCTTGATCCCGGCTTGTCCAGTCAACCAGCCTGGCACCCACCTGGACCTCAGAGACAACTCAGGCAGGTCTTGCTGGGACCCGATATCAGCCTGGTCCGTGACTCCACTGATCACCTGGTCCTGCCAGTTTGACAATCAACAGGGCCCTCCAGCTCCTCAATCCCCAGTCTCCCAACCATCCCCCAGCCACTAACCTGGCCCAGTGCCTGCAGCTATGTGTCTGACCCACAGCTTTCAAAACCTGGTCCTGATTTGCCCAATACAGAACAGCTTTCCGAGGCAGACACTCAGCCCTCAGGACTCCTGGGGAGAGAGCTTCCTGACTGGGAAGTTGAAAGGGCAGGGACAGGAGAGATACAAATTAGAGACTAAATTTTAGATCAGGAATTGTGGGGTCCACAAGTGAGGGAAGGGGCTAAGATCAAACTCCTGCATCACACAAGACCCCAAAGGAGAGTCCTGGGGTGCAGTCTTTCGGATGGACTAGCAATCACTATGCCCTGCCTCCAGGAGTCCCACCTCCAAATCTAATCCTCCCAACTTAGTAACTATCTTCATCCTGAGGGTAGAGTTACCAGCAAACTCCAGACAATCCCACCTATCAGAAGAGAATGGAGCAGAGAAGATATTGAATGCCAATAGAAACAATTGTTCAATTTTCCTTCAAGACTTTTCTTTTCTTTTTTTTCTCCATGCTTTTTTCATTTTGCTTTTTTTGTTTCCTACTCTCACATCCCCATCATCTTTGAAATCAAGTGCCTTTCACACATCAGGCTACTGAAGACTGGAAGGTTTGAAGGGTATATTACCGTTTTTTTGTGTATTCTTTTTGTTTTTTTCACTCACTGTCTCTATTTTCCTCTTATTTATTTGTTTCCTTGGAGTCTCTCTCTCCCTTTTCTCATGCTAACAACCACTTCTTTTGATTCTGCTTTCATTCTTGCTATGATCTAGTACCTCTATATTCTCACTTTTTACTTCATTAACATTACATCCTATACTCATCACCCAACCTCTTTGTCCACCATTAGAAATCATGGACTTTATTGCAAACCTATTGTTTATACTGTAGATAATAATTGAACACATCATCTCTCTTTATTATGACAATACTGTTAACATCTTAATAGGGGCTATTTGGTTTAAGGCTACATATTGTTTCCATAGGGTGCTGTTAATATTGATCTCCCTTAAAGGCAAGGTATTAAAAACTTGCAGGGACACTATAAATCTATAGGTTGGAAACTGTAATACTTTGGATCTGCACTGCTAGAGGAGAAGATACACAAACAACAAGAAAAAACAAGGGCAGAAAGTGCCCCAAACAAACCAAGTTGCTACATTAATAGAATCCATTGACGGCACCACAGGAAATAAATGTCAGAAAAGGAGTTCAGGAGGTACATAATCAAAATGATCCACAAAGTAAAGGATGATATAAGAGAGAGAAAATGCAGGCAACAAAATATCACTTCAATAAAGAGTTAAAAGAGCAAATGCAGGGAGCAAAAGTTTATTTCAATAAAGAGATAGAGATTCTGAAAAAATAACCAAGAAATCCTTGAAATGAAGGAAATAGTAAACTAAATTAAAAACTCAATAGAAATCATCACCAAAAGATTAGATCACTTGAAAGACAGAAGCACAGACAATGAAGACAAAATATTTAATCTTGAAAATAAAGTTGACCAAACAGAAAAGATGGTAAGAAATCATGAACATAACCTCCAAGAATTATGGGATAATATGAAAAGATCAAACTTAAGAATTATTGGCATTGAGGAAGGCACAGAGATACAAACCAAAGGAATGAACAACCAAGTCAATGAAATAATATCAGAAAATTTCCAAATCCTGAAGAATGAAATGGAAGATCAACTACAAGAGACTTATAGGACACCAAATGCACAAAATCACAACAGATCCACACCAAGTCACATTATAATGAAAATGCCCAGCATACAAAATAAAAATAGAATTTTAAAAGCCATGAGAGAAAAGTACCAGCTTACATATAGGGGGAAATCAATACAGATATCAGCAGATTTCTCAGCCCAGACCCTAAAAGCTAGAATGGCCTGGAATAATATATACCAAGCTCTGAAAGAAAATGGATGCCAACCAAGAATCTTATATCCAGCAAGACTAACCTTCAGATTTGATGATGAAATAAAATCCTTCCACAATAAACAAAAGTTATAAGAATTTACAAATAGAAAACCTGCACTACAGAACATTCTCAGAAAAATATTCCATGAGAAGGAAATAAAAAAACAACAATGTAGGTCAGCAAAGGGAAGAATTACACTAAAGGAAAAGTCAGTCAAAGGAGAAACCAAGCCTAGTTAAAAACCAAAAATAGGCCAAAATGACTGGGAATATAAATCTTATTTCAATAATAACTCTTAATGTTAATGGCCTAAACTCATTAATCAAGAGACATAGACTGGCAGATTGGATTTTGAAAAACAAGACCCAATAATATGCTGCCTTCAAGAGACTCATCTCATAGGAAAAGCCATTCACAGACTGAAGGTGAAAGGATGGGAAAAACATACCATGCACATGGACCCAGTAAGAAAGCAGGGGTTTCCATCCTCATATCAGATAATGTGGACTTCAAGCCAAAATTATTCAGAAGGGATAAAGAAGGACATTTCATACTGCTTAAGGAAGCATAAATCAGCAAGATATAACAATTGTAAATACTTATGCACCAAACTGGAGCATCTATATGCATCAAAAAAAACCCTTCTCAATTTCAGGAATCAAATAGACCACAACACAATAATACTGGGTGATTTTACCACACCTCCATCACCACTGGATAGATCTTACAAACAAAGACTGAACAAAGAAACAATAGAACTCAATAATACAATCAATAATTTAGACTTAACAGACATATATAGAATATACCATCCATCAACAAGTGAATACACTTTCTAAAATAGACCATATGTTATGCCATAAAGCAACTCTTAGAAAATACAAAAAAAAAAGAGATACTACCTTGCATTCTATCACATCATAATGGAATGAAATTAGAAATCAATGATAAAATAAAAAATAGAAACTATTCCAACACTTGGAGACTAAATAATATACTATTGAATGATGCATGGATAGCAGAAGACATCAGGGAGGAGATAAAAAAATTCTTAGAGGTAAATGAGAACATTGATACAACATATCAAAATCTCTGGGACTCTATGAAAGCAGTATTAAGAGCAAAGTTCATTGCACTGAACTCATTCAATAAAAGAATAAAAAGTCAACAAATAAATGACCTAACATTACATCTCAAAACCCTAGAAAAAGGTTTTCTAGGGTCTTCTACCAAAAGTAGAAGACAGGAAATAATTAAATCAAAGCTGAAATCAATGAAATTGAAACAAAAGAAACAATTGAAAAAATTGACAAAACAAGAAGTTGGTTCTTTGAAAAAATAAACAAAATTGATAAACACTTAGCCACACTAATGAAGAGAAACAGAGTCAAAACTCAAATTACTAAAATGTGTGATGAAAAAGGAAATATCACAATAGACACTATTGAAAAACAAAACAATCAGAAGCTATTCTGAAAATCTATACTCCAATAAAATAGAAAATCTCAAAGATATTGAGAAATTTCTAGAGACTTATGAAATACCCAAACTGAATAAGAAGGACATACACAATTTAAACAGACCAATTTAAGCAATGAAATAGAAGATGCCATGAAAGGCTTACCAACCAAGAAAAACCTGGGAAAAGACAGATTCCCAGTCGAGTTCTACAAGACATGAAAAGAAGAACTAATAGTAATACTCCTCAAAGTATTCCATGAAAGAGAAAAGGAGGGAACCCTTTCAAACTCATTCTATGAAGCTAGTATCACCTTGATACCAAAATCAGACAAAGACAATAGACTTAAAGTTAAGAATTATATGATCATTTCAATACATGCAGAAAAAATATTTGATAAAATACAGTACCCCTTCATGCTCAAAGCACTAGAAAAAATAGGGATAGTAGGAACATACCTCGACATTGTAAAAGTTATCTATGCTAAGCCCAAAGCCAACATCATTCTAAATTGAAAAAAATTGAAAGAATTCCCTCTAAAAACTGAAACAAGACAGGGATGCCTTCTTTCTCCACTTCTATTCAACATAGTTCATGAAACTCTAGCCAGAGCAATTAGACAGACCAAAGAAATTAAAACGATATGAATAGGAAGAGAAGAACTCAAACTATCACTATTTGCCAATGACTTGATTCTATATTCATAGGATCTAAAAAATTCCACCAGAAAACTTCTAGAACTAATAAATGAATTTAGCAAAGTAGCAGGATATAAAGTCAACACACATAAATCTAATGCATTCTATTCATACGTAATGAATCCTGTGAAAGAAAAATTAGGAAAACTACCCCATTCACAATAGCCTCAAAAAAAAAATAGAATACTTGGGAATCAATCTAACAAAAGAGGTGAAAGACTTCTACAATAAAACTACAGAACACTAAAGAAAAAAACTTAGAAGATAGAAAGATCTCCCATGTTCTTGGATAGGCCGAATTAATATTGTCAAAATGGCCATACTACTAAAAGCACTGTAAGATTCAATGCCATTCCAATTAAAATCCCAATGATGTATCTCATAGAAATAGAGAAAGCAATCATGAAATTCACTTGGAAGAATAAGAGACCCAGAATAGCCAGAGCAATCTTTAGCAGGAAGAGTGAAGCCGGAGGTATCACATTACCTGAACTTAAACTATACTATAGAGCAATATGAACCAAATTCCTCAACAAGATTCCTGAAGCACAAGAAGTAAAATCGAGAACCAATAAATGGGATGGTATCAAACTAAAAAACTTCTTCATAGCAAAGAAAAAAATCAAGAACATGAAGAGAGCCTACAGAATGGGAAAAAAATCTTTGCCACCTACACCTCAGAGAATTAATCTCTAGAATACACAAAGAACTCAAAAAATTTAACACCAAAAAACACATAACCCAATCAATAAATGGGCAAAGGAATTGAACTGGCATTTCATAGAAGAAGAAATATGACCAATCAACAAATAAATTAAAAATGTTCAATATCTCTAGCAATTAGAGAAATGCAAATTAAAACTACACTGAGATTTCATCTGACTCCAGTTAGAATGACAATTATCAGGAATACAAGAAACAATAAATGTTGGGGTGGATGAGGATAAAAAGGTTTACACATACATAGATGGTGGGACTGCAAATTGGTGCAACCACTCTGGAAAGCAGTACAGAGATTTCTCAGAAAACTTGAAATGCAACCACCATTTCCCAGTTATCCCACTCCTTGGTTTATACACAAAGGACTTAAAATCAGCACACTACAGTGACACAGCCACATCAATGTTTATAGCAGCTCAATTCACAATAGCTACACTATGGAACCACCTAGGTGTCCTTCAACAAATGAATGGATAAAGAAAATGTTGTTAATATACACAGTGGAATATTCTACTCAGCCACAGAGAATGAAATTATGGCATTTGTTGGTACATAGATGAAACTGGAGGCTATCATGCTAAGTGAAATAAGCCAATACCAAAACACCAAAGATGGAATGTTCTCTCTGATCTGTCGAAGCTAACACACAATAAGTGGGGTGGGGAGGGAAGAATAGAAGTTCATTGGATTAGACAAAGGAGAATAAGGGAAGGGAGGGCCATAGGAAAAGGAAAGACATTAGAATGAATAGGACATAACTTTCCTATGTTCATGAATGCATACATGACCAGTAAAACCCCACATGATGTACAACCACAAGAATGGGATCCTAATTAGAATAAGGTATACTACATGTATGTATAATATGTCAAAATACACTCCACTGTCATGTACACCTAAAATGAACAAAAAAAGTAATAATAGAAACTTCTGACTGAGGTTGAGAGGGACAGTGAGGAAAAGGAGAGATACGTATGAGGAACGTTTTTTACAGATTTGTATGGTCCTTTAGGGAGAAAGGGGAAAGAAGTGCTCTATTCACTAGTGCTTACTTTTTCTTGAATACATTCATTCCCCACCCTCTATATAGGACCAATTATAAAAATTCACCAGGAATAAAATGTAGGTTAAAAAAAGAGATGATTCTAGGTAGAAGAGGAGAAATATTCTTCTAGGAGAAGCATGTATGTATCCATCACAGGTTGTATGTTTCAATCACAGGTTGGCCAAAAACCAAAGCTTCTTGTGACGGTTACTTTTATGTGCCAACTTGACTATGCCCCAGGGTCCCCAGATATTTGGTCAAAAATTATTCTGGGTGTTTCTGCATGGTTATTTTTGGGATGAGGTTAGCACTTAAATTAGTAGATTAAATGAAGGGAATATTCTTTATCATTTGATGCAATTAAAGAGTTTTACAGAAGAAAATGGCTGACTCTTTCCCAAGTAAGAGAGAAGGAAGTCTCTTGGCCTCTTTGCTTTTAAACTGGGATATCAGCTTTTCCTGTCTTCGAAACATCAAAGCTTTCCTGGGTAGCAAGCCTGCCAACCTTTCACACTGGAACTGTGTCACTGGCTGTCTTGATTTCAGGTCTCGGGACTCCAGTGGACACTACACCATTGGCTTTCCTGGGTCTCCGACTAACCAGCTCACCCTGCAGACCCTGGGACTGCCAGCCACCATAATCGCATGAGCCAATTTCTTAAAATAAATATCTTTCTATATCCAGCCTGTTGGTTGTTTCTCTAACACACTAGTCTAGATGTCTGAAGTAGAAAGGGGCTTAATACAGGAACTAGATGCTCATTACCCTTTGGAATGACTAGGAGAACATAAATGATAGAATCAGCTGCTGAGATTTAGGTAATCAGGAAATAAAGGAATCCCAGGACCTCAGCATGATTCACAGGAAGTGGGTGACTCATAGCAAGATGCTGGAAGCTGCTGGCCAAGCCTCGAGTCTGGGGTCTGCTGAAGCCCCCACTCCAGGCTGCCTGTGCTGCAGGGCAGATGGCTTAGGCTATCCTCTCCCCGACATCTCACCGGTGTCTCCAGTGGAGGAATCCAAACTGGAACTCCGCCAGAGAGGGTGAGTTTGGGAAATGTAGTTTTAGCCCACCAACCCTTGTGACAAAAGGGAACATTTAGAATGATCATAAAGAAAGCATGAAAGAAATGAATCAATGGGATGAAATCCCACTGGCCTGAATAACAAAAGCAAGAAAATGCTCTTCTCCCCGCACACATCAGAGAAGCACAGTCTCAGCTGTGATGATGCTAGCAGGTGGTATGGGGACCTGCTGGCTCCGCGAAGGGTCTTATGATCCAGGAGCCCAGAGCTTTGATTTAGTGGCATTTCCACGTCTGTACCACTCCATCAGCTTTCCTGCTTCTCAGGCCTTTGGTGAACTGGGTCACATTTACCATTGATAGTGACATTTGAATAGGTTTACTATGCTATTTCCCTGGCCCTAACCACCAAAGGCAAGGGTTAACCCAGGAGGGAAAAATTTTGAAAGTTTAAACTAGCCTAGCGAGATTTTGCAATCACTGAGAAGTGGAACAAGTTCCTGGTTCTTATGAATTACTAGCTCATTTATGTGAAACCAGTAGAAAAAAACAACAAGGACTCTCCAGCATTTGGTCTGATAGGTAGCAAATCCAAATACTGATTACTACATGTATGCAAAGGGTATTCACCATGGTGAACAGACTCAGTTCATGACTAGAATGTGAGTTTATAAAGCTCCATGGTATTTATTAACCAAGTAATACAGTGGTACTTTAGTGGGGCATAACGTCTACCATAAAACACATTGTAAAAGCTGTAAGCATTTAAAACTCTGGAACCTGGGGGGAACATATGCAGCTCAGAAATCAGAGTGTGTGTGATTGTCCTGTTAGCCTCCTGTTAACGCTTCAACTGATCTTCACGACAATGCTCCTTCATTATGCACTGACCACAAATGTCTGTGATAAGCAGTTTTGTGGCATGCAGAACAAGCTTTTTATCTCACCCAGCAGAGTAGCTTCAACTGCAGATTAGCCTAATGATGTGGGTTAAACTGTCTATGATGATGCAGAAAGGAAAAAAGTTGGGGGAGCTGGGGAAAATTAAGGATGTAGCTCAGTGGGAGAGCACTTGCTTAGCACAGGAGGAGGAGCAGAAGGAGGGAAGGGGAGGAGCAAGATCACAATAATCACCTTCAGCCATAGCAGGGTAAGGCATGATATTACCCCAGTTTTACAGATGGGTAAACAGAAGCACAGAGAAAAGAAGAGAGTCACCCAGGACTAGATCTGCCTTTGAACCTGGGTGTGCCTGACTGAAACCTACCCTTCCAGATCACTCTGCCCCTCAGCATTATTGGTAATAGGGCATTGTTCCCAATAAAGAAGCTGTGACAGGCAGTGAGAAAGAACCAAACGCAAGGTTATAAAGCACCATTTGGTTAATTATTTGTCACGCAAACTTCCTTATTAAAATAGCCAGTAAACAAACTGACTAACTCCCTTTGAGACATCTGCCAGAAATGACAGGATGTTACCAGTAAAATTTAAATCCACTTGAAACCCAGTTTTCAGTGTTTCAAAGTTCAATGAAATTAACACAGGGAATTAAAATAAGCTGGAAATTATAATCTAGAGTTTATATATAAGTCTTTAATGTTAATCAACATGATAAAATCATAATTATTTTATATAATTATATTATACATGTATAATAATGTCATAATATATAATAATATATTATGTAATAACATATAATAATTATAATACATATAGCATACATAATATAGTTCTATATATTGTGTTTAAGTTGTATAGGTATTCCAAATCCGGGATGATGGGACAAAATGGAATTTGTCAGGGAAATGAAGCTGTAAGATCACTCACTAGCAGATGTTGACTAAGCTAAAGAGGGCAAGAGGATTTGGGGGTCTCATGGATGGCTAGATTGAATGATGTAGATGCTGCCCTGTCTCCTCCGCTGCTTTCTAGATTCCCTAAGGAGAAGGGCATGATTTCTTTTTGGACCAAACATTGGAAAAGGGATTCCAAATGAATAGCCTTGTTAGTACTAGACTTGACTGTGGTAATGCCAATGCTTCGGGCCAAGAGGGCTATGAGATGAGTCCAGGGGGCTGCATGTGAAATAACAGAGGGGAGAAAAGCAGGCAGACCCAGGGGAATGCCCCAGGGAGAAGAACGGATGTTCCCCCAGGGGCTTGTCCACCATGAATGTTGACCTGGCAATGTCAGATCTCCAGCTTCTTAAGAGACAATAAAGATCTATATGTTAAGCAAACTCATCTGATTATTTTATAAGTTGACAAAAATTGGACACAGTTACAGTATACAGTGTGCTTTGAAATATCTAGATCAAACAATTAAAATATGCCTTACCTTATTCTTTTTTTTTGAAGTAAGAGCACTTAAACTCTACTCTCCTAGAAATTTTCAAGTATACGACACCTCATTGTTTACTGTAGTCACCATAATGACTGTAGACCACTGGAACTTATTCCTTCTGTCTATATGAAATTTTGTAGCCTTGAACAACATCCCCCAATCCTGCCCCAAACCCAGTCCCTGGTGGCTGTAATTCTATTCTCTGTTTCTATGAGTCTGACTTTCTCAGTTTCCACATATATGTGAGATCATGTATTTTTCTTTCTGTACCTAGCTTATTCCACTTAATGTGAGTCCTACAGGTTCACTCATTCAGTTGTAAGTGATATTTAAAAGACCCCAGGCTTTAAAAGTTGTATTTAACAGAAGGATTCTTCTTCTTTTAAAAAGCTGAATAGTTTTCCACTTGTGAATAGAGATCACATATATGAAGTGACTGGATCTCCAGCAAAGTCTAGGAAGCAATCTGACGAATTATGAAGTGAAGCAGTACCACAGACTCTGAGTTCCAGAATCCCTGTGGATTCTTCAGCCTACTACAATCCCACAAGGGGCTGCGGTGGGTAGCAGTTGCCAGTTTCCATGGCAACAACAAGAAGGCTTACAGCAAGAGGTGGGTGGGACTTTGGTGATCCAGTAACTATGACACAAAGGTGGGAGGTGGCTGGGGTTTGTTTCATAGAGCCTCATTTTCTAAGTTCTGATGATTCCCTGGCTGAGTTAGACTCTTCTGATCACAAGGAAAAGAAATAGGAAATTTTTTCTTTTCCTTTCTTTTCTTTTCTTTTTCCAAGGGCACTTTACCACTGAGCTACATCCCTAGCCCACCCCTCCTTTTTTGGACATGGGGTTGTCAAGTTGTCAAGGCTGGCCTCAAATTTGTGATCCTTCTGCCTCAGTCTCCCAAGCATCTGGGAGTGCAGGTGTGCTCCACCATGCCAGGCAAGAAATATGGAATTTTTTTTAACAAGGATTCAGAGGTAGCTCAAGGAACCCAGGGGCAGGAGGAAGCTCCTGGTGATTGGAACCAGGCAGGGAGAGCATTCTCACAGGGCTGCTTGCTCACCTTGTCTGACTGTCCTGAATGCCCTTTTGATCTCCTCCGCTAGCACGTGGCAGAGTTGCATGCCTCTCAGTATAATATCTAATGTTTAAATTTTTTTTTAGTTCGACAGATACTGACTGGGATCTCTGAATCCAAATCCCCAAAGAGCAAGCATTTGACAAGTCTAAATTCAGTTAGGTGTCTGGTCCAGGGTCAATACGCTCTGGCCAGGAGACTGGGTCATATGGCACAACATGGTAGCTAGTCTCCTCTCCCATTGCTGTCCCCTCCCATGAGTAAATACTATCTCATGGGGGCTGCTGGAAGGACAAAAAAATGACTGAATAAGTTTCAGTGTGAAGTCTGGGCACAGACCTACCACAGAGTAGGTACTTGTACTATTGATTAATGTCCTAAAAAAAAGTTCATGCTCACCAAGAACCTATGAATAAGACCTTATCTGGAAATTGAGTTTTTGCAAATGTAATCACATTAAGATGAGGTCACACCAGATTACATCAGACACAAATCCACTGACTAGTCTTTATAAAAAGAGGATAATGTGGACAGAGTGTCACACAGGGAGAATGCTATGTGATGACAGAGGAAGGCATTGGCGTGAGGCCGCCACAAGCCATACAATGCCATCCATAGCTGGCTGGCAACCACCAGAAGCTCAGAGAGGAGCAAGCAACAACCCTGCCAACACCTGGACTTCTGACCTCCAGAACTGTGAGAATTCTGTTAATAAATTTCTGTTGTAAACCACCCATCATATGATAATTTTTATGAAGTACTAGAAAACTATAATATGTGATCAATCAAAAGAGGTTACCATTGCTGCTATTAATAATTTAACTCTTGTTGCAATAACCTACTGTCCAGTGGGGAATGAGGGAAGCAGTGGCTCACAGCTACCTGCACTGGGGGCTCTCTATTGCTTTAGCACCAGACCCACTCAGTCAACCCAGAGTTGGAGCAGGTGTTCCAGACCAGGTTTGGTCTCTATCCAATCCCCAAGGTGGTCCTGTGGTTCCCAAGGTGCTCCAGGACCGGCACCAACTCTGGCACCTTGGTAAACATTGGAAAAGAGCTTCCTGGTGTAGAAGGTGGACATGACACTGGAGTCTATAGGATTTTCCCTGCCACTGACGGAGATAAGTCAGTGTTCTTATCCAGATCTATCAACCAGGACCAGAATAGACCCTGACATTTTTATCCAAGTCCATGAAGGAAGAGGGCTCATCTCATTCAGGATAAGAGCTGAACAAATTAAAACTTCCATGAGATACCGTGTTTGTCTTCTTACGTCGGCAGTGATGGAGAAGTTTGGTAATACTGTGTAGCCAAGGGTGTAGAAGGGCAGGCAATGACACTTACTAGAGTGAATTGGTACATCACTCCCTGGAGGCCAATTTAGCAATGTCTAACAATCACAAACACACACACCTCCCCAACCAGCAATCCCAGCCCTAGCAGTCTATTGTACTAGAAATACAGGTGTGGAGGGAGTTTCCTTATTCCAGCACTCTTTGTTGTATTTTTGGGAACAACCCAAACGTTAATCAGTAGAGGACTGTTAAAATAAGTTACAGCACACAGAATGGAATATTGTCCAGCAGGAAAAACAATCTTAGATGGATATGAAACAGTCCGTAAGTATATCATTAATGAGAAAAGCAAGGCAGAGAATGTTATGTGAAGAAGGCTACCATTGTGTAAAAAAGAAAAAGAAAAAAAAGTGCATTCACACTTCCTTGTGTGTGCAAGTGAGCAAAACTGCCTGAAAAAAAAAAGTTTTTAAAATCTGACTTATTGAAATGGTCTTGAAATAAAACTATATTTCCAGCTTACCCTTGCTTCCAGATAGCATTCATCTAATGGCAAACTTCCCAATTTCTGGAAGCATTCCTTTCCTTGTGTCCATTATTTGCTTCTCCATGACTCTAACTGCTTCAAACATAAAGTATACTATAAATTTTGTAGCCAGACATTCAGGGCCCTCTACTGTGAAGACACAACTTATCTTTCCTTCACTATTCAAATGGGAGATAATGTGGGAAAGACAACTCTACTCTCCATTCCTACCAAAAATAGTTGCCCACTGACCTCAGATACACCAAACATTCCTATTTCACTAAGGAGTTTTGACAAGAAAGAGTGCTGAAATTTGCCAAATGACTTCTACATCTATCAGAAACATGATATGTTTGTTTCCTAAGGCTGCCGTAACAAAGTGGCATGGATTGGATGGCTTAAAGCAATAGAAATGTATTGTCTCACAGTTCTGGAGCCTGGAAGGAGGCTAGGGAGAATTCTTCTCCCACTTCAGAAGAAGCATGGCACTGGCTTCTGAGATTTGCTGGCAATTCTGGGCACTGCCTCCCTGCGACCTCTGACTCCATCACATAGTACCTCCCTATGCATGTCTTCACCTGGCCACATAAGACACAAGTCATAATAGACCAGGAGGTTCGCCCTCATCCCTATGACCTCATCTTAACTAATCACATCTGCAACAACCCTATTTCCAAACAAGGCATCATTCCAAGGTATTGGTTTTAGGACTTCGACTCATCCTTCTTGGGAGAACACAATTAAATCCATAACAAAGCTTCTGATATTCTCCTTAGCTGGGTTAATCTGATGGACAATGTTGATGGATTTTATGATATTTAACCCTCTTGTATTACTAGAATGAATCTCAATCGTGAAGTATTGTTTGCTAAACAATACTTTTGGGTTCTGACTGCTGATATTTTAAGATTTTTGAATCATATTCACATGCAAGCATATTCTGTCGATTTCCTTTTGGAATTATTTCAAGTTTTGAGGTCAATATTGTAATGGCTTTACAAATGGAAATTTGAAAATTTTCTTTTATAATCTGAAATAGGTTAAATAGCATTGAGAGCATCCATCCTTTGCAGGTTAGGTAGAATGCTCCTGTGAAACCAGTTAGGCCAGGTGCTTTTTAAGGGAGGAGTGTTTTAACCCATTTTCTAGTAGTTCTATGATAATTAGTCTGGTTAGACTTTCTCCATTGAGGTTCAGTGTAGTAAGCCATGTTTTCCTTTTTTAAAAAGGTTATGCCCCCCACCAAAAACCAGTAATGTCCAGTACCTCTATGATTTTTAAAACTTTCCTCTGTTTTAAATGGTTATTTTCCCCATAATATTTTCCTTTTATTTTTCTTCCTTCTCTTGATTAGCTAAGATTTATCTATTTTTTTTTTTATTTTTGATTTTTCTTTTTTATAACTCAACAGCTATGCTTTCATTTGTTATGTCATTTTGGCAGATTTGCAAGGTAATTTTGATGCCAGATTTGTGAATTATAACAGTGGTACATGTGAATTTTTATGGAAAATTTGTCATGTCATTATACCATTGCCTTTTTCATTATTACCTTTTTTTTCTGCATGCCAACATCTCATTTCTGCAACAGATGGAAGCTGTCTGAGGGCAAGTTCATGTATCATGTTTCTTTGAGACAATAACTACTGATATGGTGGCTAAGTCAGAGAATTGATGTAAATGTATAATAGGTAGCTTCTGAAAAGGCTCTCAACAGTCCCTCCTAAGATTTATACTCTTGACTCCTTATCTTTGCCTTTGATTGTGGGCTGGACCTGGCGATGTCCATTTAAGAAGTAGAAAATGACCAAAGTATTAGGATATTCCCTCCAAGGGTACCTCATAAAAATCTGCTTCTCTGTCTTGTTTGGACTCCCTCTGTATCTCTAGATTTTCTTGTTTGCTTGCTTCGATGGAAGAAAGGGTCATTTAATGAGCTGTCCTACAGAGGCACCCATGTGGCAAGGTAGGGAGGGCAACTTCTGACCAACAGCCCATATGGAACTGAAATATACCAACCACCACATGAGTGATCTTCATAGCTAATCCATCTCCAGTTGAGCCTTGAGGTGGCAGCAGCCTCAAACAACACCTGAATTGCCATCTTGTGAGAAACCCAGAGTCATAGGATCCAGCTAAAATGCACCTGGATTCCTGACCCACCAAATATTATCTTGAATCCTGGATTCAAGATAATATTTCTGCTTTACATCACTATTTGTGCAGTACTTTGTTATGCAGCAGTAGATAACTATTACAGAATCCAGATCCTGTATATCTGCCTCACTAATGGTAATTTGGAAGGAATCTGTTATGTAGAGAGACAACTCTAACTCAGAATTTAAAATGCAATAATGCAATTAATAATGCAAAAATTTTCATTTAGGTCGAAGATATTTTAACATCATTTTCTCTCAATTCTCTCATTTTAATATATTAAAGGCATGCTAGTTGTTCCTTGAAATAGGTTATTTTTAGTGCCTCCTTAAAAAAATTGCATCTACACATGAGTATTTAGAATGTGCCACATTAGAGACAGACTGCATAGATAAAATTAGGCAGATCAAAGGTTGAATTATAGCATAGATTTATATTTTTGCAGCACTTAACCAACAATGATTTATTACCATACCATGATGGAGACTACTGGTAGTTAAAAAATAAAAATCAGTCCTTCTCTTCTTCCACAGTAATATATAGATTAAGTTGAACATGGGTTGCCTTACTACAGGTGACATTTCCAAACCTTTTTGAGACCAGGAGACTACCTTCTCACTGATAGGCTGTCAGCAGAAATGATGTGTAAACTTCTGCTTCACTGCTTAATATGAAATTGCTGCTCAGGATGCTCACTGTCTTCTTTTCAGGAGACACTTTGTGAGTCACTGGAAGCTGAAGTCAGAGATAAAATGCTGTCTGAAAACGCAATTTGTTGGTATACTTAGGCTGAATGTGCCATGTTTTACTTTGCTTTTTTTTTTTTTTTTTTTTGAAAATGAAACACTGAAGCACTAAATTTGGGAGATACATGGAAGAACAAATTTCTTTAGTACATGAACAAAACAGGTTCTGAACAACTACAACTCCTGCTTTTAAAACTAAACCACAGGGTTTGGTTTTAGTGCCTATAAATGATAGCAAACAGCACTGAGGAGAGAGGCCACTGCCTCCTGAGCCTCTAGGGGTGACATAGCTGGGGTGTGACAGCAGTCCTCTGCTTTCGTAAGAGGAAAATGGTATCTCCCCAGAGTTTCATTGTCCTCTCAGCCACCTTGACTTTGCTTTCCAGATAAGACTGAGAAGCAAGAAAAGCAGAAAGTAGGGCATGAGGAAGACTAAATGATCTTTGGAAGTTACATCCCAAAGGTGTCCAGGCCTAAAAGGAAAA
Source organism: Sciurus carolinensis (assembly GCF_902686445.1). NCBI lineage: Eukaryota > Metazoa > Chordata > Mammalia > Rodentia > Sciuridae > Sciurus > Sciurus carolinensis. Next base: position 167,694,688 of record NC_062215.1, read on the forward strand.
CTGGTTAAACAAGGTGGCTCAGGTGTTCATGCCTGGTCATTTGTGCTACCATACACTTGGTAGGCTTTGCATGGGCAGTCAGTAACTAGGCAGCCTTCTGCTGCGACCTGAAGGCAAAGTGGATTGTACTTTTTGTCGCAGGTTGATCACTGGGACCCTCATGCTCCTTTTGAGGAGGTGCAGTGACTGTCTCTTGGGATCTCAGACCCCACAGGGAGATTTAGGAGGGAAAGGGAAAACCGACTCCGACTCCAAATGGCTCTGCTGAGAGCCCTAAAGCAGCCAGGTGCAGTGAGATGCCTAACTATCCTCGCAGCCCTTCAGCAACTGATTCTGTGGGTCTGAAGCCCCAGAACGGTCTGGTGGCGCCTTCCCAGTGTCGTTTCTTTTTCTATTTTCTTTTTTAATTTGTTCTAATTAGTTACACATGACGGAAGAATGCATTTTGACACGTTGTACACAAATGGAGCACAACTTCAGTGTCGTTTCTTAGAGGCATAGCAGAAAGGATAGGCGAGCTGATAGGAGTCTATGCTCAATGCAGAAAATCGAGAAGGAAGCACATTTCTTCCCCACCCACCTTAAAAGTATTCCCTGGTTGCTACATCACATCTTTACGCTGTGGATGACTCAGGGCCCACTTTGTATTTCCTCGATTCTTGAGCAAGGTCGAGGGTGGGCTTCGGAGGAAATATTGCATCAAGCAGAGTTTGGAAAGAACTTGGGGAGTTTTCCCCTGGGGCCTCTCTATACTTGCTGGGAATGAGTCTTGCAGGGAGCGGACAAAAGTCCGAGTGGGGAGCTGGCGCGCCGGGAAACTGAATTTTACCTTGAGCTCAGGAGTTGAAAGGAAGGTCATATGAGATCAGCTGTCTCATAATGCCAGGTCTGGGCTAGCCAGGAGGGAGTGGGGACACGTCGCCCTCAAATAAAAGTGACAGTTCCGACACCTGTGCTCCTCCGCCCAGTTGCTAACTAGCCCTAGAGAAGGAAAGCTGGACTCTGCCGTCGCCCAACCGGGCTGGGACTGCAAGGCGAGGAGGAGCGTGCCTGCGCAAGGTGAAGCCGGACACCTGGGCTCCGGAGGCAAGGGCGGGCGCTAGGACCCGGGCGGCTCACCTGTTGGCTGGCGCGGCCCCGCCCGCCCTGCGCCCGGAGCCGGGGTCTGGGTGTGCGCGACCGGAGCGCGGGCAGAGGTGGCGGCCCCGCGAGGCTGCGGCGGCTGCGGGCGAGAGGGCGACCCGGGCACGATGGCAGAGCTGCTGTGGAGCCTGCAGGATTCCCAGCTAGTCGCCCGCTTCCAGCGTCGCTGCGGGCTCTTCCCGGCGCTGGAGGAAGGCCCCCCGGAGAATGGCGCGGGTCCCCCGGAGGATGCGACGCGGTGCCCCGAGGTCGGGCATCACCCGGCGGCCAACGTCAAGGGCGGCGCGGGGCCGCCCAATGGGCTGCGCAGAGCCGCGGCGCCGCAGGTAACCGCGGGCAGGTGCTCGCCCGGGAGGGAGGGGGCGGCCGGCCGCAGCCTGCGGACCTGCGGGTCCCGGCGGCCCGCGGGCTGGGGGACAGGCGTGCGCCCAGCCCGCGGGTCCAGAGCGCGCCATCCCCGCCGTGCGTGCAGGGGGTGGCCTCGGGGTCCAGTCACCGGGATGCCACCCTCCAACCCTGCCAGGTGGCCCCCAAGTCTTCGCGGACTCGATCGCTCAGAGCCTTTAACTGCAGTCTACCTAGAGGCTTTCTGTTTTAATGAAAAAATTCACGTTCATGTATGTTCTGCCAAATCTGTAAGAGTTACGTAATGGAAGGAACGGGGATGTCCTTGGCACTTCCCTGGGAGCATTCCCCGGGAATTCTCGAGTTTCCGCCCATCCCCCTCCCCTGTCGGCACAAATGCGGGTGCTCAGTTCTCACCGTGCGGCTCTGCGGGCTCTGAGGACAGAGCTGGGGTTCACATACTGCGCCCAAAGAGATCTACGACCTTCCCGACCAACGCCAGGGATGGTGTTCTGATAGCGCCTCTCTCTCGCCCTCCGCCAGTTTTGGGGTCCCTTCTGTCTGTAGGGTCTTTTATTAACCCGCACCAGTGACTTTTCACCAATGACTTTTGCTTTGGGAGGGACGCTCACCGCGCTCTCCTCTAGGCGTCTGAAGTGTGGTTATACAACCACTGCAGCTTTGGGGAAACCGGCATGTGTCGTCGCAGTGCACAGAGACTCCAGGCTGAGGGACCAGACAGGCTGCAGATGGCTGCAGCGGGTGCCTGTCTACCCTGGGCACCTGCAGACGCTGCTCTTTTGCTAGGCAAAGTAAGAAGTGTGGCAAGGGAGAACAGTAATTCTTGTTTTCTTTTTTCTTTATTTTTTTTTAAAGTCACATTTTCTTTTATTCCTAGAAATTTCTGGTGACAAGAAGGTCATGTATAGATGTCTAGATTTAATAAGTGAGGAATTATGAAGAACCTTAATATTAACCAGAATATGAATAGGCTTTGAATTACAGAATTCACTAGGGAGAGTGGAGGTGGATGGTGTGTTCCTTTCAGAAAAATCCTCTTCTATAATATTTTACCTCCTTTCATAGTCTTTTTTTCTGTCCTATGGGAGGTTCCAGGAACTTTTAGTTGAGTTTGCTGACCCCTCCCTTTCCTCTTGTGGTGTTTTAAAGGGGGAAGAGCCAAAGGAGTGTTTTTCCTTGACATTTTCTGTGCGCAAATACTGTTCACACTCACACCCACAGTTGGATGTATGGGATGCTTTCTGTTGCTCTCTTCTCACACTTCTACTCTGTTTTTCAAATTCAGGAAGGTGAAAAAGAGTGCATTTTCCACTAGTGCTTTTTGAACTGTTTTCCACATGACCCTTGGTAAGATAACCTAAATTCTGGAGAGATGAGCCCTCTTCCCCTTTAAAAGCCAGTCAGGCGGACTTCTTGCCTCTTTGGGGCTTGTACCTTAGCCAACTGGTGAGCCCAGGGGTGGAGTTGTTCTTCCAGACCAACATAGCACCTTACTCACTGTAGATCATGAAGAAGCAAGACAGAACTCAAAATCAAGATAGGAAATCCCTGTGCTGCTGATAGTGGAGAAAAAATTAACTCAAGAGCATTTGATAAGGGAGAGGTTAATGAATGTTTTTAAAGGTGGGTCAATTTCAAGCGACTGGAGAAGATTAATACTTTACTAGGGACACACAGGAAGTCCCCAAAAGGAAATGATTACATACCTGTCCCTTGATATGTAACAGGATTTTAAAGGGGTGGGTGAGAAATCTTTCCTATCAACCATGCCCACCCCACTGCCTTGGACCTTTGCCGGGCTCTGGCTTGCCTAAGCTGCAGGTCCCTTCTCTAAATACCTTCCACCCACCCTTCAGCATCGAGGTCAGTTCTCTCAGGGTTACCTTTGCTGACCTTCCAGGCTAGTTCCCCTTTATGACCTTTTATTTTATTTATTTATATGCCGTGCCGAGAATTGAACCCAGTGCCTCACACACTGGTAAGTGCTCTGCCACTGAGCCACAATTCCAGCACCCCTCTTATGGTTTCTCTTTGCTTCTTGTATTTTTTCCTTGAAGCATTAATTGCATTGTGTAAATGTGCCTTTGTGTGGATAGCTGTTTATTCCAGTCTCCTCCGGTAGATGGTAAGATCTAAGAATGCAGGAAATCCGTCTGTTCTCATTGTTTTCTTCCCGTAGCTTGGTCCAATGAATTTTATGAATATTTGAATACAGATCACAATAGAAAATCAATAAAATTAAAAATTAAACAGTGATTACTGAAAATCAAATGAAAAAACAAATGGTTGTCCCAGAGTTTAGAAGGCAACCCTAGGATATCCATTTAAGAGCCTTCAAACAAGAGCAAACCTTCCTTCATTTCAATAATTGTAGACCCCCATGAATTTAATTCACCTTTCACATTTTCTATATTTATTTAAGTCCTTAACACTGGACAAATATGGAAATGATTAAGGACTTCCTCTGTAAATTCTTGTAACACCACACACTGCTAGTTTAAAAATTAACTACGTCTTTTACAAACTAGGGCTGGGCTGGGCTGGCCTGGCACAGACCTGTCGTTGAATAAATTGAACTGGGATTTAGGAATTGCCCAGGAAATCTGAGTTCTGAAAGATTAAGTGACTTGGGACTTCCCAAATCCCTGCACAGACAGGGAAAGGCAGATCTTTTGACTCCCAGGTCTGAGCTTCTTCCCGCCACCGTGCAGCTTCCTACACAGCACCTCGCTGTGTCTGATGTACTAAGAAGGTGTGAGCTGTGGGCCTTGGCTGGGGCAGTGTGAAGATCAGGTAGAATAAGGAGGTATTGCTTTCAGTTTGCAAGGGCACCAGTTTGCAAAATTAACCATCAGAGGGCATTCTTGGTTGTCACCTTGGGAATCAGTGCCCTGAGTCAGAGACACAGACCCTAGAACCTGCTGGGGAGGGCAGAGACCCTGAAGAGACTGTGTCGATTTGTTCTGGGGTCATGCCAACCTTTGATGCAGTGGCATTTTGACATCTAATGTCTTTGCTTACCCACAGCGGTTGTATTTAGTGAGACTCTGCTTGCCTTTCCCCATCATTACACTCAACGAGAGATGATCTTTCCAGGTATCACTGTACTCTATAAATACTTGTTTGCTAACTGCTCAGCTCTAGTGCTACAATTAGGTTGGGGAGGAAATCAAAGCTAGGTTGCTTTTCCAAAGTCTTTGCACTATCATTCCTCTTCTGAAGTATTTGGGCCCCTCTAAGTCTATTGATCTACAAAGTCCCTCCTTTGAATTTACTGATTTGCTAAAGAGCAAAGAATACATTCTGCAAAGGAAAAGACTGTGATCTGCCTCTGCCTCTGCCTCTGTATCATTTGTATTTCTCTGGGCCTCAGTCTTAGCATCTGCAAAATGAACAGAGTAAAATAGGACCACAGTAACTATTGCTAGACTGTCACTTAGAGGGGTTTTAAAAGCAAAACAAACTTGCAATGTCCAATGTCCAGGTTAGAAGTGGTACCCAGAGAAGCTAGCAAACAGGTGAGAAGCTCTGAATTCTCTTCTCCTGGGACCCATCCCCTTCAGTATGAAGGGGCAATGGCTGGAGGCAGTTGTCACAGCAGCTGTGACAGTTTGGCTTCATTGTACATCAACTTGCCAAAAGATTAAACTGCAAATTTTATTTGTAATCTGATGTTTGAAATGGTAAATGAGCCACTCTGAAAATGTGCATTTGATCTTTTTTTTTTTTTTATGTAGTTACAGACTTAATCATTATTCAGAGGAGAAAGCTTGGGGGAAACACAAATAAAAAGTTTAATCCGTGCCCATGTGCCACTGCCCAAAGATGGTCACTCAGGAAATGTTCAACCTGATTTGTGATGGCTTTGTATTACTCCCTTACCTGGACATACTATATAAATTAGTTGCTGGAACTTTAGGTTGTTTCCAGTTTTTGCACTAAAAATAATAACATCTTTCTACAAGTATCTTCCCACCTGTCTTTGGTTATCTCCTAATTTAAATTTCCAGACATGGAATTGCTGAATAAAGAATATGCATATATTATGGATTCTCATAAATATTGCTACATTCTCCCAAAGGAAGGGTATACCAGGATAAACAACTAGGAGCAGGTTGTTGACAGGCTTTCCACAGCCTCACCATCCTTTGGTATTATGCTCTCTAATCTTTGGGAAATAGGCCACTTTTACCTGTATCTCACTTTTGCTTCCTTCATTTACAGTCAACATTTATTGTTCAATTATTGTGTTTTTGGCATAGTTGTCAGTCTCAGAGATACAAAGATAAATAAAATACAGTTCCTGCCTTAGAGCAGCCCAAATAAAATGGTGCAATACAAAAAATACTAGAAGCTAGATTTGGTGGTGCTGGTCTATAATCACATCTACTGGGAAGGCTGAGGAGGGAGGATCACAAGTTCAAGGTCAACCTTGGCCATTTAGTGAAACTCTGTCTCAAAATCCATACTGGGGATGTTAGTAGTAAAGCACCTCCTGGATTCAGTCCTCAGTACCAAAACAAATAAATAAGTAAATAAAATATTAAAAATAAATTAAAATTTTTAAAAAGAAACAGGTTTTATTCCATTTATAGGGAGGCCAAGCATGTCTCCCTACTTCTTAAATGTGGACTGAACATGACACCTTCCAAAGAATACAATATGAAAAGGGGAGGGGAAATAATTTTACAGTGTATACACTTGGTAGACATTACCCTGGTGATGAAGGTTGACATCAACTGTGAAAGTCATGTTGATAGTAGGTACTCTTGATGCAAATTGAAAGGATAGACTCCTGTATCATATTGAGGGACAGTCTCCAGAATACCATCCAGTACTCTGCAAAACTATCAAGGTAATCAGAAGCAAGGAAAGTGAGAAATAGTCACAGCCAAGAGGAGCTTAGGAGACATTATGACTGAATGTAATCTGGTAGCCGGATGGAATGTGAAAAGAAAAAATGCACGTGAGGTAAAAACTGGGAACATTTGTATAAAGTAAGGACTTTAGTTAATAATAATGTATCAGTTTTGAAACACATATACCATATTAATGTAAGATGTTAATTACAGGGATAACTGCAGAATATATGGGAAGAATGTGAGTCATATGGAAATTGGACACCATCTTCTAAATTTTTCTATAAATTTAAAACTGTTCTGAAAAGTACACTCTATTGAAAATTACATGAGAGAGGAACAACTGAAGGCAATCCAAATAGGAGATCATTTACAAATATGCAAAAAGGGTGAGTAAAATCGTCACACATCCTGGAGAAAGCAACTTCAGGCTACATGTGCACGGAGAGGGAAGAGGAGGGTCCTGGTAACCCCAGACCTCCAGAGAACTGAGGTCAGAGAGGGGCCCTGGCAGGACTGAGGCCTATGCTAGAAAAAGGTGGACCTGGGATGTCCCTTCAAGGTAGAGCACTTGCCTAGCATGGGTAGGACTCTGGGTTCAATCCCCATCACCACTGCCCACCCCCCAAAAATAACTTGGGAGAGGGCCAACCACCAGGAGCCCTGGGGAGATTCATCTCCAACTCCTGCTCCATCTGCCCTCTTTCCCACCTCCCTCCAGTGCCCTCCTTTGGCCAGATTCTATCAGGAGCCAGGGAGCTTGGGCACTGGGTGATGCAGTCCATAAAGGTGAGCCCCCCTGGGAAAGGTGTGGGGTGGACCTGGAAAGGTAAATGGAGACCCTCTGCACAGGCTGCAGAAAGAACCTGGTGTGGTCACGCTGGCCGGCGTGCTGGGCCCGAGCCAGAGTTTTAAGCTAAAGCCTTAACGTGGCTCTCGGCAGAGTTTGGACTTCGTCCCATGGACATGGTATGACAAACCAGTTTCATCCCTCCAGCCAATCAGAATCAGCAACTGAGAGCACCGTGTTAAGAAGGGATCTCAGGTGTCTCTGTGGGGAAGAGTGTGGGATGGGTGGCGGAGCCTGTGTGGGGATTTACAGGGCCTAGTGTGAAGCCTTTAAGAAGTGACATTGGAAACAGCAGCAAAGACAGGACTGACTTTAACGTCACTGTTGGGTTCTTCGTGACACTTCGAATGTCTCTCTTGTGCAGAGATGCCTTAGAAGGAAAGATACCACAAACGGCTTCTTAGGATGCCAGTTGCCAAGCCAGGGCTGTAGCTCAGTGGCAGAGCACTTGCCTAGCACCTGTGAGGCACTGGGTTCAATCCTTAGCACTGCATGAAAATAAACAAATATAATAAAGGCGTTCTGTCCCTCTACAACTACAAAATTAAAAAAAAAAAAAAGAGAGAGATGTCAATTGCCATGTTTTGATTTAGGGAACCCCACTTTATGGGTACAGTCTGATTTGATTGGGGATCAGGTGGGACAGCAGCCTGCAAAATGGCCTGGCATGAGCTTCATCCACCTGGGATCTGCATGTTGGATAGTGACTAAGATCGACAATTGCATTGCTCCTTTAGGGAGTCAGAAAGCAAGATCCAGACAGAGGGACATAAAAGGCAATTGCTGATTTACCTCAGAAAAAATAACCGAAGGCTTGAGCCAGAGAAAACAATAGGAACACAGAAACCCAGGGTAGAGAGGAGAGGAGAGTGCACAGCAATGGCAAAGGCAGATGGAAAAATTCTAAGTGGAGAAAGGAACTGAGGCTTGAGTATGGTGGACTCCACCTCTGAGCAAGAGTTGCTAAAGGGACAGTTGAGTCTTGAATTAGAATGGCTCGGGAGAGCCCCCCATGAGCACAGTGCCATGCCTCTGTAATCCCAGCTACTCGGGAGGCTGAGAAAGGAGGACCACATTGGAGGTCAACCTGGGCAACATAGTCAAGACCCGTATCATAAAAAAGGATTAAGGGGACTTGGGAAAGGCACCAGTCCCTGTGGTATCACACTGTGCCTTTCTTTTTGAAAACTCATCTAAGAAACCCCCACTTACTAAAAGTAGCTTTGAGAGTCTCCATGTGCAACCAGAATATGCTGATCTCTACTACTGTGAAGGATATGCACATATTTGCAATTAGATCATTATTTCTATGACCTTTATTGAACTGGGAAATGATGGGAAGTGGAAAATGGTGGAATAATGTGGAGAGCGGGCAGTTTCCTTGGCTCACATGTGTAGCCACAGGGTCTACCATGTGCTTGGAATGTGGCAAGTTCATAACACTACCTGTTGAATAGAAGCATGACAGCTATGTGAAACTTTCCCTTTCCCTGATTGGCATACATGTTATCACCTGCCCTTCTCAAGATGGGGTGTTAGGAGTGGGGTGATCTTATCCTTGAACATTTTACCTGGCTGGGTCTTCTTTTAGCTTGATAATTATTTTCAGTGTTGACTCCTTTTAACCCAGCAACAATGAAAGGTTTTGATTCATGAATAACTTTTTCATTGCTCTGCTTTCTTGTTTTGGACACTACAGAGTAAGTACAGGCATTGCTAAAAAGTCAGTTGATGGCGAAACATCCATTGAGGTAAAAATGTGACTAAATCACCGTGTTGACGGCAGGCCTAGTCTAATGCTAACTCTCTTGACTTAGAATTAAGATGTCAAGCTGGGGAGTGATATTGGCCAAATTATATTGCTATGCTGTGTGCCTATAGGAATATGTAACAGTATATCCCATCAGTGTGTACAGTTAAACTGCGTCAATAAAAAAGTGGGGAAAAAACTAAGAAAGATGTTAAGACCTTCACTTTTTCAGATAGCACTTGCACTTCTGTTGCCATAGATTTTATTAATGATTAAATCCTCCGTTGCCCTGGTAAGAAGGACATCCTGAGCAAAGGCATCCCTGCATCTTATGTAGCGCAAAGCTTTCCTGGGAGTAAAACACGGCCGGAGTTTCTAGGTAACACGTTGAGAGTGCTCCTGTCTGTGTTCGGAGTCTATGAAAATGCTGAAGTTCGGGGCACCCACTGGTGGTCTTCTCACCTGGTGAGACACATTCCACGTGTTGAGAAAAGGAAACATTGAAAGAAAACCCAACAAGACCAAGTTCACATTTTTGTTGTCTCATCTTACTTCAGACATGGAATTGACTGACAGTGTGTTGAAAGCAGGGAGGGGACCATCCTTGGGCTTAGGCTGGACTGAGTGAAAAGGAAAGGGGTGAACTACCTAGGATCTGGGGCTGGGGGAGGGAACCATTTTGAGCCATACCCCTCCCCCCCCACATCTTCACTCACACATTTCTACTTCCAGTTTATTTATTTATTGGGTTTTGTTGCTTTTTTGTTTTTGAGACGGGGTCTTGCTAAAGTGCCCGGGTTGCCTTGAACTCACCATCCTCTGCCTCAGCTGCCCAAGTTGCTGGGATTACAGGCCTAGGCCACAGGGACCCTCTAGATGCTTCTCATTTAAAAACAAAAGAGCAGGTTCATTGTTACTTTTTCTAAAGCTATTTATTTAATAATTGTGTCTTTACAAGGGGCATCCTTTCTGTAATCTCTGGGTAGGTTTTGATTTCTTCAAAATTTTATTTCCATAGAATTTTATGGGAAACAGCAGATTCCTGGGATGTGGGGAGAGGGAATAATGGAGAAAAAGAAGGTTCTCAGGGATAAATGGATGGGAACTGCAAGGCCAGGGCTTCAGTGGTGGAGAAAGGCCCTCGGCAGATATTTTTTGGTTGCAGTTTTAAAAAATCATCCTCTCTTGGAAAGGCTGCAAAACAGAAGATCACAGATTTTGGTAAAATCGTGACCAGCAGAGGAGGTTCTGTTGGAAGTCAGTTGTACCTTCTTTCTGCATTCTTTTCTTTTGATGGTTTTTCACTAAGAGGTCAAAATAAACTTTTATAATTTGTTCATGGTGCTGGGACTTGAACCCAGTGCCTTGCACATGCTAGGCAAGAGCTCTACCACTAAGCTATTTCCCAGCCTGATTTTTATAACCTGTAAACATTAAGGAATACATGCTTATGTCAGAAATAGCCAGGGGATATATGGAGATTCAGAGCAGCCCCAGAGACTCAGAAGGCTCTTACTGACCTTCACTAGTCAATGTCATGCTCACCCCTGCTAACCATGGTTTTTTGCTCTTCTGGAACCCCAGGAATTATATAGGATGTGTAGCAGCAGTGGTTGGACAAGTAGGAAGTATATCTCTTTTTTTTTTTTTTTGGTACAGGGAATTAAACACAGGGGCACTTAACCACTGAACACGCCCCCACCCCTTTTTACGTTTTAACTTGAGACAGGGCCTCGCTATTTGCTGAGGCTGACTTTGAACTTGTGATCCCCCTGCCTCAGCCTCTTGAGCCCCTGGGATAATAAGTGTGCGCCACCTGGGATAATAGGTGTGCGCCAAAATGTCCAGCACAAGTATCTCTTTACTGCATATGGATATTTGTGTCATTGTGAATAAAAGGCAACATCAAATATTACCTTTAAATTTTTTAAATTACCTTTAATTTTTAATTTTCTTTTGAAATAACTTTAGGTTTTTGAAATTTTGCAAAAATAGTAAAAAAATTCCTGACCTAAGTTTAAATTTTCTTCTAATGTTTGCATCACATGAAACTATAGTTCATCAGGTGTGGCAGCCCACACCTGTAATCCCAACTACTCAGGAGGCTAAGGTAGAAAAGTTCAAGGCCAACCTCAGCAGCATATAAGATATTATCTCATTAAAAAGTAAAGACATAGTTCAATAATCAAAATAAGGCAATATTATTTAATCTATGGACTTGGTTCATATTTTCCCAAATCCCCCCAGTGTTATTGGTTATTGGTTACTCTGCACTGAAGTCCAGACATTTAGTTAACATCAATTCTTTAGTCATACCTTGCCTTCCCTTACTGACGCTTGAAAAGTCCAGGTAAGTTATTTGCATAGTGTCCTCCAGCTTAGGGTTACCTGTTGTTTCCTCCAAATTGTAGGCAGGGTCTGAGTAGTTGAAAATTCACAGGAAGACACTGCACTCTTGTTAGTGCATCCTATTGGGGGCACACAGTGTTGATTTAGTTTATTACCAGTGATTTTAAAACATTTTTTTAGTTGTAGATGGACACGATAGCTTTATTTTATTCCTTATTTTAATTATTATACCCTATTTGCTTACTCATTTTTATGCATTGCTAATGATTGAACCCAGTGCCTCGCATGTGCTAAGCAAGAACTCTACCACTGAACTACACCCCCTTACCAGTGATTTCTAAACACCTTTAAACAGTGTCTTCCAGATTATTGTCTTTCTCTTTGTAATCAGTAACTATCTTATAGACTGGCATTCTGAAACATTATAAATATTTTTTATTTTCTCTCCATATTTCCACCTAGTAATTTTAACATCCATTAGTGAAGTGTTCTTTTAAAAAGTAATCTACAACCTGGGTACAGTGGTACTTGCCTGTAATCCCAGATACTTGGGAGACTGAGGCGGGAGGATTGCAAGTTCAGGGCCAGCCTCAGCAACTTAGAGACCCTGTCTCAAAATAAAATAAGCTGAGCATGTAGCATAGAGTTAGAATATTCCTGAGTTCAATCTCCAGTACAAAAAAAAAACAAGAAGTAATCGCCATTTTGATACCTAAGTGAAAGTATGGCATTATTTTAGTTTTGTGTTCCTTTTATCTCTAACAAGGTGGGATATCTTTCTCGTTTAGCCAAGACTCATATTACTCTTTTCATAAATGACCCAGGCATGTACTTTGCCCACATTTTCCATTGTGATTTTAGCAAAGTTTTTGGTTGTTGTTTTTACTGCTTTCCATATTTTTAGTTTATCCATTGCACATCAGACTCTCTCATTGTGTATCACTTAGCAAAAGCTGACAACTAATGTACTTCTAATCTTTCAAGTAGAAAATATTTGGAATCTGAGGGCGAGAAGGGAGAACAGGCATGGCTGCTCCCTTCCGGGTATCTTTGGATTTAGATAGGCTGCCAGGTGCCCCGTCCTTCCTCCTGTACCTTCCAGGTAAGGGTTGTCATTTGTGTCCTGTGATATGCATGTGAGGTTTTGGACCGTGGGCAGGATGTGGGGTTTCCGATAGTGTCGGAGAAAGCAAACACTCCCTGTACTCCAAGCCAGAAAGGAATATATGTCTAGAGGGCAGGCAGAGGGTGCCCGGTAACTCCGGAGGCCCCACCTGAGTTCTGAACATGCCCTCCTCCTCTGGATGGCTCCTCTGGAGGCCCCAGGACTGCCATGCCATCTCTTCTTGTCATGGTCACACATGTTACATCACATGCGTCCCCAATCGGACAGAATGGGATGCTGGTCCTCAAAGGTCATTCAGAGGGAATTTCTGAATAACTCTTACTTCTAGATAGAGGGTGGACTGACATTCATTGGTCACTTCATCTTGCCTCCATCTAAGCCCATCTGAATCCACATGTCCTATTTTATTGTCCCCAAATTTTGCCCCTTAAGAACTCTTTCCAATGTGAGGATTTATAAATGATCCAGATTTGATTTCTCCCTCTCACCTCCTGAGTACCATCATGGGCAGAGAAGTGGGACTTCCCACTGTGATTCTGCGTACTTCCCGGTGCAGGCAGGTGTACCTGCATCGAGTGCAGAGCCTGTCAGGAGTTAACAGTTGGGCCCAGCAACACAGTATCTTCTCCGGGATTTAGAATGATTTGGTAATCGATGCTTTTGCTTCCCCACCCCCACTAATGCTGGGCTCAGTTGACTCACCAGGTAAATAATCAATCATGGAAAAAATGTTACTTTTGAAAAGATTAACTTGTTTATTGCATACTTAAAAGTTAGCACTAAGCACACATTTATCCTGTAACCCACAGTTGCACTCCTGGATATTGACCTCAGAGACATGAAAATTTATTCACATAAAGAGCTGTACATGATCATTCAAGCAGCTGTATTTATAATAGCCAAACACTAGAAGCAACCAGAACATCCTTCATTGTATGAGTGATCAAACAAACTGATACAACCAAACCATGGGATAGTACTCAGCTGTAAGGAGGACAGTGATGACGACCCACCCAGTAACTTGGTGGATCTCAAGGGCATTATGCTGAGTCAAAAAAAAAAAAAAAATGCTGATTTTAATCCATCCGAGTTACTGGTACCAGGAAGGTCCCTGCAGTGATGGAGTGGTTTAAATCTTGCATGCAGCACTGGTACAATGTCAGACTCCTGGTTTTGATATTGTGCTACAGTTCGTAAGATATAACCATTTGGAGAAAACAGATGAACAGAACACAGGACATTTCCTACCACCTTTCCAACAACTTGCAAACCTATCATTATTTCAAAAGATTGTTTTAAATCAGTACTACCTTTCAAGACTGGTCCTGCCTTCTTCCCACAGCATCTGCAGCAGGCTGTCTTTGCACACTGTACGGAAAACACAGAAGGGCTGAGATCTCTACCTCTGGTCCGCTTCTCCCAGGGCCATGCTTGTCACAGGGGCTGTGGGCTGTGGTTATGAACCTCCTGCTCACAGACCCCTGCCACCTGCCCAGGTAGAACCCAGAAGGGTTTGAATGCAAAAAAAAAAAAAAAAAAAAAAAAGACATTTGTCATTAGCTTTATTTTGACCATCTTGTTTCATAGATGTAGGGGGGTTATGGTTTGTGTGTGTGTGTGTGTTCATCTTTTTTAAGCTGTTTGAAATTGGTATTGCGAATAGGTCAAAGTCACACACTGCATCTTCAGTCTCCTTTCTGATTATGTTCTTTCTTTCTACGAAGATGCTCAAAGTCATTAACCCTGTTCCTTACCCGCCACAGAATGTCCACGTGCAGCCCTAGCGTCCCTGGGAACTAATGTGCGCACTTCTTTAGCCACCAAATCTCTCAGAGTTGTCTGTAGTCTGCACTCCCTTCTGCATTTGCACCTGTGTTCATCCTGCTGCTTGGCTTTACTGGAGTCGGATAAACTGAGATGAAATAAAACCAGGAGAAAGTAGTTAGCATGAGATAGAAATTTCTCGACTCCCTTTGCCCACGTATAATTTCATTGAGAACAGCTCACTTTTAAAATTAGAAATTGTGAAAGAATTTTCTTCTCTTACACATAAAACACAGATTGTTCTTTACGCTGTACTCCAAGTGCAAGGGCAGGACCAGGGCAACTGACGGTCCTCTCGTGGTGGTGTCCTGATCCTGAGGTCTATAGAGTCCATTCCCCAAGTGGTGGAATTTGTTAGATTTATGTTCTCCCACACAAAGTTCTTATTGCCATAAAGTGTTTATCAATATGTAATCATAAAAGGTTTTCTCAACTATAGCCTACACAGGGAAAAAACTTATTCACAAAATTCAAAGATGTCATGAAAAGAATTAAAATTTCTTGAATTTCTAGACTTGGAAACATACACAACACACATTGTTCAACCAAAAAAAATGTTAAAAAATGAAGTTTATAATATGACCCAAATTTTAAAGCTGTGTTAAGTATATATTGAAATACATACTTTTTGAAAGAACCCAAGGAGTTGAACTAAATGTTGCCAGTGGTTCTTCCTGGGTTTAAAATCTGTTGTTTTCCTTTTCATGCATGTCTGCATTTTCTGTACTTTTAAAACAATATCAAGATGATTTTATTTTTAGAAAAAAACCTAATTTTCATTCCCTAAAAATACTCCTATGAGCCAGGCATCATGGCACATGCCTATAATCCCAGAGACTCAGGAGCCTGAGTTAGGAGGATGCAAGTTCAAGACCAGCTTCAGCAACTTAGTGAGGACTTGTCTTAAAATAAAAAAATAAAAGGACTGGGGATGTGGCTCAGTGGGTAAGCATCCCTGGGTTAAATCTCCAGTACAAAAAAAAAAAAAAAGAAAAAAGGAATTCTCCTATGAGGATGCTTTTTCATTTTGAAGACTATTAGGTAGTTACTAAGATTACTAACATTGTTCCATATTAAAACCTTAAAAAATTACCATTGATGTCTTCGTTAAAAAAAAAAAAAAGGCCCAAATACCAACTGTACTGTTTGTGATCCTTACCTTGAGGGAATATTTATTAAACCACATGAAGTATTCCAGTAGCTTTCTTAAATGAAGCAAAATGGCACCCCCAGGTCTCTACAGAAAGACCCAGGAGATATTATAATACATCTTTTCATACTTTGTCCAAACCAACACACAAAATGCCCAGAGCTTGAAATGCATAATGTTATTCTGTACTTATGGGAATTTCCTAATGCACTGAAAAATTTTGGCTTCGAAAAGATCTCTTATTTTCTTGGCTCAAAATGAATTTTTCAAGAGTTCAGGAACATCTTAAGAGAAGCAGATGTTGAATATTATACCATCCCTCCTCCCACTAATAAATTTGGGGCATGTATTTTTTTGTTATTTCTTAAAATGTTGCCTTAGAACATCTCTTTTTTTATTTTATATGTGATATTTTTATTTTATTTTTTCTTAGTTCATTTTAGTTATACATAATTCTAGGGTTCACTTTGACGGACTTATACATACATGGAAGATAATTTTCTCTAATTCAGTCCCCAGTACTTCCCCTTTTCCTTCCCTTTCTCTCCCCTGTTCCCTCTCTTCTACTCTATGGACCTTTCTTCTACTTATTTATATTTAATTAATAAAACAATTACTGCCAAATGAGGTGGCACATGCCTGTAATCCTAGATACTTGGGAAGCTGAGGCAGGAGGGTCATAAATCGGTGGTCAGTCTGGCACCTTAGAGAGACTCTGTCCCAAAATTAAATTTATAAGGACTGGTAAAGTGTCCCTGGGTTCAATCCCCAGTACTCAAAAAATAAAATAAAATCTAATTCAAAAACTAAAATAAAAGAATGCTTCAGATCTCTTTCTCTCTCTCTCTCTCTCTCTCTCTCTCTCTCTCTCTCTCTCAAATGAAAATTCCCAGTTTCTTATTTCTTTGGGATTACTATGAAAGCAATCAAAACACAAGTTTTGTTTCTTCCTTTCCAGTTCCTTTACCTTTATTTCCTCCCACCTTACTTCACAGACAAGGACCTCTAGTACAGTACAGTGTAGAAGTGGTGATAGTAAACATTCTTGTTTTTTATTTTAAGGGAATAATTTTCAAATTTTACCATAGAATATTGAATTTGACATAGATTGTTTCCTTTTACAGCTTGTTTACTAAGAGATATTTTTATGGATTATTATCAAACTTTACTGAATTCTTTTTTCTCTGGTAAATGGGTCATACTTTTTTTCTCCATTAATTTTATAAAAGGGTGAGGTAATAGAGTGTTTTCTGTTTTTGGACCAACCCTCTACTTTTGGATTACAGTCTTTGTCATTATATAGTCAATAATAATATTCAGTCCTTATAACATTATCTAATAGGATTTTTGCCCTAGTACATTTTAAAAATATCTATCTTCCCTCTTCCCACCCTATTTGGCTTTGTTGATTATGTTTTTCATAAGCATAGAAAAAAATCAGACAATTTGTGTAATTCATTTTCATGTATTCATAAACCATTGGTCACCAGTATTATAAAATTTGCTTAGTGATACATATAACCTTGAACAAATATATACTCTGTTCCTAATTTAATAACTAAATGAGCTGCTTTTACCTAAGAATCCAAAATGTTAAAAATAATGTAGTTTCTTTTTGCAGTTTGTTTCTGTATTGATATTTGAACTCCAGGTTACCTTGTAGTTTATGGATTCACTCTAATGCAATGGAGTAACATTGGAGCATATGACTCAGGGTACTCCTGGCTACATCCTTTCTCAGCTGACTCTTTCATAGTGCTCAGTATTTAGAAAATTTGGACCACAGCACAGCAAGAGTCAGTAGATCAATCAGCGTGGAGTTTGTCCAAACAAAACCTGAAACGAGAATGATCACATATTGAATCATGGTATACTGAGGGACACCCCAGAAGAAATTATCACATTTGCATGTGGTGACCTTTGTGAAATACACTTGAAGATGTACATTTTTAGTTGTTCTTGCCTTAAAACTTGTCACAGTCTTAAAATTGAAAATATACTACCAGATGGTGATGGTCTTGTGAAGTGGAAGTCCTGCACCATAAAGTGTAGGAATAATTGACTTTGCCCTATGAGTTCTTCTCTTTCTTTTTTTTTTTTTTTAACTTCAGCTTATTGTATTGCTGAAGGAAAGGATTTATGGGAAATCAGCATAGAGAGAAGGAGTAACTGTGACTTTCTTTCCCACGTTTTTTTTCCTGCTATTTCTTCTTTCTAATAGTTCCTTTGGAGATCTGTATTAGGCCAGGAGCAAGTATTGCTGTGGTTTGTTTTCCAGTCCTTCTGTTTTCAGACTATTTGTTCAGGTGCTGTTGGCTGGGCTTGCCTGCTGCAGGGATGTTGGCTGTGGTGAGCCCTTCATGGCTGCTGTGGCCCCTGGCAGAGCTCTGTTCTGAGCTGTGCTGTGCTTTGGGGAGGCAGTGGCTTGGGCTAAGAGGGTCTTGGCTTCTTATACTCTGAGCCATGGCACATTAGAAAGACCACATAACCTCTACCACTTTGGTTTCCTTATATGCAAAACTGGAGGAAATAGCACACTTCCTAGAGTTCTGAGATGGAAATAGGATCACCAGTGGGATGTGAACACGTGGTGCCTGGCATCGGGTAGGTCCTCAGAGGTTATTTCCATGGCCGTCTCTTCCATCCCACTCCCACCAATGTTGCTGCCGTCACAGATGTCTTACCCGAAATGCTTAGGACCAGAAGTGTTTCAGATTTGGGATTTTTTCAGATTTTGAAATGTTTGCATGTACATAATGATATATATGGGTGACCCAAGTCTAAACAGAAAATTCATTTATGTTTCATATACACCCTTTACACAGAGGCCAAAGTTCATTTTATGCAGTAATTTTGGTTTGCCTATGATTGGACTGTGACCCATCACCTCAGGCTAAATGTGGAATTTTTCCGCCTGTTGCATGATGTCAGTGCTTAAAAAGTTTCACATTTTGGAGGATTTCAAAAATTTCAGATTTCAGTTAGGGATGCTTGACCGGTACTACTACTACAACAACTACTACTTATGCTGTTCTTGCTATATTTATTCAGTGGGTCTTTTCCGGAATGAATGTCATGTCTTTTGTGTGGCGTGGGTGGTGGAGGATGAGAGCTTGGCTTGGAAAGGCAGTGCAAATCTACTTTCTTATGCCACTTCAAAATGCTAATCTCTAACATTTGGGCCAATCATATGCATCCTGAAGCATTTTGCCAAATTGCTTTCCAGGATTTCCATAGCAGAAATTTTGGAGGTCTTCGTCCCTGTGGTCCATGGCACCCAATCATTTGCCATAAAAATGTTTTTCCAGTTTCTGAACTTACTGTGTTTGTAGAGTGTATTTTAGGATATTTCTTGTCCTGAAATAACATCATTAATATTCAGCAAATATCAGCGAAGTGCCTATGAAGTGCCAGACTCCGGATCAGGCCCCGAGCCCCACCTGGGACACACATGCCTCTGCTCCCTTCTCTTGAAGAGCCCTCAGTCCGTCTGGGGAGGTAGGTGAACAGCTGAGCACAGCATATGAGCAAAAAGGACAATTTCTCTCTCAAAGTTCATCAAAACTGAGTGGAACAAGAGCCTCCTTTCTCCAATCCTGTAATGCCTCAGAAGAAAGCACCAAACCAACGTTTTGAAAGCATTTCCGGCTAAGACTTCTGATGGAAATTAGAGGATTTGAAACTTAGCAATTAGGTACAGCCAAAGGTTTCAGGTTTAAAAAAGGTTCAAGAAAACAGTACATGTGGACTTCATATGAGGAAGAAATCCTCAGAGATTTTTTTATTACAGTATATGACATATGGATTTCATGCTTAACACTGGAATATTATAAGTTAAGAGCATTTTTAAACGGGAAGAGAAACTCTGAGATGAGTAATAGGATCAGGTCTCAAGGACGGTTCTAGCTCCCAGACTCCTGTTAGGCTCCAGCCAAGCCCCTCCCCCAAGAGAGGGTTAACTGTTCAGTGACCAGGAGGAGGAGGAACCTTCACTGGTCCTGGACTAAGTGCAGAGTTGGGAGAACAAGGCCACTCCGCAGTCATCCTTGGAGGGTGAGGACACTACTGCTGCTGGGACCTGGCTTTCTGAAGTCAGTGGCCCTCCTTGAATCTTAGAGCAAGGGCCACAAACCAGGGCCTGGGGACCAAACTTTGTGTTAACCTTTGCTTTTTTCATACCTGATTTTAATAGTGGGAACTTTCTAACTTTTTCTGGCTTCTGGTTTTCAGAAAATAGAAGTAAGTTAGGCAAGGTGATGCATGCCTATAATCCCAGTGACTTAGGAGACTAAGGCAGGTAGATTGCAAGTTCCAGGCCAGCCTCAGCAACTTAGTGAGGCCCTGTCTCAAAATAAATTAAATAAATAAATAAAGGCTGTGGCTGGGGCTCGGTGGTAATGCACCCCTGGATTCAATTCCTGCCACCAAAAAATAAAATCTGTTCTGGCTTGCATTACTACAAGACCATAAAGTTTGGCTTAGAGTGGTAGGTGACTCTTGCTTAGGTAGCAGGCTCGGTGGGCTCCCACCACACCCCGAGTCTTATATCTGCAATGGCTTTGATAATTTGCATCACTGACTTGACCCCTGTAGATATCTGAATTTGTTATTCTTGGCCTAGAACATTCCAGAAAGAAGGAGAATGGTTAAAGTTCCTAAGGTAGAAGCCCTTTGCTACCTAGGAGTGAGGATGTCCCCTCTGATGCTCCTGGATGTGGGAGGTAGTCCCTAGAGGACAGAATCGGAATCTGGGATTCCGATTACTTGGGAGTAATTAGGACACAAAGCCACTGCTGTTGATGGACATACAGTGGAAAAGGCCAGTGCCTGCTGATTTGCTGTGAAGTTCAGTGTTGCTCTGTGCCTGCCCGGTAGGTCCAGGAGGCTTCAAATTCTTAAATCTTAGAGGGACCTACTACCCGCTGGGTGCATGCACCTGCTGGGTGCTGCATTCTGGACTAGGTTTGTGAGAAAAGGTTTCTACCTTTGCAGAAGGTAGAAAGTTGGAATTATCAGAAGCGATGGAGCAAATGCTCCAGAGGGAGACCACCATAGGGTAAGGACCAGTGGTGGGAGTAAGTGTGCCCCGTGGAAGGAGCAAGAGACCAGACCAGGGAGCAGAGGTTGGAAAGGCATCTGCTCAAAGCTGGTTGTCTTATGCCCATCTGTGTCAAAAATGCTGTATCCAGTCTGATTTCCCAATGAACATAACTTGAGCTTTGTTCCACAGTGAGAAAGATTCATTTATAATATTTTAGTGGCAGTATAATATCCCATTTTCTATCCCAAATTTATTAGGATTTATCTTGTCAATTATAGTTCTTTCCATTTTCTGCTAATGTAAACACTATAATAAATATCTTTGTGTATATCTTTGTTGATTTGATTGAGACAATCCAGTGGATTGACAGGACTTGGAAATGGATCCTTCTTTGTTCTTCTGATCGAAAGATAGCTCAATATTTTGAGCCTAAGGATTTGGGATGATGTTGTTGACATAAATGAGAAAATATGGGGAAAGGGAGGATGATGATGTGAAGGAAGATTATGAACTCACTAGATAAGCTCCGTTGCTGGTTGCCTGAATTCTTTATTTTTCTCACATAACTGGGGTCTATAAGTTGGCAAGGGTGACATCTGCTCCGTACTGTCAAGTACTCACTCTGTCTTAGCTTGTTGGCTAGGTGCTTCATGAGGCTAAGAAAGCTGCTACTGCGACAGGCCCAGTATCCCAGCAGCTCTGGAGGCTGAGGCAGGAGGATCCTGAGTTCAAAGCCAGCCTCAGCAACTTAGTGAGGCCTTAAGCAACTCAGCAAGACCTGTCTTTAAATCAAATATACAAAAGGGCTTAAGCACCTCTGGGTTCAATCGCCCATACAAAAAAAAAAAAAAGCTGCCATTGCTCCAGGTATCAGAATCATGTTCATGTTAGGAAGAAAGTAGAAGTAGTTTGACAGCCGCCTGTATTCTTTCTAATAAACCAAAGCAGAACCAGAAGACAACCCCCCACCACACACACACACACACACACACACACACACACACACACCCCTCAGACAGAGCTGGGTAACCCGGCCACCCTCAATTGCAAGGTAATGTGGGAAGGGAAGAAGAGTTGCCCAGACTGACTCAGCTAATTGCCTGAGGCTTGGTTTGAGTTTGTGTTTTGATAGCAAGTCAAAACAGGATGGGGGTATTCAGTAAGCAATTCAGGGTGTCTGTGCTGTGCCCCAAGAAACTGAACTGCAGGGGACATTCAAGGGGTATTGCTGTGGGCCCAGGGAAGCCTGATATTGGGTCAAGGCTCCATGTCAGAGAGTTTGGAGTTATCCTCGCTTAGCCATGAAGGGAATCAGAGTTGGTAAATCAGACACGCATGACAGGCAAATAAGAGATCACCCAGCTTCTAGGCGGAAATGCCAGGAGAGGTAGGCAGCACTAACCTCACTACATGTCACATGGTGCTTCCCATTTAAGGCTTCGAATGACGGTTGTTCACAGATATCTATCAAGTGCTCGCCACGTGTTGGGCACCGAGCTGGGGATGCAGTGATGAGAAAGATGGGCAAAGCCCCTTGGCTGCTGAGCTGACAGATGAGTGAAGATGGTAAACAAGGAACCAGAGGTGTAAATGGAAATCACCATGTGCTGTAGATTACCTTCCAGCCAATGGCGAATGCACGGATACAACAGTGGTCCCATAAGATTAAAATGGAGCTGAAAATCCCTGTCACCGAGTTACTGTGGAGCAGGCTTGACCTCCTACTCTGACATATCACTCATGTTTGTAGCGATACTGTGTGAACAAATCTACTGAGCTGCCAGTCACACAAAAGTCTAGCACACATGCTTCTGTATAATACATGAGGCTTGATAATCACAATAAATGATTATGTTACCAGTTAATGTATTTACTGAACTGTATTTTTTATTATTATTTTAGAGTGTGCTCCTTCTACCTATTAAAAAAGTTCACTGTGAGCCAGGCATGGTGGTGCATGCCTGTCATCCCAGTGGCTAGGGAGGCTGAGGCAGGAGGATCGTGAGTTCAAAGCCAGCCTCAGCAAAAGTGAGTTGCTAAGCAACTCAGTGAGACCCTGTCTCTAAATAAAATACAAAATAGGGCTGGGGATGTGGCTCAGTGGCCGAGTGCCCCTGAGTTCAATCCTAGGTACCCCACCCCCCAAAAAGTGTTCACTGTGCCATCTTTCAAAGGCAGCAACCACATGCATCCAAGTTCCCGTGGCTCTTGGTTGCCTTGAGGGACTGGCCCATACCATCTAGGTTTGTGTAAACGCTCTCTGTGATGTTTGCACGATGATAAAAGTCACCTAACAGTGCATTTCTCAGAATGTACGCCCAATGGCAAGCAATGCATGATGGCGTAAGCTCAGGGGGGAGGCAGCTCAGGTCATGAGGGGATGTATAGCTGGACGGGGTCCAGGCAGGGGAGCAACTCCTGCTACCACTGTTTTACTGCCAAGGACACTGAGGCAGGCCTGCCAGCATCTAAAGTGACCAGGGATATTCAGCAGAACCTGATGCAGGCTGGACTTGGAAACATATGCTTGGGAGTCAGGGGACCATGAGTGTCTGCAACCAACTGAGACCCAGGGTCTCTTGTGGGATGCTGCATATGAAAAGAATTAACTCTTAGGGACATCAATCCCTTTGGAATTTTATCTTTGCTCTATGTCAGGAGCACAGTGTTTGACTTTTTGCCATGTCTTCTTGGTCTCTGCTGGCCAAGCATGTTTGACAAAGTAGAAGGACTCCGTTCCGCAGAGCTGAGCTGCACAGAGTTAACCAGCATCTGGTTTCTGTGCAGGATGCAGGGATGGTCCAGAGAGCACAGCTCTGGGTCTGATGCCTGGCTTAGGACACTTGCTCTCCCCCTCACTGGATATACACATGGGCACCTTAGCCTCCACGGGGCTGTCTCCTCCCTGCAAAGTGGAACTTGTCCTCATCCCTTCTGTGTGGTTGCAAAGAGCATGTGAGATGATGCAGCTGGAAGTGCTTCCCGGACACTGACTCCTTGTGTTGTTTCTGTTAGTGGCGTTTAGAGACACTGCATTATCTGATGTGATGAGCACATTATGGAGCAGGCCTCAGAAAAACATTGTTTTTGGTTTGCACTGCAGAAACCTCATGCTCACATGGAGCACACGGGCTTTTCAGGAAACCAAGACAGGAGGATCATGAGTTGGAGTCCAGCCTCAGCAACTTAACAAGACTTTGTCTTAAAATAAAAAAAATAAATAAATAAAAAGGCTGGGGATGTAGTTCAGTGGTAAAGCATCCCAGGCTCAATTCCCAGTACCAAAGAAAAAAGAAAGAAACCTCACACTCACAAGTTTATAGACCGTGAACAGCCTGGTGACATGATGAGGGACCGGCTTCCTCTGACGGCATGTTCTTGGAGCTCAACATACTCAAAATTTTATCTTCCCATTTTACACGCTTGTGAAGACAGCAGAACATGGAACCAGCCAGGCTCCTCATTGCAACAGTGGTTCGGTGCCAGGATCCAATCATCCAGTTGACAAAGAGCCTGGTGCAGAGCATGGTGACCAGCTGTTCCCCATCTCCAGTGAGCAGAAAGCCGGAGGAAATGGGTTTAAGCTGCATGAAGGATTGGGGTTATTTATGGCAGAACTTCCTGATGGTGAAGGCCGCTCCACATTAGGACTGGATTACAGAGAGAGGCTGTAGAATTCCCATCTGGGGAGATTTTGAAAACATGTTCTTTTCTGTGTGTCTATAGACACTTTCGTCCAACCAGGCTCTGTCTTGTCTCTCTCTCTTTCAACGCAGATGGTCCTTGTAGCCATATGAACCTTCTCTAAAGTTCTAGGGAGAGGGGGGCTCGTATGCAGAGAAGGGGAGAAGCTTCCCCTTGAGCTGGTCAGAGTGCCGTCTGCTTGGTATTTGGGGTGAGGGCACACCATTTAAATCACTTCGCTAACACTGACGACAGAAAGCCCAGGTGAAAAGCAACACGGGCCAAGTCTAGGTCTTCGATGAACATGGCTTCCACATGCGCCCTTTTTTTTGTTTCTGTCCACAGTGCTGGGGATCAAACCCCAACCTCCTGCATGCAAGATGCATACTCTGCCTCTGAGTTCTATTCTTAAGGCCTGCACACTCCCCATTCTGAAAGACAGAGTGTTGTATGCATCCGCCCATTCTTGTCAAAAGGCCTATGGAAATGTGTGCTGTTGCCGGAATGCAACTTTCAAGGGAAATTTGAAGTGTGGGGAGCTTTTAAATTGGGGCAACTCATTTTTAAAAGCCAATTATAGCTTTTAAGACATGGTGGCACAATCCTAGCTACTCAGGAGGCTGAGGCAGGAGGATTGCAAGTTCAAGGCCAGCCTGACCAACGTAGCAAGATCCTATCTCAAAACACATTTTTTAAAGGGTTGGGGATGTAGCTGAGTGGTAGAGTGATTGCCTAGCATGCACGCGGCCCTGGGTTCAATCCTTAGTGCCGAGGGAGGAAGAGTTAGTCACGCGTGCACCAAAGCGAGCAGAGATCTGGGGTCATGATTCTGGGGCGCAGAGAGTGCTCATCTGTGACCTCTGCCCTGTGAGGCCACCTTGGTACATTGGCCTACTGGCAAGCAGGGGCAGAGCATCAGCCCAAGTTCAACACAGATGCGAACAGCAGAATTCCTCTTTTAAAATGAGAACCTCTTCTATTTGTGGATTGAACCATAAGAAATTTCCATTTGAAGATCAAAAATAACCAAATCTTGTCAATTTTCTTATGCTTCAACCTAAAAATAGTCAACCATTTAAGAAAACAAGAGTATAAATATAAACTGTGCCCTCTGGTGCATCCTGACACTGTCTGACTCCTTGAGATGAGGAAAGCTCTCCCTTATCGCTCGGCACCCCTGGGTATTTGCCAGCAAGCCGTGCCCGGCAGATGGCGGTGACGTCAGCCACGGCCTGAATGGCATCCATCATCTCATTTGCACCAGGTGACAGGAGAGGCTGCCCTTCCCAGGACTAATGGCTTTCACATCCTTGAAGCTCCTTCCACGGAAGTACAGACATCTGTGGAAAGTTCCCAAAGAAATGGGCCTTCTCTTCTTGTCTCTTCCCATCTTCCACAGACTTAAGGCTGCCTTTTACAAATACACTCATTTCAAATTAATGGGGCATCGCTGAGAATAAAACCGTTGGGATCCATAGACTGGAGGACAGATTCCTTTGGCAAAGGCAAACACAGTCCCCAGCCAGCCAGGACCCACAGCGACCATGACTCAGGCAGAAATCAACCTGCTCACTGAGGGTGCCGCTCTCTCCAACAGAAAGGCTGGTGGACTCCTCACAGGAACCTGGAGGGCAGGTTGCCCCTGAGGCCATGTCTCCTCCTGGGGTGGGGCATGACCCTTGTCTCTGGCTTCCCCTTTTGTCCTAGAACTCAAACTCTGATAAAAAGTGTTTCTCCAGTTCCAAGAGCTCTTTGGCAGAGTAGGGTAACAGGTGTCCCTCTTCCTTTCTCCCTTCTTTCCTTCTTTTCTTTTTTAACATTTAAGGCTTACTCCAAATTGATTTATAAATAGCAACTCCTTAGGTATTCCCTTGAGAAAATAGAAAATATATTTTGACCAAATGCATAATGCATTTCTTTTCTTAAGAAGTAAATGAGGGCTGGGGATATAGCTCAGTTGGTAGTGTGCTTGCCTGGCCCTGGGTTCAATCCCCAGCACCACAAAAAAAAAAAAAAAGTAAATGAATACAACCATGATAAAGAAAAGAGGGAAGGAAGCAAAGCTGGAATCAGAGACTCAATGATAGTATCCACTGAAACAAGTTTCTAGAAGCAAGGGCTGGGGATGTGGCTCAGTGGTAGAGTGCTTGCCTGGCATGCCCAAGGCTCTGGATTTGATTGCTGGCACTGCAAATCAGTAAAATAAGAAAGAATACTCAAGAACATTAAAAACCATGCAGGCCTGCAATCTCAGCAGCCTCTAAGGCTGAGGCTGAAGGACAAGTTCAAGGTAAGCCTTGCAGCTTAGCAAGACCCTGTCTCAAAAGATAAAAGAAAAAGGACTGGGGGCATAACTCAGGTAGAGACCCCAGTACCTACCCCCCACCACGACACACACAAGCACACAAAAGTTTCTAGGAACAATTTCAGAATACCTATGATATCCTTCCTCTAGGTTGGTGTTACAGAGGGAGAAAAGTGCCATTTTTTTTTTTAAATGATTAACTTACGTTTTTCATGTGACAAAAAGATATTTAAATAAATGTACAAGCTGGGCTTGGTGGTACATGTCTGTAATCCCAGCTACTTAGGAGGCTACGACAGGAGGATTGTAAAATGAAGGCCAGTCTGGGCAACTTAGCAAACTTTGTCTCAAAATAAAATTTAAAAAGAGCTGAGAGTGTAGCTCAGTGGTAAGCACTTGAGCATGCATGAGGCCCTGGGTTCAATCCCCAGTATAAAAAAAAAAAAAAAAAAGATACCGTCTGCTCCTTACCCCGCTGATGGTGAATTCTTCAAAAGTCATGATAATGCCTAGTAATACATGTGCAAAGAATTATTTGGATGTGCATAAGGAACCCAAACCCTGGGCTTTCTGTGTGGGTGACAGAAATGGCAGACCTGCACCTGTTGGCCTGGTGTGCTGAACCCTGGCCGTCATGTGACACACCGCTGTCCCCAGGCACAATGACCCTGCTCTTATCCGAGGCAGACCCCTGAGCTCGCTGTGCTTTCCCATCATCCACGGTCTGCTCCCAGCACTGTGCCTCCATGTCCAGGTTGCCAGCAGTACAAGGCAACAAAGCAGAGGAAGGGAAAGAGGAAGGGGAGGAAAGACCCCCAGGGGCAAGTTCAAGGACATATTCTCACGCTTGAGCGAGGAGGCAGGGAGGCTGGGAAACGATGTTTAATGATCATCATTTTCGTCCATGGCTCACATTTCCTTGGCATTTTCTGTGGCAGACACTGTCTAAATGTTTCCTATGCATTGACACATTTAATTTTCACAACTCTATAAAGTTGATATGATATGGATAGATGATAGATAGATAGACAGACAGACAGACAGGTGATGTACTGGGGATTTAACCCAGAGGCGCTCTACCACTGATTTATCCCTCCAACCATTTATTTTTATTTTTATTCATTTAGTTATGTTACTGAGGATTGAGCTCAGGGGCACTGCTTTTATTATGAGACAGAGTCCTGTTGAGTTGCTGAGGGTCTCTCTAAGTTGTGAAGGCTGGCCTCAAACTTGCAGTCCTCCTGCCTCAGCCTTCTGAATCACCAGGATTACAGGCATGCGCTACTGTGTCCAGTTCAGAACAGACT
Organism: Sciurus carolinensis; assembly: GCF_902686445.1. Taxonomy (NCBI): domain Eukaryota; kingdom Metazoa; phylum Chordata; class Mammalia; order Rodentia; family Sciuridae; genus Sciurus; species Sciurus carolinensis. The sequence goes on from NC_062215.1 coordinate 167,722,442, forward strand.
ATCAGAGGGAACCACAGGGATTTCACAGGCAGGGTGTAACAGGGGCTCCCAGGCATATGCAGACCTGCCCTGGAGAGTTGAGCTCCTTAGACTTGACAGTCGGGCTCCTGCAGGACTAGCTGAAGACTCAGGAATTCTGGGCCTCATTGCTTCCTCTAAAAATGAGGCAACTGACTGAACAGTGGAGGTTTCTACAAACAGACCATTTGGGTCTCATTCCAAATCTAGTAAATCAAATTCTTAGGAATGGGGTTGAGACGTGTGTATCTTCCAGGACTCCCCGGGTGGTTGTGAGGACCCCTGGGTGACCACCTGCCTGCCAGAGTGTGCTGCTGGGGGGCTTACCCCGCTACCCTCGTCTCTGCGGGTCTATCGGGTGCTTACCGTGGCCAGTGTGCTGGGTCCAGGGATCCTGTAGAAACCAGGGGGTCAAGGCCCCTCTTCAAGGAGCTCGCCTTCCCAACTCAGACAAATGTACAGACAGCAGCGTAAGAGGATTTCAGTTGGGATAAAAATAAATAGTGAAAAGAAGGTGGTCATGCAGCGGGGCCATGGAGGAGGTGACCAGAGAAGGCCCGCGGGATATGAGAAGGAGCAGTCGGCCAGCAAGCATGCGCAGGACAGGGGCCCGGAGGCTGGGACAGCTCACCGCTCCTGAGGAACAAGGATTACCAGGCCGGGTGGCTGAAGCATAAGGAAGCAGGTTGGCAGAGGTTGGAGTGGTGAGGGGAGGTCAGACCTCGGGCCCTGACTGTGGCCCTGCATTTGGACTCTGCTCCGGGTGCAGCTGGGTGCTGCTAGAGAGTGCTGGTGTTTTGTTTCAGTTGCTTTTAAAATGAATTGATTCACACTTCAGTCATTTTGGCAGCTCTGTGAGATACTTGACAAGGTGGTTATGAATTAACATCAAATATAACTTGATATTTGACCAATTAGACTTTTCTTAAAAAATTAAGGTGTGATTCCCATACCACAAAAGTTACCTTTTTTTTCTTTCTTTTCTTTAGTATATTCAAATAGCAGTGCAACTCTTACCACTACCTACTTTTAGGATTTAAGAATTAATGGCTCTAAGTTGCAAAAAAAAAATTTTAATGCTATAAGAAATCAGGGTACAATATCAGAGTGAGTCAAAGAAGGCTTGACAGGAACTGCAAAGAAAACTAAGAGTCCCACGTTCAGCACATCTGGTAGAACTTTTCTGTGGTAATGGATGCATTCTGCATTATGCCATCCAAATTGGTAGCCACTAGCCACATGTGACTGTTGAGCACTCGAAATGTGACTGAGGAACTGTATTGTTTTTGATGACATTTAAATAGTCACACATGGCTACCATATTGGACCGCTCAGCTCTGTGGCCATTTACAAACCCACAGTCTTATCTGAAATCATTTTCCCTATCTCCCCCTACCTCCCGAGTTTCAAAAATGATTGAAATTTTGAAACATGTGCCATACAAATTGTTGTATTTAAATTTAATCCTCCCTACAAAGAAAAAAAAACTGAAGCGTCCCCACAAGGACTCCAGATGAGAAGGGGCAGGAGACCAAGGGGCATGTTCTATAAATACATGCGAGTGGGAGTCAGCCCAGTTAGCACTGGGCGTGAGTGACATCTGGATGCTCACAAGGGGATGGAGGAAAGCGGCGAGCTTGGCCACATCTGTGCTACTCACGAAGAGTGAGACGACTCAGAGCAGAGTATTTTCAGAGGACGCAGAAGTGAGGCCATTTCTTCTGCTCAAGATGTGGGTTACATGTGACAAGAAGGAAATTGCCCTCGGGGTTCTGTCACCAAACTATCACCTAAGAAGAATCAAAGTGTGGGCTGGGGATATGGCTCAGTTGGTAGAGTGCTTGCTTTGTAAGTACAAGGCCCTGGGTTCAATCCCAGCACCGCAAAAAAAAAAAAGAATCAAAGTGCCCGAAAGACTCTTTAGACTCTGTTAAAAAACAGGCGCCAGAGACCAGCATACTTGGGAAGAATAAAAGTAACTTGGGAGGTGCCTTAAACTTTATTAATATTATAAAATACTTGGTGTTTTTTTTTCATTGTTCTTCTCTTCCTGTTTTGTTTGTCTTTAACCACGTTTGGCACAGGTGAGGCATACCTAAAGGCAAGCACGTTTGAAATCCTCTTGCCCTAAAATTTCCTACACTATTTTGGAGCAAAAATAAATCCTCATTTTTATTATGTATGAAGTTTTGAAAAAAAATGAGATGTCCTTCCACAAATAATTAATATTTGCCTATAAAATGTGGCATGTTGAGGAAAACACAAAACAATTATTCATTTGTCGAACTTAGAAGAAAAGGCAACCAGGCTGACCTTTAAAATTGTAGGGTTTTGGGGCTTAGGCACATGTGTAGACTAAGACTCCATAGGTCAAATTATTTGTTAGCTATTCAATTGACTAGTGATTGAATATCATGTACTTTGACTTCCTCTCTTGACATTTATCTCTTTGTGTGACCTGGAAAGCTAGATTCAAATTTCTAAATTTGAATTCTAATTCTCAGACTACCCAGAGTTCCATGTAGGAATGCGGTCAAGAGAGGAAGCAGCCTGGTGCCCATCTAGGACTGTGCAAGGAACCCCCCAGCTATGTATCCAGGCTGTGGGTGTCCCTCAGATCAGCCGTCCCTCAGCCAGTCCTCTGGTCGTGGGGACTACTCACTGGGGCCAAGACCGACCCACCCTAAGGAGGACCAACCTAGGAAAGACCCCTGTGCAGGCCTAGGATGCAGGGTTGGACATTTGGACAGCGAATGATGGGGTCCCGGATGCTTGGGGAAAGTCTAGAAGATGGGATCTTCCCTTGCTCTGTGGGACACAGAGGGACTTATTCTCAGGTTCAGAATGGTGTGTGTAAGGCTGGGTGTGTAGCTCAGTGACACAGCGCTTAGTCCCTGGGTTCCACCACCCAGCACTGCAAAAAAAAAACAAGCAACCACAGCAAAACGTGAGTGTGGCGTCTAAACCATGAAGACCAGGACATGGACCCTGGGTGCTGGGTTCACTTCAGGTCTGCCCCAAATCTCTCCTGCTTTAGGAATCAAAGTCCATCTCAGTGCCTCTTTGGGGACAGAAACTTTGCTCCTAACATTTTCTATGAACTTCACCAGGCTGGGACAACAGAGAAGCCATGTGTCAGAGTTACCCTCTAAGATCTGATTCTAGAGGTGGTCGTTTTTGGTTTGGTATTTCTGAGCCTCTGTGCTCTCGGACTTTATTGAAGCATGTCCCCATTTCACAGAATTTGCAAAACTGGTCAACCATTACCACAGTTAGTCCAGAGCACTTTCGTCACCGCTAAAAGGAACTGAGCCCATTAGCAGTCACCTCTTTTCCCCGCCTCTCTCCCGCACTAGGCGGCACGGTCTGCTTTGTCTCTGGAGATCTGCCCCTTCTCCACTGAGTGCTTCTGAACTTGTAAAGTACCCTGAGCAGGTCCACAGATAGTCTCACTATGTTCAGATCTTTTAGTTGTAGTCCCAGTGAGTTGTGGAGGAGTGCCTCTCACACATCAATCTTCTGACACTCTGATGTGCAGGAGAATCACCAGGGGAACCAAGGGAAAATTCCCAGTGACTCTGCAGATCTGGGTTGGGCCTACGAGTCTGAATTTCTGCATGTGCATGTGCTACTGGTGACTGAACCCTGTAGTGCTTCACCACTGAGCTGCATGCCAGCCTTTTAAATTTTTTTAAATTTGAGGCAGGGTCTCGCTAAGTTACTTAGGGCCTTGCTGAGTTGCTGAGGCTGGCCTCCAACTTGTGACCCTCCTGACTCAGCCTCCCGAGTGGCTGGGATCACAGATGTGCACCAACACACCCAGGAAGACCCTGAATTTCTAAGTGATGCTGATGCTGCTGGTCTGGAGACCCCACTTCAAAGGACAAGCACAGAGATGATGCTCAGTCATTGTTTTAACTAGAGAAGCTTCATTTCAGAGGGGTTGTCAAGGAGATTTAGAACAGGCTCAGTGTGGCAGGTCCCCCCCTCCATGGTATAGCAGGTGTGGGGGGGGGGGACTCAGGAGTGGGTGGGGCTTTGGTCCCTGGACCTCTGACTGCCATTCTGTAATGAGGGCTGCGAGGACTCCTGAAGGTCTTCGCTCCCTTCTGCTCTCTGAACCCAAGGTCTGCCCGGTGCGTCGTCAGCTGTATGGGCAGAGACCCTGCGGGCTGTTGTAACTTGACCTGGTTCCTTCCTTTCTTCAAGACGGCGAAACCACATTTCTCTGAGCATCTCTGACATGTCAGGGTCATCGGCTCTGGTCACGGTGCTTCCTGGAGCCTGTCTTCTTTTGCGAAGAAATGAAAACCACATCTCCCACACTTTGATCCTTGTGACGGGTTCTGTTCCCTTAGGTATAGGGACCGTGGTCCCCGGTTACACAGGACGAATCACCGGGTGCCACCGCCTAGTTATAGTACAGGGTCCATTTGGGTGAGTCGCTGTGCAGCCTGTGGATTTCTTGCCACCCACACAAGACAGACTCGCTTTCTCTGGGTTTCCTCGAATTGCTTTTGTTGCTGTGGTTTTGCTCAGTACCTGGATCATCAGATCCTACGGCAAAGCCAGGACCGGGCCCAGAAGCCAAGCTTGAGTCATCTTCCAGGATGGCCCCCTGAGACTCCCAGGCCCCCTGAGACTCCCAGGCCCCGCGCTTCTATTTTGGATGTGAAGTGGGAGCCCAGGGAGGCTCACGGGGTCTGCCAGAGCCGGAAGGCACAGGCCAGGTCGCGTGGCACACCCTCTGAGAACAGCCTCCGAAGAGGTGGAGCTTCCTAGGTGTGGAGCAGCCTATCTGTAACCTCTCCCTGGGACACATTTGAGTCTAAAAATGATGAAAAATGACTCTCTCTCTCTATCATTTTTTTTTCTCTCTCTCTCTCACCCTGTGGGCAGACACTGCCTGTCCACTTAATAAAATCTCTTGCATGAAAAAAGGTGAAAAATCACCACAAAGGGACAAGATCTGAAGTACAGGTGGCTCTCTGGAGCAACACATCTCCGATCCTACCACTTCCCTGCTCAAGCACCTTCCATGGCTCCCCACTCCCCTTATGTTAGATCCACCCTTTCTATCATGGCCCCCGAGAATCTCTTTCTGGCTCTGGCACCCCCTTCGAGCCTCGCTGCCTGGACTCAGCATGTCAATATCTTACACTGCAGCCATACCATATGGAGCACGTGCTTGCCAGGAACACTGTGCCATGAGCCTCCCTGCCTCTCCTTACACAACTCCTTTCAACTGAATGTCCCTCTTCCCCTTCTATGTCAAAACTCGAGCCATCCTTCCAGGATGAATTGCTTGTGTCCTCCTCCTCCATGATTTTTTATCTTTACTACTATTATTAATTTTCTTACCTTCTTCCTCTCCTCTGTGTTTTACTCTAACTGAAAGCTCTTCTGATATTCTCTTACTCTTTATGTTGTTAATGAAAACAATGCAAACACAGCTGCCACTTACTGAGCACACACTGTGTGTCTGAGAGGATGTGGCTTACCTAAGTGGCTTCATTTCATCTTCCAGTGCCTCTGTAAGGAAGCTGGTGTTGCAAATCCACAGTCTAGACTTCTTTAGGGCTGCCCAGGGGGTCTAACACTGGTCCAACAACACCCCCTCTCTGAGGTCCCATTTTTATCCATTTATCTAGGCCAGAGACTGGAGCTGATAAAGGAGGCCGCTGGCTTAGGTAGGAACCTGCAGGGTATCCAAGCCCTGCTGTGAGATGGATCAGGGGACTGTCCCTCTGCCCCAGCACAATGTATGTCATGGGCCGTGCCCATCCCCTGGTTGTTCTGGATTCTTCAGCAATGTCTCTGCGCTGTGCTCTCAGGAGGCTTCAGAGTGTACCCCTGAAGCCTCTGCAAAGTATTGAAGAGAGGCCTCAGGTCCTTGGACAAGCAAAACAAGCAAATGGCAATAAGATGGAGAAATTCACATAGGTGGCCCCAGGGGCTGTGGTCAGTGTGGGTGCGGAACAGGTGAGGAAGAGAGAGGTCCTCCAGAATGGGGCCTGCGTGTACAGGTGGGCGCAGTGGGAGGAAGGCTCTTGCGGGGGTGATTTCTGCTCTCATCAGCACTGATCGTGGGACTTGTTTACCACCTCTGTCAGCTCTTGGATCCGCTGCGAGAAGAATGAGTGAGAAAGTAGAAAAACACATGGCAAAAACAGAGCTACAGAATTGAAAAGTCAAGTTCCACCAAGATCATATCAAGATAGTGTGCTCGCAATATAATAAATGATACTACAAAATTTAAACATTCAGTGCCATCGCGATTTCGTTAGAACTTACACCACCATGCACGGTTATGTCTAAGCAAAGAAGAGACTGCAGGAAATACGAACAGGGCTTGAGGGTGAGGGCGGGGATTTTGTTTTTGTGGTTTGGGAACTTGCAGAGGGTCTCAAGTGAAACGTGTTCATCAGAAAAAACAACTGCTAACCAAATATTGGGGGAGAATATGATATAAAAAAAGCCCAAAACTTTAAATCAAAAAATAAAGTTAAAAAAAAAAACCTCATCGGGCACAGATAAGTCACAGGGTCAGCAAGGGACGGGGCGGGGAGTGCATTGTTCTGGCCCAGCACGTCTTTCTCCCCAATGTTCTTTTATGTATGAATGCGGTATTTCAAAGCTTTTCCTGAGTTTATTTTTGCGATGAGCGACTTTTAACTTTCTTAGACACAGCCTTCCAGTGGGGAACTACAATTTGAAAATGTGACGGAAATTGATGGAGTGCCCCAAGAATTTTCCGTGTAGGCAGCTTAGGAGGAGGAGCGTGGGAAGAGCGAAACCCTCTTGGCAAAATGTGCTTTGGCATCTGTGATGTTGTTCCTGGGACTGTCCCATCCCCACCTGGATGGGTGGACAGCCACGGCCACATCATCACAGTCACCCCAGGGAGTGGGATGGATCGGGGGGAAAAGCGTTCCCAAGCCCTGTCGTTGCCACCTCGGATTCCTCTAGAGCTCTGGAAAGTGGAGGGCGGGGTTTTAAAAATGAGGAGGGGTCACAGCCAGATGCCCTTCGGCTCTATCCTTCTCTCCATGTGGAGATGGCTTCTCGCATGATAGTCTTGGATAAAGAGAATTTCAAACTAAAAACTCTGTCTGCATGTAGCCCAAATAAACAGGAAAGAAGGCAGCAGGAAAGCCCTCCCATAAAATCTTCCTTTGATTTCAATAGCAAATTAGTTGGACTTCAGGTTTGTTTTTGTTGTTGTAGTGTTTGCTTTTTTTGTTTGTTTGTTTTGTTGTTTTTGGTTTGGGGGTGTTTTTTATACTGGGATTGAACTCCAGGGCACTTTACCACTGAGTCACATCTCTGGCCACCGCCCGCACCCGCCATCTTTTTTTTAACCACTAAGTTGCTGAGACTGGCTTTGAACTTGTGATCCTCCTGCCTCAGCCTCTCAGGTCACAGAGAATACTGGCTGCACCAACTTGCTTTCAGAATCTCTGTACGTGAACTATTATCAGGGAGAAAACCTTGTCCATGCCCCAATAACTTCCTTACATTTTGATCATGACTTTTAAAGTTTTAGAAAATGTGTTTTAGGGCTAGGGATGAAGCTCAGCTAGCATGTACAGGGCCCTGGATTCAATCCTCAGGACTACGAAAAACAAACAAACAAAAAATTAATACTAGGAATCAACCCAGGGGCACTTTATCACTGAGTTATATCCCCAGTCATTTTATTAATTTTCCAATTTATTTTTTATTTTGAGACAGGGTCTTACTAAATTACTTAGGGCCTAAATTGCTAAGGTTGACCTCAAACATGCCATCCTCAGGCTGGAGAGAGCTCAGTCGGTAGAGTGCTTACCTTGTAAGCACAAGGCCCTAGGTTCGATCCCCAGCACCAAAAAAAAAAAAATTTGCCATCCTCCTGCCTCAGCCTCCTGAGTTCCTGGGATTACAGGCATGGACCACTCCACCCGACAAAAAAAACCAAAAGTTTTACAAAGGGAATTAGGAATGGGTGGGTACATGCTGCCAGGTTAGAAGAGACTGAACCAGCCCTTCCAGTTCTATCTGTGTTCTGTGTGTGCTTTGGGGCCTGGTTGGGGGTGAGTGGAATTCCTGGGTTAGAACTAATGAACCCAAGTTTATAAGACTCCTTCTTGAACATCATATAGCTCTTCCAAATGTCATTTTGATAAGTTAATATAAATGAATCAGAAACATCTGCCACAATCCCCCTGAACACACAAGGGCTTCACAATTAAATGGAAGAATGTTTAGCACAATGTGTTTCAGGTTTTAGCGGATCCATGATGTTTTGAAAAACAGTTCAGTTCTTAAGACATCTTGAGAATTTGAAAGGCAGCTGGCTCTCCCTCTCCCTTAAAAATGGCAAGAGTTATTTCTGTTCTCCATGTCACCTCCTGTTGCTCCTCTCATCTGCGGAGGGAATTCTCTAGCAGAGGGAGGCCCACTGCTCTGTCACCTGCAGCCAAGGCTGCAGATGGCTCTCCTCCAATTCTGGGCTCCCTTCGAACCCTCTCCCTGTCCCAGATTCACTTCCTAAGCGAATACTGGGTATTTCAGGCAGAGCTTTGAAGTGCTGATCCTGCAGTTGTAAGACTCGTTTCTAGATTCAGGTGGAACATTGGTGCTGTGGACCACCAGGCCATCATGTTAAGAATTTCTGGACCCATAGAACCGGCTCACCCTTCTGGATGAGGCTGGACATAATCCAGCCCTGAGGAAAAGGAGAGTTATCAGCTGTTCAGAGGACAAGCTGAACTGGGACGGCTCAGCAAGAGGAAGCACCTAGCCATGCTAGTGGGAGTTTATAATAGCTTGGAGAGAGTGTTTATTTTGCAAATGCTCCACCTCTTCAGTGTAGAAGGACATCAGTTGTGTGAAAGGTTACGACTACCTTCCACCGTGGACAGAAGCCACGTGGGGCTCAGTCCCTGCAGCCTCCCTCTTGTTCTGGACGTGGACTGAGGGATCCTGCAAAGGCCAGCGAAGCAGATGAAAGTGATTAACGAGGAGTTCCCTCTCAAGCTTGTGTGTGTCTTTCCATTTTATCGACTTCTGGTCTCACCATCCTGAAATTTTAATCACCCGAGCTCAGAGCAGACATCAGATAGATCACCCAACGTGTAATTCTATCTGAACTTGAAGATGAAAGAAGAAACCCTCACGCTTTCTCGCTCCCTGTTTTTCCCCTTCAAGGGACACTGTCAATCTTTCTTAGGCTTTTTAAGGAATCATCATTCAATTTTTTCCCTAGGTCAGAAAGGCTTGATTCCTTAATCTTAAAAAATTAATAAGAAGAGTAATTAAAAGTGATGGGAACATATTAGTCTGTAGATTTGTGAATTCGGGGTGCCTGTGTCTACTTCATGGTAGAATTGAAGTGCTTCATGCCCATGGCTTTGGAATTTGGCACTACTAGTAATATTTATTCATTGCATTTATTTTTCTTTATTTACTGTTTTGGTCCTCGGGATTAAGCTCAGAGCCTCATGTGTACTAAGCATGTGCTCAGCCTCTGAGCTATATACCCAGTTCGCTCCATTAACCAGGGCTTTATCCCATTCTTTCTGAGCTAAAATTTGTTTTAGTCCCACCAGAATAGATTGAGTTACTCTCCTATTTAAAATGTTCCAGTGACTCATTGTTTCTCCTAGCCTCAATCTCGAACCTTGGCTCTACCTAGCTTCTGCTTTTGACTTGTCGCCTGTCTCTGTTCCACATCCCCGGTGTTGGAGAACACAGAGTGTTCTCTCTCTGACCCACAGACCCCAATAGAACCAGCTTCTCTCCTCATCTGGGGCTCCACTCACACGACTCTTCCTTGGACAGCATCCCTTCAAACACCTGCATGACTCTGTAGTACATTATCCAGCTTTAACGTTGTCATAGCATTTATTGCTAAATAAAGATGAACTGCTCATTGTCAACCATCCATGACTAAAGTGTAAGTCACGAATGGTCTATGTGCACATGGCCTATTTGGGAAAGACTTGCTGTTTTCATTGTTTTTTTTTTTTTTTTAATGTTGAGTATTTAAGGGTTTGTACCTCATGTATGTATTACCATGCTAGTTGGAGTTTATTATAACTTGGAGAGAGTGTTTGTTTTACAAATGTTCCATCTCTGCAGTATATAAGGACATCTGTTAAAGCCCAGTCTCTCAGAAAGAGATAATGAAACCAAAACCTTGCAAAATATAGGTTCTTTTGAAAGGGGTGTCCCATTCTTCAGATTTACCCTTCCCACTCGCTAGACCTTAGATTAGAGGTTCTGGCTGAATGAACACAGAATACAAGAGTCAGCAAACAGCAACGCAGAGTTTTAGTCCTTAGTCTTCTGCCTCTGGGGAGAGCACTATGACCTTGGGAAGAATTTTTCCAGGGAGGCCCTGGTCTCCGTGTCTGTCATTCTGGAGCACATAACCGATCCCCTCTCCTCCCCCATCCCCAGGCACCTGAAGAGTTGCCAGCCTTGAGAATGATCTTGGGAGAGTACATGGCAATGTGACAACCCTCAGGAACTGATAGAATGAGCGTGTCGTCCTGGTTAGGTTGGATTGTATGATTGCAGATGTGGCTAGAAATGACAAAAAGTTTTCCAGCCTGGCTGGGTTAAAATGGGGTGGAGGGAGGGTCCCTGGGTCAGTCTGCTAGTTCAGTGGGCGGGCCTTACTGTGCTTCTCCTTTTTGCACCTCCTGTGGTCCAGTGCTTATCTGCATTCAGTTCCTAAGCTTGGACTGTTGCAGGATCCTTCATGGGCGTCACCAACTGTCCCTCTCTGGTTTGTCTCCAGCTTTTTTAATCTGTCACTTTGATCACACTATTTTACTCTCTTAATGCCAGTTGTGGTTTCCCTTACACTGCAGATTAAATCTGAGAGCACCAGTTGTATATTTTAAAACCCTGCACGGGAGCATCCTTGATTCTTACTGCTCAGTGTGGCCCATGGGCTGCCAACATGGCAGCATGGACGTCACTTGGGAGTGCCTTAGAATTCTCTGCTCCACGTCGAGTGCATTAAAATCTGCATCTTAGCAAGATCCCAGTTGATTTGTATGCACATTAGAACTGAGGAACACTTTCCAAAATTCCTCACTGCCCCCGGTGGCTGCCACTACTACCACCAACCATCATCACCATCATCACCATCATCACCGCCACCAACATAGCCATCATCGTCACCACCACCATCACCATCATTGTTGCCACCAACCATCATCACCATCACCACCACCCCCACCATCATCACGATCACCATCACCACCATCACCATCATTGTTGCCACCACCAATCATCATCACCATCACCATCACCATCACCATCACCACCATCACCATCATTGTCACCACCACCATCATCACCATCACCATCACCACCACCATCATCATCGTCACCACCACCAACCATCATCACCACCACCATCATCATCACCATCACAATCACCACCATCACCATCATTGTTGCCACCACCAACCATCATCACCATCACCATCACCATCACCATCACCACCACCATCATCATTGTCACCACCACCAACCATCATCACCATCATTACCACCTCCATCATAACCGTCATCGTCACCACCACCAACCATCATCACCACCACCATCATCATTGTCACCACCACCATCATCACCATCACCATCACCATCATTGTCACCACCATCATCATCACCATCACCATCATTGTCACCACCGCCAACCATCATCACATCATCACTACCGTCATCATCATTGTCACCACCACCATCATCATCACCATCACCATGATTATCACCATCACCATCATCTTCACCATCACCACCACCATCATCATTGTCACCACCACCAACCATCATCACCATCATTACCACCTCCATCATAACCGTCATCGTCACCACCACCAACCATCATCACCATCACCATCATCATTGTCACCACCACCATCATCATCACCATCACCATCACCATCATTGTCACCACCATCATCATCACCATCACCATCATTGTCACCACCACCATCATCATCACCATCACCATGATTGTCACCATCACCATCATCTTCACCACCATCATATCATCGTCATCACAGCCAACAGCTAGGTGTTACTGAGGATTCCCTGCCCGACTTTGGTCTGAGCTCCTCACACACACCGTCAACATCTCACTTAGTGCTCCCAGTCTCCTTATGTGGCATGGACTCCTACTATTCCCATTTGCAGATGGGGAAACGGAGGCTCAGGGAGACCATGTAATTGATGTGAAATTACTCTCCCTGGGTTCTTTTCTGTTCCCCAGGTCAGTCCACTCTGTATTCATTTGCTTCCTTCTTGTTAGTCTGTCGTACCACACTAAACCAAGGTCTTTTAAATGAAAATTACAAGAGGCCATTGTTTTAGACTGCAGCTCCTGCACCAAACCCCAACAGACAAGGCTAAAAGTGACAGTGGAGTCACTCACATTGAAGTTCCACAGAAACTAAGCTATTTACCTGATATTCTGATAAATCAGTATTAGAAGTAACTGCAAAATTCCCCAAACAGACCAGTTTCAATTGCATGATAATGAAGTTCCCTTTACCTAAGACTTACACAAAAAACAGCAACCAAAAGCAAATTCACATTAACTAGTCATTTGTCTTCCTATTGTTCTGTGTTCTCCCCAGCCTTCCAAGGAAAGGAACTTTGAAATGACCAATCTGCTTTCTTAAATCCATTTTATTTATATAAAATCAACTTTCTCAGGCATGGTGGCCCACGTCTATAATGCCAGCTACTCAGAAGGATGAAGCAGGAGGACCACAAGTTCAAGGCCAACCTGGGCAATTTAGCAGACCATGTCTCAAAATATAAAGAAAGGGCTGGGGCCAGGCGTGGTGGTGCATGTTTGTGATCCTAGTGACTCAGGAGGTTGAGGCCAGATGCTTGGCAACCTAGCAAGACCCTGTCTCAAAAAATAAAAGTGCTGGGGATGAAGCTCAGTGGTAGAGCTTTGCCTAGCATGCATGAGGCCCTGGGTCCATCCGACACTCCATCTATTTCTTGGAATGAAGTGTTGCCCAATTCTAGAATAAGAAAGCCAATTAAGATCTTTACATTGTTGTAATTGTGTCCTTTGTTTGATAAGCCTTTGTGAAGGCAAGGCTGTTGTTAGTGTGTTCTGTGAAAGAGCTTTGGATTTTGAAGTCATTTTAAAATAACACTGAGTCTATGCCTGTATAGATTAGATCTCTCTCTCAGCCCCAGAGAATGAGCTCTTTCTGCTGCTTCTAATTAAAGTGAACTGCTTAGAGTTGCAGTTTACCCTCCTCCTGGACATGAACTCCTTCCAGCTCTGTTGAGATAGCGAAGTACCTTGAACTTGACCTTTGGAAGAAAACTTATATTTATAACTCCAATGTGAAAAAAATGGGAACAAAAGATAGGACCTTGCAACAACAGTGGTACCAAATTTATCAAACCCCTTAAAGACCTCAAGGTTGGAATAACTGCAGCCTGTGTCCTCAAGGTCAAAGTTAATTACAGGGTGATATCTGGGGTCTGGAAGCGATTAAGGTCAGTAGTCATCAAGCTCACCACTGAACTGCTCTGGGATGCTGCAGAGAACGCTGTTGCAGGGTGGGGGCCTGGCCTGAGAGCTCTCCTCCGGCCCCTCACCTTCACCCCTGAGGACAGGCTTGCAGCCTTATTATGTAATAGGCACTGGGCAGCATGTTCTTTGATGAAATTTCTCCTATTTTTTTTTTCTTAAATTGTGCATTAAAAAGCAATTGAGGGAGCCAGACACCGTGGCACATGCCTATAATCCCAGTGACGTGGGAGGCTGAGGTAGGTGAATCACAAGTTCAAGGTCAGCCTCTGCTACTTAGAGATATCTTAGCTCAAAATAAAAAAAAAAAAAATTAAAAAGACTGCGAATGTAGCTCACTGGGAAAAGTGCCCCTGGGTTCAATCCCCACTACCTCAAAGGAAAAAGGCAACTGAGGGCCGGGGGCACAGCTCAGTGGCAGAGCACAAGAAAAGGAAGAAAGCAACTGAACGAAAGTGAGGTAATCCTACTGTAGCCTCCGCATCCTCTGCAACTGAGTCCCTTGAGGTTCCAAAAGGCAAATTGACTTCCCCAAGGTCACACATTGTTTTGACTGAAAGCTATTTCTTGTATTCACCCTTTGAAAGCTCAAAAGCTGGGCCAGCAGCCCAGTCTGCCAGGCACGAGCTCTTCTGCCGTCTGCCCTTATTATATCCAGGGTGCTGCCCCGGTGCGTCCCCTTTCTTTTGCATTTCGGACTCCTTGGCATGTTTAGAAAACAAAACAGTGTCCAGGTGCTCGTGTCAGAGCTGAGTCAAGAAGGCACAGCTCCTCTGTGGTCATCCTCTTATCCCACTCCGTCAACCTGGAGGGCTTCCTCCCTTTCCTGACTGTTTCCACATGGAAGGTGGCCTCGAAGAGAACACCCGTCACCTGCTACCTGCGCACGGCAAGCCGGGAATGGAGGTGCAGGCCCATCATCCCGAAGACTGGGGAGGGAGGAGATGTAGTTCTGTGACCCTGGGTTCAATCCCAGTAAAACACACACACACACGCACGCACGCACGCACGCACACATACACACACACGCATGCACGCAGCAGCTTCCTTCCTTCTGAATGGTTTAATTACTGAAAACCCCAACTTAGAAGAATCTATGACCAAAAAGGAAAGATGGATTCCTGGGATTCTGAGAGCACACAGAACTCTATGAAAACGCTTTTTTGTTTTTAAAGGAAAACAAACCAACAAATCAGATCCACTAAAGAGATTATCAGTGACCTTTTACAGTCACTAATGATGACTGTGTGGGTGATTTTCATTTTATCATCCCTTGATTACCAGACACTTCTTCATTTGGCTGTGTGACAGATGATATGCATACTAAGATGCATGTTTTTAATAGCAGGAAAAGGCATAATAAATTTATTAAAGTGTGGGGGGGATCACAGCACAGAAGGCATACACAAAGGATGAACCTCTGAACCACGTGTGTGTGTGTGTGTGTGTGTGTGTGTGTGTGTGTGTGTGTTCCTAGGTATTAATCAGGGTGCTCTACAACTGAGCTACATACCCAACACTTTTTTGAGGGGAGGAGAGGACAGGGTAGCTAAGTTGCCCAGACTGGCCTCAACTTGTGAACTTCATGCCTTAGCCTCCTGAATAGCTGAGATTACAAGTGTGTGCCACTTCCACCAGCTCAAAGCATTTTATTTCTAAGAGGGACTCTCCACCCACCTAAATGTTAATGTTCTCATGTTTTGTTGTCTAAAAGATTAGTTGCTAGTCCTTGTCTCCTGAACCTGTGTTCTGGAAACACACCCCAGAACCTCAGCCATCAACTGCTTATGTGTGGCCAACTGGGATTCCTTTTTCCCTTCTCTCTACCATTCCAATTTAACCATTATTTCTATTTCTAACCTATGTGGGTTAGTCAGTTTTCCACTACTGTCACAAAATACCCAAATTAAGAAATCAACTTAAATGAGGAAAGATTTATGTTGGCTCATGGTTTCAGAGGCTTCAATCCTTGGTCAGCTGTTTCCATGGCCATCTGGGCCTGTGAAGAGGCAGAGCATCATGGCAGAAGGGTATAGCAGATCAAAGCTTGTTACCCTCATGGCAACCAATAAAGAGATAGAGAGACAGACAGAGACAGAGACAGAGGAAGGGAACAGGGACAGTAAGTAACCTCCTTCCACCAACTAGGTTCCCTTTTCTAAAGTTTTCACCACCTCCCAAAAGTCCATTAAATTAAGAACTCATCAACAGAAAATCCACTGATCCTGTTCACCTCCCCAAAGCCCCTCCTCTGAACATGGATGCACTGGGGACCAAGCCTTCAACACACAAACCTTTGGGGGACAGTCTAGATCCAAACCATAACACCATAACATAACATATGTTTCTTCTTTCTCTAATTACTTTCAACAAGACCAACACATATACTATAAATGAAATTCCTGTTACTTCCCTAAACTACACTGGAGTTCTATAAAATAAGATTTCCTACAAAGAAAACTCAAGATTCTTTTTCTGAAAAAACAAATAATTACTACTTTACTTGGGTACATATAACTCCCTAGAATTTGGTGATAAATATTGACTCTCAAGTATTTAATCATGTATACAGAGAAGTTATTAATAAGAAATCTTTTGAGTGTCCTACATACATGCTGATTTTTTTTTTTTCATTTTGAGACAGGGCCTCACTAAGTTGCTTAGAGCCTTGCTAAATTGTTGAGGTTGGTCTCCAACTTGGAATCCTATTGTTTCATTCTCCTGAGTCTCTGGGATTACAGTCATAAGCTATCACGTTGGGCACATGCTGATATTTTAAATTTCACCTTTGGTTCTTCTATTCCTAAGAAAATTTAGAGAATATTTAAGTCTTAAAAATATTTAATTCTCTGTAAAGACAGAACCAATGGAATAGAAGAAAGTCTTTGCTAGCTACTCTTCTGTCTGAGGATTAATATCCAGAATTATAAAGAACACAAAAAACTTAACACCTAATAACCCAATTAATAAATGGGCAAATGAACTAACAGACAGTTCTCAAAAGAAGAAATACAAATGGTCAAGAAATACATGAACATATGTTCAACATCTTTAGCAATTAAGGAAATAGGAATCAAAATTACACTGAGAGTTCATCTCATTCTGGTTAGAATGGAGCCACTAAGAATACAAACAATAATAAATACTGGAGAGGATGTAGAGAAAAAGAAAAACTTTCACATTATTGGTAGGATTATGAATTATGACCACTATGGAAGTCAGTATGGAGGTTCTTCAAAAAACTAGGAATGGAACCATCTGACCCAGTTATACCACTCCCTTGGTATTTACCCCAAAGAATTAGTCATCTTACTACAGTGATGCATGCATAATGTTTACAGCAGCAGAATTCACCATAGCCAAGCTATAAAATCAGTCTAGGTGTCCACCAATGGATGAATGAATAAAGAAAATATGATGTTTATACATATTGGAGTTTTATTCAGCCATAAAATAGAATTAAATTATGTCATTTGCAGGAAAATAGTTGGAACTTGAGAAACTTATGTTGAGTGCAGTAAGCCAAACTCAGAAAAACAGGGGTCGTATGTGTTCTTTCATATGAGGAAGCTAGAGAAGAAAAGGGGAAAGAAAGTTGTAGGGAACAGGGATCTTATGAAAATTGAAGGGAGATCCTAGAGGAAAGGAAAGGGACCAGCAGGAGGAGCGGGTAGGGAAAGGGGAAATAATGGGGAATGTTATTGTCTAAATTATGTTGTTGTATTGTGTGCATGAATAAATATATAGCAGTGAATCTCACTATTGTGTGCAATATAATGCACCAATAAAATTGGGTATAAATAAATTTGAACCCCTGCACTAGAATATACTTATACATGTATTTAAATCTCTAAAAGAATTCCTGAGAGATTATAGAAAAGCATGTCTAAAGGTACTAATTAGTAATATGAAAGACTTAAGCAGCTTTATCACCCTTGGTGACCTTTTTATTTGTTCACTAGAATTAAGATGCTGAACTTGTAATCCTCCTGCCTCAGCCTCCATAGTACCTGGGCTTACAGGGGTGTGCCACTGTGCCTAGCCAAGGTCTCAGGTTAATCTCTAGAGGAGGAAAATGATTGTCATTAAGTATTTATGACATCATATAACACTTGGTACCATGTAATGATACTAAGGAAGAATTTGACCCGTGTTAGAATTTGGCAAAATTTTTCCTTGAAAATCTTCAAAGCAGGCCAGATAACCAGGTATACTTGGTAACTGTGGGGTAAAAATATGTAACCCTTATGTAAAAAGGGGCTCTTGACAGGGTTTTGTCAAGGTCAGGCCCCTTGGGTGTTTATTGATAAGACAGAACCTGCAGAGATTAGTTCTTACATCAGGTAGTTCATGTTCTGCTTTAGAGGGAGAAAGGCATCTGTCACTCAGGTATTTGTTACAATCCCTCATTCTTGTTTTGCAAATCTAACCATATCTTAGCACTTCTTTATTGGATTCATTTTGTGCATTTTTGTCCCTATTTAAGGTGGATCTATTGCCGTTATCTCTAATTGGAACTCATTTAGAAATGCACTTCATTCCCAATGAGAGACACCCCCCACACCCGCACCCCGCTTATAACATGTGCTCACCCAACCAGTAGCTGTCTCCAGGGGAGTGTGCTGCTTGGCTTGAGGCTGAAATTCTCCAACTCCCCATGACTGGTATAGACGAATCCCCATCCATTGCTGGAGCAGAGGGCAGTGTCGACCTTCCCCTGCACCACAGGGCCCTGTGGCAGGGACAGAGAGGCTGGAATCAAATCAGGAACCTCTTAGGGAGAAAAAGGAGAGGAATGCAGACCTGGTAGGCCGCCAGCAGTATTGAGAATAGTCATATCCTGGCAGTTTCCAGGGACATTCTTTTTTCCATCACTGGGGATTGAACTTGGAGTCACTCTACCACTCAGCTACTTCCTTAGCCCCTTTTCATTTTGAGATGGAGGTGCTAAGTTTCTGGGCTGGTCTGGAACTTGTAATCCTCCTGCCTCAGCCTCCATAGTACCTGGGCTTACAGGGGTGTGCCACCACGCCTAGCCAAGGTCATCTTTTCTTATCCCTCAAATATAAAAGTACTGTTGGCGTTTTTCAAGACCTTAAACACAATATTGGTGTGTTTAATTTTTTATTCCCTCCCATTACAAATCCCCCATACCAGATAAAAGCTCAGATTGCTCCTGGTTGTTCTGAATAATCTTAGCACCCAGCACAGACGCTGGACCTCATAGGCACCCGTGAATATTGGCAAAATAAATCCTGAACTCCCCCGGGATTCAAAACCCTCAGACTTTGTGCAAAGCAAAACAAAACTCCAGACCCACAAGGTCTTTGCCAGGTCGCCTACAATAGCACGGTTTCTTTTCCTCTCCCCTCCCCCCATCAGGCATTTCACTTTGACGTGGTTTTGATGAAGTATGTGACTGTGTATGACTGCTCTCAGTAGCATTAAAATTCCTCTCTCCAGATTTGTTTGACAGGGTTGCAATATTTTTGTTTTTGACTTATTAATAACATACCATCATATAAAGGTGTTTACAAGTTTTAAATAGATTGCTAGTCCTGTTTTAATTCCAAGTCTCCCCGCCCACCCCTGTCACTTTCACAGGGCAAGAGGGAGGGAAGATACAGTAGAAATGAGCATGTGTCAAAAGACCCCGTGTGTGCTGCTATGTTTCTCACAACATTGCTGTGCTGGGTTGTCTTTATTAGTCCCATTTAAAAGGTGAACTGAAGTTCAGAGGCAAGTGATCTTTCTCAAGTCTGTGTATGAGATATCTCTTGCTGCTATAACAAGTTGTCACCAACCTAGTGAATGAAACAACACAAATTTATCCTCTTAAAGTTTTGCAAGTGGGGATTGTAAAGTGATTTGGCTAAAATCGAGATAAAATCAGGGCTGCCTTCCTTTGGGAGATCCAAAGGGGGAGTCTGTTTCTTTGCTTTTTAAAGCTTTCAGAGACCACCTGCACTCCTCAGCCCAGGGACCCTTCCTCCATTGTAAACACCAGCAGTGTTGCATCTTCAAATTGCTCTTGACTCTGTCATTTCTGCCTTTCTTCCACCATATTAAGGATTCTCATGATTTCACTGAGTCCCAGATATCTATGATCTTTGCATCTCAAAGTCATCAACTTAATGATACTTGCAAAGTCCCTTCCCCAGGTTGAGGTGATGCATTCACAGGTTCTTGGGGTTAGGGCATGCACACTTTTGCCTTCTGCCCACCACAGTCAGGAGCCCATCTGGTGCCCAAACAGATGACCTCCCCCAACTTCAGGCCTTCTGTATACACCAGAAAAAGGCCAGGCTTTTCTGAGTCTTCCCCTAGTACTTTTGTCTTTGATGCCCCTCATGTAGTTTTATGGAAAACTAATGTCTTGTATGTTTGTGTGGACAAACTGGAATTCACAGGTGTTCAATGGCAGTGTAGATTCCAGGGAGACCACAATGACATGACGGGGAGGAGGAGCGCCTTGGAGATCAAGGCCTGCAAGTTTAAGGCTGGGGTCACGGGGACATGTTGAATGAACTCACAGTCTTCCAACGTTTCTCTTCTAGGCTTACGTACAGAAGTACATCGTCAAGAATTATTTCTACTATTACCTGTTCCGATTTTCGGCTGCTTTGGGTCAAGAAGTGTTCTACATCACGTTTCTTCCATTCACTCACTGGAATATTGATCCTTACCTATCCAGAAGGCTGGTCATGATATGGGTTGTAAGTACTATAGTGGTCGTATTCTGGGGCTCGAACCGTGCAGGGCAAGTGTTCTACCACTGAACTATCTCCCCTGCCCATAACTGCTATTACTTACTAACCACTATTACTTCTAAGACAACTGTCTGCGTTGGTATTCAAGTACTTTGCATATGTGAACTTTATGCCCCTCCCCCCAGGACTGAGGATCAAACCCAGGGACACTCACCACTGAACAATATCCCCAGCCCTTTTTATTTTTTGAGACGGCCTCTTGCTAAGTTGCTCCAGCTGGCCTTGAGAGCCTCCTACTTCAGCCTCCTGAGTAGTACAGGTGTGAACCACTGCACCTAGCTTGCACATATGTTCTTTGTATTTTTAATTTCTTCCTAAGCCTTTGTAGTAGAATTTGTCGTCTAATTTAATTTGGAGAAAGCAAATCTGAGGGCAACTTGTATTGTTTGTAAAGACAAAACCAGCCTCTATGCCTCCCCACAGGGAGAAATGATGAGCCCAGAACAGAGGACCTTTCTAAGAACTCACAGTGGGTATGAAATACACCCTTCTACGGGGCATTTTAAAAGACCAAATGAGCACAGCTTGCAAGAACTAAAAGATAAATAAAATAAAATAAAAATGAGGCACTTTAGTAAAATTTGATCAAACTCTAAAATTAGAAGCTGTTGACTAACAACTCCAAGCAGTAGGCTGCTGCTAGTCTCCAGTGCAAAGGTGGAACACGCAAGGCAGTGTCTTCCCAGAGGGACCTTCCAGCACAGCGGGGCTGGTGCCATGCACAAAGCCCATGACAGGTCCAGGAGAGGGGCGGGGCTTCTTTTCCCTATCAATTAACTTTGCTTAGGTCCCAGTGAGTTCTGATGTTTTCGTTGTTGTACGGGGGATGGAACCCAGGGCCTCTTGTACGCTAGCTGAGCACTCCGTCACTGAGCTACGTCCCCGTCCTTTTTATTTTTCATTTTTTTAACAGCTTAGCAGTTTATTAAATGACAAGCTTGCAATTATCATACAACCCAGGAATTTTACTTTTAGGCATTTGTCCCAGAGAAATGGCAACCTGTATTCCCTCAAAAGAGACAGGGTCTTGCTAAGTTGCCCAGGCTGACCTCAAACTTGCCATCCTCCTACCTCAGCCTCCTGAGTGGCTGGGATTGCAGGTGAGCACCACATGTCTGGCCGAGTTCTGGTTTTTATGTAAGGCGGGGGGGGGGGGGGGGGGGATGGTGGATAGCGTGAGGCAGCGAGGTGTACTGCAGATGTACTACAGGCTTTGGGGTCAGGCAGGCCTGCGATCAGGCGTAGTTAGGTCACATCCCGTCCCCTTGTCCTGAGTCTTACCATCCTCCTCTGTAAGAGGGAGTCAGTAGTGTGCCTTGAGAGGGTGTAGGGAGGGCCCAGAGCTCAGACCTACCACCTGCGAACAGCTATAAGCTGCTGTTTGAGCAGGAAAACACAGAGCAACTAGTCCCAGCAGGCAAAGGAGTCAGCCATCAACTAATTCTAGGGTCCAAGTTTGCTTAGCTGGCAGAGGAAGTTTTAGGGGGTTTCCTGACTCAAGGTTATGTCCTAAAAACAGGATTGGAAGTGCTTAGTTGGATGTAAAGGAAATCCTGTGTGAACTTAAATACCTTCCCACTGTGGGCGTTTTCTCCTTTGTAGTACAAGTAGAGTGGACCTGATCAAGGATATAAATTAAAGTGCTTTGGGGTCAAGAGAAGAAAATCTACTCCTCCGGGACAGGGACCAGGGTTGGGGGTCTGGGGGCGTCTTCTATGGGAGTCATTCACCCCATGGCCACCTGGGGGCACTAGGGAGCAGCAACCCCTGGGTTCCACCTGTGGCTACCGCAAGGTAAAATGAGCCCAGATCTGCTGGATTCTTCTGTTTTTCCTAAAATATCTCCTGTTTTCAGTGTAGGTTTACTTTTTTTTTTTTTTTTATACCAGGGATTTAAATCAGGGGCACTCAACCACTGAGCCACATCCCCAGCCCTATTTTATATTTTATTTAGAGACAAGGTTTCCCTGAGTTGCTTAGCACCTTGCTTTTGCTGAGGCTGGCTTTGAACTCATGATCCTCCTGTCTCAGCCTCCTGAGCGGCTGGGATTACAGGTGTGTATCACCGCACCTAGCTAGGCTTACGTTTGTAAAGCATGTGTCAACTGAACAAAGAATTCTCAAAGACCAAATGCAGAAACCCAGTTTTGAAGCCTCTTCATCTAAAGGACCGCCTAGTTGTACCCTTTGATAATTTGGACCTACATTCTTCCTCTTTTATCCTTTTTTCTCTAAAACTAGAGGCCACTTTTTCCTTTCCTCATCCCTACTTCCTGCCTAGCCAGGAAGTGTAGTTTCTAAATCACAAAAGTGTGACCAAAGAATCTGCAGAAACACACACATCTTGACAGGTGATGGAGGGAATGTTGATGCAGATGCCCCTTGCCCCTTGCCCCTTCTGAAGCCCCCCTCTAGGTCTGCCAGAGAACTGGGTTTGGGGCAGGAGACAGAGCAGTGAGCCTATCTTCTGTCCTTAATATCTGCAACCCCATGGAAAACCCCTGGTGCTTGAGCTTTGTTTATATTCTCTCTCTCTCTCTCTCTCTCTCTCTCTCTCTCACACACACACACACACACACACACACACACCGGCACATGTTTCCCCACTGAAGGTAGAAAAACTTCCCCAAGGAACTGGGAAGCCTTCAGACTTGATAGGAGGCTGTGAACTGGGAAGCCTTCAGACTTGATAGGAGGCTGTGGTTGGGGGCTCGGGTTGTTATTACTAGTGGATATTTTACACTTTGGACTCCTCATTTCAAAGTGGTCAGTGGGTCTGTTAGAGGCAGCATGACTCAGGTATCTGTCAGAGAGTGAGTAATTAAAATCTTTGCCTGAGAAAGGTAGGTGCAACCTGTGAGTCTGCACCCTGTCCTGAGGCCGGCCACCTGTTACTTGATGTTTTAAGTGGGTCTGATCCACCGGCACCCACAGTGAAAGTTCTATTGTTACTCTGTGTGGTCAGCTAGAGGTCACAGCAAAGTGGAGAAAGGAAGGGAAATCTCCCTGGTTGCAGGGGGTTGGGAGGGAAAGTGGGGTGGAGCAGGGTGAAGTGTTCTTGAACTTGAACCAGCCAGGGAAGGCGGCTTCCTTCTGTGGCAACCTTTTTCACGTAAGAGACATTCATTCCTAAATTAGTGACAACCTCTTCAAGGAGTGGACAGATGTCGATTCCGTAGGGGAGAACTTCAAGTTTCGTAACATCTTATCTCACCCCAAATTAGTTGGAAGGCAGCTGCTTGTTCAAGAGTGCCAAACCTCCTGTCAAATTGTATGTGAATTCAGTAGTTGTCATGGGATGAAGATCCAAGGGCTCTTGTCGCTTTTAAAAATCATTTGTTCTATTAGAGGTGACTCATACTGTCTGAAGCAGCTTAGCATAATTTATGGTTGTGTTAACTGCTCTCTTTACAATTATGATTGCTCTGGCCTCCTATTATACATCCTTTATTTAGAGCATCTTTATCTTCTTTGAACTTCTTTATAATAGGTTAATATTTTATAGATTGGAACACTAATACTTCATATAATAATAGAAAATCTTATAAAAATATAAAATATATGTAAGAATATAAAGATGATGCATATATATTTGAATTTATAAATATGTAAATATTTTTCTATATGTATATTATATATATATATATATATTTCTATCAGTGCTTTACATATTTTACCTCATTTAATCCTACCAGCAATCCTACTTTACCAACCCTTTGACAGGTCATGAAACTGAAATACAGTGAGGATTCATTGCTTGCCCAGGATTGCATTGGATTAAGTGGCAAAGTGGTTTGATCCTGCCCCAGGCCTCCTCTGGCAGACAGGGCCCACATTTTTGTTTTTTAACACAAGTAAGTGTTCAGAGTGAAAAGCATTCACTGTCTTTTCTTTTTTAAGATGTTAACACTGGGGCTTGATATTAAAATGACTCTCCCCACATTCTATTCCGCTGCTTTGGTCATGTTTATGACACAATCCTATCTACATTCCCCTCTGGTGTCTTCTATGCGCCCTTCTTGATAAGTCAAATGTATTTCATCCCAGAACATTTAGAAAAGCTTGTGTTCAGTTAGCTGAAAGACATCAGTCAAGTTACTGTTTCTCTTTTCTGTCCCATATTAGGGTTTTTAACCTGTCTGAACTCAAAAGAATCTTAGACCTCAGGACAGAAAAGCCCGTGAGTGGGTCACCTGGTAAGAGTTCCCGTCAGAAGTAGACGGGGCTTCAGCCAAGATGGGTCTTGACTGAGTTCTTGACTTCTAGTTTGGCTTGGTGACAGCCTGATCAAAAAGAGAAAGGAAAAAGAATGAGCTTGCAGTCATACTGATGTGTCCTAAAAAGGTCGGATGCGATTCCACTGACACTGGACGGGGGCGCCTGACTTTTAACACGAAGCAATCTCACTCACCTTTTGCTAAATAAAGTTGTTCTGCATTTCGTAAAATATTGATGCCACAATTGATCCTTGAGGTTTGGAATTCTCCTTTTCTCTGTTCTTATCCTATTTTACTTATTTTATATCCTGCCTCTTTTCACAAATATTTCATGGCATTCATGATGAGATGTAAGAAAAAAAAATGCGGCAGTAGATTAAAATCAAAATACAGATATAATAAAAGATTAAAATCCAAATTAACATTAAATATAGCATGCTGAAGGGGTGTGCATGCTATAATCCCAGAGTTTGGGAGGCTGCAGCAGGAGGATACCAGGTTGAAGGCCAGCCTGGGCAACTTAGATCCTCAGTCACTTTGTGAGACCCTGTCTCAAATTTTAAAAAAAGGAGAGGTAAAGCATCCCTGGGTTCAATCCCTAGTACAAAAAAAAATTTTGTTTTCCACATGCTGGTACAAGGGTGAACCATGTATTAGTCTTTGAACTGTCTCTTGACCAGACCAAAATGAAGTTATATTATCTATTAGGAAATGAGAAGCCAATTCCTAAGAGACTGACCACTGATAGAATTGTTAAGACTGGTGATACATAGTGCTGGATTATCTTCTTAGGAATGTTGTTTAGCATCAGTGCCCCCTAGTCATCTGTATGAGAGTACTCATTTCGACTCCTTCTCCTAAGCTTTCTGTATTCTCATTTTATTTATTTATAGTACTGGACAGGGCTGCTCTGTCACCGAGCTATACCCCCCAGCCCTTTTTTATTTTGCTTCAGGACAGGTCTCACTAAGGTGCCCAGGCTAGCCTCAGACTTGTGTTCCTCCTGCCTCACCCTCCTGAGTTACTGGGACTACACATTTTTCTTATTATGTTGAAGGTCCTGGTTGTTTCTGAGAATCAGAGACAGCGGCTCCATTCCTAGGGGCTCCAGGAGAAGCAGAACATCATGGCTGAGGAGTGTGGCAGAGGGAAGTGGCTCACATGATGACCAGGAAGCAGAGAGAGACTCCACTCACCAAATACAAGATGTATACCCCAAAGGCATGCCCCCAATGCCCACCTCCTCCAGCCACACCTTACCTGCCTTCACTTACCCCTCAATCCCTGACAGGAGATTAATTCGCTGATTAGGTTAAGGGTCTCATAACCCAATCATTTCTCCTCTAAAACTTCTTGCATTGTCTTACACATGAGCTTTTGGTGGACACCTCACATCCAAACCATAACTGGTGGACACAGGATTGCTCCCACCTCCATTAGCTTTGAGATTGGGGCAGAGGTTTGTGATCCTAAAAGGAGCCCTAGGCTGATGTAATACAGGTAGTGTGTTGTAGTTTCCAGAAACATAGACCCACTCAAACTTGTTCAAGCAAGGGAGATTCATTCTAAGTTTATGGGGAATCCAAGAAGTAGAACCTCACAGGAACAGACACCAATGAATGGTTTGATTGGTTTGATAATCCAGCTATGACTCCTCATGAATTGTGTGTGTGTGTGTGTGTGCGTGCGTGCGTGTGAATCTTTTCCGTATCAGACAGTGTTTGAAATGCATATCAAATCTATTGCTACATAATTGTTAAATCAGCTGTTTGTATTCAACACAAAATTAAAAACACACTTTTATTTATTTATTTATTTATTTATTTATTTATTTATTTGGGGTACTGGTGATTGAACCCAGGGGCACTTTACCCAGAACTACCTCCCCAGCCCTTTTTATTTATTATTTTGAAACAGGGTCTCACTAAGTTGTTTAGGGCCTTGCAAAGTTGCTGAGGCTGACCTTGAACTGGAAATCCTCCTGCCTCAGTCTCTGGAGTCACTGGAATTATAGGCATGTCCCCACCACATCTGGCTCTCGAAGTACTTTTAAAAGAAAATGCTTTATTGTTGGGCAAATATAAATTCCACTTATTTTTTGCAGATGCAAAGTCCTGGTGGTAAGGAGACCATAAAAGTACAAGATTTTTTTCTGGCAGGCCCTTCTGGTCCTGTTCTTGGAGAGTTCCAGTTTAAATGATGGATTCCCACTTCCTCCTGCTTTGTTTTTATTTTTGTTTTTGTTTTTTTTGTTTTTTTTTTTGGTACCTATAGTACAAAGCAGACCTAAATTTTCATTCATCATTCATTTGTGGTACTGGGGATTGAATCCAGGGTCACCCTACCACTTAGCTACATCCACAGCCCTTTTTATTTTTTATTTTGAGATGAGGTCTCTCTAAGTTGCCCAGGTTGGCCTCGAACTTGCCATCTCTTGCCTCAGCTTCTGGAGTCACTGGGATTACAGACGTGCGCCATCATGTTTGGCTAAAATTTTACATTTAAACTGTGCCTACTAGCTAGGTAGTGTCTAACTGCTGTAGTTTGGGGTATTGTTTTCTGAAAAGTCCCATAAACTGGTTAAGAAGTGAACTTTGTGATTGCATGTCTAGATGGAGCCGTGTCTTTTTGGACATGGGCAGTCTACCATCTGGTTGTCTCACAGGGGAGTTTGTAACGTGGTTAGGGAGGGCAGGGGAAAAGTCTGCCCTGCCCCTGTATTCCACACCCCCTAGACTGGGGTCAACTTCAGTGCCAAAAGATGACTTTAAATGTGATTATCTCTTAATCCCCTGTTTAAACCACTACCACCAGTCACTTCAAAAGATTGTCCTGCTCGTTAAGTTGGTTCTTGCTTGAGATTAATGAGTCTTTAAGCATAGTGACAATGGCCAGATTGTAACCCTCTCTAGCATGCAGTGAATGCAATGGATTTAGGCGTCAGAGATTCTGCCAGGTCCCTCTGAAGTAGACTCTGTAATTTAGCCTTAGTTAAACATTAAGCAAACGTCTCTATAGGGCTGTTATAGTAGCTGTATTGGGCAGTTTTTGAAACACAATAAGCAGGAACATATTGGTTTTAGTGTAGATTTTTAAAAACCTTAAACCTGGACTTGTGAACAAAAACATTTGGATCTCGTAGCATCATCATTACCTGAAAAATGGATCCTGCATTTCTCTCTTAATGATGATAGCTGGAAAATATGCCCACCTTCTTCCCTACTGCTCCCCCTCCTCACTCCATCCCACCCCACGGCTCCTAAGACTGGGATGCTGTGCTGGAACAGAAGTGCCATCGCCCAGAGAGGGACCATTGCCCAACACACCCCAACTGTCACCTCTAATGCTTGGTTGAGTTTATGAGTGGATGGGTGAGGATTTTAAAGCTTGGCTAGGTATAAAATTGAAACACCAGGGTCCTGGAGGAAGGATGCCATTAAGATGGAAATTAGGCTGGGCATCTCAGCTACTTAGGGGACTGAGACAACAAGATCACATGTTTGAAACCAGCCTGGGCAACTCAAAATAAAATATAAAAAGAATTGGGGATGTAGCTCAGTGACAAATGTCCATGGGTTCAATCCCCAATAACAAAAAAAAAAAAAAGAAAGAAAGAAAAGAAAAGAAAAATAAGGTTGGATTTGCTGTGATGCAAAGAACTAAACATGCCAGCCTGGCCTTTCAGTCTACTGGTCACACACAATGACAGGGAGGCACTGTGTTTGCGGTGGCCCTTGGCCGGCGGAGGGCTAGTCTAGCTGAGTCTAACTCAGGTGCTTTTTAATTACTTTTTTATTTATTCTTTCCTTTTCTTTGCAGTGCTGGGAACTGAGCCCGGTCCCCACTCACCTAGGCAAGTGCTCTACCACTGAGCTACATTCCCAGCCCCTCCACCTTTTTTTACCAGCCCTTCTTTAGATTTGCTCTTTGAGAGGTTCCAGAATCCTCCCACCTCTGCTCTGTGGGAGCTTTCTCCCTTAATTATGTTAAATATACTCTGGCTTCTATTTTGTGTGTATGAAACATGTTCAATTAATTTTATTTTTCATTTTTCAAGCAGTAAACCCCATTAACATAAACTGAATAAATAAGAAAGTTCCCTAAATCCTACCTCATTTGTTGATTTGAGGGTCATTTCCCTTTTCCATCTATCCATATCTGTCCTCACTGCTTTGTGATAAATTATTTGATATTAGGTAAGACATAACTTGTCATTCATGATATGCAAGAAAGAGGAATGGGATTAGATAGACACAATCTTTTAACCTAAAAAGCAATAATTGAATCAAAGCTTATGTATTCCCACTGAAGAACTGGGGACTAGGGCTCTCCTGATCTGGGTACAAATGGAGCATGCAAGCTTTGCTCTCAGCTTCACTAAGAGAGAGAATGTGTGTACACACGCATGCATATGAATTCATTGTTTGCATTGCATATGCTCAGATTTAAGTAGAAAAAGATGTTGTTTTTTTGTTCCTTTTAAAATTAAATTTCTTCTGGCATTCTCAGGCACTACAAAATCTGAAGGGAAAAATGTTTTGTTCAATTCGAAAATGCTTTTCCAACACATAGTGATTTGACTCTGGGGGTTGGGAATGATGTTCTAAAGGTTTTCCAAAACACTCTAACTTGGAATTAGCAGGCTGTGAGCAGCAGAAGGATTGCTTCCTTTTAAACTCACACTGGTAAACAAAGACTAAATGAGTAAAATAAGAGAGATTCTTGTATCAGTCCATAATAGAAGATCCAGGCAAAGGTGAACATTAGACCCTGCACTTAATACAACTCTGTAATTGATTGTGCACCTGTAATGTGGCTGCCAGCTGTCAGGGCTTCTTAGACAGGTGCTGTGTGAAATAAAGACAGATTGAGCAATTTTCAGGGTTTGTCTGCATTACTGGGGAAAATATTTAGCTACAAAAGATTGACACAGTGACACGGACTAAAAGTCTTCATTTTTCTATAACTAACAAGGACCATATCTTGGGTGTTTAGTTAGAATTTATTTAAAAAAAAAAAAAAAAAAAAAAAAAAAAAGCTAAGGACAGGGGCTCATTCACTTGGATAAGTTTTCCAAATAAGGTAAATCTTCTTTGAGGACTTTGCCATTTTGGAGGCAGGATTCACAAATTTAAACCTAGATTTATACTGTAGAAAGCTCCTAGAATGTACGTTAAAGACTGGGTTTTATATTTTCTTTAAAAGTCTACTAATCTACAAAGAATGTTTACTCATCCTACAGGCCAATCAAATGGGGTGTGTCTTCAGCACTGAGAAGATTAAATCATTACAACTTTGTCAGGGTCTGGGTTGCAGAAAACCAGGTGCTGGTCTTTATTTTAAAAGTCCCAATAACCTATGTACTCAAGACTGTTGATCTGGTATCTAGCTCTCTTTTTTGCTGATTTTGTTTAAGTTTGTAGATTTTTGAGAAATAAATGTTAAGACATACTATGTGAGAGCTTTTTTAGACTTTTAGATCTTTAAGATTAAAATATAAATATCCTGCATGGGATAGACCTTGATTCAGAAAATGTTCAGTAGAATAGAGTATTGCAATTGAAATTATTCAAAAGCTGAAGTGGATGGCCCCCCAATCAAAACGTGAGTGACAATAAATACTCTTTTGGGGGTCACTTGAACGACCCCCAAATTCAGATTTACAATCTGAAATTGATTTTGTTTTTGTCTTTGTTTTTGTTTGATGCCGTCTATCAAACCCAGGGTCTTGTGCACACTGAGCACATTCTGGACCATTATGCTATACCCCCGACCCTGAAATGGACATTAATTGCATTTGAACAGTAGGACTTGATACAAGTAAGAATATAGGCATAGTAATATTTGAAAGCATTTTATAAAACGTCTTTGGAATCTTGTATTCTCACAGACCCATGAAGCTTACGTCTCCACTTCTTGGATTGCGGGGGGCCTTAAATCCATGGCCAGAATGCACTGGTTATATATAAGAACACTTTGTTCCTAAACTAGGTCTGGGTGCATCTCCACTGAGTCTGAAAAAAAGTATAAAGGATGATTAAAATGTCCTTCCCCCTTAAGATGACGTGACAGTAGTGTCATTGCCTCCTCCCGGCTCCTCACCTCTACTTTGAAGCCAGCTGGCCATAAGCAAATTAGAAATAGGTACTGACGCATTTCTTTCTTTTTTATTTTTAATTTTTTAATTTATGCATTATAATTACACATAATAGCAGGACTTATTGTCAGATTCTGTTCATGCACACAGTAGAACAATATCATTTGGTCAGTTTCATACCCCAGTAGGTACTGTAGCATTTCCATATCCAAAAATAGGATGTCAGGAGCATGTAAACAAGAAAGAAGAATATAGGAGTCATTGTTTCTAAAAATAATGTTTTAGAAAAACATACAATTCCACAGACGGCAGGGCACTTCCAGATGTATTCTTACCTGATTCTAAGATTAATTTGTGAGGTATTAATACTTGAATTACATGTGATGAAACTGAAAACAAGACATGGGAAACACTCAGAGCTCCTTCTCAAGTTAGCTCTCTTTATGTCGTCACAGAGCATCAGGGCTGGAATAAAGGGTCCTTTAGGAGGACATGAAGAGGCTTGGCTGGACTGTAGAGGGAAGGCGTAAAGAGAATATTAATGCATGGGGAAATCGACCCCTTATGAAAGTTCAGGAAGGGAGGTGATGACTGACTCAGAAGGGGAAAGCTGCCAACAGCAGGGACCTCAAGGTCATCCGCCAGCAGGAGCCTGCTGTCCTGGTTTGCATATGTGCCTTCCCTCCATAAAGGGGCTCGCATAAGCCAAAGCAATTGTATACCTAGTCATTCTGAGATTACGGGGCACCTCAGAGCAGGACTGAAAGACATTTAGATATTTGCTGAAGACTGAACCGCTTTCTCTTTCTTTCCTTTGGTGCTGGAGATCAACCCCAGGACTTTGCACGTGCTAGACAAGTGCCTTGGGACTAACTGAGCTGCATCCCAGGCCATCCCTTTCATTTTAAGGGAGAGTTTGCACTTTTTCCGGGTACTGGGAGCTTGGCTTTGCCAGTGTGGGCCTTCCAGGAAGCTCAGCTCAGCTCTCTCTTGCTTTCCCTTCATCTACAAGCTGCTGATGGTTTCAGAGCCTGAAGGAGTTTGCAAAGGTCAGAGCTTATCTTGAACCACGTGTACCAAAACTGCTTTTATGTCCTGCAAATGAAGAACTGATTGGATAATGCATTCAAGATCCCTTGGCTTAAAAAAAGGGGAAGGAAGTTGACCTCTCTGTCCTGGCCTGTGCCCCATGCTTCTAGAAAACAGAAGCCATGAAGACGATCCTCCCAACTTCAGGGTGTTCTGGGGAAGGATTTACTGCAGGGAGCCATCCTTCACCATGCGGCTTAGCTGAGACTCACAGATGCCACCGTTGTTTACCCAGGACAGACCCAGACACACGCCCTCCAAATTCCCATTCTTTGTCTCATAAGCGACTAGTGGAGCTCTGTCCCTAATGGCCAATTGAGACAAAATACCTGCTACCTCTGCTCCCCCAAACTCAGTGAAGTCTCACCCACCCTCATCAGCACACAGTCCCTCCTCGAGACCCTTGCTGAAAACAGAGGAGCCTTTACCCCACCCCATACCCAGGTCTCTGTGCTGTACCTCCCCAGGTAACAGCAAAACCTTTTCTGCTTCATCTTTGAGGTCTTTGAAGGTCTCTGGGTCTCTCCTTTGCAGTAGATCTGCTCCCTTTCTTCCATAATTTGTCCACATAGCATGTCTCATTTCCTAAATCCGAACTTGTTTTCTATCTCACAGAGATCGTGAGGCAAACTGCACAGAGCAAACCCCGGGTTGCTCTGCATGACTGTTATGGTTTGCATGGTCAAGAACCGTTCGGTGGCCAAATTCACTTTGTGTTTATTCTCCTTGGGTAAAGTGCCAAGATTTTACATCATAGAACACGACTTTGCAAGGTACTTGAACTCCTTCTCTAATAAAGCAGCAGGTAAACAGAGAATTAGGAAGGAGTCACCGTCTCTGGGCTGGGAGTCAGCATACCAGCTGGGGAAACCAGGTAGCACTCTGAAGCATAGAGTGGCATCCTAACTATAGCTCTGAATTCACAAGCTTTGGCTATAACTATCTTCAGAGGCTATAACTATCTACAAAAGCACCTTCCACAGCCAAATGTTCTGTTGTGTCTTGCATGTTCTCTTGGAGCAGGCTTTTCCAGCTTTCACGGGAGCTCTGAGGATTTGCTCCACTGGCATCTCCTGCTCTGCAGGTCCACCTGGGTCACCTCCTACTGTTTCATTGTTTCTAATGAATAGTTCACCAGCAGCAATAGTTTTGAGGAGTGTTATATCATTTAAAATAAGTGGAAAATCACTTTGAATTCTATTAGGACAGTCAGACTATTGATTAGTTGCATCAAATATGTGTTGTACTATACAGCTGATTTCTTTTCTGTCGTTATTGTAGTGCTGGGATCAGACCCAGGGCCTCACTGAGCTGCGCTCTCAGCCACATTCATTGTCTAAACATGCTCCCTCCAGCCCCCACCCAACCTCCTGCATATGAAACCCAGGATCCCTGTGCCAGGCTAGCATTTTACCACTGAGCAATGAGCCACATCCCCAGCTTGGTGTTCTCTTTCTCTGTCTCTCTTTCTTTCCATACTGGGGATTGAATACAGGGCTCTCCTCCACTGAGCTACATCACCAGTTCTTTTATTTATTCAGAGACAGGCTCTTGCTAAGTTGCGGCGTCTGGCCTCAAACTTGCCATCCTCCTGCCTCAGCCTCCTGAGCAGTAGGGATTACAGGCAAGTGCCACCATGCCTGGCTGGCTCCTCTAGCTATTTGCACACCTCAAGTCCATCCTTCTTACAATATTTAGAGTGATCTATCTCAAATGCAAAAAGGAATGTTTTAAGTGCATTTTAATATCCAAGTACCTTAAAATTACCGCTAAGACCTTTTACAGTTGGCTCCTACCCAAATCTCCCCCTCCAGCCCTTTCCCATATCCATGGTGTCTCAGAACCACAGAGCTGATGAGGAGACCCCCAGCCCCACTGCAGTCCCTAATCTTGGACATGTACAGGTTCTGCCTTCTGCTGTGGGTCTCTCCTGTGGGTCCCTGCCCTGCAGGCTCTTGCCTCTCCTGCCTGGTTCGGTCTCCACCGAGATGGCATTTCTAGAAAAGCCGCCCAGACACCTGCATCTGCATCCCCTGCCAGGTGCTTCCTTATTGTTCCGTGAACCTGATACTTAGCAGGAGCTCGATAAATAACTACTGGGTAAAATAAATAAAGGCTATTTAAACAAGGATGATTTAAGAGATGTTCCCGGCAGGAGCAACATGTGAAGAGATAATTACAGTGCCGGATGGTAAGGACACACTAGGAATATCTATGAAGTCTCAGGCAGCATCCTGAAGGATTTTTAAAAGTGGAATTGTCCCCTGTCTAGAATGATTCTCCAGTGGCCCTGAGGGAAAGATTTCACCAAGCGTCATCACAGCCCCGCCAAAGTGTTTTCAGTGGCGTTGAGGGTAGCTAATCTGAAAACCCAAATCAGAAACGCTGAAAACCTGAGACCCTTGAGCACAGGCATGATACCGCCAGTGGGAAATTCCTCACCAGGAAACTTTGTTTCATGCACAAGATCATTAAAAACATTACATAAAATTATCTTCAGTCTATGTGCATAAATTGTATTTGAAACAAATCAGTTCCACGTTTATACTTAGGTCCCATCCTCAAAATATCTCATTTTATGTATGCAAATCCAAAATCCAAAAATACAAACCCAAATTTGAAACACTTCTGGCCACAAACTTTGGGAAGGGAGTTCTTCTTCTTTCTTCCTCCTCCTCCTCCTCTCCCTCCTCCCCTCCTCCTGCTCCTCCCCATTGTCCTTCTCCTCCTCCTCCTCCTCTTCCTTCCATTACCACTAAACTACACCCCCATTCCTTTTTATTTCCTTTTTATCTATTTTTTTTTCGAGACACGGTCTCACTAAGTCACCCAGGCTTGACTGGAAGGTGCGCTCCTCCTGCCTCAGCCGCCCGCTGGGAATACAGGTGCGCGCCCCTGCGCCCGACCCAGACGTCTTGGATAAGGGCTACTCCACCTGCAGTAATTCTACATGTTTGTGACCTGCTAAGGAATCTCAGTCCAGAAGCCAGATATCATTTATTTTATTTTTTGGGGGGGTGCTGGGGATCGAACCCAGGGCCTTGTGCTTACAAGGCAAGCACCCTACTGTCTGAGCTATCTCCCCAACCCCATCATTTACTTTTGAGAAAGAGCATCAGATCTCTTTCTTGCCTTATTATGGTGAGCCACAACCTTTACACTGAGTCATTTGTCATTCATTTAACCAACACTTGACAAGGGCCTACTGTGTGCTGAGTGCAGGGCCCAGCAGTGGGGGTCAAGCCATGAGCCCGATTCCCTCCTGCTCTCCTGGGCCTCGAGTGGAGGCAGAACAGACAGTGACAAGCGAGTGAGCAGGGTAATGAAAGGCTGCGAGGGCCCCACCGAGGGCCTGGGGGAGGAGCACAGGGACCTTCTCCAGAGCCGTGGTCAGGAGTCGGTTCCTGGCGCAAGCTTTTTAAACTCAAGGCTCGAGGAGTAGGAAGAAGCCAGACATAGAAGGATTGGGGGAAAGTCAGGCCAAGAAAAGCCTGAAGCAAGAAAGAGCTCTTCCTGCAGAGGAACGAGAGGTATGCTAATGGGATCGGGCAGAGGTGACAGTGTTTTCTTCTGGAAGCTTCCAGCACCACACGCTCCTGGTGTACTTCACTCAGGACTCCTGCTCAGGCTCCCTGTACAATCACAGGGGCAGCTCTGCTCACCAGGAGACAGAGTTCAGTGCTACCCAACCATCAGCGAGCCCTGAGCCCGGTTGTCACTTCACTGAGTGAGACCTGAGTTCTGTCGCACGTAACATGAAAAGATCGGATGAGGCCATCGCAACTCTATCTATATACCAAGTGCTATTAACGTCAATGTCTAAAAGTTAAAAAACAAAAAATCACTGAATCCCAAGAGGCATGATTCATTCATTCATGCATCAGACAAAAGTATTTGGGTGCCTGAATAGAGTCAGGAACTCTGCCGGACTCTGGACGAGGCAGAACATCCACTCAGGATGGAAATGTGGTGGGGTGTAGCTCAGTGGTAGACACCTGCCTGGCAGGTGTGGTACCCGAGTTTCAAACTCTAGTACCACAAAAGGGAAAAAATAATGAAAATAAAAATACATAGTCTAAATGCAGACAGGTAAAGTTCTGTGAAGAATCATAAAGGGCCCGGGGAGAGAGTGGCCAGAGGCATGCTGTCGTGAAGTGGACAGGGAAGTCCTTTCCCAGTAGCAGGCTTTTGGGTACAGGGCTGACTGGTCTTATAATTTACTTGTAACTCACATTTAAATTGCTTACGGCAAGTCTAGAATGTTTGAAACTCATCAGCAAACTTTCTGTTTGATTACTCTATTTATTCTTTTGGAAACCAGTGTCCCACGAAGTCTAAATAGCCCAGCAAGCAAACCTTCTGAGAAGACAGCTTTAAAATAAAACATGTGAGCTGGGTGTGATAGCACAACTCTGTAATCCCAGCCACTCTGGAGGCTGAGGCAGGAGGATCCCAAGTTCAAGGCCAGTCTCAGCAACTTAGTGAGACCCACAGTTAATTAATGAGATCCTGTCTCAAAAAAATTTTTTTCTTTAAAAAAATAAGGACTCATGATGTGGCTCAGTGGTAAAGCACCCCTGGATTCAATCCCTAGTACCAAAAATAAAATTAAAAAAAAATAAAATATGTGTTGTAACTCCAATCTGGTAAGACATAGCATCAAGCAGTAGTTTTGCAAAAATGCTTTCCTAGTCCCTATCACACAAACCTTAGAGTGGAATGTGGAAATCGCAAAGGGAAGGGTAGGGCCTGAAGGCAGATCCTGGCAGGCTCAGGTCAAGCCTTTCTCATTAAAAAGGGTCATGGGGAGGTTATAGCCCTGGCTACAGTCCTGTTTGGGAGGTGCTGCGGGTGGGATCAACAGTCCCTCCTAATAACATGGAGTTAATCACTCACTGGCCAACTGGAAATCAATGGCATCCTGCCCTCTCCCCTCCACTTGGCCTCAACTCCCGCAGCCTTCTTCCTTTGCCCCCTGCAGTGAGCAGGCGTCAGGCAGGGATCTGTGGGTCTCCTGTCCCTTCCTGCTCTTCAGGAGGGGAGTCCTGCAACCCCAGGGGAGGGAACCTACAAGGAACACTACAATGCCAGGAGGAAGCAGAAAGAAGGGAGAGAAGGTGAGACAAGGGGATCTTTCTGCAGAAAGACACTGCAGCCAAAGTTCTGGTTTTTCAGAGATGAAGGGCTGGAGGATATTTCCATGTTTAGGACACTTTTCGAATTCACTGCATCTTAGTTTTTAGAATCATTTCGACCAGGGAGATGATGAGTTAGATTCCAGGCCCCCACCCCATTGGTTGAGCTCTCCGAGTTGATGCCTTTTAATTTTCTCCAAATAAGCCCTTCCATGGGGCTGACTAGACCGAGTTCGCTGAGCAGAGATTCTGGAGAATCAGCTCGCCAGTACTCTGCCCGAGTACTTCCGACGTGAAGTTCTAAAAGTATGTCTGAACCCTTTGATTGGTGGAAAGGTGTTGCCAGTGGGCAGAATTAAATCCCAGGTCTTGGGACGATTCTCTCCGGTCAGCCGGCTTCAGGATGATTTGGCAGACAGAATTGGTAGCCACCCCGATCATGGTCATCATCTTGACAGTTATTTGAAATGAGTATGAAAATGGCTTTTCCCAGTATCGGTAGCATGACATCAAACTGAGAATGGGAATATGTATCGTGTATGGAAATGGAAGAGTCCGCTTGGCTGCATCCCCAGATTGGCTGAGCAGATACATGCTCCGGGGTGCCCTCGCCAAACACGGGCTCCATCTGCTTTAAGTGAATTTTCTTCCCTGCATCCTGCGATTATGGCTCTCCTAACTTAGTTAGGCTGCATGTTGAGGTTTTAATCTTATGCATTTCCCTAGCTTTCCATTTCCTCTAGCGTCTTAACTGGTAATTCAGTTTGTTCATGGGCTGCTGCAGGCAAAGCACCTCCTCATGTCCTGGTCCTCTTCCCCCCAGGCGGGTGCAGTCGTCCTAGCCTAAGGATGCAGAGCTGGTCTTATCTGCCTCTGCAAAAAAAAAAAAAAAAAAAAAAAAAAACACAGACCTGGGACTTTGGGGACAGTCATCTACTGTTCTTATCACTAAAAGGTTCAATGTTAAATTACTTCTGGCATTGGTGAAGGGAATCAAATCCAGCTAAACAGCAAGCATTGAGCTTTCTCAAATGGGAGCTCCTTTAACATTGCCCTCTCTGTGGGAAATGGCAGGTCCCTTGGGGTTACAGCAGGAATCACCTGAGTCACCATTCCTCTGGATTTCTTTCTGTGTAATACAGATCATAGATCGTGGAAAAGGTCAGCCACTGAGATCCCACTGACTTTAACTCGAGCTTGGATGGGTGAGGTTGGTGTTGCTTGACTCCTCGGAGTCCAATGCCTCCAGAAATAAACTTTTTAAAAAACTTCTTTTGAGAGACCAGTTCTCAAACCTTTTCTGAATTCTATTAGCATTGTGGACCTGTAACAGACTCACTGAGGTGAACCTCCAGCTCCAATAGCTCACAACAAGGAGAGGCTCTTAAACCTCAAAGCTACCTCTTTACAGAAGGCCAAAATAAAAGACTCAACTCCAAACGTGTAAGGAAAGCCGTTGGTTGCCTGAAAAATTGATGTTTAGTGTTAATGACCTTTAGCCTAAAATCAGGTTCTTGGTTAGTGAGGTCAGCAATGGCTGACCCAGCTTCCCCACACTGAAGCACTTCCTGATAAGCAGGGGCAGTCTCAGTGGACTTCAAGACTAGATACCCTTGAGGTTAGATCTATTCCAAAATATACTGAGCCTGAATCCGACTTAATGATACCTGTGCTTTTTCTTTTGAGACAGGGTTCTCTTATGTTGCTTAGGCTGGCCTCAAACTCACAATCTTCCTGTCTCAGCTCCTGAATAGCTAGGACCACAGGCATGCACCACTGTGCCTGCTGTGTTCTGTCTTGACACTTGATTAGAGAGTTGTACTGCCTTTTTAAAAATATTGAATGAAGCCAGGCTTGATGGTGCATGCCCCAGTTGGGAAGTTGAATTAGGGGAATTGCAAGATTGAGACCAGCCTGGGCAATTTAGACCCTGTCTCAAAACAAAATTTAAAAAGGGCCAGGAATGTAGCTTGGTGGTAGAGTACTTGCCTAGCATACCCAAGGACCTGGGTTGAATCCCCACTACCTCAGGAGGAAAGAAGGAGGAAAAGGAGGAGGAGGAGGAGGAGGGGGAGGAGAAGAAGAAGAAGATTAAAATATTCTTTGCCTTCCTTTTTTTTTTTGTTTCAGTACTGGGAACTGAACCCAAGGGCACTCTTACACTGAGCCACATCCCCAGTCGTATTTATTTTTTATTTTGAGACAGGGTCTTGCTTATTGCCTAGGCCATCCTCCAATGTGCACACCTTCTGCTGAGTTGCTGGTATGACAGTCGTGCCCCACGGCACCTGCACCTTACTTTTGAACTTGTCATTAAATGACATATAACCAGTTTATTCCTAGGTGAAGGGAAGCTACTTATTCTGAGGGTATCCCTAGAACACGACTGTGCCCTCATCCCCTGCTATGGAGTGTTCTGCTTTGGAGACCTAAAGAAATACTGAAACTGTGTGTGGTCCTGGTGAACAGAATCTCTGTGCAGATTACATAACCCATTCAGCAAAAATAACTGAAAAAATAGACCATCAAAGGAGGAGAACCAAGAACATCATTGCTAAGTACAGTGAGAGATGAACAGAGTCCAGTGAGAGTAAAAGCTATTTAATAAAATGACGATGACTCGTAGATTTAATTAAATATATTATGAAATATTTCAAACCTGTTAGGGCTGAAATAATATAAAAAGAGGGGAAATGACACAGCAAATTCTTGCTGTTTTGTTTTAAATGTTAAGAGCACAGATTTATTCATACCGATTCATTTACCTTCGATATTTAAGTGTACATTCAAGGGAAGATGTGAGGCCCAGCTGTGGTAGGGCGTCCCTGTTGTGAGATGACAAAGGTCCCAAGTCCATGGCATAATTGCTTTACATCAGTCTGTAAGTTACCATCCTTCAGGGTCTTTTTCAGTGTAATGTGTGTGATTATAATGTCCGTGCTGGTAATGACTATTTGATGTGTCTCTGGGGTTTTTATTTCCTTACCTGCACAGTGTACACAGCGAGAGAAGCTTCTAAGTCCTTCCTTCCTCATGGGTCCTGAGTGGAGCCCATACAAAGAGAGTGAAAGATGCCCAGTGCGTTGGAGCAAGGATTCCTCGATAGCTCAGGGCCCCTCTCTTCATACTTCTGCTGTGGTAGGTGGCCCAGGACTTGTTCCATGAGATTCTCTTTGAAGATGAGATAGCCAGATTCATGATCATTCCAGAAATAAGTATGACGAAGTAGTCATTAAGGGCAATACCCAACAGAGATCAAGAGAGAGATAGTGGTTGTCCCAAAGGTAGCCAGTTGGTCCTGTGTATATCCCAGGAGGCCTTTGCAGGTGTCCTCAACATTTACTTCATTTCTCTCTCTCTCTCTCTCTTAGTTACTGGGGATTGAATCCGGGAACACTTTAACACTGACCTACATCCCCAGTCCTTTTTATTTTTAACTTCGAGACAGGGACTGCCTAAGTTGCTGAGACTACTGCCTGTCTCAGCAGACATATTATATCACCAAGTCACTGGGACTATAGGCATGTGCCACAGTGCCCAGCTCACTTCAGTATCTTCTTGATATCATTATATTTGACACCATTATTCAGATGACAAAATTAAACCTGTGACAAATCAAATCATGACAACTTTTCCACCACTGGGGTGGGGACTTGGAAGACCAAAGCAGTGAACTCCCTATTCAGCTCAAGGTTAACCCTGTGCCCAGCCTTGGCAGGGTCCGGGGTTCAGAATGTGAGCACTGGCAGGGCACTGCAGCTTGCAGGAGCCGTTCACCATGATTTCTGGGAGGCAGTGATGGCATAGACCCCAGCCTTAGATTCCTGCCCATCATCAAGTCGTCATGGCTGACTTCAACCAGGAGGGTTGAAGGTGTGTGCAGGTGACGTCGTTGGAGATCCTGAAGGAGTCGTCTGTCATTCTCCCAGTTCTCTCCCATTCCAAACGTATTGGCATCGACACAGGCAGTAGGAATGACAATCCTTTGGCTCTTTCCAGTTTGTGCTCTCCTCATTTAAGATGCTGAGCATCACAGTGGGCTCTGTGACATGTTCAGTACCACCTCCCGCCATCCATGTTGGGGGGCTCTTGCTCCTGGAAAAGGACATTCAGATTCCTACCGATTATATTTTCTGTTGTCAACCTTAACGGTGCCCTTGAACTTGCCACGTGCGGAATCATTTTTCAACCTGTGGTCTATTCTCAAAGTCAAGGAAGGAGTCATTAAATGCTACAGTACCCACTTTGGAAGCAGCCTAGTAACTAGGTACTCTATATGATTTATACCTTTAGTGTTTGTCTTAACATTTTCAGTAGATCTGAACTTGATAAAATTAAGCATTAGAAAGATAAGGAAAATGTGTGACTTAATTATTTTATTTTATTTTACTCACCCACCCACCATTTCTGCTTGAGTTATTTTATCTATGTTTATAGAATGTGAACTTGTAAAAGCTAGTCTTCTGATAGTCTTCTGTGATGTAAAAGGTTGGCTCTATAATTTTTTCACTTTGGTGCCTCAGGCATGAGTAAAGTTGTATTAGTTTGAAATGACAATCAGTTCGTGCACCCTGGTACACGCCTGTAATCCCAGCAACGCAGGAGGATCACAACTTAATGAGATTCTGTCTCAAAATGAAAAATAAAAGGACTAAGGATGTAGCTCTTAGCTCAGTGTTAAAGTGCTCTTGGGCTCAATCCCTAGTACAAAATGTAGCCAACCAAAATAACAACAAAGAAATGACAATTGCGTCTCCC
Source organism: Sciurus carolinensis (assembly GCF_902686445.1). Taxonomy (NCBI): domain Eukaryota; kingdom Metazoa; phylum Chordata; class Mammalia; order Rodentia; family Sciuridae; genus Sciurus; species Sciurus carolinensis. The sequence goes on from NC_062215.1 coordinate 167,764,088, forward strand.
AGGGGTTCAAAAATATACAAACCCACCCCCATTCACACAAACCCACATCGCACACACACAGCAAAAGGGCTTTGAATCTTAAAAATAAAAGTCAATCGATAGAGTGCTTGCCTTGTAAGCACAAGGCCCTGGGTTCGATCCCCACCACCAAAAAAATAAATAAATAATAAAAGTAAAAATAGTGCCAGAAGTATGAATGGACATTCACCATTAAAAGACAGTAACTTTTCACAGTAGGTGACCAAGTACTCTCTAGAATGATCCCAAATAGCCATCACAAAGAACTGCTTTAAATTCATTCCCTAAGGCCAAACAGGAAAGCTCGGAGTCCTGTATATTCCTGGGAGGAAAAAAAACTGAACACTAGGTAAGCAGCAGCAGCAGCAGCAGTGAGTACAGCCAGCCTGAAAAGCCTCTGCAGTGACAAGTCATCCTAAAGCAACCCCATGTCCAGCATTCCCTGTGGCCCGCAGACTCACCTCCTCGCTGCCCTGCAGGCCTGGGTACGTGGGAAGAGTTGGACAGGCCTGCGAAGAAATGAACACTGATACTCCCACCAACTGGCTTCCGCTGGAATCCAGATTTTCAGGCATTGTCAATAACCTTTCAGAACAAGGGACTCTGAGAACACAGAAGAGGTACATCAGGACCCATCTGTTTAAAAAATTTATTAATGCATAATAATTATGCAGAATATTCGGTTTTGTGGCATATTCCCACAAGCAAATAATTTGATCCGTTTCATTCCCCAGTGCCTCGGCTCCTCCCTCCCCTGTCTCCTCTTCCTTTACCCTGCCGGTCTGCCTTCTCTTTTCATGAGATCCCTCTAGCTTCCACATATGAGAGAAAACATTTTACTGTTTGAGTCTTGGCTTAATTTGCTTAACAGAATATTCTCCAGTTCCACCCATATTCCCACAAATGGCATAATTTTATTCTTATTCATGGCTGAATAAGACTCCATTGTTTAGAGATACCAGATTCTCTTTATCCATTCATCTGTTGACAGACCCCTAGGCTGATTCCATAACCAGGCTATAGTGAATTGTGCTGCTATAAACATGGGTATGCGTGTATCACTGTAGCATGCTGACATTAGTTCTTTAGGATAAATACCAAGGAGTAGTATAGCTGGGTCATAGGGTGGTTCCATTCCTAGTCTTTTTAAGAATCTCCGTACTGATTTCCATAGTGGCCATACTAATTTACATTTTTATCAATAGTATATAAGTTTTCCTTTTTTCATGCATCCTTGCCAGCATTTATTGTTATTGGTATTCTTAATGATTGTCATTTTTACTGGAATGGGATGAAATCTCAGTGTAGTTTTGATTTGCATTTCCCTGAAGGCTGAAGATGTTGAACGTTTTTTCATATATTTGTTGGCCATTTGTATTTCTTCTGAGTAGCGCAAGGCCCATCTTAATATCTGGTTTCTTTTTCTTACTGAGATATAATTCACCTACAATGACTGTCACCCTTTTAAAGTGTGTGATTCAGTCTATTTTTGAAGTTGGACTTTTTAATTCTAGAACACTTTCTTCACCCCCACAAGAAACCCCCTATTCATCAGTACTTGTTTCTCCTCTTCCCATGCTAGGTGACCACTCATTCACTTTCTGACCCTCTGAATTTGCCTATTGTGCACATTTCCTGTAAATGGAATTATACTAGAGGTACCCTTTGATATCTGACTTCTTTCACTTAGGATTCTATTGTCAAGGTTCATCCATGTTATAACATGCACAAGTACTTCATTGCTCTTTATGGTCAAATAATATTCTTTGTAAGGATAGACTACATTTTGTTAATCCATTCATCCACTGATGGCTATTAGGGTTGTTGAAATTTTTTGGCTACTAAGAATGATGCTAAGAACTTCTGTGTACAAGCTCTTAAAGCACATGTTTTCTGCTCTTTTGAGTATATTATACCCAGCAATGGAAGGGTTGGTTATCTGGTGTCTTGTTAACAAATCATCGTATTAGCAGCCTGGGAAGGAGACTGAGCTTTGGCTAGATTAAGAAACAGGGTTGGGAAAACTAATAAAGAAGCTGTCATCTTCAGGTTAAATTTCATTATTTTCTAGTCTCCAACAGGTAAGGAATGATATTACTAGTTTATGACTTTTTAAAAATAAACCCATTGGGACTAGGGGATATAGCTCAGTTGGTAGAGTGCTTGTCTCGCATGCACAAGGCCCTGGATTCAATTCCCAGCACTGCAAAAAAATAAATAAATAAATACATACATACATACAAAATGAACCCAGGGGTAGACTACAGATTCCAATGTTTCCCATTTTTCCACCAATAAGGCATGACGGACATCATACACCCCCACTAGTTAACAGCGGCTCTGACTTCCCCACAGTGGAGAGGCTGCGGGTGTAGTCAGGAGAAGGAAGAGCCACATCAGAGTTCATCGACACGTGTTGTGGGGGATAGCCGTAATGTGAAAGGAGGTGCCTGGCGCTCCCTCCAATCCTGCAGAGGATTTAGGGTCACTCCATGGGGATGGGAATTCTTTGGGGGAGGGAGGACAAACAGCCAGCAATCTGCAGCATACACAAAAATGAACGTGTGGCTTTGCTTTTAAAAAAAAATTCTGCAGAGGCTTTACTGTAATAATGTTATTTCAAGGATCTTCTGTTTTCTCAAGTTTGTAGATTTCATACATACTAGTGTGAAAAGTAAAGTCCTGCTCGTTGGAGATGTGTCAGACACGGTACAGCTGTCGTTTAAGATTGTAAGAAGCAGAAAAGGCCACCATGCTGAGAGATGTGCTATTTCTCTGCCAGTTCCCTAGGAGCCCAGCCATCCAGGACAGGCCTGAGCTGGAAACTCCTCCTCCGCATGAAGTTGGGCTTCCTGGTGACAGAGCTGGTTCCCTAGGGAGCCCTTTGTCTCCTTGGGATCCACGGCAGAATACCCAGAGAACCAGACTTTCCGTCCACCTATGCATTTCATTTACCCTGCAATCAGGGTAGAAGAAAGAAAATAGGTTACTGCCTTTTCACAAAGACCTACCAGGTGCCCGTGCCATCCCTTGGCACCACGCAGGGCGACCCAGTCAGTTTGCTGAATGATCTATAATTACTTCCTGTGTTGCCTCCTCATGGGTTTTGCTTTTATGGCCAGGCCCTTGGGACCTGAGCCCAAAGGAGCATGATGGATGATAGAACTTAATTGGGTCCCTTTAGGTAGGAGGGCCCATCAACAATGCGGGCGAAGTCCTCTGTCGAGGGTACGCCATACTGAGTTAATCATTATACTCTTTAACTGAGAACTAAGTGGAGAAATAGTTCTCTTCTGTCACAGTAATTTTTTTAAAATAGTCTAATTTTTAGAACGATTTTAGGTTCACAACAAAACGAAGTGAAAAACAGAATTCCCATATACCCTCTGCTCCCCCAACCTCCCCTCCATCCACACCCCACACCACAGAGGTATGTGTGTTATGACTGATGATCCCGTGTGACATGTGGTCACCTAAAGTCCATGGTTTTCACTGTGGTTCACTCTTGGTGTTACACACCCCCTGCTTGTTTGTTTTTTAAATATACTTTCATAATGGATTTATTAAATATATTTTTCTAAAAGAATATATTTTAAAATCAATTCACCATTGTATATTAAGGACTGATTATTGCAGAACATTTTTAAAATGTTTCCTGAGCAATGACTACATATGAGAACAATTAAAAACTGCTAATATATAAAGCTAAATAATGCAGAATCTGTGTCCTAGGGGTGCTCAGTACCAAAGGAGGAGGAAGACTATGAACAAACAAACAAAGAACAATCCCCGTGAGGGCCATCCAGGGCAAGTGGTTGCACACATACGGAGATGTCAGGAAGCAGGCGAAATCTGAATTGGTCTGAAGTTCTGGTCAGAGAAGCATCTCCTGGGCTCTGACAAACGTGTGGTGACATATGTCCATCATCACCACACCAGATAAAATAGCTTCATGGCCATGCCCCCTCCCCATCCCCTGGCGACTACTAATATTTGTACGGTCTCTGTAGTTTCTCTGTAGTTTTGGACATTCCACTAAGTGTGTGGCAGGATCTAATTGTTATTTCAATTTGCAATTTCCTAGTGACATACCGTGTTGAACGTCTATAGTAAGATTTTTCATCTGTTAGGCCAAACTTTTCATTTGTATCAGACCCAGCACCTCCTTTTTTAAAAAAAATTTTTTATTTTTATTTTTACAGACTGCATTTTGATTCATTGTACACAAATGGGGTACATCTTTTCGTTTCTATGGTTGTGCACGGTGCAGATTCACACCACTCATGTAATCATACATGTGCACAGTAATGATGTCTGTCTCCTCCCACCATCTTTCCTACCCCCCTCCCTCTCATTTCCCTCTGCGTAACTGAAGCTCCTCCATTCTTTTCTCACCACCCACCCCCATTATATATCATATAATTTTTATTTTTTTAATATCTAAAGCACGATGATGTTCTTTTATTGAATCAATATAATTCGAAGAAACCGAGCTTACCTTTAGCGGGCGTTTCAATACACACGCTCTGTGAGAACGCAATTCTTGTCCACCTGCTCTTCACGGCAGTGGTCTCTGAAGGACATGTCCTCCTTCTGACTTTTTAAAAAGGTCCTCGCAGGTGTGATGAAAGATCTTGAGATAAAGAGATCATCCTCGATCATCAAGAAGGGTCCAACCCAGTGACAAGCATCCTTATAGGGAAAGGCAGAGGGACAATTGAGACAGATGGGAGAAGAGGCAGCTATGTGACCACAGGGCAGAGAAGGTGTGAGGTAGCTTCACCTTGGACATGTCCAAGAGTGCCGGCAGCCCCCAGGACCTGGAAGGGGCAAAAACGAGGCATGCGGAACCAGTGTGGCCTGCTGAGCCCTTGGTTCGGACCCTGGCGACCACCCATCTGCTTGCCATCCCCACGGAGCTGCCTGCTCTGGACATTCATATAAATGGAGTCAAACCACCTGTGGTCTTTTGGGTCTGGATTTCTAAACTTAGAACAAGGAAGGGCAGAATCACAAAGGAGTTCCCTGCGTATTCTAAATATATTGCGATATTCCTTTTCCCTTCTTGAAATCCCTGTCAGAGGTAATGTGGCCCAGCCACACATACGATGTTTAGAAAATAATGTGTCTTATAATAAAATAATAAAAATCGCTTTTAAAGTAAGTAACTGGGGGGCAGGTCTGCCCTGGAACATTCCACAGGGTGGAAGAAGCTTTGATTCGCCTGCAGGAGTGGGGACACACAGCACCGGTGTTTGCACTGGTGACCCGACCCTCCCTAATGGTGTGCACCCCTTGATAAAGTCCTGGGTGAACCCAAGTTGAGTCTTCCCTCGGTCTGCACCAGTGGTGACCGTCGTGGACATTCCAACCGTGTTTCAAAAAAGAAATTTGGTTTTACTCGTGAACAGAGTTAGACTCTCACTCCGGAGGACTGACGGCAGGTGGGGCTTCCGACACGCAAGAGTCACACCGAAGCCAGTTTTCACAGCGCAGCACTGTCCGGTCACCACAAAGCAGGTAGCATCGCCTGCCCCCTCCCCTCTGGATGCCAGCCTGGCCTCCTGCCCCCAAGCCCAGGAGCTGGCCTGTCCTTTCGGAGGACCGGTGGCTCAGCTCTTCTCAACCTGAAAAGCACGTCCACACCCCTGACCACTGCTGGGGACACAGGCCATGGTTGCTCTTTTCTCTCTTATTTATATAACTTTTCCTAGTTGTCCTTTTCCTTGTGCTTATAAAGCTGTTCAACATTCTTCCATCTTCAAACGAAAAGGAAAACGCTTTTCAAATCTCTTTCCTACTGACCCGTGTTACACTTGGATTTTGCAATATTTTCTTAACTGACTCCCTTCCAACTCTCGCATTGGCATTAGAGGGATCTATTAGACACCCAGGGCACAGAAGTCCAGGTCTCTGCCAGACTGTCCTTTCCACAATATGGTGCCCATCACTGGGCTCCATTCAGATACAGGGTCCTCACATTTTAGGAAAACTTTGAACCACATTTTTGAGATATGATTGAGACATAATGAATTGCACATACTTAACAGTTTCGGCAAGGTATAATTCACATACTATATAATTCAACCACTTAAGCATATGATTCTGTAATTCTCAGTGTATTTGCTCCTATTTAAAATGTCCAATTTGGCACATTTTGATCTGTGTGTCTACCCTGAGATCATTTTCATAATCAAGATATGTGACCCCCAAAGTCTCCTCATGCTGGTTTTTAATTTCTTCTCCTCTCCATAGCAACAGTTATTCTGATTTCTATGACTAGAAAGTAGTTTGCATTTTCAAGATTTTTATAGAAATGGAATTATTTAGTCTGTACTGTTTTGTTTTTTGCTTTTAGTCTGGCTTCTTCTTTCATGATTATTTTGAAAATTCATTATATTGTAAACACACGTCAATAGCTCCTTATTTTCTTGTTGCTGAGAAGCATTCAATAGTACAATTATACCATAATTTACCTACTCATCGGCTGATGGAAATTGGGTTGTTTCCAGTTTGGGACTATTACAGAAAAACTGCCAGGAAGATTCAAGTGCAAGTCTATGTGGTGTATGCTTTCATTGCTCGTGGGTAAATATCGAGGAAGAGCATTCCTGGATCATATGTTGAGTGTGTGCTTAACTTTTTAACCGTTCCCCAGCGTGGATGTGCCGTTCAGCATTTCCTCCAGTGGCGCAGGAGAGTTCCAGTGCAACCCATCCTCAGCGCCCGCTGATAACGGCCAGTCTTGCTCAGTTCAGCCATTCCCCTAGATGTGTGACGATATCCTCCCATGTTCCACCTCAGTCGTTCTAATCTAGTAGTTCCCTCTATGCACCCCCACCACCACTTCTCTTGTGCTGCTCTTGCAATCCAGATGCCTCCCTATCTGTCCTTCATCTTAGTTAAACAACCTTCCCTGAACACTGAGCCCCAGGACCACTGGCCCTCCTGGTTGACCCAAAATCTTAGTATACACATACTGTATTATCTTTGTGTTATTATAACAAAGAACTCCAAAATAGTCAACTTAAAAAGACAAAAGGTTTATTTTGGCTTGTGCTTCTGGAGGTTTCAATCTGTAGTCAGTTGGCTCTATTTCTTTTGGGCCAGTGGCGAGGCAGTAAATCATGGTGAGTGTCCATGGTGGAGGAAGCTGATACCTCATGGTGGATAGGAAACAGAAAGAAGGGACCAGGGTCCCAATATCCCTTTGTAGAGTATGCCCCAATGACCTAATTTCCCCGCACCAGGCCCTACCTCATAAAGGTTCCATCACCTCCCAGTAGTGCCACAGGTTGAGGACCAAGCCTTCAACACGTGGGCCTTTGGATACCAGATGCAAAGTATAGCATGTACCCATAAAATTCTGTGGATATGTGGGGGGTGGGACTGGGAATTGAACTTTCAAAGCTTTTTTGCATTTTGATGAAACACTCTGTGTGGCTGTTTTCCCTACCCAAGGACGAGGATGTTACACAGGGTTTGATGCATCAAAGGTTCGCTGTCGTGAATGGCAATGGCAGAGACAGACTGAACACCTCAGGAGTGGTGTTATTTCCCTGAGACTTGAAAAATGTATCTCCCTTCTTCAAAGAGAGCTGGCCATGCAGGGTGGTACACACCTGTAATCCCAGCCACTCCGGAGGCCGAGGCAGGAGGATTTTAAGTTTGAGGTCAGCCTGGGCAATTTAATGAGACCCTGTCTCAAAACAAAAAATAATTTTTAAAAAGGGGCTGAAGATTTAGCTCAAGTGCTAGAGCACCCTCAGGTTCCATCCCCAATAGTGCTAAATAAACAAATAAATAAAATGAAAAGAGCTGTTGTTACAGTCATTGTTATTTGAAATTTACAAATCAGAAACAATATGTAAGTCATAGCAATGTTTGGAAATGCTATTGTCATAATTTTTTAAAACATCCTTCGAACACAGAAAGCAAAATAAATGAAGTCAAAGGAACTCATGAACATTAAAGAAATTAAAGTTGGTCTGAATAGGGTAACCCAGTCAGTCTTCCCTTTTTGTTTTAAGGTTTCCTGTCTCTAAAGGTTTTCAGTATTTTTGAGTGAGTGGAATTAGTCACTATGCCTATGATCCTCTGTTTATATTGGTCATAAGGAAGGGGAAGAGTTGAGAAGTACATTTCAAGCAGCTTCTGAGAACTTCTTGGACGTCAGAAATACGTGCTCGATTTTCCACTCCTAGATGACAGTCAGTTACAGGTTCCCAGGAGGGAGCTGCAAACACAGAGTGAGCTGCTCTCCAGGAGACCCCTGCCTGGTAATGAGGGACAGTAAAGGGGTTAAGTTTCAAAGTGATTGGAAATCACAGCTAGGCATGCAGAGTAATTGTGGCTGTGGCTGGAGAGTGCACAGGCAGTGGCTCGGGTTTTGTAACCCGGGTCCAAGAGGCAGGAGCAGGGACACACATGCAGCGCCCCCTAGAGGGATCCTGCACCACGGGAGTCAGGCTGGGAACTAACTGACCACCGAGGAATTCGGAGGGCACCCGCGTGGGAAGTCCTAGCGCAAGTCCAAGATATTTCGAAAAGGTCCTTCATAGTGGTTCTCCATCCATCGCAAGCTAAATCACGTCTTCGTGAGATCAGTACGGTCACGGTGAGACGAGAAGGTTTACGATTAAAGCCACAATAGTGACCTAGGCCCGAGCATCAGGCAGAGCGCTGCTCACCTTCTGTGCACACAAATCCCCTGGGAGCGCAGGAAGATGGGGAATCCAGTTCTGTGGTCTGGAGATGGCCCCGGGGGTCTGCATTTAGGACAGCCCCTGGGGTAGGGGTGCCCTCAGCCCATGCACAGAATTGCAAAGGTAGATCCAAAACCGTGCTGCTGCTCTTCTCTCTCTGTCGGGAAATTGTCCCGAAAGTTCTTGGACTAAATAAATGCGTCTGTTGTTAATAGTCCGGTTCATTTTTTGAGAGTGTGAACATCAAATACCGATTTCTATCTTCTGCTCACTTTATTTATTTATTATTTTTCCAGTATGGGGGATTGAACCCAGGGGTGCTCTATCACTGAGCTATAAGTCCAGACCTTTTTTTTTTTTTTAAATTTCAACATATGGTCTCTCTAAGTTGCCCAGGTTGGCCTCAAATTTGCAATCCTGCCTCCACCTCCCATATGCCCCAATGTCCAGCTATCTTCCACTTAAAAAAAAAGAAGAGGAAGGCAGATTTCTTCATTAATGGACTCATGAAAAAATTATTTGAACAAACTCCAGATTGACTTCTCTTTACTCTAGATCTGAATTCCCATGCCATTTATTTTACTAGTGCTTCTGATTTCTGAATGAAGTTAAATCCAGTATGTCAGCTACATTCATTGGGAGAAACAGTGGTGTTCAAAAAATGTTTAACTTGATGTTGCATAAGATCTATCATTTTTATTACTAACCCTTGAAAACATGGTACCTGATTTGAGCATTAGACTGTCTTTAACCCAGGACCACCCTGGGGTTGGAGCGTACCATCATGTGGTAGTTTAAGCACACTTTGAAACCAGATTTCTGGATTCTGATTTCAGTTCCTCCACAGAATTTTGCCTGTGGACGAACATGGTTTATTTGTTTGTTATATGGGACTGCATTCTACAGGTGTTATTGGAATAAATGAGTTAACAAGGTTTAAATTCTTAAAACAGTGATAGACCTATATCCAAACTATGGAAGTATTTGTTAGATATGTGATTAAAAAAATAATCTTTGCATTAATGTCCTGTTTTGTTTGCTCTGGTTCTGTAGAATCCAGAAGGCCTATTTCTTTTTAGCAGCTAAAATGTTATCCTACAAGACTTTCCCAATAAGACTTGTCAGAGAGAACCGGGACTTCAGCCAATTGACTGGGAACCCCCAAATAAAACTACACCGTTAAGAAATGCATTTATTTTCTATATTTGATTGGACTTACCTCCTTTGGTTTTACAGTTGGTGATGTATGTTGGTCAGGTGACGAAGGATATCTTGAAGTGGCCCCGTCCCTCCTCCCCTCCAGTTGTGAAACTGGAGAAGAGAGTGATCGCCGAATTCGGAATGCCATCCACCCACGCCATGGCGGCCACCGCCATCTCCTTCACGCTCCTTATCTCTACCATGGACAGATACCAGGTAAGGTGACCTGACTCTCCTTCCCGCCCGCTACGCCAGTCCAGTGACGTCCATAGAGTGAGCGAACAGAGCTGCACTTCAGAATTTTCTCCTAAAGTTGCTTTGAAGAGCTTTAAGGTTTATGGGGTAAAGACTAATGGAATGTGAAACCTATTGAGCTATTGATGACAGTTTCCTCATAAATGAATTTAGCACCCATATCAGGTTGTGCCTGAGAGTGCAAGTGGGCCCCGTTAATAACCACACCAGGACAACTGGCATCACATGGGCCATCCAGGCCACTGGCTGGTGTGCTTGTCTTCTCCCGGGAACGGTTTTCCGACTTGCCTGCCTGGGCAGACTCCAATCAGGGCTCTCATTCACCCCAGACACAAAGAGTTTATGATCCTTGTAAACGATCCTCCAGGGCAGAGATGATTCCACCAAATCCCCCTGCCAGACTCCCCAGGGCCTGGGGCTGAAAAGAGGCAGCGCTCAAATTACCCTCTGAAGAGTCTTCTGCCTCTGCGTAGGCCTCAGCCATTAGAAGGCTGACTTCAGAGCTGTCTAAATGACAGGAGATTGATAAATCTTGAAAATAGCAGGATTTCACTTAATATCTGTTTAGATCCCAATTAGAGTAAGACCTTTTAGCAGTTATATGAAAATTCTAATGAAGGATTTTTTTTTGTCTTCTGCTTGAGATATATTGCTTTAATTTTGTGTTTAATGAATTTTACCTTTTAACTGTCGGAAATTTTAGATTTCATTAAATCGAGCAGTCTTATAGGTAAATGGCAGTATTGCTTCACCCTGCCCCCTTACCTCTGAGAATCAGGGATATTCCATACTGGGGGTTATGCAGAAACAAGAGTAAGCAGGATCCTCACTGACCCTGCAAACTTCTACCAGGCTGCCTGGATTTAGAACTCTGTTTCTAAAGGGGAAAGGGATAGTCATGTGTATATCCAACTAGATACAATCATTTCTCATAACTTACTCAGGGTCATGCCAGGATCGAAAGATGTCGGAGCTCCCCAGTACTGTCTGAATTAACTTAGTGCAGACTTCTGATCTGTGTTGTACCCAATGTCAGCTGCCCCGGGAGGATGTGGTGGACCCAGCCCCATCTCCCTGGGGCTGCTCTCAGAATCCAGAGAGGTCTGTGAACATACTAATGTGACTTAGGGAAAAAAGCAGCAAGGCAAGGCTGGCTACAGGGACAGAACAATGACAAAATGGCACCAACTGCTTAAACACTCATTTTAAATCCACCTAGTCCTTCTGAAAAGTCCTTTTCAGTTCACATCATGTACTGGTTTTCCTAAGGCCCAAAACCCCTATATTGTGAATTTCCTTTCTATTTAATTTTTAATGATGAGTATATTGTAAAGGTCTGTGTGTCCCTCATGTGACCCATTGGTGGCCAGATCCCTCTGGCTGCTATGACTGCCCACCCACACATGCTGAGGTTTAGCAGGGTCTGGGCTACTGCCTTGATATCTGGACACCTGTTCTCAGCTTGGGTTCCAGGGTCTCTTCCGAAGGAAAGGTTGCCTTTCAGACTCTATATGGCACTGTTTGCCTTGCTTCATGGTTAAATTGTGTATTTCTCAAGTTTTAACTTCAGAGTAGTTAAAAATAAAAGTTATTCACTCCAGGGGCTGTAATCCCAGCAACTAAGGAGGCCAGGACAGGAGGACCATGCAAGTCTCAGCAAATTAGCAAGGCTCTAAGCAACTTCAGAGAGACACTGTCTCAAAATAAAAAATAAAAAGGGCTGGGGATGTGGTTCAGTGGTAAAGTGCCTCTGGGTTCAATCCCTAGTACCATAAATAAATGAATAAATAAATGTTATTCACTCCAGTTAAAATGCCAGCACAAAAGTTGTGGCCATGATTCTTAAAGCCAAGTTCTACTCTATATTATTCACATGCTTGTATGTTGAGAAACATCCTTCTCTCCCTTCTGTTTCCCTGCTTTTTAAATGTTCGCAGGGAAAGATTGGATTGCTGCTCTAGGCAATATATGATTCAGACTAGCAGTTGCCGCATCATGAATCCTGTTGCCACCTACAACATCAAATCACACACGTCTGCGTATGATCTAATTTTCTTGTTTTTTGCTCCACCCTCCCACAGTATCCTTTTGCTTTGGGACTGACGATGGCCGTGGTGTTCTCCGGCTTGGTGTGTCTCAGCAGGCTCTATACGGGGATGCACACAGTCCTGGTAAGGCTTCTGATGGTTTTAGTGTGTTATTGTGTTCCTGATACTACATAGGTATACAAGCATTTGCTGTGTAATTATATTTCTCATCCAGTCAATGCCTTAGTAATTATGTTAGGGTGCATCCCTAATAATAGTAATGACATATTTAGATAACATCAGTGAGGCAGAGGTGGACTAGATCCTCAAGATTTTGAAGATGGGCTCAGATGGCCAGGGGGACCTTGGTCATTTTTCCATATTGGTTTACTGCTGATACAGCTAGCCATGCAGGACAATCCCCCAGAGTCAAGGATGGGAGGGAGCCAAGCAGTTCCCACTTAGGTCCTCATGAGATGGCCTGAAATACAGGAGTCTCTGCTGCTCTTTGCAGGGCGAGCCCCCACCAGGCAGAGGAGCCTAGAACCAATGCTTCATATCTTTCCCCGCTGTTTTAGGCTGGGAAGGCGGGGTGGAGCAGGGAGACACACATCTGCATTGAAAAGGTCACCCACCCTTTCTCTCCATTAGGAGTTTTTCCAGGGCTATTAGGTCGCACAGTTAAAATTACTCAAGAATTCAAATGTTGAGTGCATCCGCCAGCTGCCTGGAAGTTCCAGAGCATCAAGCTGGTCGTGGTTTATCTCAGGGGCACTGTTTGTCATCCTCGGTTCAGGAATGTTTCCTGTAAAAGAAATGGGCCCTGGCTTGTCGCGTGTGTCTCAACGAGAAGCTTCATGATGACATAAGCAAAAGATCTGGGAGGGGAAGGCCACCTGCCCACTTCCCGGCTTCTCTCCCCCGTGCCAGGTGCGGGTCATCACGGGAAGCACGGAAGGCGGGGTCAGCATGGGAAACTGCAGAGGGAGGAGGTGTTGGAAGTGGAGTCAGGGCCAGGCCTGCAGCAAGGCACGTGAGGAAGGAAGGCTAACGGGTGCCAACGACTCAGTTATCAACATAAATGATTTTAATACAGTATTTTTTAAAAATCAAATTGAATACCCAAAACATGCATAAGCAACATATTCAAACTAGGAGTACAGACAAGATCTGCAAGATCTGACCTACGTTCTCACAGTCCAGCTTCCCTGGCCCCCCCTAAGCCCCCTTCCCTGGCCTCCCCTCATCCTGCCTTCCACTAGTTTGCCACTTGGGTCAAAGGGGAGCTCAGCTCCTGGAAATGCAGGGAGCCACCAAAGGCAAGTCTTATTCTCCTCACCGAGGCATCCCCTTGCTGTCCCCATCCCACTGCATATGGGGAGGAGGGGACAGGGCTCTCTTCATTTGTTACACTACTGCTCCGCATTACATAGAGGCTCCTTCCAAACCCGTTCGTGGACTTCATTATGGAATCAAGTGAGACTCTCTAGGTGATTGGCGTTTATCTGGGTCTGCTTTTAAATTTCCATAGGTTTTCATAAAACGTGATCTTGGACACTCGGTTTAAAATGAAAACCAAAGTCAACACAAGAGTGTGGAGTCACAGAAGGCAAAGCCCACCTCAGTAAAAACACAGCTTCGCTGTTCTGCTTTTCTTTTTAGAGTGGGTGGTGGAGATGGAGAAGCAGAGGTTTGAGGGATGACAGATTCCCAGGAATGGACATAGCCACTCTCTTTGGGGAATCTTTCCCAGGGGACCCTGGCACAAGGGGCTGTGGCACCCCACCCCTGTCCTGTTCCACCATCAAAGACCAGAGCTTCTTTCACATGCATAATTTTGTTTCATAAAGATCTTGGATCCCGACTGAGTCTTGGGCCAGAAGTCAGGCTACAGGACCAGAGTGTGGCTCGGGTAAGAGTGGGACGTGGTGCCAAGTAGAGGAGGGGTGTTTGATTTTAAGAGTGGGAAGAGGAGAGCTGTAGACTGGCAGAACTTCATAACCTCCTGCGGGCGCCAGAGGAGGCTGGGGCTAGATCCAGGAGATGCTGAGGTCAACCCCACCCTCCTGGGTCGCCAAGTCTGTGGGTGGAGGCAGATGTGTGAGCTGCTGCTAACTTGACGTGAGCACAGAACAGCTGGATTGAGTCAGCTAAGGTAACACGTGTGCCTCTTCCCTGGGCTCCTGAAAAGTTTCCAGGGACTGCCACGTATAATGCCCTCCACCCTTGCTGCCTATTCAGATCCCACGGAAAGCTCTTCAAAATACCTCTGGCGACATTTGATTGTCCTTTCCCTGCTTTGGTGACTCGTTGTCTCTGGCGCTGTTTGTAAACCCCCATTCACAGAAGCATTATTTACAATAGCCCCGAAGGGGAAAGAACCCAAGTGTCCAGCAACAGAAGAATAGATAAACAAAATGTGGCGCCTACGTCCCGTGGGATATTATTCGATCTTACAAAGGAGGGAAATTCCGACATGTGCTGCAACGTGGATGAACCTTGGAGATATCTTCTATTAAGTGAAATCAACCAGTCGCAAAGGACAAATGTGATCTGGTTCTGCTGATACGAGGAACCTCAAGTAGTCACATTCAGAGAGAGAGAAGGCAGACGGGTGGGTGCCAGGGACTGAGCGGGAGGGAACGCGAGTTACCATTTAACAGACAGAGTGTCTGATCTGCCAGATGAGAAGCGCTCAGGAGATGGACGGTGGTGAGGTTTGCACAGCAATGTGGATGCACTTAATACCCTCCACTGTATACTTTGAAATGGTTAAGGTGGTTTTATGTTGTGTGTATTTTACTACAGATAAAATGTGTATTTTTATTTAGAGTAAAATACGTCTTCTTCATTTAAAACTTAAGCTCAGGAAATAGGTCCTGAACCGTGGTGCTTTTGCACTTCTCCCTGGTTGATCTTGTGCGGTAAGGATTGACGGCCATCAACTGGACTCATGACCAGACTCCTACAGCACCAGGCATATGCGTGCACCCGAGCAAAACTGGGCCAGAAGGTGGAGCCAGCTGTGTGGCACACACAGTGTCTACGTCAAGAGCTCCGCTGACCCCTGATCACACCCAGCTAAGATGCTCGCAGCACCGGAGTGTCATGAAGTGGTTGCCTGCTCTGTGTACGTGGTCCTCTGTGCGTCGGCACAAAGAGCAATTTGTTGACAAAAACAGTTTGCATATATCTCACCCAGTATGATCGCTGTCAACCTCAAGGCTTTGCGGAGGGCTCCCGCTGGACTCCTGGGCAGGCCTTGTGAAGCACACAGAGGTGTCAAACCTGCACAGCAGGGTCGCCATCCAACCAGCTCGGCCCCACCTAAGGGGAGGGCATCCCTGTCGACCCAGGTGCCCGTGCCAGAAAGAGGGCAACCTGGGTGCAGTGACACACGCCTGTACTCCCAGGGACTCAGGAGGCTGAGGCAGGATCATCACAAGTTTGAGGCCAACCTCAGCAACTTAGTGAGGCCTGAAGCAATGGAGTGAGACCCTGCTTCAAAATACGAAATTAAAAGGGCTGGGGATGTGGTGAAGCGTCCCTGGGTTCAGTCCCCAGTACCAAAACAAAACAAAAAGCAACAATACACACACACACACACACACACACACACACACACACACACAAATAATAATAATAAAATAAAATAAAAGAGGGAAAAAGAAAAAGAAAGAACTGTGGACAAGACCCCAGCCCCTCCCTTCCCACACTTCTGCAGCCAGCCCCTCACCAAGCTGTCAATCCCGCTCCCAAATACGCCTCCAAGCTTTTCTCACACCACAGCCAGGATATTGCTTCCAAACCTGACTGTGCTGTTTCATTGTGGAGCAGGAGCGTCTCTGTCTGTCTCCTGCTGGCCAGGGTGATGACACAGCTCAGTATGACTGGCAGCCATTTGGGGCCCTTAGGGAAATCGGCCTTTGAGAGACTGCAGCCCTGTTATGGCAGAACACGGAGTTTAAGGCACCGGCCGCGGTGACATCCCCAGCTGCTGCCTGGCAGCCCACCCCTGGGCTCACCGTGCCAGGTCCAACAGTGTTTCCTGATTGCCTGGGTCAGTTTACAGTGCCGTCCCACAGTCCCCCCAGGGAAAAGCATTCAAGGGATGCTCTGATTTGCGGAATCCATTGTTTGGCGTGTAGCTTCACGTTCTCTCGCTTAGCTCACGGAGTTCAAGACAGCGAGGTCAAACTACGCCTCCCCAGGAAGGAGGAGAAGCAGGTGGCTCTGAGGACTGTCCTTGTCTTCCCTGCGAGGGCCACCAGTCACATGTCCTGGCTCCCAGCTCCTCTCTCTAATGTATGGAGGTGGGGCTTGGGATGTACCTGTCACTACCCTTTGGACCAGTTAGGCTTGTCAGGACCACAGGGTCACAGAGCAGAACAGGGACTGCGGGAACCACCTTGTGGGGTGCCAAAGCAGTGAGTGTCCTGAGAGCAGGGAGCACAGAGAGCACCTTCACTGCACACAAGTCCCCATTGATCCCCATCTGCGTGAGTCAGGGCCCTCTGAATGCAAATAGCAGATACCAACTCAAACCATTTTCAGCTTAAAAGAAAACGTCCTGGTCTTTCTAACCACGTATAAGAAGGTCAGCGGTTCAGGCAGCCACTGGCAGCACGGCCTCAGGGTCCCACTGGGCCCACCACTCCCTCCTCCCCAAAGCTTGTCTCTGCATCTCCCCAGGTGGTCCAGGCTCAGCGCCTCTTCTCCCTGAGGCTAGACCCAGGGGGCTGGGGCTTAAATTCTGTTTGACTTCTGAAAGGACTCCAGCCACGGGAGCTTTAGGAAACTCTCTAGTGGCATAAGGAAGGACTCTGTTGCTGCACAGTGGCTGATCAAGGGCTGTGATTAGGCCACCGGGTCAGGAGCCAGCACCCGGGGTCCGGGGCTGTGACTGGCAGCCAGGGTTAGGGCTGGGTTGGCATTTAGCATGGGAAGTTCCACAAAATAAAGTGCCTCCAGTTATCAGAAGAAGAGGGCAGGCAAAGCCCCAGGGATGGGGGCGGGGGCTGGGGCTCAGCGGTAGAGCACTTGCCTAGCCTGTGTGAGGCACTGGGTTCGATTCTCAGCACCGCATATACATAAGTAAAAATAAATAAATAAATAAAGGTCTGTTGACCACTAAAAAATATTAAAAAAAAAAAAAAAAAAAGCCCCAGGGATGTACTTTCTGCATCATCTACATCATGGCATTTTTCTTACTCTTAAAAGGCTCGAAAATTGGGTGTGATATTGTGTTTGTTTGTGTTTGTGGGAGAAGGAGGATGGCGAGAAGGTTGTTCACACTGTAATACAACTCCCGGAATTATTCGCCTGCACAGAACTCATCTTAAATCCTGTAACTAAAAAGCAATCATTGCAAGTTTATTAGCAGTAAAATCAACCGGCCTTTCCATTGTCAGCTTAGAGGGCGTGAGGAATGTGAAGAAATGGCGTTTTGACTTGAACGGCAGCAGTGCCGCGGCTTCATTGTCCCCACGTTGTTTGATCTGTGGATAATTACATAGATATTAGCTTTTATTTGCTTACTCACTTATATTTTCCCCCTAAGTATTACTTTGGTTTTGGTTGGAGTTGGAGAACGTTGAAAAAGCTTCTCAAATAGTAAATTATCTGCAGACAGTACTCAACTCTGTTCTGGCTTTGGGCAACTGTGGTTTCGCTGTGTTTTTCAAGTTGTTTGAAACCACTTAAAAAAAAAAAAAAAAACAAGAACTTACTTTCAAGTGCCTTCCTTAATACAAGGAAAGAGGCTTTTGTAAAATAAACCACACCCTACGAAGCTGTACTTTGTGCTATACCCTGTTGGACGAGTTCCTTACTGAGATTAAAAAGGGACTTTGGCACCTCAGTCACCGTGTTATTAGGATGCCCATTGTCTTCTCCTTGCCCTAGAGAGACACATTTTTACCCTTTTGTAAAAATAGAGAATTATTTCTGGTTTCCAAAGTAATAAATACTCATTCGTGGTAAAGCATTCAACTTCTCTTGTTTTTAAAGTTTTTTGTTTTTTGTTTTTTGTTTTTTAAAAGACAAAATAAAATCATCATTAGTTAACCACCACCGAGGCAGAGACAGCTATTGTCAGGGATGATATGAAGGGAAGTTAAAGGCATTAAGGCTTCCGTATTAGTCGAATCAAAATTAGGGTTTAGTACAATTTCCAGCAAAAACTGCCTGTGGTATGTATTCCCAGCGACAAACAGACAAATTAATTTTTAACCTCCTGTCCCAACACTGTCCACAGAGCCACAAGTGGGGCATAGTTTCCCTCTGTTCTGAAAGTGTAGGATGGACAGCCTCCCACAAGGGCCCTCAACCCAAGAGGGTTGGAAGGAACAAGAGAGGTTGAACACTTTACCGTGAATGAATGAGGCCAAGGGCTGGTGGCCAGAAGCTGAGGCCTCCAGCTTCAGAGACAGACAGGGGCTGAGACAGACAGGCAGGTGGCTGTCAAAGCAGGTAGCTCATCTCCATGAGAAAGATGCACTTGAGACCCGGATTAGCCGAAGGAGCCTGGGTATGTGCTTGAAGTCTGGGTTGTATTTGAACTGCATCAAATTTTCCCAAATAAATAAGAAACGACCACATTACAGGAGAGGGTACCGATCTGAAGTCTGGCGTGACTGTGTGTTGTTCTTCTCTTCCTAGGTGAGGCCTGGTTACCGGTGAATAATTGAGAATGAGGGATGGGTTAAACCTTACCTAAAAACCATCTGCTTCCTCCCTTCCTTCTCCCTTTCTCCCTTCCTTCCTTCTCAAATGTTTCTTTCTTTTGTTAGGCACTTCCTCTTTGGATCACACAGTGTGTGGCAGTTTCATTGAAGGGTGAAATTTTTCTATAAAACTTAACGATCCTATGCTTCTCTTGATGGAAAAAACTGTCTTCAAAATTCGTGAATTTAATTTTTGTAAAATAAATCTGATCTTTCATTGATTCGTAATTAAACTGCTAAGAACAGAATACTATACTCAATCTTAGCCAAAACATAATAGTTAAATCATTTCTAAAAAGATTCACTGCTCTGTCTCCTTGGAAAACTATACACACACATTTCTGCCCTCGTGCTCCCTGTTGCGACATTCAGGAAACCCCTGGCATGTACTTGTGGTTATTTATTTATTTTTTTCTTTTTTCTTTTTTAGTGCTAGGATTAGAACTCAAGACCTTGCACATGCTAGGCCAGTATTCTAGTACTGAGCCACATCCCAGCCTTTTAAAGGCTTTTTTCAAGTTTTTGTTTTGCTTTTGAGACGGGGCATTGCTACGTTGCTGAGACTGGCCTTGAACTTGCGAAGCTCCCGCCTCGACCTCCAAAGTTGCTGGGATTGCAGGCTTGCTCCACTGCACCCAGCTTGTGCTTGCTCTTTATTCTCATTTGCAACCTTCTAAGTTTTTGGAAAGAGAAATTAAGTGACTTGCTGTGATTCCTCAGCTAATCCCTGAAACCTGAAAACAAAACCTTCTTTTCTTTCCTTTTCTGGTACTGAGGATTGAACCTGGGGTTCCTTTGCCGCTCATCCCATTTTTATTTTTTATTTTGAGACTGGGCCTTGCTAAATTACTAAGGCTGACCTTAAACTTGCAATCCTCCCACCTCAGTCTCCCACATCACTGGGATTGCAGGTGTGCACCACTGAGCCTGGCTGGTCTTTGTTTCTTTTAATGTTAGATACAAATATTTCTATTTCAATCAGTACATTAAAGCACACTTAGGAGATTTTCAAAGTCCCTTAGGTCATATTGCATTTTAGTGTATCCATCTCACTTATTAGGAACATGCACAAACTGTGACATAAGTATATGATTGTTTATATCTGTTTGTCCCAGGAGATTGTGTGACACACAATAAGAATCTTATTTTATTTTTTTTCACTTTTCTCAACTCACCTGCCGTCTGCAGTTCCCAGCAGGTTGCCTGACTGTAAGTGCACAATAAATGCTGAGAGGATTGCAGTTAGTAGTATCTGTCATCTGTTGATAAATCTATTCTTCCCCTCTCATTTCTTTGCACTTTATTGAGTCAGTTTTAACAAGATTTAGCCACCAGTCTGAATATCACATTCGCCAAGGGATACCGAGAGAGATCATATGCCCAATATTTTTTTCAACACTATTTTGTTTTACCTCTGAGAATAAATTTTAACTTGTGAAAAATGTCGCAGGAAGTGTCAGCCAACAGCAGAGACTGCACAGACATGGAAACTCACTTGTGCTGCTGAGACTCCAAGAGTGGAGCGTGGCAGCTGGTGGTGGGTAAGAAGTGATCTTGGAACCAGGGGTCAGCAGCATGGGACTTTGGAGTTCCTAGGAGAGAGGGGACTCCTGGTGAGTTTCCCAAGACACCCTGCTCCATGCTTTCCCTTTAAGAAACAGGATCATAACGTGGCCAAGGATGGAAAAGAAAGGCCCATAGTCCCCAGTGGAGCTGAGAATGTCACGACCACAGACCTTGCTGCCTGATTCTTGGATCTGGGAGTGTAAGAGATTAAGGAGATATATCAGAGGACAAGAATCGTGGACTTCAATCCTCGGGCCACTGGGTTTTGGTTCAAAATAAGAAAAAATTTAAAACTTGTAAAAAAAGTCGTATTGATGTATATATAACATACATAGAAAAAGCATGCAAATTATAGATGTGCAGCTCCATTAATTTTCAAGAAAGCGAATGTTCATAGTAAACAGCACCCACATTGGGAAACAGAGCATCTTCACGCCTCAGAAGCCCTCTCCTGCCCTCTATTCTGCATCTCCCCAGAGGTACCCACTCCCCAGATCTCTGATACAATGTATTAGCTGGATTTCAGGTAAATAGAACCCTGCTGTGTGCTTTCTTCTGAACTGGGCTTCTTTGACTTCCTGCTGTGTTTATGAAATTCACCCATATTGGTGTAGGCAACTTAATTAACTTTTATCGTATAATATGCAATTACATGACTCTCTCAGTCTTTGTTCCTTCTCTTATTGGTGCATAGTTTGGGGCTTTTTCAGTGTGGGAATTTGATAAGCAGTGATGCTCAGAGCTGTTTTTCATGCCTTTTAAAGCAACTATGTACATCATACTGGAGTGTGAATGTAGACTACGTCGTAAGTCTTGTAGATGTTCAGCTTTCGTGTCTACCATTGTGTTTTTCAAGATGTACTCTCGCCAGTAACCTGAGGAATGGCCAGGTCTCCACATCCTTGCCTACACTTCTTAATGTCACTCATTTCAGCCATTCCCGTGGGTGTGTCAGTATTGCATTTGGTTTTGATCTCTCTGAAAATGAAATTCAGTCCCTTTTTGTGTGTTTAGTGGCCATTTAGATGTGCTCCTTTTGGGAGTGCCTATGTGTCTTTTATGAATTTTTTTTACGGGACTGTTTATCTGTTTCTTACTAATTCCTTGATGAGTCATTGGTTGAATATATGTATTTCTTTTCCCAACTCTATGGCTTTCCTTTTCATTCTTTCAGTAGTATCTTTTTTCTTTTTCTTTTGGTGTTGAATCCCCAGTTGGTGTTGAATCCCTTAACAGAGGGGTACTCAGTCACTGAGCTACCTCTCCAGATCTTTTTATTTTCTTTATTTTGAGACAGGTTCTCACTAAGTTGCTAAGGTTGACCTTAAACTTGCAATCCTCCTGCCTCAGCCTCCTGAGTCACTGGATTACAGTCATGTACCACCAAACCTGGCTTTTAGTAGTGTATTTTGGTGAACATGTGTTTTTTACTTTAATGTAATCTAATTTATCAGTCTTTACCTTCTGGTTACAAATTTTTTGTGTCCTGTCAAGATATTTTTGCTTACCACAAGTTCATGAAGATATTCTTTTATTTTATATTTGAGAAGTTTTAATATTTTTCTTTTCGTATTTATATCTACAATCTCCTTGGAATTGGTTGATTTATTTTTGTTCCGTATGAATACAAAATTTACGAGGCACCATCATTGAAAGGATCATCCTTTACCCGCTTACTGCAGCATCAACATGGTCCTAAGTCTAGTGACTCTTTATTCTCTCTCTAGACCTTCTGTACTCTTCTCCATTGGTCTGTTTACCTGTCTTCATGCCAATACTACTGTCCTCTTTACTGGAACCTCATAATAAGTATTGATGTCAGGTAGTGAAGGTCTCCAACTTTGTTCTCCAAAATTACCTTTGCTATTCTTTTTTTTTTTTTTTTACCTTTGCTATTCTTGACCCCTTTGTATTTCCATATAAATTTTGGAATCATCTTGTCATTTTCCCTAATGCTAGATTGTTATGGATTAAATTGAACCTACAGATCAGCAGGAGAGAATTGGCAGCTTTTGCAATTCTGAGTATTCTAGCACATACATGGGTGTAGGGCATTCCTTTATTTATGTCTTTGGATTTTCTCAGTCTGCTGTGCAGAGATCTTGCATACCATATGCCATTGTATATATTTGGTCTACGAGGTGCCTTTCTAAGTTAAGAACAACCCCATGAGAAAGGCCCTATTTTTACTCCCTTTGTACAGATGAGGCATAGAGAGAGAAGCAAACTGATCAAGATTATGTCATTGATGGGAGACTGAGCTGTGGCTTGAAACAAAGAAATCTGACTTTAGAACCAGGCCTGGTCTTATTTTGTTTGAGATGGGGTCTTAGTACATTACCAGCTGATCTTGAATTCCTGTGCTCAGATGATCCTCCTACCTCAGCCTCCCATGTAACTGGACTGCAGGAACCTGCCATTGTGCCTGCCTTTCTCCCTGCTTCTCCTGACCATTCACACTGTGTCTCCATCATGTTCACAGATGTTTTCAGTAGCAAGCAGTGAAAACATTAAATGTCCATCAACCAGATCGAGTTAAAGGAAGTGTTGTAGTTCTATAGAATAGTAGAATATTATACAACCCTTAAAAAATTTGTCTCTGTAGCTGGGGCTTGGGAGAGCACATGTGAAGACCTGAATTCAATCCCTAGCACCGCAAAACAAATCAAATATTTATGAATATGCATATAAGTAGATACATACACATATATATATATACATACATACATATATATCAAGAAAAGATGTCTATAATCTATTGTTAATGAAAAAAAAAAAGTTTCAGAACACCTAGCAAGTACAGTGTGGTGCCACTGATCCTAACAGTGTGTGTATAAGTTGGGGGCCTAGCTGTGGATAAAGGGTTTGGAGGCACATTTTTTTCTAATATGATGTTTATTTTCCTTAGTGATATAGTGAGTGTTTTCTTAATTTAAATTTATTTCTCACTTGATACTGAAATGCATTTTAATAGTGAACCTGACATTATAACAAAAATAATAAAGCTATTTTTGTTCAATAGACAGACTAGGACTCATTCTCCCTCTATCCAAAAATATTCTTGATAAGTAATGGCCAATTGCAGATAAAAGCATGAGAGCCATTGAGCGGGTAGATCCTTATTTGAACTCTATTATTATTTACACGTGGGTTTCCTGGAAGAGAAGGAAGAGTTTAGACTTTGATAAAAAATAACTTTTCTCTCGTTTCTTAGATTATTTCCTTGTTCTCTGTCTTCTTTCTTTCACACCACACAATACTTAATGTGGTTTTTGGCAATCAAACAAATAAATGCATTCCAAAGAGCTTATCTCTTTGTCCTTTTATTGTTTGAGATCAATTTTAAAACTTGCAAACCATTGATTTAAAAATTCCTCTTGTCATCGTAACCCCATCTCTCAAATCTGGTGGAAAAAGGCAACCAAGTTTTCAACAGAATTAATATCCATCCCACCCCTTCTCTGCGGTGCTATTTCAAGATGAGGAATTTATTTTAAATGTGTAGAGAAGCCAATCTGGGTCAAGTCACCTGTGGAGAAAAATCAATGTATCTAGCCAGCCACCAAAGGGCAAATGGAGGGTTCACCAGTCACAGCATCAAGTGCCTGAGAACTGGCCCCATTACCAAAATATGTCCTGTTGTTGATCTGATGAATGTCAGTTGGGTTACAGCAGTAGAAGAGAGAAGTAGCTGGCTTGTCTCTATGCTCTGAAAATCAGCTCAAGGTCTAGAACTTAATTTTTATGGCCAAACACTACTGAGGTCATATTAACACCTCTGTGGGAATGCTCCTTAAACCTGCTCACTCAGGCAAGGGAATAAACACTTCTTGTCTCACATGTTTAAATGCATATTGGGTTTCCTGTGAGTGCCATGACTTGATTTTTTTTAAAGTCTTGACACCTGCATAAAATCATTTCACATGCTAGGTCTGTGGCCTAGTTTGGTTTCCACACCACACACCTGAACTCTCTCCACATTTGTGAAAACACCCAAGCACCTCCTGCCTGGTGGACCTGCTTCTCCACTACAATAAAGCTGAATGCCTTTACCTTCTTGGCACTTAACGCATGCTTCTTGGCAGGGAAGCGACAATCTCTATAAATGAAACAACCCAGCCTCCTTAGAAAACATGTCCATGTTCGACTTCTCTAGGACAGCTTTCAAAGCAAGACCAGTTTTTTAAACCTCCAGTTCTAGGATGGAGAAAGACTGTGTGTGCTCCCTTGGGGATCACCCTGGGATCCAGGCTTCCAAGGTGCCAGCTGGCATTCCCCAGGCACAGCCACAAAGGACAAGTAGCTTTGCTCCTCCTCTAAGTGTGAGCACCTGAGTCACCAGGTCTACAGAGCCTCTCCAGATCTTCCTTTTGCACCTCTCTGTGCGCAAATATTTCTATGTCAGAATATCGGTCTGGGACTTTCAAAGACTTCAACATCACTGCCAAGAGCAGCATTAATATAACTTAGGCGCTTTCCTTCTCTTGCATGTGTGACAGAAAGCACCCTGGCAGCTAAGCATTGAGACCCCACACTGGCCTCTGCGATTTAGCAAAGAGAGATGGACTGCACTGCTCTCTGGTGTGACCCTGACTGGCGACCTCAGAGTCACTTGAGAACTTGTTAGAAATTCAGACTCTCGGGCCCACCCAGACCCATGGAATCAGAGCCTCTTTCTCAAGTGCTTCCTGGTGGATTTGAATGCAAGGTGGCAGTTTGAAAAGCACTGAAATCATCTACGCACATCTCCCAGCACATACCCTGATGCTGCCAATTAAGTTTCCACCTGCATGGGCCTGTTTAACAATTACATTACACTGAACACGACGTTCTCCTGTTCTCCGGTTGCTCCGAGGCCCCTCTGCCCACCCAGATGTGAGAAAAATCACTTCGAGGTTTGACAGGGTCTTTTGTCTCCTAGCCTTCGCCCTTCCCTAGACTCGTCCTTCTGCTTAGCAGTTGTCAAAAAAGATGTTATAACTTGCCTGCGAGCTTGTTTGATCTAATGTCATAATCTACTGACCTGCCAAACCCTGTGACTCACCTTCGTCACCACGGTTCATTTCAATGTGAGTTATGGGTGGGGAAATTTCATTTGTTTCATAAAGATCTATCGTTGGGACTTGTTAGACTCTGTGAAGGCAAGACAAACAAGCAATCATTTCCTAAATCATGCTGTATATGGAGTAAAGTCTAGAAATACAGAATACCCAAATATCTTTCCAGTTAATATTGATATTATGAAGTGTACCATAATATCTTATAATATCATTGCCTTAAGAAACATGATACCTGCCCCCGTCCTCTGCTTTTTTTTTTTTTTAGCATACCAGCACCATTTAAAGAGAATTTACCAAAATCAAAAAGATTAAAATTGCAAATGGGATATGCATATTCAATCATCTAAGATAATTTTCTTTCCCTTATAGATATTTAGTCATCTGAATAAATATTAGTTATTTACTTGCTGGAGTATAATTATTATTTTTTTAAATGTTTTTGCAGTACGAGGAATCCATTGAACTCAGGGTCTCACACATGCTAGGCCAGCACTCTACCTCGGAGCTACGACCCCACCCTTTTTATTTTGTTTTGGAGACAGGACTCGCTAAGTTACCTAGGCTGGCCTCCAACTAGCCATCTTCTTGCCTCAGCCTCCTGAGTAGCCATAATTATAGGCTGGCACCACTGGGCCTAGCTTAGTGTGTAATTTTTGAATGGTAAAATTACAACTCTTCCAAATATAAAATAAATATGTGTCAACAGTTTCATTTAACTCTAGAGTGGTGGTGCATGCCTGTAATCCTAGCTACTCTGGAGGCTGAGGCATGAGGATCACAAATTCAAGTGCTACCTGAGCAACTTAGCAAGATCCGACGTCAAAACAAAACATAAAAAGTTCCGTGGATGTAATTCAATGGCAGAGAGTTTGCCAGGCATGCGCAAGGGTCTGGTTTTGATCCCTAGTGCTACACACACAAAACAAACAAAATCATTTATTCATTTCATTAATTATTAAAGGTGCCAGTTAAGATTTATTTAAGAAAAAGTAAATCCTTATAAACAAAATATATATGTATTTTTTGGTTCTGGGGATTGAACCCAGGGGTGCTTTACTACTGAGCTACATCCCAGTCCTTTTTATTTTTGTATTTTGAGACAGGGTCTTGCTAAGTTCCTAAAACTGGCCTTGAATTTGTGATCTTCTGGCCTCAGTCTCCAGACAGGTGTGTGCCACTGTGCTTGACTTGTATGGACAATTTAATAAAGAAATATTACATTAGGATTGCTGGGTTATATACAAAATGAGCTCTATGCCAGAGGGTTACTATCCAGAGCAACAAATGTACTTTGGAAGTATCATTACTACTAAAAGGAAAGTATTTGCCTGTCAATCAGACAAAAACCAACAGGCTAATCTGTCACTTCACCAAGTCTGAGGACTTTAATCAATAGGAAACACTGATTTGAGCCAAGTTCTCTCCCTTTTATAATCCTTAAGTGGTCATTGCCCCCATATGACACTGAAATGAACTTTTCTCACATGTCCTTATTTTATATCATTCTTTCTTACTTAACACACTTTAAAAAATCATTTTCCATCCAAAACGTCAACATAATTTCTACTGAAGTGTTAAATACACTCACTTTCCAGGTGGATGTTATTCCATAACTGCAGAAAGTAAAAGCTGGCATACTTTTTCTACCTTGTGCAGTTACTCCCAAGTTTCAGTGAATTTTTAAAAAATTTTTTTTCAAAGTCTTCTGTCTTATCACCATAAATTTGCATGCCTAATGATCCTTAGTCTTGGGTTTGCAACAACCCTGGGACATCGAAGGTGACTCTGAGGATAGTCATGACATTCAAAGGAAGAGCTTCAGTGACAGTGTCCACTCAAAGACCCATTAATATCATCGGAATCTGTTGCTTGCCCTCATACCACGACGCATGGACCCGCTTCCTGCTTTTGACTGATTTCTATGGAGGTGGATGCGCTTCAATAGGAAATTAATATTTTGAACTTATGCATTCACTTTTTATCCCCTATACAAATGCTAATTGCATAACTTGTAGGTTTCTCTCTGTAATCATTTATATTCATATTCATGCACAATGTTGCCTCTCTCCTGCTATTTGGCCTCTATTGAATATCATCAGCATCATTCTCAGAAATCAAATTAATTGTTAGCTAACATAGAAAAGAATAAACATCCTGAGTCTGTTAACTAGAATACACTGATTGATCTATAACTGAAATGATTTTTTTGAATAGCAGCAGGGTTTGGGTTTGCGTGAGCTTGTTTTAAAGTTAGCGTCTGCCCGTATTCAAAGCGTTCACGGTATCTGCAAAGAAATGGGTCTTGGCTTTGACTGGCTCCTGGCTTCAGCTCTCTCTGTGAGCAGCCAAGAGCAGAGAAGGCCCTTCACATTCGCAGCAGGGGACCCAGCCGAGGGGAAGATGCCAGAATCATAGAGTCCTCCGCATAAATAGTTCTAAGATCTGAATGCATTCTTTCCTAACAATTGAATGAAAGGGTTTGTTCTGTCCCCTTCTTTCTCGCCAGCTAACCTTGCGCTGTGTTGGCCCGCTCAATAGCATTCTTCGGTGAAGATGTTTGGAGATAGAATGTAAATTTGTCGCAGTAAACCGCATATGGGAATGTGACAGTGGATCAGAATTCACAAACGTGGGGAGTTCTCAGGGCTAGGGCTTCCTCTTGAAATTTCTAGAGACGTTTACCAAAAGGAGGAATGTTTTATTTGGCTAGGGATAAAAACATTCTATTTCATATGCTTTTACAAGCGTTCACTAAAATGTGTTCTGACGTTGGGCTAGTTCTCTTCGTGTTCTCTTCTAAGTACTTCAGATGGTCTGTCCCTATTATTGTCATCTATAATGAAATATAATAAAGCTCAAGTTTTCATCTAAATACCAAGTTTTACAACTGAAAGTGAGAATAGGTGCAACAATCAAAGGGATTTAGATCCGTTCACATTTTCATTTTGGAAAATGTTGGTTTCATGCAATGATTTTTTTTTTTTTTGGTCTCAAAGACTTTAACAGGCTGCTTTTAAACTTTGGATGGTAGATTGAATCAAAGGTTGATTGTATTTCAAACCATAAGATCCACAGGATAGCATTGGCAGTGTCTTTATTTTTAATGTTACTTAGATCAGGAGGGATATTATGTTGATTTTCATATATTCTTGGACGTGTTTCTTTTTCTTTTTTGGCATGATATGAAAGTTGTAAGCATTAGTTAACTATTTCTACTTTAGTTCTATTTTGAAACATTCTAATTTCAACATCCTGATTTTTTTCTCCTTGACCACATTTTTATTGTAATAAAAATAGTAGGCATCGACTGTAGGAAATTTGGGAAATGCTGCATAGTAATAGAGTCTAGAGAAGATAATGGTCACCTGTGACATTCCCGTGGAGCAAAAACTATTATAACATTTTGTTCATTTCCTTCTGATATTTTACCTATGCATATAGGTATTTTTTATATAAAATTGGCACCAGCCTTTGTGTTCTGCTTGATACATCTCACTGGAGGTTACTTTGAAACCATTGAAAAATGAGGTCGCAGAAAAATATCTTTTCAAATAGAAAACATTCCTGCTACATTATTAAATAGGAAAGCGGTATGCATTTTTATCTTGCTTTTGGTGTAAGCAACATAATATACTCGATTTATTTCTTTTCAGATGCATCATATTATTACATATGCCCCATTCTTTCCTCTGTTTTTGCTTGTTTTGTGTTTTCTGATTTTTCTGTAATGGATTTAATTATCATGAGTTGAAATAATCCATCAGAAATCATCCCTACATATAACACTTTGTGAGCAGTTTCATTATCTTCTTAGAATAAATTCCTAGGTCTGCAACTATTGGATCTAATGTTGGACATTTTGTGTATTTTGTAGTTTAATTATCTTCCTCCATGGAAAGGAGTTTAAAGTTGTTTTTTTTTTTCAAAGTAAAGAATATTTATTTTGCCTCTCTTGCCTGCATGTCTTCTTCTTATCATGCATTTTGCACCATTTTTTTCATTTAAAAATTTTTTTAATTCTTTTTAGTTATACATGACGGTAGAGTGTGTTTTGATGTATCATAACATACATGGAGTATAATTTCCCATTATTGTGCTTGAACATGATGTGGAGTTACACTGGTCACATGTTCATAAATGAACACAGGAAAGTTATGTCTGATTCATCTTACTGTCTTTCCCATTCTTTTTTTCTTACCTTTTCTTCTGGATATTTCATTTCTCCCTATAAACCATGTGCACTGGCCTTTCTCTTCTGTCCACCCCTGGATCCACCTGTTGGTACAGAAGTATCCCATGCTGGCTAGCTTCCCCACATTCTGCCTCCGCCTTTGTTCTCTGTCCCCTGACATCTGCCCTCCAGCTTGCCTGTGCTGGTCTTTAGAACTGTCAACTCCTTTTCCCTGTGGCCCCACATACTGTGCCAAATATGGTACAGTTCCAGAGAAATCACCTCCTGATTTTGAGTTTGTAAAAAATCAAAATAGCAGATCCAACTTGGAGATGGGCATTTTGGGAGTTTTTATAGTTTCTGTGAATTCAGTAATTTAAAAAAAAAACTAATGTGAAACATTGTTTTTAATTTTTTGAGCCATTTGCAGTCTATATTTAGAAGTGGTTTAGAATAACTTTATTTAAGAAATTTAGAGTCTCCTAGTTATAAATCTCATTAGTATGGTTCATGTATTTTCATTACAAAAATACCTAAATATCTTTATTACAATATCACCTTTTATGGCTGAAAATTCAAGTGTGTAGTTAGAAGAAAGAAAAAAAAAAAAAAAAACCCACACTAGCAGCCATGTTGACTAAAATTATTTTTGCCTCCAGTGCTAGGACTGTGGACCAAAATAGTCCAGCCCTCTGATGGGTTGAAGATGAACAGAATTAGTTCATAAAGAATATTCCAACCAGATGTCAGGGAATTTGCTAACCACGATTACAAAGGAATACCAAGGAAAGGAGGGCAAATTTTCATTTATATATCAAAAGAATGGGTACCAAGTATCATAGATATTCAGGAGAAGAGAAGGGAGTTACATTCTCCCAGTCAGTATAACCAAGTGTCCGCTACACGTTTGAGGAATAACATGGCGATGTAAGGAAGAGACCTTGGCCTACGGATTGGACTCCAATTATCATCAGCTGGGAGGAGAGTGTGGGAGCTCAAAACTGCTGCAAGGGGCAAGGCAAGGTCACCCTGGCAAGTGATATGAAGCAAGGCTGTCCCCCTGTGGTTCAGGGAAGGGGAGGGAGAGGGAGAGATTCCAACGGTGAGGATACTCAAGATGTCTTAGAAAGAAGTAGCTTTTGAGCTGAGCCTTAGAGGAACCGAGAGGAACCTACCAGGTAGAGATGGTGAAAGTGTGTTATACCTAAAGAGCATGTGAAGCTCTGATGGTAAAATTGTACCAGGCACGTTTGGGACAAGCGGGTGGATCTGTCTGAGTGGAGCAGAACGTTCAAATGGGAGCAATGAGAGAAAATCCCGTGATGACAGTAACTAAACCCTTATCCTCAAGGACCCTGTCAACCTCTGGACTCGTATTTTGGGATTTTTTACTTAGATTCGCTGTATCTGAATTACCTCGGGGTGTTAAATTGCAGGGCCTGGGTCCCTCGTTGGGTCAGAATTGGCAGCAGTATTGACTTGATTCTGCATTTCAATGATTCCCCAAGGTGATTCCAAAGTGCAGGATCAGCTATTGAGACGGCCTTGGGTGCTCTGGGCCGGACCCTGGGGAGTAGAAGTGGGCATTCAGGGGTGACAGCAGATTGGGGAAGTTGCAGAATGAAGAAGGGACCTGTGGAACACAGTGACCGGTGGTTGAGGGGTGAGAGGCAGGAGCGATCCGATAGCACCCTGAGCTCCGAGCCTCTGCCATCACTCAGACTGGGACCATCATCAGAAGCATTTATGATGAAGGCCTGGGGCTATGGCTCAGTGGGAGGGAGCTTGCCTAGCATGCCCAAGGCCCAGGGTTCCATCCCCAACTCTCCTGCTCCCTCCAAAAAAGGTACAATGCATTCTCTGAGCACCCAAAGAATCACCCTGAGCTCATAAAACTGTATTTTATCCCCCACTAACAGAAATTCCCACACAAAATATTTCTGGAGTTTTCCAAGCAAGTCTCGCACCTGTTCATGTACCAGCTGGTCCTACCTGTACTCTGATACCATGGTGTTGGGATGATTTGCTGAGTCCCTTGCCCTCTGCTGAGGCTGTGACCTCCAGCACTTTGGTGTTGCCCGCTGTCTTCTAGGTGCCCCCAAAACAACCTGATAGGAGCAAAATTGGCCCGTCAGAGACTACAGGGATGCTGCTGCTGCTCTGCGTCCCGGGCCCCCGCCAGGCATCTGAGTCCTTCAGTGCTAGTCCCCATGTTACCCCTTCTCTTCAGCTTCCTGTCAAGCAAAGCAGCTGTGTCCCATGACTGACTGCTTCAGGGGCTTCGTGAGGGACACAGATGTTCTGCCTTTGCTCTGCCAGGAGGTTCCATAATGCCTGGAACTGCCACTGTGCACACATGGGGCACGGTGGCCTAGAGGTATGAGGAAGGATGGATGGATTCTTCCATTTGGAGGTCCCTGTACCAGAGGAGTCTCAAAACAGCATTCTTCAGCTCTGTGTTTCATAGATCTGGCAAAATAGCTCTTTGATCATCTCTGAATTCCTCAGGTCTCAGACAGGAGTTGAGTGCCCGGGACCACCTGAGTGGCAGAATCTTCTCCCCCAGGAGAGGAGAGAGGCTTGTTTGCGGGGTTAGCTCACATCAACCAGGCTCTCCCTCCTTAGAAATCAGTGTCCCTTCAAACATACACTAAGTGCTCTCAGTCCCCAGCAGGTGACACTTTACAGGCCCTGTCATGCACAGGATGCAGCTAGGATCTGAGATCCCTATTCACACAGGATTTGAAAGGCAGGTCCTGTTTGGAGAAGGAGAGGTAGAATTTTATTTTACTTATGTTTACTTTTCTTTTTTTTGGTACTGGGGATTGAAACCAGGGGCACTTTACCACTGAGCTACACTCCCCACCCCTTTTTCAGACAGAGTCTCGCTACGTTGCCAAGGCTGGCCTTGAACTTTCAATCCTCCTGCCTCAGCCTCCTGAGAAGCTGGGGTTACACTACCATGCCTACTATTTTATTTTTATAAGGTTTATGACTGCTACTTCAGTAGTATTAAAATTCTACTTTTTAGATTCATTTCACAGGGTAGCAATGTTTTTATTACTAATATACCATAATGTTAGGGTATTTACATAACTTTTTTTTTTTTTTTTTTTTTTGGGTACTGGGAAATGAACCCAGGGGTGCTCTACCACTGAGCTACATCCCAGTCTTTTTAATTTTTTTTTTTTTTTTTTATTTTGAGACAAGGTATCTTTAAGTTGCCCAGGCTGGCCTTGAACCTGTCTCAGCCTCCTAAGTCCCTGGGGTGTCAGGTGTGCACTGCTGCATCTGGCTGCACTTGTTTTTTTTTTTTGTTGTTGTTGTTGTTGTTTAGAACATTCCCAATTCTTTTTTTTTTTTAATTTATTTTTATTGTAAACGAATGGGATACAGGTTGATTCTCTGTTTGTACATGGAGTAAAGGCATACCATTTGTGTAATCATACATTTACATAGGGTAATGATGTTTGATTCATTCTGTTATTTTTTCCCTATCCTTCACCTATGTTTTTAAAGAAGATGATACGGCCATATGAAACAAAATTCAAAAAGGTTGGCAGTATCTTGTGAAAAGACTCCTTCCCAGCATCCAAGTATACCTCTTTGTGTATTCAAGTACAAATGTGTCTATAGCTTCCCTCATCTTTTTTCAGTGAAAATGATAATGTGTTATACACACTTCCTGCATCTTGCCTTTTTAAAATCATCAGAGTGACCTTGTTCTTTTTATAGCATAAATGGTGTGAATACACCACCATTAAATTTGACTGTCCCTCTATAGATGGAACTTGTTGCTACAAACAGGATTGCTATAATTCTTGTTATATACAAAGAGTGTCTTCTTTTTTAAAAAATATTTTTAAATTATCAATGAACATTTTATTTATTTATTTATTTATTTATTTATTTCTATGCGGTGCTGAGGATCGAACCCAGGGCCTCTCACATGCCAGGCGAGTGCTCTACCACTGAGCCCCAGCCCCAGCTCCCAGTGTCTTCTTATTACAAATGGTATTCAATATTACAATGGATAACTGGAAAGCACCCCACTGCAGCCATGGGAAGTTGTATCTCTGAGATCAAGACTCAGAGTAAGGTCGAGGGTCAGAGCATAAACAGTTGAGTAATTTTTAAAGCTATCAACAAGTTCATCCCCATAAAGCATGCACCATTTTATAGACGTGTCATTAATGAACATACAGTTTCATTAATGGAATGCTAAGCTTCTGGATTTTGGTCAGCAGGGATAGGTGTTCTCAGCACAGTTTGTGTGGAAGAGGGAGGTGGGACAGGGGCTGGGAACTTCTCTAGGTGTCCAGAGCTGCTTGACCAAATACAGCAGTGGTCACTCAATCATGTTATTCAATGCAATGCAAGAGCTCACCAGTTTTGTAATCTTCATTTATTTGTTTGAAATAGGTTTTTAATTTTATTCTAAAATTAAAAGTAAAATTGACTTTTGGCACAAAGATCTATGCATTTTAACACATGTATAGATTTCTGTCATCACGACCACAGCACACAAAGCTGCTTCATGCCACCCCTTGGCAGCCACATCCAAGACCGCCTAGATCCCTGGGCAATCCTGATCAATTCTCTATCACTATGGCTTTGTCTTTTAGAAGTGGTCATATAAATAGAACTGCACGGCATGTGACCCCTGGGTCTTGGCTTTTCCCACTCAGCATAACTTGCTTGAAACTTGCACACGTTAGACATTTGTTATTTTTTATTGCTGAGAAATATCCACTGCATGAATGTAATGCAGTTTATTTACCCACTCACCCATGAACTGGCATGGGGTAGTTTCCATTTTGGAGTGATTCTAAACAGAACTGCTATAAAGATGCATTTACCAACTTGTGTAGGAACATAAATTCTAATTTCTACTCAGTATTTTTCAGTTTTCAGGTGTTTTATGAGTAAATGTGAAGATATTTTTAAATATTTGAGAGATATTTACATTTCCTCTTTCATAAACTGCTCCTTTCTGTTACCATTTTTTGTAAGAAGAGAACTTAGGTGATTTTTATATTCAGCAAGTTGGTTTGGGGAGCTGACAGGTCATCCATGTGGACATATTTAGCATTCAATTTAAAAATGTAGGACTAAGCTGGGACCAGTGGTGGATGCCATTTATACCAGAGACCAGCAAGGCTGAGGTGGGAGGATTGCAAGTTCAAAGTCAGCCTCAGCAACTTAGTGAGACCCGTCTCTAAATAAAAAATTAAAAAAGGACTTGGAATGTGGCTCAGTGGTTAAGAACCTCTGGGTTCAATTCATGGTACTAAAGCAAAGAAAAAACAACAACAACGTAGAGCCAGAGTTTGAGACTTTTCAAAGACAGACTTGTGAGTCACACTGGTAAAGAATGAAGAAACAAAGCCATGGACCTGCAACCTGCAACGTCTGAGGCTTGAAGATGGAATCTGTGGAAATGCCCAGGTTTATGAGGTGGAAAGAGGAATAAAGGAGGAAACCAACATGGAGACTTCAGAGGCCAGAGAAGAGCCAGGATAACATAACATAAACATAAACTGTGTAACATAAACGTCTAAGTAAAGGATATTAATTCAGAGGGCACAGTGTTCAGGGGAGGAGAGAATATCACTGTCCCAGAATCCCAACTGAAAGCCCCACACTTCACTCTGAGTGGACGAGGGGGGGTCACATTACCACCCACCCTGAGCCCTTTTCTGTGGCTCAGGGTGTGGAGCATCAGTTGACCTCCCAGGTCACTCCATGGATTCCCTGAACCTCTTGGATCCCAACAGAGAAATCCAGAGCTGTTGGGAGGAAGTAAATGCCAAAGAAACAACCAACGAATATGCAGAAGGTGGCCTTTGAGAGTGCTGTGTCATCTCATTCTAGACGCTTAGACAGCAGCCGCCACATGTCCAATTGGGAAACTGGAAGCAACATGTAGAAGTTCAAAGAATTAGACTTAATTTTGGTACCAAGGACGCTTAAATGGAAGATTTCCAAAATCAGGACAACCTCAGTGTACATGTGTACAGTAAGAGACGGCCCGTGGGAAGGGACCCCCTGGAGATGGTGAAGGTCAGGCGGGAAATGAGAGGGATTATGGCAGCAGGAAGATTTGGCAAAGGCTGGAGGGCCTCGTGGGCATGTGAGGAGGCGCAAGACTCCCTCCAAGGAGGCAGCCTTCCCATCTGTCCTCCCTGCAGCCAGAAGAGTCTTTTAAAAGTAAAAATCTAGTCATCTTGTCACCCAGCGAGAGCTTCACATGGCTCGCAGGATGTGGTCCTTGTGAAGTGGATCGGGGTGTAGACTCGGGATGAAGTGGCTTCTGCCTATGCTTACTCTCCTGTCCTTCCCAAAAGACCAACAAGTTCCATAGGCTGTCCGGTTGCCCTCCTAGATAACTGTGCACTAGACTGCAACTGTGTGATTGTATTTCCTTAGTTCACACTGCATTCTCTAGTGCCCTGTCTGGCATACAGTAGGCACTTATATGTTACTTTGAAAGAATGGGTGGCTGCTCACTCATCTGTGAAATGTGCTGCAGCCTCAGTGATTATTTCTAAGATCTAATCCTCTCCCATTGTATACCCCACATCAGACGGCATTTCATAAGCACTAAGCAAAAGCGAATAAAATAATGAGAGGCTTTGTTTTCCTGTCCTGCACTTTGACCTTTGAGGACACAGCGCCCACCTTCTTTTCTTCATCCTCCTGTCCATTCTACCATGTAAGTGCACTGCTCTCAGGTCCTCACCAGGCACCACATACCAGCACCTTGACTGCAGGCTTCCCAGCCATCGGAAGTGCAAGAAACAGTGCTAAGTCAGGCAGGATGGTGCCCACCGGTAATCCAAATCAGGAGGCCGAGGCAGGCGCAGACAAGTTCCAGGTCCACCCGGGCAACTTAGCAAGACCTTGTCTCAAAATACAAAATAAAGAAGGACTAGGATATAACTCAGTGGTGGATGTAACCCCCCAGGTTCAGTCCCCAATAAAACATACGCACGCACACATGCACACGCGAGCGTGCACAAATACACACACACACACACACACACACACAATGAAGTTATTAGAAAAAAACAAACCTGCCATTTCAAAGCAGGTTTCTGAATCTGCTTAGTAGACAACATAAGCCAAGCTCACCCTCAAAAAAATTATGGGCAAGATGTTATCATTGAAATTAAATGGTGGCAGACATGTCCAAGGAGTATTGCAGGGATTTGACCCCTTTATGCACCTTATGGTAGGTGAACTTGTGGAGACGGCAACTCATGAGCAACAGAAGACTATTGGAATGGTAGTAATATGGGGAAATTGTACCATGATGTTAGAAGCCTTGGAATGAGTGTAAATAATGGTTATTTAGCAGAAAATCCATGTCCCCTCTCCAAAGGGCCTGTTTAACTATGGCATAAAAATCAGGTCATATACATTTTCATATTAAACTTTTTGTTGAATAAACTTTTTAATAGTAAAAAAAGAAAAAAGAAAAAAAAAACAAGCCTTAGAATTCGAATACAAATATATCCACATCTATCCATCTAATCTATATCTATGAAGAAAAGTTGAAGGAAACAAGCCAAAGTATAGACGGTGCTTGATTTCAGTGGCACAACCATGGATCTATTTTTCTTATGCTTTTCCAAGATTTCCAGATTTTCTACGATGGACATGTATTGCTTTTTGGTGTTTTCCAGATTTTCCGGTGTGTTAGGAAACATGTTTTAAATGTTTCAGTTGTAAACTTCTAAAACAATCCACATGAAATATTGTGACAAAACCATAGCAAGCTGTTAGTTCTCTGACTTAACTGCTGTTGGTCTATTAATTGCATGAAGACTTTGTCTTCTAATAAACTTGGCAATGAGAAAATGAAAGGAAGAAGAAAACGTGTGACATCAAGGAGTTCATGATATTTTAATGGGGGGAGGAAGGAAGGAGGAAAGCAGAGAAGGAAAACCACACTCTAAAATGTTCTAAAGAATAGGGTTGATGAGAGCATGGAAATCTGCTCAATGAAATTGTACCCATGCTGTTTGAAACCTCTCTGAAGACAGAGTGATGGTCTAAGCCTAGCAAGGTGAGAGTGGACACCACCACATCCAAAGTGTCTTCTCAAACCACTCACACATGTTACACATCACCCCTGCCTGCTACATACACTTGAAGATGCAGTGCTGGGCTTGCTGGCAGTGTGGCCCCCTCCAGCTAGCCCCCAACCACCTGCCCCAAAGGATGGCACCCCCTTGAAGTCTATGACAATATTTGTGATGTAAGTATTGCAATACTTATAAGATTGGCCGAATAAACAAGACCAAAAGAACAATGAGATTATAGGCATTCAGTAAGAACTACAAAATTTATCCTAAAATCCAGAAGAACTGGAAGAAAATATGGACCATGAATAGCATGGTTGTTATGTGCACTTCTTCCGATTCTCATTTCCCGTTTTTACAACTTCACGCTGTCTTTGAGCGTGTACTGGGAAATATAACAGTGCAGAAACCGTCTTTGCAATATCAAATCAATCATCTCTGACTCAAAATCAGAGCTGTACCCGCGGAAGCACTCACTGGCGCCCGCTGTTCTCTCTCCTCACAGGACGTGCTGGGTGGCGTGCTGATCACCGCGCTCCTCGTCGTCCTCACCTACCCTGCCTGGACCCTCATCGACTGCCTGGACTCGGCCAGCCCCCTCTTCCCTGTGTGCGTCATTGTCGTGCCCTTCTTCTTGTGCTACAATTACCCCGTGTCTGATTACTACAGCCCGACCCGGGCGGACACCACCACCATTCTGGCTGCGGGAGCCGGAGTGGCCATCGGCTTCTGGATCAATCATTTCTTCCAGCTCGTGTCCAAGCCGGCGGAATCACTCCCTGTGATTCAGAACATTCCACCGCTCACCACTGACATGTTAGTTTTGGGTCTGACCAAATTTATTGTGGGAATTGTGTTGATCCTCTTGGTTCGTCAACTTGTACAAAATCTCTCCCTGCAAGTATTATACTCATGGTTCAAGGTGGTCACCAGGAACAAGGAGGCCAGACGGAGACTGGAGATCGAAGTGCCTTACAAGTTTGTCACCTACACGTCTGTTGGCATCTGTGCCACAACCTTTGTGCCAATGCTGCACAGGTTTTTGGGATTGCTCTGAGCCTCAAATAGTTGAAAACACGCCCACTGGACATGACAGCCAAGACATGGGAAAGCTCTTGGATGGGCAATCTTGACAACTTATTTTTCTTTAATACAACTTAAGTCACACATCTGTTTTGCTGATATCAGATAGATGCTGCCGCCGTGGAACTAATGCTCCTAATAGACTCTAAGGATTGTGCTACAGCTGAACCAAGCTGAAAACCATACTGAATTCTTCAAGAATGTCTCGCCCCTTTCTGTTACATGGACTTTGGACCTGGTCCTGGGCAGGCAGGAGTTGTGGCCTGGCTGAGGAATGAATGCAAGTCCCAGTAGGCTCTGGACAGCCAATGGAGTTGGGGGATGTGGAGGTAGAACATTTCTTTTCGGCTCTGACCTTGCCCAGCGCTGAGTCTCAGTTCCAAATTTGGAGCTTTGATCTTAGGGAAAGGATGGCGCCATGCACAACTACGTTCCTCGGACAAGGCAACTTCCTTGTGTTATGATCCAGTGAGATTATGCCTGCAAGGTAGGAAGGCCACAGACAGGAGTAAAGCCTCCTGGGAGGAGATTAAAGGTGCTGGCAGAGCTACGAGCCCACAGGAAGAGCCTGTTTTCCTCACGAGCCCTAATCTCCTCCAGGCTCACGTGGAAATGGGGATCTGCTCTTCTTGATCATATATTTTGCAGGATCCCAGCTTCCAGTACTACACTCTTCTGACCCACAAAATCACTAGCTGTTGCCGCCTCATCACACGTTGCCAGGACTGGGACATGCTGAGGCTCCTGCTCTCTCCTGCCTCAGTCTTTGATGTCACCAGCAGTCTGGGCTTTCATATAAACTTGGAAGTCACTGGCATAACCTATGAAAGTGGATCAACACAAGAATGGATCAACTTAACCCTTTTGGGGCCCAACCCTGAGGATAGGTTTCCCTGACATTGCCTGATGGTGACAAGACCTCCTGACATTTCTCCTCCATTTCTCACTTACTTTCTATAATTCTATTTTCTCATTCACTGAGAGAATCTCTCCATCTTCCTACTTCTTAACTCTTGGCAATTTTAAGGTCATTAAAGGTAAGAACAACTTCAGCTTCTCTTCACAAAATAAGCAAACCAAATATAACATCTATTAAACCTAGGGTGAGCCCCGCTTAGCCTCAGGAAGATGATCATTATGCAAACACCCGGAGTTCCCTCTTCAGTTCTTAAGAATAAGGACTAGGTATCGACTTTCTCAAATGTTAGTATAAATCTGTAGTGAACAAACTATCTTTTGAGGACTACTGCCTAAACCACGGAAGCCAATGTTTTATGCTCCTAAGATATCATTACCATGTACGCATTTTGGGAAAAAATTATCTCCCTTAGAAGTTGCAGAGGCTCAGACCTCCATATCTTGTGTTAAAATCAAAACCCACATTTCTCCTGATTTCAGATATGTTCCATGGCCTTAATGTTGGGATGATCTTTGGTAATTGACTTAATGTTCCAATTTCTCAAGAATAATTTTAATGCAAAACATCCCATTTTTTACTGAAAATTCTTTTCACACTTATTATAGTTAGAAGGCAGGGATCAAAAGGATCTACCAATTGACTAATTTGGTAGCACATGACAGGGGGCAGGGAGGCTAGCTTGCAGGTGCTCCTGCCTAGTGCTGCTCTTCATTGCAGTGGCTGTTGGTTTGATGAGGCACTTTCCCATACTTCTGTCCCCCCAAATGCTGAAACAGAGTTTGCAAGACTGAGTATTACTTACACAAAATTATTTTAGTTAGTCTGAAGTCAGGTGACATAAGGATCAGCTTTGCCCACTTGTAATTTTGAAAAAGAGAGGCTGTAACCAGTATCACAGGAGTAGGTGTGAAAACTCATATATAAAACTTTTTTCCAGCTCTCCCTTGTAAGTCCCAACAATAGGAAGGTCAAGCAACTATATAGATGTATTTAAAGCTATATTTACATACTTTGGGTTGAGGATGAATGTATTAGCCACGGAACATTAAAGAAGAATGTCATGCTTGGTCACTTTTTAAAATATCTGATAATGGCCACTGGAGAATAAGTGTATATTGGTGAGACCAAGTATAGTTTTGGGGCACTTCTGGTCTGTGGCCTAGAACCAGGCAGAAAATGAAAAATATGTCATTTCTTGATTCAAACACTACCTTGCCAGCTCTCTTGCACACATCTCTTATACAGCACTCCATGCTATTTACACCACCACCACCCCTCCCAACACACACAAAGTATTCTCCTTCAAAGAGTTGCCACCCCCACCCCAACCCGCCTTCAAGATGTTTGGACTTTCTCTCTGGGGAAAGACTGCCCCCTGCTGGTTTGGCTTTAGTCTTGGTTCAAAGCCCCTCTCTTAATCTGGAATTTTAGAGATTAAGAATTTAAGTCAAGTTTACCACGGGTCCATTGTAAGCCTAGGACTAGGGGCCGAGCCAACCTTGACACCAATTCCCCAGGGTTATTGACTCCTTCAGGCAGGATGATACACCCTTTTCCTAATGTCCCCATCCTGATCCCAACTCACTGCCACTGTGGCCAACGGTGTTCATCTTTAACCTTCATTCTGAGTAGCTATTGTTTCATGACAGTTTTGCTCAAACCTGCATCCCAACAATACACAGGGGGTAAAGACACAGAAGAGACCCCTGGACTAGACCCCTTAAATGGTGGAGGATGAAACTGCTCCACCACATGCCCAAGTGTTCACTGAAATATGGGATTTTCTTGCCCAAATAGACAACTCATGCTTCCCAAGTGTAATCAAAGCATGTGGTGTTTCAGGGCCATGTGTTCCAGGATTCTATTTTGGAAGCCTTCAGCTGTCTTGCTTATGTACCTTATGTAAATTTATTCTTTTAAAAATAAATCATTTTTGTTTGATTATGACTTCTTATTAAATGCCTCAAAAGCCAATGTTCTGTTGCCTTGGATTTCTTTCCTCCTTAACCTGAATTTTTTTTCTGAGTTCACTGAGTTGGAAAACGGAGACAAAAATAAGTGGCAAGTTGCATGATTCTGTTGTTTTCAAAAATTCAACCACGTGCAAATACCCTCAAGCCCCATAGTGGCCACGGGTGATAACAGGAAATATCACACTGGCATGTGTAAGTCCCCACCTCTAACTCCTTGAAATGTACGTGGAGATGAATTTCACTCTGGGTTGGAAGGTACTTTATAGCTGCTGCTGGCAAGGCAACTGGAAGGTTTTCATAGGTGAGTGCACCACCTGCTAAGCCAAATGGACCACTGCAGTGATGTGCCCTGCCTCCGAGCACCCCGGTTTGCTATTGGACATGGGATGAGAAGTTGACACTCATCTTTGCAAGAGCAGCCTAGGACTCTGTACTGTGAGCAGGATGTGTTTATTACCTAATGTGCCAGGCACCAGGGGAATGGGAAACGCTTACCCTGTTCTGTGGAGT
Organism: Sciurus carolinensis; assembly: GCF_902686445.1. Taxonomy (NCBI): domain Eukaryota; kingdom Metazoa; phylum Chordata; class Mammalia; order Rodentia; family Sciuridae; genus Sciurus; species Sciurus carolinensis. Next base: position 167,806,387 of record NC_062215.1, read on the forward strand.
TCTCCTACGGAGAGAACACAGGCTTGGAGAACGACAATCCAAGGTCAGTAGTGTTCAGATCCCTGCATCGTGGGACGCGGGCGGAGGGGAGGTTGATTCCAGGTCGAGGACTGCAGCTTAAGCACTCAGGAGGACTCTGTAGAAGTAATAATGCATGAGCCAGGCTTAAAGAACACATGGGATCAGCTCTGGCCAGAGTCTCTTCCCCAGACACCTCCAGCACTTACAGGAAAAACCAGAGCAAACCTGCGTGGACATTGTGTTGAGAACCAGGTGAGGTCTAGAGGCGATTTCACAGACGGCTTCCCCTTCTGCATCTCTGAATCATCACAGCCTGTTCCAGCGAGCCCTGGGTGGAGATGACCAGCGTCTGAAGACTCGCTCTGTGTCCTTCGTGCCCACTGTGTTCCTCAATCTTGTCTTTGCCCAGCTCCCTGATCTAGTTCTGTGAAACGTTAACCTGCGGAACATTTTGCCCTGATCCTGCCTTTCCGGGAACTCAGTGCCCCCTGCCCCTCTCCTGATTAGGAGTGAAGCCCTGGTTCTCCAGCAAGAGGCAGAACCAAGTGAGAGTGGCCTTCACTCGCCTTGTTTTACACAATAGATGTTTTCCTCAGAGCTGCTTGTGTTTTTCAAACTTCAAGTGCACTGAAGGCTTTGCTGCTTAAACTCATATGGCGACACTTCGTTTCTATAACCATACGGCTTTAATAAATTACTCTGGGTGCACCATGTCTCCGTTGTTTTCTTAAAGTGGGGCACACCTGTAGGACAGACTTGACTATTTACAGATGCATCTTAGGAATGAGTTGACTGTGGGCCATGAACAGAACGTTAAATTCTTAAAACCGTAGCCACATGAGACCAGGGAGCTATGTGAAGCCAAAAATCCTTCTTCCTTTTTCACGCCTGTCTATACGGCATGCGAAAACAAACAAGAAAAGCCAGGAGTTCCGGCGGGAACGCAGCTTTAATGCACACCCGCGACACATCTGCTGGCCTTGCCTTCTCTCTCACTGTGACATCAGGGTCCCCTCGGTTGCTGCACAAGTCAGGGTCTTCCTGATGCAGGTGTTCAAAGAATGTCAATACCGTTTTACAGCACTGGCCTGCGGTCCTCCAGGAGGGAGCAGGGTGGCACCGAGTGCTGCCTTAATGCCTGAGTTGCCCGGGTCATTTCATCCACCTGTGTGCGGAGCCAGAGGACTGAGGTGTCCTGGGCTTCCAGGTGGCAGCATCCCTCAGCCGCGTGGGAGCCGCGTGGGAGCCGCGTGGGGTGCTATGAGCGGGACACATGAGGCACAGAGAACACCAAACGCGGGCCATGGTAGACATCTTATCTAAGGACTGATAAAAAAGATGTCAAAGTGTCTTGCAGATCAAAAGGGATTCTGTATGCCCAGTTCAAACCCAGCCAGGCCCTCCCTGCGACAGCCGCGCCCATTGCTCTCCATGTCACCTCAGCTAACAGATCTTCCTACGGCACGGCCTGTTGATGGGGCGCCTCTCCGCCTGCTCCTCCTGCTCCACCGGCCTCAAAGCCACCCCAAGTGCTCCTTGTTTCCATGTTCTGCCCCAGACCCACGCCAGGAGGTCTCATGAGCCCCGCCCACCTCTGGCTGGGGTCTGAAGCCCTATCTGTCCAGCACCAAATGAGGATGTTTTCCCAGGCTTGCTTCCAACAGAGGTTTCCTGTCTGCCCTTAGGAGGTGCTTATTTTAGGGACAGGAATATTTTTGTTCCTCACTACAGAAAGTTGAGGCTTGTGGAAAGTAGAAAATTTCTTTTGCTATCCAAAAAGCACCTTTTCCCCACATCTTCACGTTCAGTCTTAATGGCCTGATTGACTTGGCACTCACTCCAAGCGCTCCCACCCCAGTGCGGTCGAACATTGGCGGGCTGTTTCAAATGCTTTCTGATGCAGAATCATGCCATGTTCCCCGCTTCCCCAATCAACGATGAAGGCCAGGCTTTATGAATGAGATGTGGAAAACTCGAGTGTGGTCCTCAACTTTTTTTTTTTTTGATATTTGGAATTGAAACCAGGAACGCTTAACCACTGAGCCACATCCCCAGTCCTTTTTATTTTTTATTTTGAAACAGGGTCTCACTAAGTGGTTGAGGCTGGCTTGAATTTGAGATTCTTCTGCCTCAGCCTCCCAAATCTCTGGGATTACAGGCGTGCACCACTGTGCTCAGCGATTGAACATGTTCTTACACTGCATTCAACACATGGGGGTAGGGAAACACTCAGGGCTTTTGGCCAAACATAATTCCATGAAACCCTTTGCTGGAGAATTCATTCAACCCACAGTCAGGCCACAATGTTTGGGTGTCCTTTCTGTCCGCTAGCAAACCAAAGCAGACTACAATGGAGACTAAGACTGCTTTGCGTCGGCTTTGCCCTTCTTGGCAAGCAAGGTCATTTGACTCCCCTACTTTTGTCCAAAGAGGTCACGCTCCCCACAGTGACTCTGGTGGAGGGCCTCAGGGAGCTGCTCACAGGCTGTCCCAGAATGCACTGCTGCCCTCAATGTCTATACACGCCAGTCTCTACTTTTTCTAAACAACGTTCAAGGTGTCTTTGCTCAGGCTGCCATAACAAAATACCTGGGCTAGGTGGCTTCCACAGCAGAAACCCATCTTCCTGAAGTCCAGGCGTTCACCAAGATGCCAGCAAGGCGGACTTCATTCCTAGGCCACGAGGAATGGCCGCCGTCTCACTGGGCGCCATGGGAGCATTCTGTGTTCAGAGAGAGAAGGGACAGCCGGCTCTCCAGTGTCATTTTCAAGGACACTAATCCCATCACAAGATCTCCCTCGTGACCTCATCTGGCCCTCATTATCTTCGAAATCCTCATCTCTAAATACACTCACATTGTGGGGCTAGTGCTTCAACGTACGGACCTTGGGGAGCCACGTTCAGTCCATTACAATACACACTAAGGTCCCAAGCGTTAAGTAAACCAAAACTTGGGCGACAGCCGATGGAGTCAAATGCTTCAGCTGTTAGAGGGCATCTTTTATTAAGACCATCCCCCTGCGTTTGAGTAAAATGCAGAGAAAAGCCCAAGCCAAAGGCCAAGTGTTGTTATTGATGTTCATACAAAACACCAAGCACAGAAGAGGCCAAGATTAAGAAGCAGGACTTTTGAGTAGTTTTTCCTTACTAATCCAATGAGCCTCAAGTCGCTGAGAGCAGCAATAGCAGTGTGGCTGGTTTCTACTTAGGCTCCTCCTGTTTAAAATGTAAAAATAGTCATCCAATGTGTTTTAAATTCAAAATGCGTCCCTTGACCTGGCAACACTTCCATCTAGGAATGTAAGCTGAGGGAATATTATGTTGCTTAAGTGTAACAGTCACATCTAAGAAATCCCTAATTAACCCCACACATCTCTAATTATGTCTATCACATACCAAATGTGTATGTTTATACAGTTGAGTCCGTAAGGACTGGTTTTTCTTGGGTCCTAAGCCAGTGCTCTTTGAGTTCATTGGAACACTGTTTGTAAATGCAAAGGGCTGGAGATAACCAAATGACCATCAACGGAGAATAGCTGAACAAATTTGTGAACATCCATACAAGAGAATATTGCGTCAACTGAAAGAATGGAGTAACCTGATAAAATGGGCCATATTAAATTAAACATGAGACACAATAGAACTTGTGGCAAACCAGTAAGTAGAGCATGACCCACAAGAATGTCAGCGTTTGTGTGGCTGACTGTTCAAACACGGGAAGATGGCAGAAACAGTGGGCCCAAAATTGTTAACTTGAAGTTGATTTAGGGAGCTGGGGGAAAAGTGTAGGTTAGTTTGGGAAGGACTTACTTTGTACTTTTTTTCTTTCTTTTGGTCCTAGGGATTGAACCTGGGGTGCTTAACTGCTGAGCCACATTCTCAGCCCTTTTTTAAATTTTGAGACAGGGTCTCACTAAGTTGCTGAGGCTGGTCTTTAATGTGCGATCCTCTGCCTCAGCCTCCCAAGCCTCTGGGATTACAGGCATGTGCCACCGTGCCCAATCATACAATGTTTTAAAGTAGCAGTCTTAACACTTTATACTTAAAAGAAACTTGTTAGGTCTCAACATGTTGACAAAGAGGTAAATGATGCAAACCAGAGTGAGTCATGGACTCCAAGTTATTAGGTGTCTTGATCACATCTATTGCTGTTTGCCCTTTGAGGAAAGTCATTAATCTCTCCAAGATTCAACTGTTTCCATCCTAGAGAATTTCAACGTATACTTATACACATATGTGAAACCATATGTGGGAAGACTATCAACAGAAGAGCAATGCAGGAATGTCAGGCCACAGAAGTGAAGTTATCTGTAAGCTAGAACGAAAATCAATTATATTTAATTTCCCTTATAATTCCAGGTTTTTACTAAGGTGTGTCTCCTCCAATAAAGGCTCTGGCAGCCTGCCCTGGCTCCAATTCACTTGCCCAGGACAAGTTTAAGATGACCTGGCTGTAGAGCCTCCACGCATAAGATAGGTTTGCCTCTTCTAATGTGGCCAATCGGGGTTATCTTCTCACCTTCCTGCTTCAGAGGGCAGAAACATACATGATGCATGGAATTGATCCTTCCCCTTTCATGCTGTAATTTTCATTACAAGTAATTTCTGGCCATTCAAAAAAATATCCGGGTGGCTGGCTGGTAATAGAACAAATGGCTCCACCTACTTGAATCACACCCTTCATGGGATCCACAATCCACTCTTTTAACCACCATGAACTTGAAACAAAGGGAGAACACCTCCCATAGTAGCTGCAGTCCAGTAAGTCATCTTGAGCAGAAAAGCCAGCTCTAAACTGCACACCATTTTGCCCTGTGTGTGGCGTTTACCAGCTGGTGTTGTGTAGTGAACACTATTTGTTTCCTTACATTCTTTTTCCTCTCAGTTTTAGCGAGGCATGACCTACATCTCAGCTACTTCCTCTTAAAGACGCAAAATCTCCATCACCCTAAGTTTCCTCCTAACTCTTTGCAGTCAATTCCATTCCGAGATCCCACCAACTAGTTGGCTTTTGACTTTTCTAGAATTTCATATAAATGGAATTATGTCTTCTGAGTCTGGCTTCTTCCACTTTACATAATGATCTGAGGCTCATTTGTGTTGTTTTGAGTACCAGTAGTTCCTTTGTATTGCTGAAGCACTCCATAAAATGGATATGCTACATGTAGCTAACTGTAACACTGAACATCTGCACAAAAAGTTTTGAATGGATAGCCTTACAGGTAAACCTAGGAGTAATGGTTAGGTGATGGGTGTTTCATGTTTTAAGAAACTGCCAAAATATTTTCTAAAATGGTTCTATCAATTTACCTTCTCACAGCAGTGCATGAGTTTCACTTGGCTCACCAACATCTGATCAGTCCTTTAAAATCTAGACATTTTAATGGGTATGCAGTATTTTATCAATGTGGTTTTTATTTGCAGTTTTCTCTAATGATTAAATGATGTTGTGTGTCTTTTTATGTGCTTATTGGTCATTCATATATCTTCTTTTAGGAAATGTTTTTTCAATTATTTTATTCATTTTTTTGAAAACAGGATTGTTTGTCTTATAATTAAGTTGTAAAGATTCTTTATGTATACTGGATACAAGCTCTGACTTGTATCTCACTTCATTTTTACAATCTTTACATTTGTAAAGATCTGTTCACAACTGGCCGGGCACAGTGGCACATGCCCGTAATCCCAGTGGTTCAGGAGGCTGAGGCAGGAGGATCATGAGTTCAAAGCCAGCCTCAGCAACTTGGCAAGGGTCTAAGCAACTCAGTGAGACCCTCTCTTTAAATGAAATACAAAACAGGGCTGGGAACATGGCTCAGCAGTCAAGTGCCCCTGAGTTCAATACCCTGTACCCCCACAATTAAAAAAAAAAAAAAAAGATCTGCTCATAACAGAATTGGAAAGGTTAAGGTAGAGGTCTTTTGTGCAAAAGATAGAAGTCTTGTGTGCAAAACATTTACCATGTTAGACAATGCTGCCTGGTTAAGGCTGTAATACGGTGAGGTTTTTTTCTTAGTAGGCTGAGCAAAAGCTCCAGAAACATAATTCCTGTTCCACTATCATTTTAGTTATTTTTACTGGTACCCAGACTTTAACATTTTATCCTCATGTTTCTTTTTTTCTTTTTCTCCTTTTTTTCCCTGCAGTGCTAGGGATTGAACCCAGGGCCTCACGTGCTAGTCGAAAACTACCATGGAGCTACCCCCAGCTCCTGTCTTGTTTCCTATCATCTTAACAGTAACTGGGAAATTCTCCCAAACATTAGATCCAGATTCAGTTTTCAAGAGTTAGCACTTAGTTCTTGAGATGGCTTCTAGATCAAAGCAGGAAAGTAAGATGTAAGACAAGGAGAACTGGCAGAAGTTCAGCTTCAGAGGACAGCAATTGTACTTCTCTATAAAATAAGCAGAAACTAGTAGCTCAATTAAATATTTCAAACCATAATTTGATTACTGACTTATTATAGTAACATACGGCTTAATGCAAAAATTAGTTTTTCATTGTTTCCTAATGTTCACATTGCACTGGGATCAACACTTGCCCATTTTAACTCTTATACCAGAGCAGATCATCGCACATTAGAGAGCAGAAAAATACCTTCACGTCCTCATGTGTTTTAAATATTTGTTTCAGGTTTTTCTTTCACTTTAAAAAGACTTCAAAAGTGATAATTGCTTGACCATAATTGAATCTTAGAAGTTTTCTAAAAATATTGTTAGTTTGTTGTTGCCAATGGCAAACACATGCCCACCAAAGAAAATAAAAGCCGAAACACTTCTTCTCTCACACTTGTGCAATTAGTGTGGGATCCTGTTGTGCAGGAGCCACGGGTGACATGGAGAAGCCTGCTGAGTAGCACTCGTGCTTCCAGACAGACCCTGCACCCTGGGGCGCTGCCCTGGCGCTCCAGCAAAGCAGCAGACACACAGGCACGTTCCCACCACGCTCGCCGGCCCAATGCAGCCACCAGGGGGCCAGGTGGTGCTTTTTACTTTATTAAACATTAAAGCACAAATGGATGTTTCCTGTGGAGGAGGAGAGGACACCAGAGGAGGAGAAAGGGACACTCGGGGACAGAAAGGCACAACAGAGACCCATCTTCACAAAAAAGGCTCAATATTGATTTCCAGGGAGGAGCAGGGCATGGTCAGCTCAAATCTGGTGATAACATCAGGATGAAGGACTCCGAGCTTCCCAACGCTCTGACCCCTGGCAAAGATCTCAGCGCATCGCCCGGGGAAGAAAGCAGGGCCTGAAAAGAGAGAGTGAGAGAAAAATCAATGTTTCTTCTGGCAAAATGTCAACAGACATTTAACACTAGAGGCCACAGGTCTACTTTAAAAAGAACTATTCTTTAAACCACGGGCTAAGAAAACAGTCCCTCCTCACACTTTCCAGTGTTAACAAGAAGCATTTGCTATCCCATCAAGGACTCCTGCAAGGAAAAGTCAGGGACAAATAGGAAAATAAGGGCCCTGTACGCAACCCCAGGGGTCCGAGCAGGAAGTGTGAAATAAAGGAGGCTGCCACAAGGTCAGGAGAGCCTTAAGGTACCTGTGCTCACACCTGGGACTCGTGCTACAAAGGACGAGGGGAAAAGAGGAAATGCAAAGCATGGTGCGCTGGAGGAACGTGCTGCGCACAGGTTTCCAGGTGGTCCTCGCTGACAGTCCACAGCGGTTCCTTCGCTCCTCACGACATCACTCCCTTCTACCTGATTACATGGAGAAGGCCAAGCTGCAGGGTCCTCACGGCCTACAAACCCACTGGCTAATTACAGGCGACCCACTTCCTGTCTAAAAAGAGCTTCCGAAGCAGTTCAGGAGCATCTTCTGCAAAACCACAGCAAAGAACAGACCCCAACAAGTCCGAGAGGATCCCTGCTTTACGTTAAGCCTGGCAGAAAGTTCTCTCCTCACCTGGGAGCCAATGCACGGACACAGCTCGCCAACCAGCAATAGTTCTCAAGATTTATCTGGCTAAAAACAACCAAATACATTGGCCCATTCGCGAGTCACTAAGTTACAGCGCCACAGGAGAGCATTCTGCCCTGGACTGTACTGAAGTTTACAATAATGCTGACTCATTTCTCTCGCCACCCACTTGAAAAGGGATCAGGCCCACAGCTCCGACTGATCCAACCAACGTTTACTGGCATGAGCTATAAATACCCAGGAGGGCTGGGCCACAAGCCTCCAGGCTGCCACTCAGGGTGAGTGCATTATTTATGGAAGAGCAAGCTGCTGAGTCTCCAAACAGCTTCAAGGTCAGCGTAATTAGGAAATACAAAATCAGGCTGGAGGGGAGGGAAAATCTGCTACTGTCAAGTTAATATCACAAATCCACAGAATTATACCTATTTTCCAATCAGTATAGAAAGATGTTTGTTTATATTTCTGGGAGAAAGACCTGAAAAATATTTTTAATTGTCCCTAGGGTTACTCAGACAACCTGGATAAAGTGGCCTGTTTCTCCCATCTGCCCAGGCTAAACCATTCTGCTTCATGGTCAAAGCAAGAATTCCAGTGAACTGCAACTAGGTACTGTATTTGCACTAATCCACACTTAGGAAAGGGGTGAGGAAGGGAATCGAATGAAATCATTCAGAAACCAAACTGGATGGATAAGGTAGAGCCTTGGTGAGATATGAAATATTGCTAAATCTGATAAAGATGGTACATTTTAATTCTATTAAAATGAAAATCTAATGATTATCTCCCCCACCAGAAAACAAAAGAAATTTTCAAGAGACAAACCAAGGAAATTTTTATAAAGTGTTGATGGTCAGCAGTATGACCGAAATCGTAAACCCCCAGAGACTGCTGGGGCTCCCTTCTCCCATTACCCAGCTGTATACACTAGAGTTGAACACATACCCTCTGAGAAAGACACTGGCCTATGTTATAAGGTCACTCAGAAAGGAAATATTGGAGACCTTCCGCAATAACCTTGCTGTACCAGAATCTTTCCTTTTGTCTATCCTCATTCCAATTTGATTGGATTCGTTTTTACTGAAGCATAAAACCAAACTATTTTCGAATCTAAGCCAGATGTGCTCCTTCTGACAATGTTAGCAAAATAAAGCATAAGAGATAAGAACTCAGAATTTTTACTTCATATAACCTTTGAATCAGCACTTTTTAGCAAAATTCAGTTAACTTCTTCAGTTGCCAGCTCACATTCTCTCTCTCTCTCTGTAGATATTTGGATCAAACTTTGTTTTAGTTCATTAAATAGTCAGGTATATGGTCAAATATTTATATCACTGAATACAATTTTCTCTTTTCCCAAAGAAAAGCAAAGAGAACTAAGATTTGCATGATGCCTTCAGATACAGCCAAGTATGATAGTATTCTAAATGGCAAATGCCAAAAGTTTTCACCCAAGAGCTGGGCATGGTGTGGCACACGCGGCACACGCCTTAGTTCTGGCAACCAGGGAGGCTGAGGCAGGAGGATCACAAACTCAAAGCCTGCCTCAGCAATTTAGTGAGGCCCTAAGCAACTTAGCAAGACCCTGTCTCAAAATAAAAAATAAAAATTGCTGGGAGAGGGGACTCAGTGGTTAAGTTCCCTGGGTTCAATCCCCAGTACCCCGAAGGAAAAAAAAAATATTCACCCTAGCACATGGACCCATCTGAGTCACAAGGGTGTCCTAAACTGTTCCCAGCAGAAGGTCTTCACCGAATCCCAGAGAAGCAGGCACCAAAGGGCCTGCTGTCCTTTCACTCAATAAATAGCCTCCCCTACTCACTTACCATGTAAAACTTAAGCCCAACACTGGGATTTCTTTATGAATGTCACTGCTAAAAACTGCACACTTTGACCTGAGATGACAACTTTAACTTTTCTTGTCCTTTTTCAATTCTAATGACACAGATACTTAGGATTTTTGCATTTAGCCTGTTCGATTAGAGCAAGGCTGAGGTTATCCTATACATACACAAACTAAACAGCATACAGAAGGGTCTTGAAGCTCTCAAGGGGAACAGATGGTTCTTAAAAGATGTGCTACTTGACTGATTACAAGTGAACTAGAAACGCTGAAAGAAAATTGAAAATTACTAAAACATAAGCATTTCTTAGTGCTTTCAAAACCTTTATGGTTTTTAATTTGGTTTTTCTAATTTACAGACAGAACTGCTTCACTAACAAAGGGAGTACACCCCCCTAAACAACAATCAGCCTGAAAAGTTCAAAGGTGAGGGCAGTTTGGCTCAGTGACTTAGGCGGTCATCAAGTGCTAGCAGGACTGATGCATCTTAAACAGCAGTCTGTCCAGAAATCAAAGTAGTCATATCAGAATGGATCTAAATATGGGTCCAGGCTTAGGAAAACTCAGACCTGGATGGCAGCCAGCTTTCAAAGTCCACTTTTATCTCATTGACAAACAAAAACATTTTTGGAAAGAACACATCCTGTGTCTAAAAACACAGAGTTGCCAATTCAAGGAGAATCATATTGTCACGTGAACAGGAACTCTAAAATTCAAATTCTGAAGGGTACATTGGTTAGTTTTCTTTTATTGGTGTATTTAAGTCCTGATTTTCTGGTGTATCAAAACGTACAAATAGTACAGTTTTCTACCTGTGTCCTCAGCTCCCCACCCTGGGCAAAAGGCCTCTCAAGCCCACCTCTGCACCAAGTTCCTGTGCTGATTAAACTCTCAGTTTGCTGATATCGACCATGGAAAAATGACTTCCCGAATAAAATAGATCTGGGGGAAAGAAAGTTCTTGTTGAAATACATGTGGAAACCCTGACCGAAAAAAAAAAAGAAAAAAAAAAAAAATCAGTTAAGCACAAATAAGAGTTTAATTTCCCAAACTTAGTGGGGTGTGAGTAAGCCCCTTAATTACAGCCTTTGTGGCATCTCTTCAAGGTCTATAATCGTCTCTCCTCTAACGGCAGGGCCACTCAGGACCTCGGGGTCATTCCTGGACCCATAATCCAGCACAGTACCCAGTCTTTAGCACATTTTCTGGCTAATTGACCATCAAAGAGTCTGTGAGCACCTCTCTTTCTCGTTGCCAAACACCTTTCACAGTTGCTTTTTGTCTCATCTCTTTTTTAGAGTAATAGTACAGGCCTAAGTTTGGATAAGCTTTACGCACCAAGCCATTCCTTTAATTTGATGAAGCATCGGAAGTAGAAGCTTAAGGCAGTAACAGGGCGGACTCCAGAGCTGGAAGCATGGAGGGCGTTAGCAAGCACTAGGTTCCTACCGCTTACCTCAAGTTCCACTGGCTATGACAACACATGGATTTGGCCCTTTACTTGGCACATCTCTAAAAATCATCTACTCACATAACTGAACTCTTCTCTTTGTATTACCAATACATGTGTTGGGTTCCAAACTCTCACACGATTAACTGCCTGCAATCTGGTACTATACCATCCAAATTTTCTGAACGGAAAAGAACAAAATAAAAAGGGGGACAGGAAATACTGGAAAAGGAATGCCCATAAATCATGTGTCACAGCTAATAACAGAAACAGTCTTTGTGAGCTTTCCCCATATGTTAAGTCCCCCAAATCAGGAATGAAATAGAAAATTAGAATTATATAGATACTGCAAGCCACTGGGCAAAATGAATGTATTTTAATGAAAGTAGTTTAAGTCTCATCTAAATGGCTGATTAATATATTAGGGTGAAGGAAGGAATGATTATTTAACAAACTGTCGAGTTGGCACCTACCCAAACCCTTCCCTCCCCACGAAGCACAAGACAAGACCAAAAAAAAAAAAATCCCCATATTCCTTTCTGGAGTGAAAACAACCGAGTGGTGACAGGGCAGGGCAGAGCAGAAGGGGGCTCAGGCTGCAGTTTCCTACGTGGGGCTCCTTCCTACTGTCCCACCAGTTTTCTGAGAATGTAAACCGTCTACCTCGGCTGCCAGTGTGTCAGCCTCCCCTTCCTGTTCTAAATAATTTACAGGCCCGTACACCGAACACACACACCGCACGCCGGAGCGTGCCTGCACTCTTACAGGTGGTTGTTCTCAAGTTTTAGAACCAGCAGGGTTTTGAGGGCACCGGTGAATTACAGGAAGAAGGGGAGGACGCGAGGAGGGAAAGGTACAAACCAGGGAGGCAAGGCTTCCGTTAACCTAAAAAAGAAAGGAGAAGGCTTAGGAACATGAGGAGCCAAAATATCACCGGAGAGATAAACACAAAACATTTTTTCAGATCCCAGTACACTCAGGAGGAATGTCTCTGTAAAGACCATTGAATTTGTAAGTGGAGACTAAATAATTTCCAACTGGTAATATAAAACACCCCTGTTCCCCCAGATGTATACAATTCTCACTTTGCATTTGAAGTGAAATATTTATGGTACCTAAAGTCTGTAAAGAAAGGGGACCTAATCCTTTGAGTTTAATGGCCATCTTTCATCCCTTTCTGAAGATCAAAAGAAAGAAAACCCCTTACACAACTTTCCAGTGCTAATCCCAACACACCTGCAGACATCATTAACTCTTAAAGTGAAGCAACTGGGTGAGAGGGAACTGGTACCTACTTACCGCCTAGCACGAACTCGGAGACGAAGCCACTGTTACGGCAGCATTCAAGCAAGAAAGGGCCTGGCAAAATCTATTACAAATGAGCCAGGGTCCTGGGTACCTTCTTCTTTAAAAGCAGTTATCGAAGCACCTGACTACCCTTATCTTCAACAAGAACAACCTTTTATAAGTCACTACAATTTCCTTATAATTAAGTAAATATTTAGAATTATAACTCCAAAATCTCCCAGTCTTCGTTAGTGTAGAGAGATTTACCATTCCTGGTCCAGGGGTATCACTTTTTAAAATTTCTTTAGTTATCTAATAGGGCAAACACTAAATGATTAAAAGGAAAATGCTAGGGAAACAAGATCTATTTCAAAGTCTGATCATATACTAGTGTTTCTCACATATACACAGTCATATCTCAAAATCTGAAGGAGGTAAGGAATGCTGCAAAAAGCTTAAAGGTTAAATATCTAATTACTACACTTCATTCACTCATTCATTCCTGGCGCTAGGGATGAACCCAGGGTGGTTTTACCACTGAGCTACATTCCCAGCCCTTTTTGAGACAGGTAAAGTGCGCAGGCTGGTCTTGAACTTGTGATCCCCCTGCCTTAGCCGCCCCAGAAGCTGGGATTTCAGGCATGTGGCCAGCATGCCTGGCCCTCCAATTGCAATTTTAAATCAAACTCAAATTAACTTGTATGAAACCAAAGGACTTAACTCTAGGTTAAAACGTCCTCTTGGACTCTCAGTCCTGAAAACTCCTATTCCTAAAAACAGTCATCATCCTCCATTTGTCTGACACTCATTTTCTGCCAAATTTTCACATTTAAGTACTCAAAGGAGATATTTAGAGTAACAACTTCAAAGATAAAAGGTACAAACTGCCCTGCCTTCCCAAGTCAACAAATAGTTCTTTTTGTAGTCTTTCACATGACAAAAATTTTAGAGGTACTGTTTCTCAAATCAGATATTAACAATGTATACTTCCTCCATAATAATAATAATGATAATAAGAATACAGTAGGGCTAATTAGAAAAGAATGGAAATGTTGAGCATGAGACTGTGTCAATAATTTCACAATGAGTAAATTCAACTGAGACCTTTGGCTAACTTGTAGCAAACATAACTTCAAACGTGTAATTATAATAGATATATTTTAGTTTTAGAATTAGATTCAGCTGACAAGTAAGGCATGTAGAAGAAAAAGAATAGAACAATAATGAAAACATGGTAGCCTGTTTCTACTCATCTTCCATCACCAGTAAAAGCAGTGAACCAGTCCCAGGGCAGCCCTGGCCAAGTCCTTTGTGGTACAGGCGAGTTACAGATGGGAAAGTGACGCACAAGGAGATTAGAAGCCTTGCCCAAGGCGAGCAACAGTATAGGCAGGAGAGCAAGCTAAAGGTGAAGAGGGCCACTGAATCAGCCCTCCTCAGGTGGCCTCCAGGCACAGAAGGCCTACGGCATGATGCTTTTAAGCTTTTGGTCAAGCTGTTCATTTGATGTTTGCAAACTTTTCTGTCCTAAAATGAAATAAATAAACACAACTTAAGACAGCACGGAAAAAGACTGATAGTTCCTTACCTCTAACCTGAGGACATCCCCAGTGTGCTCTGCAATATTACTAAAATGCATAATACTGACAATACCCCGAGTCTCCGAGTGAAAGCAGAACTACCGTTTTTTTTAAAGTCCCATTTAACAGTGGCCTTAATGAATAAATTGTGGATTTCTAAAACCAGGCTAGAATTATTTGAGCATATAAACAAACACCAAGGTGATATGGTCTAAAAGGGTAAAGAGCTGGGTGTGGTGGCACATGCTTATAAACTCAGGGACTTGGGAGGCTGAGGCAGAAGGGTCACAAGTTAGAGAAGCCAGTCTGGGCAACTTAGTAAGATGCTGTCTCAAAATGAATAAAATAGAGGACTGGTGATGTAGCTCAGAGCTCAATCCCCAGTACCGAACATAAACAAACAAACAAACAAAGAAAATGAGTGAACATGTGAGAACCTGTGGCGGAGGGTGCTTTTGAATTTAAACTTCTGCAGTATCTTATAAGTAGAAAGGACGCTGGAGGCAGTCCTGATCACTCCCTTAGGTGACAAAGGAGAAAGCAGAGATAAACCCGGTTAGGAAAACTACAGAGCCAGGTTACGGAAGAGCTAAGGAGGAACCCAGGTCTTCCTGAACTCGGTCTACAGCTCTGTCGCCCAGTGCTGCTTTTCCAAGGGCAAACTCAACATTACGAAGTTTCCTCTGAGGAGTGATTACCAATTCCAAAATGCTTCCCCAAATTATTGTCTTTGCCTCTCCTAACAATCCAAATGGTGCACACAGGACAGATATTCATTCCCATTTTACAGTTAAGGAAATTGGCACAAAGAAATTAAGTCCTTAGTCATATATTTAAAATAAAAGAGGACTTGCAGCAACAGTTGACTTTCATATTTTCTAGGTTTAACGGTGTATTCTTTCCTATCATTACAATTGACACCTTGGGATTTGCTTTTTCAACTTAATTTATATTTACATATTTAAAGACATTCCATTTTATTTATATATCATAGTTGCCAAATTACTCTTTAAGTATTTTATCTTAGAGTTGTTTTCCATTATTCACTACTACAAGTAGTTTCTATAAACATATGCTACTTTTTGCTCTTTCTTGGATTATTTCCTTTTTCCCAAAGCAGTGCTATACAAAAAGACAAAACCAAAATGAACCACCGTATAACTCATTATGTATTGAAACGTTAAACAATGGACTTCGAGCAGTGGTAGTAGCAATAAACCACAGACTATACTGATCTCATCTTGTACAATACAGATAAAAAGCTTTCTCCCACAGAGTACCATCTATTACCTTTCAAGAAAATCCCATTGGTGGGGGAAAATGACTCAAAACAGCCTAGGGACACAACCCTAGGAAGAAAGCTTTGTTCAGAGAATGTAATTCAGACTAACCAACAAGGAGTCTTTAAGGATGAAGAAGAGTGAACAGAAACCCTTCTCTTGGAAGGTGAATGCCAAAGTATAGTGACACAGAAGGGGAAAAATTAGGGTGCTGGGGAGGGAGGAGTAGAAGACAATTCAATCAAAATACAGAAAGCCACAAGAGATGATAAGTAGGGCTCCAAAGACAAGCTGCCAATCCCGCACTTGGCCTAAATTCCCCCAGCAGAAAGATACCAGTTCCTGACCCACGCCCACGTGGGCCATCAGGAGCTCAGAAGTATTTCCATAGGGGTGAGTCACCTGGGTAACCTAACGAAGGATAGCATTTACTTCTCAAACAGATCAAGTTAGGCCACAGATATTCAACATAAATGTAAAGTAAAGTAAAGTAACTCATCAAAATCAGAACTGGGACCTTAATGAAGTTAACAGTCCTTTTTTTTTTTTTTTTTCTTTTTGGTACTGGGGATTGAACTCGGGTGTTTTACTACTGAGCTACATTACTGGTCCTTTTTTATTTTTTAATTTGGGACTCACTAAATTGCTTATGGCCTTGCTAAATTGCTGAGGTTGATCCTTCTGCCTCAGCCTTCCTAGCTGCTGGAATTAAAGGTGTGTGCGATTGTGTCCTGCCAGCCTATCACTTTATGTAAAAGGAGTATGGGGAATACTTTGAATGTCAACCTGTGAGATTCCTGTAATGATGTAACACAGAGCAATGTGAGCTACAACGAACATACACACACACACAGGGAGAGAGGAGAGAGAGGAAGAGAGAAGGGGAGGGGGAGAGAGGGAGAGCAGGGGGAGTGTCTCCAAAGAATGTATGGGGGAGAGGAGAACATGCTGTAGATGAAAGCACTCTGGAGAAGACAGATACCTAATGGATGTTTAATTTTCTACAGATCCACAGCCCCAAAAGTCCACAGTAAATATACATTTTAATTTTTAAACAAAGCAGATTATGTATCAATATAATATTAAAAATCAGAGTAAGCATTAGTTATTAAATATTTCTAGAATCTAGCTCATTAAGAAGAAATACCAGAAAAACATCAAACACTGATTTTTAACAACCTTCTACATTCCTTGATAAAGTTTGAAATGATAATGCATTAACTTCTGAGCAACAGGAATTACTAAGCCAAGCTACACCTGTGACTTCATGATGCAAGAAGGGAACAAGACAGAGGTGGTGAATAAATTGTTGAGATCCAAGGGAAAGACTTCATTATTCTCAGGGGATAAATGACAGAAGCAATAAGACCAAAAGAAAATGAGAAAAACAGATTCTCTCTCAACAGCGCCCTTGGATGGGAAATGTGGTCACCAGCAAAGAGCTCTGAACGACAACAACACTGATGCTTTCCCACCCCGAGGCAGCCAGAGCGTAAGAAGCAGGCGGGGGCTCTGAAGACCAGCTGCCACTTTGGCATGTAATGTATTTTTTAAATATTATAAATATTCCAACATAACAGAGTATTTGCTATGTGATTTTTACACCCCCTGGTCACAGATATCTTTCAGAATCTCTTCGAAATTTAGTACATGGTATATAAACCGCATATGTGATCATTTAAGATCTGGAAATCACAGGTTAGAAACCACTTAATTTTCAAAACTGAAGTCTCATTTCAACGTTTAATTATCTCATTTTACTTACAGAAAAATGTAATGATGGGAAAAAACGAATGTTAATGGACCAAAAGGAACTGGGCTGATCAAGGAGAATGATGCTAACTAACTCTAATATATACTTGGGAGTTTCTTGAACTACTTCTCAAGAAAGATGGTGAACAATAGCAGGCTTCTTTTCTTCAAAAAGAAGTCTACAGCAAGTTATACTTTATAACTTAGAGGATCTGTGAACTTCACTCTGATATGAATCAGATTTTTATTCCAATTCTCACCTAGTTTCAAATGTAGTCACATTTCCTTAAGGATGTGTTCAATTTGATGGAAGGACTTTACCTTTTAAATATATCACAGATCAGGGGTATTACATTTTCTCTGTTCATTAATGGATTTCAAGAAGAATTTAACATAAAATAAGGTGAGATTAGGAAGAAGTTAATCAGTATCATTAACAAAAAGTCACAGTAATAACTAGAAAGCAACATGTATTAAAAAAATCTACAAAGCATATGGAAAAATATAAAATTGGACCTACTCTTCATACTGTATTCAAGATAAATTACAAATAGATAAAAGAAAATGGACATTTAAGCAACAGGAAAAACACTAATCTCAGAGCAGAAGAAACTTTCCTATCAATGACTCGAAATTCAACATCAATAAAGAAAAAGATTAAGAAATTTGACAATATAACTTAATAAAATCTGCATGGCAAAGAAAAAAAGTCAAAAAATAGTTTACATACTGACAAAAAATACTTGGATATGTGTCACAGGATTTATATCCATATAACATATAAGATCTCTAAAAATAACCTAAAGAATGAACCTAAAGAAAAAAAAAATAAGCAAGACAAGAGGTTCAAAAAAGGAAATAAAAATTTCTGGTAAACATGAAATACTTTTACACTTGCTCCTAAGAAGGGAGGTTCAATGAAAACTTGAGATATACTATTTCCCACCTAATAATCGGGGGAAAAATAGAAAAATTTAGTGACTCTAGCAACCAAGTAGAGAAATAGGTCTTCTCATCTGCTGCTGCTGAGCTTGCACACGAGATGTTTGAAGGAGAGGAGTTTGGCACTATCAGGTAAAAATATGAACTTACCTTTTGTCCCAATAACCCCATACTTCTAGGAATCTGTCCCAAAGATACACTGGCAAAAATACCAATATCTTTTTTCACCCAGTACATACAGTTGAATTAAAGTAACTCCAGAGTATATATATTCTCAACAAAGTTTTTAAAAGTGGTTCTTGAAGAAGGGGGCATGAACGAATCTGGTTGGGCCTCCAAAGCTGAGCCCACCTTGGCAACAACCACACACTTCTCAGCATTCAACTCCTCTCGCCGTTTTCCTAGATTCCTCACAAGCAGCACTGATACAGAAGACGTGGCAAACATGCGACAAGGATGCTATAAACGATGGCAATGAATGGTCGTGATGGAAGACCAGCCACTGCCCAAAGTCACAAGCCAGGTGTGGTGGTCTCCAGCTACTCAGAAGGCTGGGGTGGAGGATCACCTAAGTTCATGAATTCCAAGGTCAGTCGGGACAGCTAAGTGAGATCCTGCCTCAAAAAAAAAAAAAAAAAAAATCTCAAAAGTCACCTAGAAAGGTAGCTTTGGGGCCACTGGCTTCTTACAGATATTGTTTGTGTATGATCCCAAGAGCTTTTGTGTGTGGCTTAGGTTCTGAGAATTACCTAAAATAGTTTATCATTTAATTCAAAAAGTTACTGAACACATCATTCATTATGTCAAGTGCTGAAAAGAAAAAAATGTTGATAATATCTGATTACCATAACTACTTATAAGTTATTTTTTCATACCACAGAAAGTTAAAAGTTAAATTCAGTGAAAATAATTTTTAACCAATTAAATTTTTAATTGTTTTGTTGAAAAAACAAGTTTTGAATGACTTTTAAAACTTTTGATTATTTCATTATGCATTTCATAAATTGCCAATTGGTATAATTTGATACAATTTACATCAGTAAGTACCCTAAAACTTGTACTTTAAGACTAAAATTTTTGTTTAGTCATCATTAACCCTACATTAATAAAAAATGTTAAGCTTTATATTTATCCTTCTTATGTATACAGCACTATACGTATAGTCCATAGTAGATAGTATATTCGTGTATTAGAATTTCATGGAGGGGCAATTAAGAATAAAAGACCGGAAAATGTCCTTAGAGGAGAGAGCATGTAAAAAAAGGCTGAGAAATGCTATATTAACACAATTTTCTATCAGAGGGAATACTGAGCTGGCCAGGACATCTAGCGTGGACCTGGTGTCAAATACCCCACTTTGTTATGAGCACTGCCATGTCAGGTGACCACCAAAACACACCAAGAACAGGAGTGAAGTGAACAAGAGAGGCAGAACTTACCTCATGCTTATGAGAGGGTGGCAAAATCAATACCCAAGCTCAAAACCACAAAAGGGTCAGGGAATCTGTGATCAGTGCTGAAGATGCCATAAAAACCCTGCGGTCCCTAGGACACCCTGATCCTGCTGTGCGACAGTTACCCCTCATTTGTTTAATGTGGCCTTGAGTCTTTATTCTTGCAAGGAAGCTAATGGAAATGGTAGTACTAGAAAAACTTGGTGCAAACAGACAGCCAGAGGGTACGTACAAACTATTTTTACACATGGTAATAAGGTCAGAAGCTTAAAAGCTTCCAAACTTCTTTTTTTAACCTGATGCCTTAACACCTTTGTTGATGGTAATTAATTCAGACTGCTATACAGATCCCCCTTTATTATAGCCCAGAAAGTTTTGTGTAAATCAAACCATAAACTGAATACCTGTATTTCAACAAATTGTTCAACAGATATTTTTCTCATCTATTTTGAAGCTCCCATTACACTGAGAACCAGTGTGACGACTAGGGAAACATCACAATTTCACCCATATTTTTTTTTAAGCATCAGAAATCTTTCACAGGTGTCCTGAAAGGCAAATAAGGTCAGGACCTACAGGTCAAGCCAATGATCATTAGGTGTTACTGTAACAGAAGGTTCCTAATAGCCACAGTATGTACATATGGTGTAGGATTAAAGGTGTGTATTACTTACAAAGTTGTTTTTCACTTCATAAAATGAATTACGAACAGCATGAAAACTAGAATTGTCAAAACCAAAGTTCTAAAATTTTTGTCTCTCCATCTGGGACTTTGTCTCAAGTCAAGCTGAAGTTTTCTGTAGAACTGTAAGTAATCAAAACTGAAATAGGTGGCAAGCTAAAGGGGGAACTCTCCAGTCAATGCAGCCCATCACTAGCAAAGCCCACTACATTCTACATGAAATTATTTTTGCCACTGATCTGCCCAGCAACCACAGAACTGTTCTAAACAAAAAAATGTTGAGAA
Source organism: Sciurus carolinensis (assembly GCF_902686445.1). Classification (NCBI taxonomy): domain Eukaryota; kingdom Metazoa; phylum Chordata; class Mammalia; order Rodentia; family Sciuridae; genus Sciurus; species Sciurus carolinensis. The sequence continues at coordinate 167,826,895 of NC_062215.1, forward strand.
TTTTCCTTGCCCAGAAGTGGTTTCTGAAAAGGATAAATGCATCTAAACATACATAATTTAGTTTGCAAAAAAACCACAAAAACAAAGAGGAAGAGGCCTGAAAAAAAGCATATACATATGCTATAAAATCTGATCAAATACCACTAAAACATTCTGAGTTGAACTCTTCTGAAACCTTTAAAATGCTATGCAGTCTGCTAACCAGTTAAAGATCGCTCTTTTTTTTTTTTTTTTTTTTTTTAACTCAACAATGCCCTTATGCTATCATCAAACCAACTTGATATTCTAGCTCACTTTAGGGTCTTAAACTGCAAGGGTGCTCAGCAAATGAAAAATATGTAAGATTAAGCAATCAGGCTTTTCACTCTGACTGGTCACAGTGCTTCTAGGTACTTCTGCACATACTCCATATGCTGCAGAGCGCTGCTGGCTGCAAAATAAGCAAGGTTACAATTCAATGTCAACACAACTCCTTGGAATCGATGTGATGATCAATCAAATAAATTTCCAGATATCTTGTACAAAGAACAGGGCCAAATTTCTCAAAGGGTAATCAAGTTCTATCCCACTTATCCCTACCATCAAACAAAGCAAAAAGGAAGCTTGGAAGCATATACTACAAAGGACAGAAAAAAATTAGGTATAACTGTCAGTGTAACTGACATTAGCAGGAATCTCTGGTGAACAGACTTAGCTCAATTATAATTGCAAAGCCACTAGGGATTTTTAATTATTAAAAAGTAAACCATATGCCAGAGTAATAGAATACAGCTCAATAATCAAGAATGGCATGAAACAGTAGTTCTTAATCTGTTTCCACTCTACTTTTTGATACTCTGAAGACCTTTTGTTAGCAGAAAAAGCTATCTGTAGAAACAGTAGGTCTGAGGAAATGATGTAGCTAATAAATAAGCCCCAACAACCAATTCTTGTGTTTAAAGATTTACTTAGAAGTATGGAAAACAAGTTTTGTTTCTTAGTTGTGGTATGTATGTATGCATATATATTAAACAAAGAACTAATACCAGCTTTACCACTGACTTATTTTGACAAGCACTTATTTTGACAAAGAAATCTTTAGGTCTCGATTTCTTTGACCATAAAAAAAGAAAAAAGGATAATCGTATTTGTCATTAGATAATCAAAATAGACTTAGAAATCCCTATGAAAAATGAGGAATCATTATTTATAATGACACTAATTCTCTTTGGCTTGATGGCTCTTACAGAAAGCATCCTGAGAAAAAAGCACCCAGAACTAGCATATGCCCATGAATCCAGGGCAACTGATGTGGCCAATGAGGGTGGTGAGTGGCGAAAGTAAACATCCTACCCCTTTTCAGGGAAAGCCAGTTAGAAATATTGAATACCACTGATCCAGGCCACCCACACACATAAAGCAGTGGTACCAAAGCTGCCCAAATTCAGAAATCTTAGACATTTCATAGCTCTAAAAACTTTTAAAAACATTATGAAATTTCATATGAGAACCAATGAAGATTCATAAAAGAAATATAAGTCTGAGTCTGTAAATTCTCATGATTAAAAACCAAAGTAACAACTTGGCCTCACAAAATCAAACATAAAGATCTACAAACTGGCTGGGGATGCAGCTGAGTGGTAGAGTGCCTGTCTGGCATTGGTGAGAACTTGTGTTCAATTCCCAGCACCACAAAAAACAAAAGACGTGTAACCACATCAGAAGCTGTCATAGTTCACCTATATATTTGCTAATTTTAAAAATATATTTTGAACCAAAACAGCAGATATCTGTGTATTAGTGAAATTAAGTTCCAAGCATCAGATTCTGTTTCAGTGCTAATTTAGATAGAATTCAAATTATATCACAAATTTAGAATTATAAAAATCTGACATTTAAAAGGAGATCAGACATATTAACTGTATCATAAAAAGTTCTAAGTGGCATGTATCATGACATTTTCCAAATGCTAAATGCTGTAGCTTCTACCTTCTAAAGGTTTCTAATTTTTGTTTCACAATACTGGGAAATGAACTCAGGACCTCATACAGATGAGACTAGTCCTCCACCACTGAGCTATATCCCCAGCTCCTAAAGGTTTTTGAATCAAGTTTTCCCCTGAAAGCAAACCGTGCTCCCTACTGTTCTATAAACCAGCCTGTTTCTCACATTTAGCTTTGCTCAAGGGGGTTGCCTGTTTCCCTGGGTCCATCTATTCCTTCAAAGACCCACCTCACTTCCCAGAAACTCACTTAATGTTTTTCTGGTAACCTCAAGAAGCTGCACTCTCTTCCTCTTTGAACCTCAAGGCACTTGTCTTTGCAGCTTGGTTTGAGAGGTGAGATATAGTGGTCTTTTCCTCTGCAAGTTCCTCCGAGCAGGGCCCAGGTCTTACCTACACTTATCTTCTATTTTTTAAAATTTATTATTATTATTATTATTATTATTATTATTATTATTTTATCCTTATTTTCTTAACTGGGAACTCAGATTCTTCTGAGAAATGAATGTCTAAGGAACTTATCAAGACTAGAGATTCACAATATAAAGATATTGGTTTATATAAATATCATATCCATACCAAAGAATGTTTGAATCTACCAATTCAGCTCTTTACAATCTTCCAAATAAGAAAACCTCACTTAAGTGGTACAATCTGCCTTGGGGAACCGATTTTTAATCCAGTTAACCTGTTTGTTAAGTCAGATTTTTGAGAAAAGACTCTATACAGGAAGAGAAATGTTTCACGTCAGCTTACAGGTTGCCATTAACCTGGAACACCAGGTCTTCAGGCAGAATTCAAGAAGAGTAAACAGGTGAGTGCATCTAAAATGGCTGCCAGCAAGGCCTATGGAAAACACGGGAGGTGAGCCCTGGTTCCACATGGGTGGCCCAGCTCAACTTGCCTTGGTTCCCTTACTTAGGAAACCAGGATACTGGATTAGATGAACACCAGATTATCCAAATGCTGAATCCAAGAAAGCTAATAAAACTTTCCGAGGGTTTCTGACTTCTGCTTTTTTGTTTTGTGGCACGGGGGATAATTCAGTATCATTCACATTCTAACACTGGAATTCTACAAGCACTACATATCTTTCTTGCATTATTTGGTGCTATTAAATCTTTCAATTTTATTAAAAAAAAGAGAGAGAGAGAGAAAACCCTACACACTTTTAATCTAAAAAGACCTATACATTTCAGGGTTATTTTTAAAGAAATTTCAAAATGAAAAAGAAAACATAAAACTACAACAGAAAATTTCTGAGGACTAAGAAAAATATACATAAGCAAAGTTGAAAAATGTCTCCCAACCAAACCTTAAGCCACTACAAATAACTACTAAATGACACTTTTAAAATGCAGGTTCTGAGGCTGTGGTTGTAGCTCGGTGATAGAGCACTTGCCTAGCACATGTTAGTCACTGGGTTGGATCCTCAGAACCACATAAAATAAACAAAAATGTAGGTTCTGTTCGAAATTTAGGAAGCCATATATAGTTACAAAATAACAGTAAGGTAAATAGTAGAAATCAGAGGTAAAATATTTTGTTCAAGTTGTTTCTGAATCGCTTGTCAAGCCATCTTAGATTCAAGTTATGGGGATATGAAAAGCAAATCTTTTAGAACTCCTGGAATAATAAAAAGGTACATATGAGGAGCATCTACACCATTTCGTCAGCCTGCTTTAACTTAACCCTCTCAGCAAGGCTTCACTGCACTTGGGTCATTTGCCCAGAGGGTTCCCACCTTGCTCAGAGGACTCTCTGACTTCATTAACATGTATGAAGTCTTTCAGAAAAACTTTTAAGAGTTTTTTTTTTCTTTTGCCTTGACTTCAGAGAGGTAGCTTTTGAGAGCAAACCCTCCCCTCAGTTCTCAGTTTCTAGTATGGACTTATGGGCTCACTTGGGGACTGAAGGTACCTATAACCGCTTTAACGACCGGTTATCCTGGCTCAGCTGGAACAAAAGTATATTGTGTAGCGCCTAGGAGAGTTCTAAACAGAATTTTCCTAAAGTGCTGGAGGGAAAAGGGATATTTTCTGGAAAATACTAATAATTAATTGAAATAAAGTTCTATCTCCCTTCCCATACCCTTTAAATCAAAAGTGAAAAAATTTATGAGAAACAGGCCTTATTTAGCTTCTTCATTACATTATCACTAACTCTGGATTCAGCAGGCGCATCTTACCTTCTGATGCTTTGATCATGTAGCCTCCCTTATCTTTGCCAGGAGGTACATCAAGCAGCTGCATAATTCTGTCCAGCAGCCCATGGATTATCTCAAACCCAGGATTCTTGTTGTAATAAACAGCACAGAGATGCCTGTAGTTTTTTGCACCTACATCTGGAAAAAAGCAAAAGAATTGGTCACAAGGCCACATTAACTGTTACTAAAGGAACTGATTTTCCCCAACACATACACCACAAAGACAGAGAGAGAGAGAAGAGAAGAGAGAGAGAGAAAACCTATTATTTGACAAAAAGAGAAGCATATGACCTCAGGAATGCAAGGGAAGATAAAACAGTCCTTTTCAACCACTGAATTTCCAAAGGTATTTAATGGGGGTGGGGGAGGGTGAAGAACCCTCAATGCGAGTACAGTAAGATTTCGTTACAATGTGAAGCACAAAAATTCTTTGTACAACACTTCAGCAGAGCCTTAAAACTCATATTCTTTATTCATGATACTATCTAAGGGAAAAAACCTTAAGTACAAACAAAACAAAGACTTCATGTAGAAAGATATTTACTGGAGCATTATTTTCAACAGTGAAAATTAGAAACAACCTAAGTTGGGAAATAACTGTATAAAATACAGCATGGTCACTCACTAGAAAACCATGGTGGCTCACAGGAAGCACCTTTATGACAGTTTATCATAACAGCCATGGACAACAGAAAAAGGGGGGGCAGTCACAAAGTTCAAAAATAATCAAAACTAAATAATATCATTTAAAGAACATATGAAGCAAAGGGAAGAAACGACTATCAAAGCTAGGCTGACGAACGCCCCAGGTACAGGTAAGGTACTCAGAAGGGAGGTGGCACACAAGAAGCACTGGCAGGATTCATTTTTTAATCTGAGTGATGGTTATAGTAGTGTTTGTTTTACAATCTTTTTGAAACTATATATATATGTATATACATTCATCACAATTTAAACATGAAAAAAGCAGAATGCAAAATATTACCATAATAATAATTTTTTAAACTTATATAAAGAATAGAACAAAAACTATATAAATATGGCCATAAGTCAAAAACTCCATGTGGGTGGCAGGGGAGAACTAAAAAGAAATACACCTAAATAACTAAGGTTATATTTGGGCAGTAATAATTGTTTTTCAGCTTTTACTTACTTCCCAATCTTCCACAATTAGTATATATTCTACTTTAAAATGAAAACAAACAGAACTTGATGCTTTAAAAAAGAATTACAAACATAACTTGACATTTTAAAAAGGAATTACAACAATCCAAATGACCCCTAACATATGACTGGATTAAACAAAACTGGTATATCCATACAATGGAGTATTACTCAGCAATAAAATGAAACAAATTGTCGATGGACTTGACAACCTGGATGGCTCTCAGTGGCACTGTGCTGAATGAAAGAAGCTAGTCTCCAGAAGTTTCTGAAGGTATGAGTCCACTTACATGACATTTTGGAAAAGGCAAAACTACAGCAACAGAAAGCAGGGGTTGTCTGCCACAGGTGTGGGGAAAACATGACAAACACAAAACAGCATGTGGGGTTTTCAGGTGATGGAATTGTTTTGGATGGTGTGGTGATAATTTTTTAAAAAGTGCACAGCATATAAAGGAAGACTCAAAGGCAACAGTATCATTAACTTTATAATAGGTATATAAACCTGCAGCCCTGTAATAAAGTCTAGAGATAAATGCTCTAACATACACACTAAATGAACGTTGGTTCCATTCTGCTTTTCACATTAGGAAAAGAGAATCAACTTATGTCTACAAACTATGTCTGTCTGGGGGCACAGACTGAAAGGAGAATCTGCCTCATATTACCACATACTAAGCAAAAGCTCTTCCACAGAAATGATCACCGCAGGTAAGAGATACTAGTCAGAGTTGACATAAAATATGTAAGACTTTTATCTGAATACCCAATAAGACACTGTACAATAATATGAAAGTAATATAAAAGTGTGCACACAAATGGGGTAAAAGGAAAACTAACATTAACTGACAATCTACCATGTGTCACGTATTTAGTGCCTACATACCAATCTTTCTATAATCTTACTGAAGTCACAAGACAACTATGCAAGGTAGGTATTACAGTCCCCATAAAACATAAGGAGAAACAATAACTCAAGAGTGACTAAGAACGTGCCCCAAATCAAGCTAACTGGCTGCAGTTTATTATAATTAATTACAAAGTTAATAAATTACAAAATCAGGATATGATCAGGACTGTGACTCTAAAATCCTGCTCTTTCCACTACTACATTGTACACCATAAAGAATTTAGATGGAAACAACATAAGAGCCAAGTTATACTTGGCTATATACCTACTTAATATAGTCAAAAGTGTTGAGTGCAAGGGACTGATTGATCCTAGTGGCATTACACCACTGAGTTACACCCCGACGGTACCAATGCCCCCCCCACCTTCTAAAATTTTGAGTCAGTTTCCTAAGTTGCCCAGTCTGGCCTTTGAACTTTGATCCTCAGCCTACCAAGTTGCTGGGATTACATGCATGTGCCACTGCAATGGGCAAAGATGTGCATTCTTGAGACTGTTTGATACACATGCTTATTTTCATGATGTTTAAGAATTCCATGTAAGCAACTGAAATAAATCATTCTTT